>NC_064626.1:295852965-296477965 GCF_023864275.1 Schistocerca cancellata | reverse complement strand
TGCACCATTTCATAGTATCGACGCACGTTCTAGTATGTCAGTCAGTCAGCTTCTGTCACAGCTCTCTCAAGACTAGTCTTGAAAGAACTGAACTGTGACTTAACACTCTTTTTTGTTGTCTTGTAATTCCTGTATGAAGCATATACCGGGTAGTTATAATTAAACTTTAACACGTTATAACACGGAAATTCATTACCGTACGAGGACCAAACTTGGTAGCATTAATATCAAGGCTATGGGGAAGACAATGCAGAATTAGTTCAATTGAAACAATTTTAATGTGCTGCTACGGCACATCATATTATTGCATACCTCTACCATTATTGCTACAAAAGGGGCTCAATATGGCGCCCATCAGTGTCGAGAAGAAATCGCAAGATTGCATTCTGCACAGCAGAGCGAAGCATGTCCGTAGGTATCCTGGCTACCTCTCTTAATATGCTGCGCTTCAGATCAGTACATGTGTGAATGTTCCCCTGGTAAACCCTGTCCTTCAGGTAGCACCACAGCCAGAAATCACAGGGTGTGAGATCAAGTGATCGTGCCGGCCAGATCGGCTGATATCTCAATCGTTTCCGCCGAAGCAGGTGAACTTCACGACCGAGGTGTGGTGAGGCCCCATCAGACATTAAAACTGTTGAGTTCAATGCGTCTCTCTTCTGTACGGCGGAGATGACATGCTGGCGAAGCAGTTCGCAGTAACGCTGGCGGGTCACGTGCACGTCTTTCGTCCTTGAGCGCTAACATGTTCAAAAAAGAATGTGCCAATGATGAACGTAGCCATGAAGTCACACTATGCGGTGACACGTTCGCTATACACAGGAACTTCATACAAGTGACTGGAGGTGAAGATCCCCACACTCGGCAATTCTGTGTGTTAACCTCACCCGTCGGACAAAAATGAGCTTCGTCCGTCCATAGGATGGTCCCTTGACAACTTCCATCCTTGCGAGAGGGTGGAGAGCGAAATTAACAAATCGTTGTTCGTCCTGTGGCGCTTGGATCTTGTACGGATACCTCCTGAGAATTGTTCGAAGCACTTTCCGTGCAGTAGACCACGGGATGTTCAACTGTCGTGACAGCACAAGCACCTCATTGCGATCGGGAAATGAGTGAAGCGTTGTCTGTCGTAGCAACAGCGATTTCATCAACCACCAGTGGTGCAACCGGTCGTCCCCCTCTTCACTGAGCGACGACCAGTTTTCCAGTTGATTCGAACTTTTTCATCATGCTCCGTATAGCAGGTGGAGAAAGAGGACCCTTCCGTAATTCTTTCAGTGCACCTGCAGCATTACTGCTGTTTTGATTATAGAGCTTCACCAATAATGCCCTGCTCCTTTTGTCCAAGCTCATGTTGACACGTCAAGAAGTCCACTGTGAATGGTCAGGTGTGTGAGAATATGAATCACGATGACTGATCACGGCACCTGGCGGCTATAGTTGGAACTGGACGGTGGTGCTGTGATGCATCGAAATCGTGCACACCATACGTTGGACATTAATGCCGACAAGCTTGGTACTCGTACGGTAATTAGTTTCTGTGTTATAACGTGTTAAATAGGGACAGTTTAATTATAATCACCCGGTAAATTCTTCATTCAGGATTACAAGGCAACAAAAAACGGATGTTAAGGGCTGAAATCGGGAGTAAGTGTGTATTACCTAAGGCACACGTTAACAAGGTAAGATTAGATAAAGGTTCAAAAATGGAATTGGGCAAGCTCCTATGACACCTTGCAGTGTCGAGCCGAACGGCGACCGGCGGTTGTCCTCGAGATGCTTTGTGATGAACGCGGACGCTATGTGTTGAATGCTCCAGCACACAGATCTAAGGGAGGCTGAATAACCCTGCTGTGACCTATTTAAAAACTCGTTCCCTGCAAGAGAAAACAGACTGTCGGGGTAGGCACTGTTTTCTGCTGCTACCCTCAGCGGCCTTTGCTACAGAAGGAAAGGCTATCTTTCCAGCGAGCTCTAGGGGAACTCTCCAGATCCGTTAAGTTGCCATTACACGTGTGGCACTGACCGCCAGCTATAAGCGGCAGTCAAACGAAAACAAGGCACATGGAGAAAAAGTAAGCACCGTAACTATTAATACAGTTATTCCACTGGGAGACGAAATGGTAAGTGCCTTCGTGGAATAATGTTTCACTATCGAATCCCCTTCGCTGCGTATTTCTATTGCCCTTTGATGGGTCATCAGTCGATGTTCCGTATTAATGTTTTGGTAGTAAAATTGAAGTAATAGTAGCCCTCGGTCGCAAAATGAAGTCTTTTCGGGCACTACTAAGAGTACCTTCATCAGAAATCAACATTTAAGCTGGCCTATAACATAAGTACAAAGCTTTAGGGAAAAGTTCTTTTTAAGTGTAAGTACTGACTAGCAGTATAAAAAGAAAAGGCATAGTACTTGCATGTCACGTATAAAATAAATACTAAGCGATAGAGCTTTAGTCACAAAACTTTAAAATAGAAAACACAGAAGGCAAACCACTACGGGCTGCTCATATATGTCGTGCTGCGGTAGCATCAGACTGAGGCGCCCGCTTAAGCAATTGCGAGCAGGTGAACATTATTCCAAAAGTGCCATCTAGTAGCCGCAAATACATACAGGCTACTTAACATTCAAACATTAACAACAGACGAATATTGTGATGAACATTATTTAATACATGAAGGAAGAGGCAATGTTTTATCTGACAGCAGCAGACATGGTAACAATTTGTCTACACAAGAGCTCAGAAGTACAATTTAAAAGCTGAAAATGCCATTACAGAATTACAGTGGGGACTGAATAGCTCAGCGAGTAGAAAAACGATATAACATGAAATGTAGTTAATATAAACCATTTCATGAACAAAAAATTATGAATCGACTTAGATAGAAAAAATGTTTCGGTAACTGCACGAGGGAACACGAAATCAAATATCAAGTAACGGCTTTATATCGTTGAAGAAGCTTTTAGTACGTAATTGTAGCTGCTCACTAAGAATGAGGCCATCATTTCGAGGAGGATGTTTAAAAATTTTCTAATTCTTCGAGAACATCTCTTCTACGCCCTTTCTTCTCAGTATGCAAAATGCTGATATCGTGAACAGCTTTAGGCGCGTGACCTGTAATCATCAGGTGGTCGGAAAAAGACGAATTTAGGGTGCTAGTACCATTTTATCATAAAAGATTTTCTTTGCATCTGACTGTAAAGGCACGTCCTGTCAGACTACTTACTGATTCGAGGTACTTCATATCAATGTACTTCCCTGCCTGGTCTAATGCGTGGTGTGTCTGTCCCCTCTGGAGCTTGTAATGCGCGCGCTGGTGGCACACGATAGTCATTAAAGCCTGTACTATGGGAAGTTGACGGGCTTCACCTTATGAAAAAGGATTTTCGTATATATGTTGACGGCGTGTACCTGAATGGAGGCAAATCAGACTTACACCCACTCTGTAATAACAATGATACGTCAAGCAAGTCCGAAATGCAACCACACGTCAGGACGGACAAGAAACAACCCAGAAGAAGCTACCAATTTGTTAATAATACGGTCGCCAGCCTAATGAGGCATTAACTGAGTTTCTTCCCTGTACAAATTGATGTACGTTCATACAAAACAACACGTAGTAACACTGCATAATATGGTAAATTTTAGAACCAGAAAATCTACTGAACTGATAAAATGGTTCAAATGGCTCTGAGCACTATGGGACTCAACATCTTAGGTCATAAGTCCCCTAGAACTTAGAACTACTTAAACCTAACTAGCCTAAGGACATCACACACACCCATGCCCGAGGCAGGATTCGAACCTGCGACCGTAGCACTCCCGCGGTTCCGGACTGCAGCGCCAGAGCCGCTAGAACACCGCGGCCGGCTACTGAACTGATAATTTCACTTTCTGTACTGATATGGATAAACCATAAATACCTACCACTACACTAGAATGTTTACTACAAAACTTCGTACTGTCTATTGATCTGATTAAAATCGGGCGTAGGTTACCCTAGAAATAGCACTTTCGAAACACACACACAATGTCAATTTTGATACAGGTAAAACACTGATAAATTTTGGTTTTTAATATTGACTTTAACTTTGCTGATCAAATCAGTTTAGAACACTTCAGAATTCAAATGAATAAAAAAAGGGGGGGGGGGACCCCTGAAACAGTTATGGGCACTGTATTAAAAAATTTGATTACTGAAATCATTATGTTCTCAAGATTTCCAATATATGAGTTACTACTCTTTTTATCTTATTTCCTGCTCATTTAAATACCATTATATGTCTCGAAATAATTAAGTTTCATTACTAAATCAATATCAAAATTATCTTCCAACTTTGTCAGACCTTCGTTATTTATCTATTGATTCATTAACAAAACAGTTCTTTAAACATCATTCTAACATAGCTAGGTCTGCAGGTAATTATTATTAACATAAACTTTAATTTTTCATTTCAGGACACTCGGATTGCACATTTGGAAAGGACCCTGTCTAGGCTAGTTGTGAGGATAATTAAATGATAGGACAGTTCTGGTAAAATTTAAGTTGTTATTGAACCGTATGGAACAAAAGTAACACTGGTCCACACGAATACAGTACTAAAAGTTTTAACCTGTTCGTATCGATGCGGCGGTTGGTAGGCGGCGAGATGGCGAGGCACAGTGCACACATACAATCACAGCAATGGCTCTTGATGTATCGGCACTTTACTTCTTCTTAGCGTCGCAATACTTTTCCAGTTAGTGCCCATGGAATTTTGCCATGCTGTATAGGCGTTGGAACGGCATATCCGAGGCTCAATGAAACTACGTCTTCCAGGAGAGCCTTCTCGCCCCAGAACGTGTTGCTCAGACCAATGCCAAACTCCAACTACTACTGCTGAGCCCGTTATGCCGTGCAGCACCCGTGTGCATTTTCCCGCGCTCGCCTGCCATCCACCTATTTCCGCTCCCTACAGACATGGTATTCACCAGAGGTTTTGCATTCTACATATCCTAACACATTGCCTACGTATGGAGCAGACGCACAGTTACAATTTTAAACATCTCACCATAGTTTCAACGTTTCTTACATTTCAATTCTGTTACTATATTGTTTGACATTTGACATAAACATTAATATTTACATTGAAATTTGTTTACAGTTTTCTTAACACAATGACATAAAACCAAAAGGAAATGAAATCAGAACATCGATTACACTAATTTATCGAAAATTCAGAAGAGAAAAAAAAATATTTATATGTACAATAGTACAGCGTTGTTGTTGTTACAAGCTAATCATGTGGCGTGGCTTGTATCCTGTATGGTGTTGAGTACAGCCCCCCTGAATCCACCGATACCTTATTCGAATGGCAATCGTGGGATCCCGTCCAACCCAATCAGCGATATCGCGGAATGATAAACTGCTGTCTCAATAGGCTGTGATCCAGCCGCTGTGAGACTGACAGATGCTGATAGGCGTTCCTTACCTTTACACGAAGAATATTTCATTTACTTACAAGGAGTATAACAGTCTGCTGAGGAAAACTTACGAACGAAAGCAAGTTTCACATTATATGTCATCGCCAAGTAACATGGCTCGATGAAACTTGGGCCTTCCCTACTAGGGCACATGCTCTGAATTTTTTACGTCAAAACTCTTGAATAGAACAAATTTTATTAACAGTCTACCTCCTTATTCCGCATGGATATATACAGGGCTATTACAAATGATTGAAGCGATTTCATAAATTCACTGTAGCTCCATTCATTGACATATGGTCACGACACACTACAGATACGTAGAAAAACGCATAAAGTTTTGTTCGGCTGAGGCCGCACTTCAGTTTTCTGCCGTCAGAGCGCTCGAGAGCGCAGTGAGACAAAATGGCAACAGGAGCCGAGAAAGTGTATGTAGTGCTCGAAATGCACTCACATCAGTCAGTCATAACAGTGCAACGACACTTCAGGACGAAGTTCAACAAAGATCCACCAACTGCTGAATCCATTCGGCGATGGTATGCGCAGTTTAAAGCTTCTGGATTCCTCTGTAATGGGAAATCAACGGGTCGGCCTGCAGTGAGCGAAGAAACGGTTGAACGCGTGCGGGCAAGTTTCACGCATAGCCCGCGGAAAATTGGCCGACTGGAGACCGACAGCGCCGACTTCATCTTTCAACAGGATGGTGCTCCACCGCACTTCCATCATGATGTTCGGCATTTCTTAAACAGGAGATTGGAAAACTGATGGATCGGTCGTGGTGGAGATCATGATCAGCAATTCATGTCATGGCCTCCACGCTCTCCCGACTTAACCCCATGCGATTTCTTTCTGTGGGGTTATGTGAAAGATTCAGTGTTTAAACCTCCTCTACCAAGAAACGTGCCAGAACTGCGAGCTCGCATCAACGATGCTTTCGAACTCATTGATGGGGACATGCTGCGCCGAGTGTGGGAGGAACTTGATTATCGGCTTGATGTCTGCCGAATCACTAAAGGGGCACATAATGAACATTTGTGAATGCCTAAAAAAACTTTTTGAGTTTTTGTATGTGTGTGCAAAGCATTTTGAAAATATCTCAAACAATAAAGTTATTGTAGAGCTGTGAAATCGCTTCAATCATTTGTAATAACCCTGTATTTATTTCTCAACATAGTCATCCTGGCAACCAACAAATTTCTGCCAACAACAGACCAGTTCGCTCATACTGTCACTGTAGAACGTTGTACTTGTCTCACGGAGCCACAACCTCACTTCTGATGGCACCACTTCATCATTGTCGAAGTGAAGTCCTCGAAGGTGTTCTTTAAATTTTGGCAACACTCCAAGCTCCGTCACACACGTGGAGCTTAGACCACTGTTTCTTTCATTAAGAGCACGAACACCCAACGTTGCATTTTTCTGACGCCCACACAGTCATCACCGTACTTAGTACTCATTCTTCTATGGTCCTAGCTGGAGACAATTTTTCTTCGGTTAGAAACTCAATTACAGCACGCAGTTTCTCACGCACCGAAACAGTTTCGTTACACACACTACAATTCGGAACCTGTATTATTCTAGCGGCAGAGGGTCGCAACTTGCATCGGCGAAGTGGGAAGTCAAGTGAGTATATGCATGAAATGTAATACCTCAACTGATATTGGGAACAGAATAAAGAATTCGGAGGCATTACTTTTCTGCACACTTCCGTGGAACGACCCACTAGGTATATTACAGATGCCAACCGAAAAAAGTGGACAATAAGACGAACAGAAATAACGCTTTTATTCGAAGACAATAACTACATTGAAACCTCCGAGACTTACGATGATCCCCTGGGCATCAAAAAAAGGCTCTTGTCAGAGTTTCTCTTCACCACAGCTGGCAGTGCATACTCTGGAAAGCCCTCGCTTGTTGGCCGAAGTTTGGTAAGGCGTATTCGTGGTAGGGCGTTCCATTCCTACTCTAGCGTGGTTGACAAGCGCTATACGGTCGTTGGCGCATGTGGACCTGCTACAATTCGCATCTTACATGGGATTTAAGTCGAAGGCAGTTACGTACCTTCACACGGCGACAGGTAAGAACACGTCATGCACTCAAGAACATGGTCGAATATGATCGTTATGGTGGTCCAGGTGTTAAGGGGTGGAAACTCATAATGTTGCTTGGGGGAATTGACCTCCAGATTACTAAAAGGGAACATTCACGACACGGAGACACTGTACTCCTTTCCCATGCACGTCTCTTAAAGAGTGCATTAGACCCTGACTTCATTTGTAAGGATAACAACGAGCGACCACATCGAGCTGCGCAGGTGGAGGAACTCTTGGAACGAGAGGATATTCGGCGAATGGACTAGCCTGCTACACTATGTGATCAAGAGTATCTGGACACCCCCAAAAACATACGTTTTTCAAATTCGGTGCATTGTACTGCCACGTGCTCCATATCAGCGACCTCAGTACTCATTATATATCGTGAGACAGCAGAATGGGGCTCTCCGCGGAACTCACTGACTTCGAACGTCATCAGGTGATTGGGTGTCACTTGTCATACGTCTGTACGCGAGATTTCCACACTCTAAACACCCCTAGGTCCACTGTTTCCGATGTGGTAGTGCAGTGGAAACGTGAAGGGACACGTACAGCACAAGAGCGTACAGGCCGACCTCGTCTGTTGACTGACACAGACCCATGACAGTTCAAGAGGGTCGTAACGTGTAATAGGCAGACATCTACCCAGACCATCACACAGGAATTCCAAACTGCATCAGCATCCACTGCAAATACTACGACAGTTAGGCGAGAGGTGAGAAAACTTGGATTTCGTGGTCGAGTGGCTGCTCATAAGCCACATATCACGCCGGTAAATGCCAAACGACGCCTCGCTTGGTGTAAGGAGCGTAAACATTGGACCATTGAACAGTGGAAAAACGTTGTGTGGAGTGACGAACCGTGGCGATCCGATGGCAGGGTGCGGGTATGGCGAATGCCCGATGAACGTCATCTGCCAGCGTGTGTAGTGCCAATAGTATAATTCGGAGGCGGTGGTGTTATGGTGTGGTTGTTTTTCATAGAGGGGCTTGCACCCCTTGTTGTTTTGCATGTCACTATCACAGCATAGGTCTACATTGATGTTTTAAGCACCTTCTTGCTCCCCATTGTTGAAGAGCAATTCGGGGATGGCGATTGCTTCTTTCAACTCGATCGAGCACCTGTTCATAATGCACGGCCTGTGGCGGAGTGGTTACACGACAATAACATCCCTGTAATAGACTGGCCTGTGCAGAGTCCCCACCTGAATTCTATAAAACACCTTTGGGATGTTTCGGAACGCCAGCTTCGTGCCAGGCCTCACCGACCGACATCGATACCTCTCCTCAATGCAGCACTCCGTGAAGAATGGGCTGCCATTTCCCAAAAAACCTTCCAGCACCTGGTTGAACGTATGCCTGTGAGAGTGGAAGCTGTCATCAAGGCTAAGGGTGGGCCAACACCATATTGAATCCCAGCATTGCCGATGGAGGGCGCCACGAACTTGTAAGTTATTTTCAGCCAAGTGTCCGGATACATCACTTAGTGTTGTTCCCCTGACTTAAATGACATCGAGCGTACGTGGGATGATTTAGGGAGATATATTTCAGCGCACCCGTGAAGAAGTGGAATACCCTACCATAAAAAAATCGTTACCAACGTCGTGGTCAGCATGATAGCACGCCCTGCCATCCGTAATGAACAAACACCGTGTTTAGAGCCATGTCTCGTATTTTTTAACGTCCACGAGTCGATAACGAACCACGGTGGCTTCAGTGTATTTATTGTCTCTGGATAAAAAGTCATATTTGTTCCTCTCAAGGCGTATTTCTTTTAGTCAGGGTATGCAACATAATGTAGCAGTTTTTTTCAGTGTATGGTCCGAGTTTCATCGCCTATAAGTCATTCACACCAGTGTACTATCATCTCGCAAGTAACCACATTCAAACCAGAAGCATGTTGAACTGAGTCTCCTTATATAGAGAATGTAATGGTGTTACTCATAGCTAATTTGTTTAGGTGCACTGGATATGTAGTCATGTGTATATCCAAACATGTAGTATTGACTATGCTAATCTGACATTTGCTGAATCTGCGTTTCATGGTGTTGCTACTGCAATGACCACCAGCCCATTGTATATTGCACTTACGTCACATCTTTGCAGACCTTCGTTTTCAATTTCTCATGTTTAAGAGAGCTAACGACACTAAGGCCATTAAAATTGCTACACCAAGAAGAAATGCAGATGATAAACGGGTATTCATTCGTCAAATGTACAGGGCTATTACAAATGATTGAAGCGATTTCATAAATTCACTGTAGCTCCATTCATTGACGTATGGTCATGACACACTACATATACGTAGAAAAACTCATAAAGTTTTGTTCGGCTCAAGCCGCACTTCAGATTTCTGCCACCAGAGCGCTCGAGAGCGCAGTGAGACAAAATGGCGACAGGAGACGAGAAAGCGTATGTCGTGCTTGAAATGCACTCACATCAGTCAGTCATAACAGTGCAACGACACTTCAGGACGAATTTCAACAAAGATCCACCTACTGCTAACTCCATTCGGCGATTGTATGCGCAGTTTAAAGCTTCTGGATGCCTCTGTAAGGGGAAATCAACGGGTCGGCCTGCAGTGAGCGAAGAAACGGTTGAACACGTGTATCTGGACATGCTGGAAAATTGGCTCATGCCACAACTGGAGACCGACAGCGCCGACTTCATCTTTCAACATGTTGGTGCTCCACCGCACTTCCATCATGATGTTCCGCATTTCTTAAACAGGAGATTGGAAAACCGATGGATCGGTCGTGGTGGAGATCATGATCAGCAATTCATGTCATGACCTCCACTCTCTCCCGACTTAACCCCATGCGATTTCTTTCTGTGGGGTTATGTGAAAGATTCAGTGTATAAACCTCCTCTACCAAGAAACGTGCCAGAACTGCGAGCTCGCATCAACGATGCTTTCGAACTCATTGATGGGGACATGCTGCGCCGAGTGTGGGAGGAACTTGATTATCGGCTTGATGTCTGCCGAATCACTAAAGCGGCACATATCGAATATTTGTGAATGCCTAAAAAACTTTGAGTTTTTGTATGTGTGTGCAAAGCATTGTGAAAATATCTCAAATAATAAAGTTATTGTAGAGCTGTGAAATCGCTTCAATCATTTGTAATAACCCTGTATTATACTAGAACTGACATGTGATTACATTTTCACGCAGTTTGGATGCATAGATCCTGAGAAATCAGTACCCAGAACAACCACCTCTGGCCTTAGTAACGGCCTTGATACGCCTGGGCATTGAGTCAAACAGAGATTGGATGGCGTGTACAGGTACAGCTGCCCATGCAGCTTCAACACGATACCACAGTTCATCGAGAGTAGTGACTGGCGTATTGTGACGAGCCAGTTGCTAGGCCACTATTGACCAGACGTTTTCAATTGGTGAGAGATCTGGAGAATATGCTGGCCAGGCCAGCAGTCTAACATTTTCTGTATCCAGAAAGCCCCGTACAGGACCTGCAAAATGCGGTCGTGCATTATCCAACTGAAATGTAGGGTTTCGCAGGGATCGAATGAAGGGTAGAGCCACGAGTCGTAACACATCTGAAATGTAACGTCCACTGATCAAAGTGCCGTCAATTCGAACAAGAGGTGACCGAGACGTGTAACCAACGGCACCCCATACCATCACACTGGGTGATACGCCAGTGTGGCCATGACGAATACACGCTTCCTATGTGCGCTCACCGCGTTGTCGCCAAACACGGATGCGACCATCATGATGCCTGTAAACAGAACCTGGATTCATCCGAAAAAATGACGTTTTGCCATTCGTGCAACCAGGTTCGTCGTTGAGTACACCATCGCAGGCGCTCCTGTCTCTGATGCAGCGTCAAGGGTAACCGCAGCCATGGTCTCCGAGCTGGTGGTCTATGCTGCCGCAAACGTCGTCGAACTGTTCGTGCAGGTGGTTGTTGTCTTGCAAACGTCCCCATCTGTTGACTCACGGATCGAGACGTGGCTGCGCGATCCGTTACAGCCATGCGGATAAGATGCCTGTCATCTCGACTGCTAGTGATACGAGACCGTTGGGATACAGCACGGCGTTCCGTATTACCCTCCTGAACTCACCGATTCCATATTCTGGTAGCAGTCATTGGATCTCGACCAACGCGAGCAGCAATGTCGCGATACGATAAACCGCAATCGCGATAGGCTACAATCCGACCTTTATCAAAGTCGGAAACGTGATGGCACGCATTTCTCCCCCTTACCCGATGCATCACAACAACGTTTCACCAGGCAACGCTGGTCAACTGCTATTTGTGTATGAGAAATCGGTTGGAAAGTTTCCCCATGTCAGCACGTTATAGGTGTCTCCACCGGCGCCAGCCTTGTGTGAATGCTCTGAAAAGCCAATCATTTGCATTTCACAGCATCTTCTTCCTGTCGGTTAAATTTCGCGTGTGTAGCACGTCATCTTCGTCGTGTAGCAATTTTAATGACCAGTAGTGTAAATATTTACTGAGACTGTACTCGTCCACTGGATCCGAAGAAACAGGACAGGGGTCTTAAACAAAAGTCACGTGGCAGATTCTTATGTACTGAGATGAACGCTGTGTGTTCTGCAAGACCGGGATAGCTTTCTTGATTCCGAGCGGTCCCGCGGTGAGTGATCAGGTGTCGGCCGTGCCCTTATGGCCGGCTCAGACATGCCCTAAGTCAACAGAGCTTACTGCCGAGGCGAGCCCGGGCCATAAAACACAGTGTAAGGCGAGCGCCGCGCCGCCTTCCATTAGCTGCCGGCCCCGCGGCTTGCGTCGTACGTAACAGGAGCCGCGCCTGCCGCTGCCCGTAGCTCCACGTTAGCCTCTGGTGCTGGGGCCGTGGCTGCCGAGGCGCCAGCCGGCACCGCGTGCAGCCCACACGTTTCCCCACACTTCCTCCCGTCCTGGCATCAAGTCACCCTCGAGAACAGACAAGTATGCTAACTAATCCAATCGTCAGTTTATTTACACTGACCAGTCACTTTAATCTGATCATCTGTCAAAAGCCTGAGGAACTACCTTTCGCAGCACGGACCGCTGCGAACCGTGCGGAGGGAATACAGACTCGACGTAGGGGTGTGCATGGTCCCCAAGGATAGATGCGTACTTGAGTTGAACCGTTATGTCTTTATGAAGAGCTCACCCAGGGAATGCCACGAAACCATTCCCCAGACCATAACGCACTTACATTCATCCTGGACCCCTCCGACAGTTCATACATTGTCGTACACGTCAGTGGCCATTCGTCCGATGGAGCATAAAAGTGATTCGTTTGTGAAGACCACTTGCCCCCACTCCATAAACGTCCAGTTGCGGCAATGACATGCGAATTCCAGACTTTCTGCTGACGAAAGGCAGCCAGCATGGGTGCATGAACCAGCCACCTAATTCGGAGGCCCATATGCATCTCTGAACTGTAGTTGAGGAGACACTGATGGTAGCCCCCTGGCTCATTTGGGCAGTCAGGCGTTCAACAGTTGCGCATATATCTCCCCTGCACAGCTGTCGTTCACTCCTGTAATCTGTGGCCCGTGGTGCAACACATTTGCCTTGGCGTCAGTTTTGAAGAGCGCCATTTTTCCATGCACGGTATACTTTAACCACAGTAGCACGTGAACAAGCCCGCATCTCGTGGTCGTGCGGTAGCGTTCTCGCTTCCCACGCCCGGGTTCCCGGGTTCGATTCCCAGCGGGGTCAGGGATTTTCTCTGCCTCGTGATGGCTGGGTGTTGTGTGCTGTCCTTAGGTTAGTTAGGTTTAAGTAGTTCTAAGTTCTAGGGGACTGATGACCATAGATGTTAAGTTCCATAGTGCTCAGAGCCATTTGAACCATTTGAACCACGTGAACAATTTATGAATTCAGTCGTTTCGGAAGTGCCTCCACACTTGGTCTGAAAGCCAGTGATCATACACTTTTGTATGTCAGATAAATATTGCTTCCAATTGACATCTGTGAGTGGTTATTGCACGCTGATGTCGAACGTAGACGGTGGTTACATTGACTTCTGCAGAACTTAGCTTTCGGAGGACAATAACTACGACACTTCCCAGAGATTATCTTACAGCAAGACACACAATAATTTTAGCGCAACGCAATCTGACTATGTAAGTAGGCTGTTTATGTTTTCTTTATGTAAGTAGGCTGTTTAGATTTTTATATTGGTAATGCCACGTAGCGCTCTGTATGAAAATCACTGGCTGTGCTGTGTGCAGTCTGTGGCTAGTTTGCATTGTTGTCTGCCATTGTTGTCATGAACTGCTATAACTGGATGTGAACAGCGCGTAGCGTTGCGCAGTTGGAGGTGAGCCGCCAGCAGTGGTGGATGTGGGGAGAGAGATGGCGGAGTTTTGATAATTTGTAATACTGGATGTCAATTATGAATATTAAGGTAAATACATTGTTTATTCTCTATTAATATCTTTCATTTGCTGACTATCCCTATCAGTAGTTAGTGCCTTCAGTAGTTTGAATCTTTTATTTAGCTGGCAGTAGTGGCGCTCGCTGTATTGCAGTAGTTCGAGTAACGAAGATTTTTGTGAGATAAGTGATTTCTGAAAGGTATAGTTTAATGTTACTCAGGGCCATTCTTTTGCAGGGATCTTTGATAGTCAGATTGCGTTGCGCTAAAATTATTGTGTGTCAGGTTAAGCACAGTCTTGTATAAATTGTTCTAAGAGGACGTTTCACTGTGACAAGGTCATTCACAACTTGCCTAGAACAGGGTGTAACAAAGAGATATAGCCAAACTTTCAGGATGTATACCTCGCACATAGAAGAGCAAAATATGTCACATTAACATGAGTGAAGAAACGCTTTATTTCCACATCATACCTCATTTCCTACTTGCCTTCATAATGAGATTAATAACTAGGAAATACAGCTGTTTTGAATCATACTTAACAAACAGAATGCAAAAATTTGTGATGAATTATTCAATCTATGTTGTAAGGACAAAAAGTTTCAGTAACAAGGGGGAAATCATGAAGTCCCACAAGGTTCAGTTTTGGGTCCAGTCGTATTCGTTATTATGGACTGTTGAGAATCCTCACGACATTGCGCAATCACGCCATCAATAACGTTTAGACCGGCACTGTTGGTGACTGTTTGTTAGGGCCTCATATTCTTTCACCAAAGCTCAACAGAGAAACTTGCATGCATCGTTAGAGAATACTTTACCTCTCCTGCTAGAACTTGTTCCTTTACGAGTACAGCAAACAATTTGCTTCATGAATGGATGGGGCTCCTCCTCATTTCAGTGTTAATGTTCGTACGCTTTTAAATAACAGGTTCCACGACAGATGGATAGGGGAAGGCGGACAAATTCTTTGGCCTCCACGTTCTTAAGATCTAAAATCAATAGATTTTTTATTTGTAAGTTCTTATATACAGAACACCAGTACAAGAGGTACAGTCTTCGTGTCCATGTTGTGGAAAACTGTGAAACAATATGCAGTTCTGCAGGGATACATTAGTATTTAGGGATTCAATATGGTTGACGCATATATCCTTAATAACGGTGGTGATTTTGAACGTTTCGTTTAGGAAAATGTTTCATACGGTGTTGGTACCTTCTTTTCCTGTGTGTTTCCCATGATTAATGTGTTGAAGCGTTGTAGGAACTAAGCTCTAACATGGAAATAAGGCGTTTCCGGATCCATGTCCCTATGACATATTTTCTTCCTTGTACGTTCGAGGAACGTTTCCTGAAAGTTTTTCGATGCCTTTTTGTAACATCATTTATACAGGGTCAACGAAAGCTCCTGCACTCGGGCGCCACAGTGAGTTTCTATCTACCAACAGTACAAAACTGTCTCCAACAAAATTTCTTCCCGTGAATACTTTCGGTACAAAATGGTCGTCAAAGTCAGGCAATTTGGCGACACTGACACGTATATTCACTCAGTACCAAGCATATATGCAGCTCAGTTAGTGAAGTGCATTTAGTTTCGTGCAAGAATATTCCAATACGATGGCTCGATTCTCGATCTAGTGCATTTGTTTTATTTTCTAATTCAGTTCTTCCCAATCAAGCTGTAGAAATCACTGTCTCCTAACGATATGTACCTTACAATTATAATTTCTTTTTAACATTGAACGGAACAATTATTGGGTAGACAGGTCAGAAATACTGATGAAGAGTAATGAGCAGACAGAAATAAATTTCCTGACATAGTGGCAACCGAATAGTTGGTGGTAGTCAATAGAACCAAAAGCGGGAAGGTATACCGGAAACTGTGTTGGAATGTAGTTGATGAAGAAATGTGAAATAACAAATTTGGACGACGTGGCCAAGTGGTTTGCGTGGTTGCAGGGAAGTACCTGAGATACAAGAAGCACGGGTAGACCAGGAAGGACGCGGTAAAGTGGGTTTGTTTTTTCTTTTCGGGAAGGAGTAAAACTCAAGAAATGGGAAGCAATGCCCACAATGGACCGAAAAGTAGGAAAATGTGTTGGCATGGATGACAACAGAGTAAACACTTAAAGGCAAACTACATCTTTAATAGTTGAATAATAAGAGGAACTACGATCTTGCTCTCATTTATGGTATTAGTATTTGGTCGGGTTATGTACATAGTCCACTCAAATTAATGTGACCACCGCCTACGTTCGGAGTCAACGTGCAGTAATCCCCTGCGGACGACAGGTGGAGGGGATATACAGCCAGTCAAAGGGACTCGGACCGCAGTGCAGTCACTGTCGTAAAGCGAAAACGGAGCGATTAACCTGACGTCCAAAACGACATGATCATTCGCCTTCCGGCCAAGAGTGGAATCATTTCCGAAACGGCTGAACCTGTAACCCTTTCGCGTACCACCGTGTTTAAAATATACCATGCATGGCAAAACGGCGCTATACAAAACTGGCGCCGAGAAACGTGGTGCACCACGGGCCGTAGATGACAGAGGTAATCGACAGCTGTGAAGATGTGTACGGGCGAATGGATACGCAACTGTTGAGCAACTGAGCGCCCAACTAAACCAAAGGGCTATCAACAGTGTCTCCTCAACGACCGTTCAACGAATGTTGCTGCGTATGGGCCTCGGCAGCATTCGCCTGGTTCCTGCACCCATGCTCACTGCTGTTCATAGGCTACGTAGACTGGGATCTGCACACCAACACCACAATTGGACATTCACTGAGTCATTTACAGGTGAACCTCGTTTTATGCTTCATGGGCGTGAACTGTCGAAAGGGTCCAGGCCTCAGAGCGTTCTCTGGATGATCTCTTCATTCTGGAAGGCACAATGGATAGACACACATTTTTATCTATCCTTGGGGATCATGTCCAGCCTTACATACAGTTTGTTTTCCCTCGGTATGATGGCGTTTACCATCACGTCAGTGCAACGTGGCAACAGGCATCCGTATACGTGCGTAGTTCGAAGAGAAGTAAGACGGGCTTGCCACAATTTCCTGGCCACCTAGTGACATTGACTTCAGCCGAATTGCAAATTTGTGGGACCACCTCGATCGGGATGTTCGCGTCATGACTCACCAATCGCGAAACCTAACGCATCTGGCCACGGTACTGGAGTCAGCATAGCTCCACATCCCTTCGCTTCCTGGACGTCTCGCAGCGGTCCGCACTGAAAAAGATGGTTATTCAGGCTTTTGACCGATGATCACATGTGACTGGACAGTGTATGCGACTGGCCATTGCTCTACAACGAGTAAGAATCTATACACCATATCATGCAGTCTACAATTTAAAAACTGAAAGAAATTGACGTAGCCCCAGAATCGAACTCTTGTCCTCAAACTCTACCCGCTGCAGTAACTGAGCAGCACAGGTAGGTGCACTGAATGACGATATCTTTACTCGTCGTCCAGTACCTACTGAAAAAAAATAACAGGATGAACTTTTTTTTTTTACAGACATTTTCGTATTGTTAGAATGCCCGAAATCACGCTATATCAACTGGGAATTTTGGTTCACCTTGTACATAAATGACGATTCGGTTAAACAGTTCGCCTCATATTTAGGGAACTGTTCAGGATGATGTTCTTTTGTCATATGATGACATGGCTGGAGACCGTGGCTGTTATTTGAAGACAAATGTTGATGGTGTTGAGACAGCAACCAGCCACAAATTTATTTTCAGTTCCTTTAATCAACTATTTCACGACAATTAATCTGTAAAAAAAAAGTTGTAATGAAAGCATGAAAACCGTCTGAAGACGAATCATAACGATTTGAAACCGGTAACGGTACCCTTTGAATAAAGGAACTGAAAATAAATTTGTCGCTGGTTGCTGTCTGAACACCATCAACAAAAGTTCAAGATGAATTGTGAGAAAGACCTCACTAGACGCCTTATAGTTCTAAAAAATACAAATTCAAATGCGTTTCACTCTTCAAAATCCGATAACTGCTTTTAGAAAAAAATAGAATAGTTACAACTGACGATGTGTCTGTTTTGAACATTAAACCGATTGGTGTCTTGCGAGGGTGTTCATGTTGTTCTTCAGAACTGTCGCGTTCAAGATTGTTGAATTTGTTAATTTCGCATCATGGGTTAGGGCCAAAATACACACTTAAATTGCAAATTAAATCAGCAACAGCTACAAAAAGGAAATCACAGAATAATTTGGCCATGGACACTTCCTTAAAGTTGCGATTTTGCCTCTTTTATACCGGTATCGAGCCCATGCAACATTCCGTTTCCTCATTACCGGACGTGAGGTATTTCTTTATGTAGCTATGAAAACATAAAATCTGAATGACAGAGCAATGCGTTTCACGTTGAAAACAGTTCACTCCTAAATTCTAAATACTGTAATTTCTCCGAAACTATTTACTGGATTTTGAAGGCTGAAGCGTGGTTGAATGCGTGTCTTTTATACTACGATACTAGCAACAAAAATAACTACAGCTTCATTTAAAAGTGAAGCCGATATCGATCTCTCTGTAATTAAAATAACTAGGGAAAGACACTATATGCTGCATATTGGAGACTTTCCCGGAATTCATCTGGGTGAAAAAGGAATTACGACATCTTCCACGGTTCAGAAAATTTCTGAGGTGAACATCTTTGCAAGCAATCGTGCAATAACCGTTACCAAATACTTGGCGTACTCTTTTTTGCTTTGTGTTGTCTGTTGCTCGTTGGTTTCTAACTTTGAAGCGACTGAAGAGACTACTCTTGCTCCATTCCAGTACAGTTCTCACAGCACCATTATGCCAGTTCGACTTCCGCTGAAGCACAAACCACACGTCGACGCGGGTAGCAGACAAGGCTGGTTCTCCGTGCCCTCTCTCCGTTCCGCTCCCATCAGGCAGCCAAAGATCTCCTTTGTTTAAGCTCGCAGAGGACTACCGCGTTATAATGTACACACAACACGGGTTTATTTACCGACCGCCATTTCCGTTTTGAAGTTTAAGTTTACATAACTGAATTTATCTCCTGTTGCGTCGCGAAATAATGTAGTTGATGCAATTAACTAAAAACTGTCAGACACCTTCGTTGGCAAAGCAAGAAGCAGAGGTAAGAGGATCAAGACGTAACAACTGAACGGAATTTCAACAAGGGGAGACCGCTGATGTCGCAGTATTGCATGCATGCCTCGAGCCATTTACCTCATTCCACAGCCGAGCTGGGCAGTCTGAAGCGCCGAACTACAGACACAGCAAGTAGATGGAGCACCTACCACTTGGACGGGCTTATTCCACAATGTCCA
This sequence comes from Schistocerca cancellata, assembly GCF_023864275.1. Classification (NCBI taxonomy): domain Eukaryota; kingdom Metazoa; phylum Arthropoda; class Insecta; order Orthoptera; family Acrididae; genus Schistocerca; species Schistocerca cancellata. The sequence continues at coordinate 296,458,729 of NC_064626.1, read as the reverse complement.
TGCTGCAGAAATGTTGTAACTTGTGGTGAAGAAAGCAGAAACGTCGCATGACAAGCACGGGCCAGTCTCTTATCAATATGTCTCACCTTTTAGTGTCCACAGTTGATTAGCCATGGGGAGGGACCTGTATCAGTCCACCATCTGCTCCTCTAGGTCTCTACACACATGTATTGTTGGCCGCAGCTCTGCCATTTGTGACAAGTCCAAACGGGAATTCTCGGTGTCTTCGATCAACAGGCCACTTGGGGATCCTACTACAACTGCTGCGGCCTTCCACCCTGGGTGTCTCTGGTTGCCATCCAAGCACGTGCAACCGCTTGTCCTCCATCATCGGGACGTGCAATCTCAGCTGTCCTGTTGCTCCTGTGGCCTGACAATGCTGCTGCTGGCTGCTCTGCTACCCAGTGGCCGCTACGTACTCAACTTCTCCACACACTACACACACAGCTGTCGGTTGCCTGCTGCTGCTGCTGGAAATGTAGATGACATCCAGAACTGTCTGGCTACCACAGCAACCTGGTGACACCTCTGTCATCTAGCAGCATCCACGTCGGCTGCACCCTTGTTCCGGTGCCTTCTTGCCATGGGCAGTGTGGAGCGGTGTCCCACCATCTGTTTATTGTTTAACAATTAATGTTTAACCCCTTAATACCGTTTTACTTATGTCCAATGGGCGTCAAGCAGGCGCCCCTTCACCAGGCAGCTATCCATGCTTCTTAGGGTGATTGTGCGTAGCACCATGACCTCGATTTAACATCACCTATCACCCTACATAAAGTTCAACGACATGGGCGTTACACTACTGTGATGCATATAGACGTCGTAGTCCCGTGGTTCGCCTGGGCGATCAGTTGTTCAACAGTTGCACCTCTATTTGCCCGTACACGCCTCCGCAGCTCTCGTTCACCCCTGGCATCTATGGCCCCTGGTGCACCATTGTTGCTCGGCACCAATTTTGGATGGCTCACTTTGGCATGGACGGTACTCTTTAACCACGGAGGCACGCGAACAGTTTAAAAACTTAGCCTTTTCCGAAATTGTTCCGCCCTTGGTCCGAAAGCCAGCGATGATGTGTCAGATAGATATCTCCGTTTCCGCTTACGATAATGATTGCACTGTTTTCCGCATCCTCTGCCACGCTTCGAATACCCTCTAGTGCTAGCCCTGCCATATGACGTCTGTGTGTGGTTATTACACATTGATGTTGGTGGTCACATTAATGTGACTGGATCCTGTGTTAACAAATACTAAGTTGCTGTCGTTAATGGAATGACTCCTGCTGCTTGTAGAGAGTACGGTAGACGATTTTCTAACCATGGGGTACCAGTTTCAAGAGTGTTTCCTTGTGCATACTCGTGTTTTCACTCGAGCAGTGCTCAGCAGTCGTATCTCATCTGACCGTGCAAGTGAACAGCATGCAGAAAATGTAGAGGACATTCAGCCTGTGGAAAGTAGTCCTTCAAGAAGCATACTCAATATTTCTGCACGTACACGTGCTCCAAATACAAGAATATGGCACATATTACTTATACACGGACGCTATTCATGTACTTTACAGTGGTTTCAACACATCTGAGGAGAAGATAAAGGTAGACAGACGTTTTATATTTGCTCGTTGCCTGATTGAAGATCGTCATGTAATTCCGTGAGTACTGTTTGTTGAGGAGGCCACAATTAACATTCGTAACTCCCATCGACGGTCCGACGAAAAGTAACATGTCATTATCGAGACACATTTTTAAAAAAACGCTTATTTGTGACTGTGTGAAGTGCTTTGATCCACAGTTTCCCTGCTGTGTTACCGCATCGTCTTACAGGTCCCCACTATCTACACTTTCTTGAACACAGAATTCCAACATTATTGGAAGAGCTTCTTTTCGTTATAAGTATAGGGTAGTTATACAAGGCTTGTCCAGAAAGTAAGTTCCAATCAATCGCGAATTGTAAACTACATTGAAAATCAGAAATGTTTTATTTGTGCCAGTTGGCTCCACCTTCCAGCTACTTTTCTACATAGTCGCCGCTCCAGCCAGGACATCTGTCGCACCGTTATACCAACCTTCCAGTGGCCTCGTCATAGAAGTCAGTTGCCTGTGCTTCCCGCCAATTCTCTATGCTCATCTATAGCTCGTTGTCTGTGCGAAAATGTTATCTTCATAGCCAGTAGTTAATGTGAGCAGAGATGAAACACAGAGGGAGCCAATTACCGGCTGTAGTGCATGTGATCAAACACTTCCCATCGAAAACACTGCAGGAGCATTTTCATTGCCCCTGCAGATTGCAACCAACAATTGTCACAAAGTAGGAACCGTATGACGGTTCTGTAATGTGGGCTGCATAACATCAGGCGAAATCTCTCACCAGGACATCATACTTGGCAGGAGACACTATTTTCTACACATCTTTATGTGCTCACCATGCGCCCAGAACTGAAAAGAGCGAGGTGTTGTAACCTACAGGGATACTAGATACACGGTCGAAAACATATGTGCATAGCTTTATTAGATTTTTGACAGTGGTTTCCATTTCTTGAGCGATCGGTACTTACTTTCTGAACATCCCTCGCAAGTAAAGTTTCGAATTTGAGACGGCTCCCATAAAAAACGAGTGATCGTAGGACAATGAAACTTTTTGGAAACATTTGTAACGACATGAAGAGGAGAAATAACGAATAACCCAGTGAAAGAAACACATTTTAATTTCCAGATGACGGAGTAACATTTGTTAATTGCGTACCATGTTTACGTTCGAGGTCACAAACGTTGCTCAGTGTGACCACCATCTGCATCCTCGATAGCCTGGAACCGCACTAGACTGCTCTACTGCAGCTCGACACGTCTCAGATGAGATGTTGTCCGTTTCCCTCGCTATGTTCATCTTCAAACTCTAACGTGTACTAGCGTTCCATTGATTAACCCAATCCTTCGGGTAACCCCATAGCCAGAAATCACAAGGGAGCAAGTCTGACCACCTTGATGGCGGTGCAGTTTGGAACGATTGGCCAGTGATTCGCTTTTTTTCCAAATGTATTACGGGTTAACCGAGTGACGTTACAAGCAATGAGTCCAAAGCAACTCTCTCCCGTAGAGCAATCACATGTTGACGAAGCAGATTACAGCAACGTTTGCCGTTCACGCTACATGTCCTTCGTCCTTGGGGTCCGGATTCCTCTTGCAAAAAATGGACCAATTGTGAACTATGCCATGAAGCCACCCCACACATTGACACATTCACTATGCAGGGGAACTTCATAAACGTTCGTTGACCGTGACATTTTCCAAATGCGATAACTGCGAGAGTTCACTGCCCCAGTGACAGTAAAAAGTGTTTCATCACTCTACAAAATGTTCCAAAACCACATGTCGTCAACTTCTACCAGTGCAAGTAACGTAAGGGCAAAGTCTACTCGAATCCCTGCGTCACGCGGCAAATGTTGGTGAGTTATGTGACATTTACACGGAAAGCATTTTACAATTGTTCGCAGCACTTCTCGAACGGTGGACCACGGAATGTTCAGCTATCGTGTCACAGCTAGTGTACCGCTTGAAGATGGCGCATTGCGCCCAGCATTCTCAGACATGGCAGTAGTAACTTCTTTAATAATGTTTGGCTCATTTGTCCGTCTGCTGCTCTCAGGATCAATTCCCCAAATCACTCGTTAATTCGAACTTGCGAATCATCACCTTAAAACTTGATGTGGAAGAAGGTCCTCTCCGTTTTCCCCTAATGCGTCGATTCTCATGAAGAGCAGCATAATATTGCTCATGTTTTGATAAAACAGCTTTACGAGTAAAGCTCTGTCACTTTGTCCTGACCAATATTGACTGCCTGCCACTGTAATGCACACTGATGCTTGTGATTCAACCCTACATCTTCGTACCAGTACCGGCTTCTAAAGGCAAGTCATGGAAATAACCCTGAAAACAATGCAAATTCTACAGCGTATGGTCTGAACATCACTCCTATAAAGTTGGATACCCATACGGGAAATAGTTTTCCGCCAACACTGGCTCAAGTAGTCATACATATATTCATAGTCCGCATCATTTATTTAACCTATGTTATTACAATAATGTATTCCTACGGAAATAGTACTTACACAATTTAATTTGAAACATGCCGCTTTATTGATGTCACAATAGCTTTGAAATATGTAACAGTTTTTGTCATAGACAAGCGCAAAATTGAACCGCTGACGGCTAAACAATGTCGTGCCATCCAGGACCACGTGCAGCTCTTGCTGCCGCAACTGCATCGTTGCGTAACTGCGTAAGTTCAAAAATAACGTGCCATATGGCAAGGAAAGCGTTTCTGAAGAAGAGCAATTTGTTAACATCGAGTATAGATTTAAGTGTCAGGAAGTCATTTCTGAAAGTATTTGTATGGAGTGTAGCCATGTATAGAAGTGAAACATGGACGATAAATAGTTTGGACAAGAAGAGAATAGAAGCTTTCGAAATGTGGTGCTACAGAAGAATGCTGAAGATTAGATGGGTAGATCACATAACTAATGAGGAGATATTGAATAGAATTGAGGAGAAGAGGAGTTTGTGGCACAACTTGACCAGAAGAAGGGATCGGTTGGTAGGACATGTTCTGAGGCATCATGGGATCACCAATTTAGTACTGGAGGACAGCGTGGAGGGTAAAAATCGTAGAGGGAGACCAAGAAATGAATACACTTACCAGATTCAGAAGGATGTAGGCTGCAGTAGGTGCTGGGAGATGAAGAAGCTTGCACAGGATAGAGTAGCATGGAGAGCTGCATCAAACCAGTCTCAGGACTGAAGACCACAACAACAACAACATAAGTGACTATTCTGAATTGGGATCCAGTTGCCTCACTGCCAGTTAGACTGGCATGGCTCAAAAGAACTAAGTTCTGCAAGGGCACGCCCTCTCCTTTCCGGGAGGGAAAGAAATATCAGTAAAGAAAAACCTGTTTATGAGAACGAACGTTAAATGGTGAGCCGGTGTCCGTGCATTTACTGTGCATGGTATGGATACAGCAGGTTCTCATATAGCGCTCTCCAGGTCTCCATGTATTACTTGTTGCAGCTAATTGTCTTACATTGACACTGAGGTTGTCGTCAAGTACACGAAGTTCTTTCTCCAGCTGAGGCGTTCTCGTCCTTCTACGCCTCCCCCAATCTCGAGTAGCGGGTTTAAACGTCCATGCCTCGTAAGACAACAATCAACTGCTTCAAAGTAGAGATGGGTCGTTCGCGAACTAACGGGTCCAAAGGAACGGTTCACCAAGTTGAACGGAACGAGCGAGGAACGAATTTTAAGGAACGGTCTTTCATAGTTCACTTCGGTCGCAGCTTTCTACTTATAGTTCTCGGTAACGGGAAACGATCGGTCTCGTTCTGTCGGCCGGTCTCGTTCCAGGCTCGATACCGTTTCCGCCTGTCTCGGTCTCGGTCTCGCTCAGCCGGACTCGTTCTTCGCGTGGCCACTCGTCGTAGTTCCACTGCCGACTGCTCATAGTTCAGTAACGATTTGTTCGTTTCGTTCGCTGCGCATGTCCAGTCTAGATCTGTTTCAAACCTTTTTTGAACTTTGAACTTCGGGTTCTTTTCGTATTCTATTCAGTGTCCTCGGCCGGTAATTAAAATGTATTTTATAGTTACGTATATTTCATAAAAATTACATAGTATGTAATACATACATCTTTTCAGATAAAAAAAGGGCGTATCAGCTTACTTCACTATTTCGATAAACAGCAGAAGAAATACGTGTAAAAAAGCAAGAAGTTATACATGCAAAGGAAGTCGTCACGGCGTACTCGAGCGGCCATTTTCCGTCTTTTTTTTATCCAAGGTAAAAGGGCATGTTAATTGTTATGGAAGGCAGACCAACTTACAACCGAATGAAGCCCGCGCTCCATAACCGAGTGTCTGGTGTCACATTTTGTAAAGAGAATATGATAACTTCTGCAGTATCGTGGTACAACGTGGCGCACGAAAAATCGGCCTCGAGTATTAGACTGCTCATTGTCGCCCACCAGTCGTCATCTATTGTTTCGAAGTTGTTGTTTGCATTAGCTTATTTGTTATTTCTTCACTGCCTAATTATTACATATTTACCCATTCTGCTCGTAGCTGTCAACAAATCGTGCGTAATTGACGAGCAGTATGTACTCGGGGCCGGTTTTTCGTGCGCCACCTTATATTATTTCACTCCGATCAGCCACATAACACTTCAGTTGGCTAAACGAGAGGTTTTGCAGACTCACGAAAATTACAAGTGTGTGGGAATTCTGTTATGAATAAAAACTCTGTATTCCAGGGGGAAGGCAACTGCCCCCTCTTGGAGCCTTCCATCTTCAGTCACTTATGCTATTAATTTTCGATTTTTCATAAGAACCATATACCAAGCACTAATGAACGGTGAACGAGTAAAAATGAACGGTTCCCAAAAATGAGCGATCACCAGTGAACTAGTTCCCAACGATGAACGAGTTTGCCCACCTCTGCTTAAAACGGCGTCCTCTAGCGGCACCGTCGTTCTGAAAATCTCTGTCGATAGAAACGATGAGAGACACCGCCATTACCATCTTTTAATTCGTGCAGCAAATGGGCGTCTGGCAGATCCACTTTTCAGTACACTTTCAATGCTTTGTACCGGAAAGTAAGTCCCTGGTGAACCCTGAACAGTTGATGCTACGTGCTTGATGCTGATAGAGAAATGAAGTTAGTTGTATGTCAACACTAACAATGAAATGCGTCACATGTGAACATTATCTTCGTTCAGTGTGAATAACAAACACTGGCTCTGAACTTAAGAACTGCAACTTGGAGTGTGCATTCTAACCAAACGTAACGAAGCTAGTAGTCAACATTTCACATAAGAAAACGTTTCGTGTGATGCTGGTACGTTCTATCTCTGTATGTTTCCCATGATTAACGTGATTATGAAGAGTTGTAGAAAATTAACTCTCAGACTAAAATACAGCGTTTCTGAATCCATATCCACGTAAGACTTTTCATTCGTCCAAATGTGAATAATGTTTCCTGAAAGTTTGACCACATCTTTTTGGAACACCATGTAAGATCAGTTCGTGGCGATGGCCGGAAGCGTTAGTCATTATTCTTGCCAGAGGTGGCAGCCCTGTCGATTAAATCTTGCAGTATTAATACCCCAAATCACCAACAAATTTTATCATGCATTCTTGCTGCTATATAGGTTACACGCACGAAGGCAAATCAAGTTATTTGTTACCTTTCCTGGTGTTGCGACTTCAGTGGCTAGCAGTGTATAAGCTTGACACATTTATATAGTTGTATTTTGTTGGATATTGTGTTTTTAACAGTAATAATTGGTTGTATTCATCAGCAGCTTTTGCCCTACATACAACTCAACAACGCGTTTCGAGTGACAATGCTCTCATCTTTATGTTGCAAAACTTAATTCATGAGGTTAAAACGCTAAGAAATCTACCAAGAAAATTGCAGCATTCACAAAAGAAAATGGAATACAAACATGTTGGCCTATGTGTCCTCGTCTTATCTTACATTGTAATTGGTGACGTCTGTCAGTGGCCGCCCCCCTCACACCGCATAGTGCACCAGGCCGCGTCCAGCTGATCTGCTGTGGGCTGCGAGAGCGTCAAGTTGCAGGGCTCCGAGTGTCGTTGTGAACTGACGTGTCCGCAATGTTACAGTGGTTGGCTCAACCATAATGCTATTCTATTCCTCTCCAACATTTTCCTTATTTGTTAAGTCTACAGTCGTCAGCCCATAACTACTACGCCAAAGACGCATTGCAATTTATAATTATGTATCTACCTTAAAATGATTCTACAGTTGTGTTAAGAAATCTCATTCCCATGTAATTACCATGCGCATTGAGAATATTTCAATCGTTTTTTTTTTTTTTTCATGAAGGGTGATTTCCGATTGTTCAAACAATCAATATTAAATTTCTGTTTCTAAATACCGAACTTTTGGCAATATGTTTGATAAAAAATTATAGTTTTTAATTTCTCATGGCACCTGTCCCTTGTGTGTACTGTACTTCACTGGGACGCACCAGTGAAGATCTGTTCGCGCCAAAAATCAAATGGTTCAAATCGCTCTGAGCACTATGGGACTTAACATCTGAGGTCATCAGTCTCCTACAACTTAGAACTACTTAAACCTAACTAACCTAAGGACATCATACACATCCATGCCCAAGGCAGGATTCGAACCTGCGACCGCAGCGGTCGCGCCGTTCCAGACTGAAGCGCTTAGAACCGCTCGGCCTCAACGGCCGGCATGTTCGCGCCACAGCGAGACAAATTTGTTTCTTCTACAGCGCATTAGCATATTTGATTCAAATGGTTCAAATGGCTCTGAGCACTATGGGACTTAACATCTGAGGTCATCAGTCCCCTAGAACTTAGAACTACTTAAACCTAACTAACCTAACGACATCACACACATCCATATCCGAGGCAGGATTCGAACCTGCGACCGTAGCGGTCGCGCGGTTCCAGACTGAAGCGCCTAGAACCGCTCGGCCACTCTGGCCGGCAGCATATTTGACTCAGCGTCTTGTTGTCCAGAAGTTCTTGTTTCAGCTAATAGCTACTTGATTTTGTACCAGTAACAAAGACATATTACTCGGAAACTTTCGTTATTTGCTTGTCATATTGCCAGCAACACTGTGTGTCCTCTTAATGGTTTCTTTGCAGTTTACATTTTTTATCCATCAGCATATTATTTTACTCAACAAATGAGATGATTCACAGTCCCATACAGGAAGAAATGAAAGAAATAGTTGTTCATCAGAGCGTGATTGGTGTAAGGAAAATACGGTGTCTGCAATTAATACAGCGGTTATTTAGAATATAGCCACCTCTAGTTTAGGATAATCCAGCTTCAAGGAAGAACAGATATGACTGCCAAGGAAAAAATTAGTAATACTACTTCCAATGTCATCGTTGATCTTGTTGTCACATCGAGTAACTTACACCCACTTTCTCTTCATATTCGCTGGTTAATTCCTATGCAACCGTAGACAGAAGGAACTGTAACTCTTCAGGTACTCTGGACAGACTTAGATATTTAACAAATTGACTAAACACGTCTTATGTAACTATATCAGTTACATGTATCATAACTATGGCTTTACGCACCTACTACTACTACTACTACTACTACTGCTACTACCATCAAGTTTTTAGCAATTAAATTCACTAAAGCTTATCATCTCTATCCACAGTTACCAGTACTGTTATTTGGCGGAATAGACGCGGATATGCAGTTTTGAGGTGTGGTGGACTAAAGATTCCGCGATGATTTGGTTCATAAATAAAGATGGAGCGTGTCGCAGGGCGTGATCGTAGTGCAGTTGTGACTCGATTTGTGGAGGCGATGATGGATCAAAAATCTGTAAATAAAACGCGAGAGCTCGCAGGGTAGCCGCGCGGTATGGGGCGTCTTGTCACAGTCCGCGCGACTCCGTCCGTCGGAGGTTCGAGTCCTCCCTCGGGCACAGGTGTGTGTGTCGTCCTTAGCGTAAGTTGGTTTAAGTTAGATTAAGTAGTGTGTAAGCCTAGGGACCGATGACCTCAGCAGTTTGGTACCATAAGACCTTACCACAAGTTTCCAAATAAAACACGATAGACGTTTCTCCAGTTCGCTCATATTTCTCATGTTGCTTGCGGGGAGCATCCGTGAGTTCATTAAAGTTGCCTATAAAGGTTATCAACCGATGATTACACATATTTTGTCTATTGGTTATACCGTTGTCGAGTCTTTTGTCATTTACGATAGCTCGTAATGCTTGTTGGACTAGGGCTGCGCCAGCCGATAGTGGCCGAGCGGTTCTAGGCGCTTCAGTCTGGAACTGCGCGACCGCTACGGTCGCACGTTCGAATCCTGCCTCGGGCATGGATGTTTGTGATGTTCTTAGGTTAGTTAGGTTTAAGTAGTTCTAAGTTCTAGAGGACTGATGACCTGAGATGTTAAGTCCCATAGGGCTCAGAGCCATTTTGAACTAAGGCTGCCTTAGAATGTAGAAGAAGTGAGCAGCTCTTCAAGTCAACTACTAGATAAACATTATAGGCTACGTAAAATGACTGAAGAGCTGTCACCGTCATAGTTAATAAACAAAATTTGTGTTAGCCTTGACTGACAACGTTTACAGTCAAATTTCTCATTGACTTCCAAGAACAAATTGAGTGAATCTGTTGACTTTATCTGACGCGTTAAGTGAAGTATACATAGGTGAAGAGCTAGTCCGTATTACACTGGTGTCCAAAATTACAGCCGCAAACGAAAATTTTGCATGGTTGCTTTTATTTTACTAAAAAACAGTACAAACAGGTGATAGTAAATTAGAAACAACGTAAAGAATACAGAGTATGAACAACTGCAACACTCATAACTGTAGACGAAAATGTTCGTATTTTCCAACTTAACGGATTTCCACACACGTCGACAACCGGTTAACGAGCTCAGTATGAGGTATAACCACCTCTGGCAGCAACACAGGTTTGATAATGAGAGGGCATCCTATGAATGATGTCATCAATCTTATGTCGAAGCAATAGCGCCCATTCTTCCTGCAGAACTGTTTCTAAGTCTTAGGGAATAGTTGGTGGATGTTGATGTTATGCAACCCGTCTCCCCAGTGCATCCCAGACATGCTCTATGGTATTCAAATGGGGAGACCGACCAGGCCACGCCATGCGTCCAACATCTTCCGGTTCCAAGAAAATATCCACCACCATTCCTCTATAAAGTCGAGCATTATCGTCCATCAATACGAAGTCTGTGTCCACAGCACGTCGCAACAATCGCACAAGAGGTTCCACGATCTGGTCACCATACCTGAGAACAGTTAACCCTGCCCTATTCACCCATGCAGTTTCATGCAAAAGTGTTCGAGTGGTCAACATAACACCTGGCCACGCCATTAGGTATCTTTCTCGATATTGGTCTCCTTCCGTTTCACTTTAAGCCATCGGGACACGTCAGTTTGCGACTGTCCTGTTTCCGTTCTTCCTGTGGCCTTCCAGCGCAGAGAGGCTGGTAGGTGTCTTCTCTGTGCTGTACTGTACCGTTTGCGACTGTGTATGTGGGACTACCTTGCAAACATTATATTGCTTGATAGGTGCCCTGACGTCATCGTTTTGTGGTTGTCTGTTGACCCGAATGCCATCTTCCGTGCAGAACACGATCCTTCTCACAGCTGTTAACAGCTTGTATGATTGTATCATGAATTAGACACAGGTCGGGAAGATAGTGGTTTGTTGCTTTAATTTTGGACACCAATGTATATTCAGGAAGAATTAATTATCAACTACTTAGCGTCTCTATTGGGTTTTTAGCAACGCCTGCATCCGTACTATGCAATAGAAAACTATTGATTAGTTAAAATTAAAAAATTTGACGTGACATAATCGAAATAAATCCGTCAAAAAGTACGTAGCGGAAAGGAAAACCACTTGCATTGGTGATAAAATCAATAAGGATTTTATCGATGTGCATTTTCGAGTCTAATATCTCGTTCAGACGTAATACTAGTAACTGTTTCTGCATTAATTACTCTAAACCTGTTTAGAAGTTTTCCCATATCAAAAGTACATGCCGATTCTGTGCACAAAGCCTTCAGTTGATTGCTGATCAGTTGCTCAGCTTTGCTCACGGCAGACGCAAAGACGTGCGATGTACGTCTTACCATCAAATACTGGGAACCAAATGTGTATTTCAAACCTGCTGATTTGATCTGAACGTATTTTACAGCGTAAACCGAAGATCGTAAGGAATCGTGTCATGATAAAAGAAATTTGTCATTCCTTGAGTGCTTGCTGTGTAAAATAAACGTAACAATAATACATACCTCCATCATCGGTCTGAATCACTACAATACATACCTTGCAAATTATTATCAATATTGTTCAAGCGTTGGCGACCTGCAAAAAATAGAATTCATTCAGCCATGGACAATGGATTCAGTTTAAAATTTAAAACAACTTCAACAAGGTAACATTGTATTTCATGCACAATTTTTAAGGCATATACAAGGCGTATCCAACATAAAAATTCTCCAAAGAAGCTCTGCACCACCTGCAAATATTGCGAACACGTGAGGATGAACTCAAGGGGAGGAGGGATGAAAGAATAAGATTGCTGAAACAGACAACATCAACTTCACTGTGAAATAAAAATAAAACAGCTATAAAAAAACGCAGTCTGTTCTTTGGTCCACGACCGTGAAATAAAAATCTGCTGCTGGGTAAAATTGAACACCGTGCTTCTCGACCACGTATTTAAGTGCTCCTTAACATGTAGCCCACAAGGTGATCGGGACAGTGTTGCTCTACCTGTCTGCTCTACGAACGCGACCCTCCCGAGTTATATGGTGTGTGAGGAGGGTTTCTGCGACGGCGCTCTCCATGTTTCAACTTCTCCCAAGCATGCTTAACCGCCCTCATATTAGCAGATACCACAGCCCAATACGTTCGATTCCTTTCTGGCTCCTGGATGAAGGTGTTCACGAGATGGCTGCAATGTCATCGTAAATTACAGTTCACGTACACCTATTGCTGAATTATTGACTGTTGTTGTTGTGGTCTCCATGTTACTCTATCCTGTGCAAGCTTCTTCATCTCCCAGTACCTACTGCAACATACATCCTCCTGAATCTGCTTAGAGTACTCATCTCTTGGTCTCCCTCTACGAATTTTACCCTCCACGCTGCCCTCCAGTACTAAATTGGTGATCCCTTGATGCCTCAGAACATGTCCTACCAACCGATCCCTTCTTATAGTCAAGTTGTGCCACAAACTCTTCTTCTCCCCAATTCTATTCAATACCTCCTCATTAGTTATGTGATCTACCCATCTAATCTTCAGCATTCTTCTGTAGCACCACATTTCGAAAGCTTCTATTCTCTTCTTGTCCAAACTATTTATCGTCCATGTTTCACTTCCATACATGGCTACACTCCATACAAATACTTTCAGAAACGACTTCCTGACACTTAAATCTGTACTCGTTGTTAACAAATTACTCTTCTTCAGAAACGCTTTCCTTGCCATTGCCAGTCTACATTTTATATCCTCTCTACTTCGACCATCATCAGTTATTTTGCTTCCCAAATAGCAAAACTCCTTTACTACTTTCAGCGTCTCATTTCCTAATCTAATTCCCTCAGCATCACCCGATTTAATTCGACTACATTCCATTATCCTCGTTTTGCTTTTGTTGATGTTCATCTTACATCCTCCTTTCAAGACAATGTCCATTCCGTTCAGCTGCTCCTCCAGGTCCTTTGCTGTCTCTGACAGAATTACAATGACATCGGTGAACTTCAAAGTTTTTATTTTTTCTCCATGGATTTTAATACCTACTCCGAATTTTTCTTTTGCTTCCTTTACTGCTTGCTCAATATACAGATTGAATAACATGAGGGATAGGCTACAACCCTGTCTCACTCCCTTCCCAACCACTGCTTCCCTTTCATGCCCCTCGATTCTTATAACTGCCATCTGGTTTCTGTATAAATTGTAAATAGCCTTTCCTCCCTGTATTTTACCCCTGCCACCTTTAGAATTTGAAAGAGAGTATTCCAGTCAAAATTGTCAAAAGCTTTCTCTACGTCTACAAATGCAAGAAACGTAGGTTTGCCTTTCCTTAATCTATTTTCTAAGATAAGTCGTAGGGGCAGTATTGCCTCACGGGTTCAACATTTCTTCGGAATCCAAACTGATCTTCCCCGAGGTCGGCTTCTATCAGGTTTTCCATTCGTCTGTAAATAATTCGCGTTAGTATTTTGCAGCTGTGACTTACTAAACTGATAGTTCGGTAATTTTCACATCTGTCAACACCTGCTTTCTTTGGGATTGGGATTATTATATTCTTCTTGAAGTCTGAGGGTATTTCGCCTGTCTCATACATCTTGCTCACCAAATGGTAGAGTTTTGTCAGGACTGGCTCTCCCAAGGTCGTCAGTAGTTCTAATGGAATGTTGTCTACTCCGGGGGCCTTGTTTCCACTCAGGTCTTTCAGTGCTCTGTCAAACTCTTCACGCAATATCATATCTCCCATTTCATCTTCATCTACATCCTCTTCCATTTCCGTAATACTGTCCTCAAGTACATCGCCTTGTATAGGCCCTCTGTATACTCCTTCCACCTTTCTGCTTTCCCTTCTTTGCTTAGAACTGGGTTTCCATCAAAGCTCTTGATATTCATGCAAGTGGTTCTCCTTTCTTCAAAGTTCTCTTTAATCTTCCTGTAGGCAGTATCTATCTTACCACTAGTGAGATAAGCCTCTACATCCTTACATTTGTCCTGTAGCCATCCCTGCTTAGCCATTTTGCACTTCCTGTCAATATCATTTTTGAGACGTTTGTATTCCTTTTTGCCTGCTTCATTTACTGCATTTTTATATTTTCTCCTTTCATCAATTAAATTCAATATTTCTTCTGTTACCCAAGGGTTTCTACTAGCCCTCGTCTTTTTACCTCTGCTGCCTTCACTATTTCATCCCTCAAAGCTACCCATTCTTCTTCTACTGTATTTCTTTCCCCTATTCCTGTCAATTGTTCCCTTATGCTCTCCCTGAAACTCTGTACAACCTCTGGTTCTTTCAGTTTATCCAGGTCCCATCTCCTTAAATTCCCACCTTTTTGCAGTTTCTTCAGTTTTAATTTACATTTCATAACCAATAGATTGTGGTCAGAGTCCACATCTGCCCCTGGAAATGTCTTACAATTTAAAACCTGGTTCCTAAATCTCTGTCTTACCATTATATAATCTATCTGATACCTTTTTGTATCTCCAGGGTTCTTCCATGTTCTTCTTTTATGATTCTTAAACCAAGTATTAGCTATGATTAAGTTATGCTCTGCGCAAAATTCTACCAGACGGCTTCCTCTTTCATTTCTTAGCCCCAATCCATATTCACCTACTGTTTCCTTCTCTCCCTTTTCCTACTGCCGAATTCCAGTCACCCATGACTATTAAATTTTCGTCTCCCTTCACTACCTGAATAATTTCTTTTATCTCATCATACATTTCATCAATTTCTTCGTCATATGCAGAGCTAGTTGGCATATAAACTTGTACTACTGTAGTAGGTGTGGGCTTCGTATCTATCTTGGCCACAATAATGCGTTCACTATGCTGTTTGTAGTAGCTTACCCGTACACCTATTTTTATTCATTATTAAACCTACTCCTGCATTGCCCCTATATGATTTTGTATTTATAACCCTGTACTCACCTGACCAGAAGTCCTGTTCCTCCTGCCACCGAACTTCACTAATTCCCACTATATCTAACTTTAACCTATCCATTTCCCTTTTTAAACTTTCTAACCTACCTGCCCGATTAAGGGATCTGACATTCCACGCTCCGATCCGTAGAACGCCAGTTTTCTTTCTCCTGATAACAACGTCCTCTTGAGTAGTCCCCGCCCGGAGATCCGAATGGAGGACTATTTTACCTCCGGAATATTTTACCCAAGAGGACGCCGTCATCATTTAATCATACAGTAAAGCTGCATGCCCTCGGGAAAAATTACGGCTGTAGTTTCCCCTTGCCTTCAGCCGTTCGCAGTACCAGAACAGCAAGGCCATTTTGGTTAATGCTACAAGGCCAGATCAGTCAATCATCCAGACTGTTGCCCCTGCAACTACTGAAAAGGCTGCTATCCCTCTTCAGGAACCACACGTTTGTCTGGCCTCTCAACAGATACCCCTCCGTTGTAGTTGCACCTACAGTACGGCTATCTGTATCGTTGAGGCACGCAAGCCTCACCACCAACGGCAAGGTCCATGGTTCATGTGTTGAATAAAATTTCGAAAACGAGTTGAGTCAGTTGAATAGAAAATTCCACCTTCCGTGCCTTGGTCTGACTGACGAATCGCAAGACATACTTATAAAAAAGAGTAGGAAAAACTGCCTCCGGTCCGATCATACCAAAGGCCAGCTTTGAAAAGTCAGAATTCAACAGATGTTCCCACGCTTCTGCAACAAGAACCAAAGAGGCTATACTTATTCTACGATCCCATATGTACTCCCAATTCATCACACATACATACATCACAAAGCTAACTATGATTAGGTTACGGGCAAAAGGTAACACAGGATGCTGGTACGAGATAGAAGGAAACAAAGTCGATAAAGGCGGTTCCAAACACAACGGTTCACCCAGACATGACTCTTTGATAAGAAAATACCACGAATGACATCATCTGGATGTGGTGAAGCCATGTTAGTCATTCCAAATAATACTTTCATGATATGTTTCTGTGACAGACACCTTTAACGGTATGGACGGTGTTTTGAGTGGTTAGGATGTGGTCCCCTTATAGCGCTTAAGAAAACTATAAATACGGAATGATGTGAACAGTTTTACAGCAGCTTATAGTAAAGGACCACAACGACATGATAAGATATATTAGGACCTGTACGGAGGCATATAGACACTCGTTTCTCTCACGCTCCATTTGTAAGTAAAGTCTGAAAGAAATCTCAGTGGTGGTACACGGCGTCCTCCGTCATTCACTAGGCTGTGGCTTCTAGAATATGTATGAAATACAGAAAGTGAACTTCAGAAAGTACTGCCAAAATGACTGAACTGATTTATGTGTAACAAAAATTAAAGTGGTACTTGGACCTAGAAATTTTCCAGTATCAGTAGCTAACAGGATACTGAGAGCATTTAGTCTGCAACTCAACATGCACTAAAAGTTAGATACATTTTGGACGGAACGAATGAACAATATTTACGTTGAGCAACGTGACGATTGATTATAATTGTCAACTTCGTTTATAACTGACTAAAATCTCCAATCCAGAGACACAGCCGGCTCTCGTGAGTAAATCGATCAAATGAACTAACAGTACTCGTTACATTTGATAATATTGTCTGCACTGATCGGAAAGAAGAAGGTGTAGCTTTAAGGAAAGCGTTGCGCGCATGCGCACATTGCAAATTCGCTGTCTATGTGCAAGTGAGCGTGACTGCGTGACGTCTACGGAGCCGCGAACAGCGCTCACTCAGCTGTGTCATCAGACGGGACAGCATCGTTCATCTCCGGCAATTTCCGCTGAAATACGCGAATTGTATTGGCGCTCTCTCTCGCACACCGCAGCCGCGTGCAGACTATTCGGATGGGCCACGAGCCTGCAGGGCGCTAATCCATCTGACCAGCAACGTCACCTCGTCTGCAAACCTTAGCTTTGGTATCTGCTCCCCTTGCACATTTAGTCTTCTTCAGAAATTTTCTTTCCCTGTCTCCATTGTTTCTTCGACGAATAAATTGAATAACAGTGATGATAAACTACAGTCTTTTCTGTCATCCTTCTTAACACCAACTGTTCTCCATTGATCTCCCTTTTCAATCATAGATATTGTACTTTATTGTCTGTCTCAGCACTTTAGTCCCATTCTCCCAAGAACTGTGGACCCCTTTAACGAAGTACGTCAACGAGAAGAGTGTCCGTCAATCCAGAACAGCTAAAGAAAAAACCAGTGGTGCGAAATACCCCCTTGTAGCACTTATCAATAATCATGGAGAGGAAAGAAAGCGTACAGCTGGAGATTCCACTGTGGACGTCGAAGGTGAGAAAATGTATCAAACAGGTATGGGTCAGGGACCAGGAATTGATCGTTTTGTAGTATTCATCCCAGTATATTCATCCCAGTATCCAACTTAGGGAAATTTAAAACAATCTGACTGAATTGTAAAAGCGCACCGCTGCTAAACGAAGGTTGGGTGACAAAAAGGAGAATTAGGATTTAAATATTTTCGTTGTAGATCATACACTTTTACTTGGCATAATGAACACGAATGGAAAAACTAGTAGAAGCCGACCTCGGCGTAGATCAGTTTGGATTCCGTAGAAATATCGGAACACGTGAGGCAATACTGACCCTACGACTTATCTTAGAAGCTAGATTAAGGAAAGGCAAACCTACGTTTCTAGCATTTGTACACTTTAGAGAAAGCTTTTGACAATGTTGACTGGAATACTCTCTTTCAAATTCTGAAGGTGGCAGGGGTAAAATACAGGGAGTGAAAGGCTATTTACAATTTTTACAGGAACCACATGGCAGTTATAAGAGTTGAGGAACATGAAAGGGAAGCAGTGGTTGGGAAAGGAGTGAGACAGGGTTGCAGCCTCTCCCCGATGTTATTCAATCTGTATATTGAGCAAGCAGTAAAGGAAACAAAAGAAAAATTCGGAGTAGGTATTAAAATCCATGCAGAAGAAATAAAAACTTTGAGATTCGCCGATGACATTGTAATTATGTCAGAGACAGCAAAGGACTTGGAAGAGCAATTGAACGGAATGGACAGTGTCTTGAAAGGAGGGTATAAATGAACATCAACAAAAGCAAAACGAGGATAATGGAATGTAGTCGAATTAAGTCAGGTGATGCTGAGGGTATTAGATTAGGAAATGGGACGCTGAAAGTAGTAAACGAGTTTTGCTATTTGGGGAGCAAAATAACTGATGATGGTCGAAGTAGACAGGATATAAAATGTAGACTGGCAATGGCAAGGAAAGCATTTCTGAAGAAGAGAAATTTGTTAACATCGAGTATAGATTTAAGTGTCAGGAAGTCTTTTCTGAAAGTATTTGTATGGAGTGTAGCCATGTATGGAAGTGAAACATGGACGATAAATAGTTTGGACAAGAAGAGAATAGAATCTTTCGAAATGTGGTGCTACAGAAGAACGCTGAAGATTAGATGGGTAGATCACATAACTAATGAGGAAGTGTTGAATAGGATTGGGGAGAAGAGAAGTTTGTGGCACAACTTGACTATAAGAAGGGATATGTTGGTAGGACATGTTCTGAGGCATCAAGGGATCACCAGTTTAGTATTGGAGGGCAGTGTGGAGGGTAAAAATCGTAGAGGGAGACCAAGAGACGAATACACTAAGCAGATTCAGAAATATGTAGGTTGCAGTAGGTACTGGGAGATGAAGAAGCTTGCACAGCATAGAGTAGCATGGAGAGCTGCATCAAACCAGTCTCAGGACTGAAGACCACGACAACAATGAACACGAATTCCACCGACAGAATTTATGGGTTCGTTCAGGGATATTTTCTGAGTATTTTGTAAATAAGAGATCCATGGTCTTCGGTGGCTCATTTCAATGTTTATAACGATTTGCACTATTTCTTAACAGAATTACTGCTGCATTTGTGAAAATTCCTATAGAGTAATGACAAATCCTGTGATATGAAATCATCAAAACAAACAATCCAAGAAACAGAAGCAGCTGGCTTCTCTTAGGAGCCTATGTATGGATGAGAAAGTACTGTGATATGATTGACGTCACAGCGAGAACAAAGGAATGAAGATTGGGTTTAAGGTCCCGTCGACATCGAGGTCACTAGAGTCGGAGCACAAGCTCAGATTGTGTCAAGGATAGGAAAGGATATCTGCCGTACCCTTTCAAAGGAACCATTCCGGCATTTGCCTTCAGCAGTTCCGGGAAACCGCGGAAAACCTAATCTGGATGGTCGGACCAGAGTCTGAACCAGTGTCCTCCCGAATGCGAGTCCAGTGCGCTAGCCACTGCGCCACCTCCCTCGATGCAGTGAGAGTAGCTTGTCATAGCGTCGCCTAGCCGCTCTTCCATTACATTCAGTGAGCCCATACTAGACCTGATCTCTATCACCTTAACCTATCCATATTTTTATGTGTCACTGTCAGGAAGATACTGTAAGAACAGAGAGGAGATGGCGTTATCTATGCAGAGCACAGACGCCACTTCAAGCCTGTGAGCCATCTCGTGAATCTAAAGAGTCTTATAGGTCTGTTTCTCTAAATCACTGTGTGAAACCTACCATCTTAGCATTAATGTATTGAAATGACCGTCAGTTGCACGCTGGACTCGCATTCGGAACGGTGGCGGTTCAAACCCGCGTCCGGCCGGCCATCCTGATTTAAGTTATCCGTGATTTCCCTAAATCGCTTAAGCCAAATGCTGGGACGTGCCTTCGCAAGAGAACGGCCGCTTTCCTTCCCAATTCTTCCCTAATCCGAGCTTATGCTCCGTCTCTAATGATCTCGTTGTCTATGGGACGTCAAACACTAACATCTCCTCCTCCTCAACCATATTGCCCTAACACTGACAGACACGTGAATGAAGCATGAACCAGGTCAGAGAGCTAGGATATACGTCAAACGACAACAGCCGTTCCAATGTAAGGTTCCACCGCCATGACTACCCTGTTTGCATACCCACCTAGTAAACATGTTTTCAAACGGCTGAGCCGACCGATGGTGGCCGAGCGGTTCTAGGCGCTTCAGTCTGGAACCGCGCGACCGCTACGGTCGCAGGTTCGAATCCTGCCTCGGGCATGGATGTGTGTGATGTCCTTAGGTTAGTTAGGTTAAAGTAGTTCTAAGTTCTAGGGGACTGATGACTTGAGATGTTAAGTCCCATAGTGCTCAGAGCCATTTGAACCATTTTTTCAAACGACTGTGCGGCTACTCTCAAGAGATCCAGGGCTGTGATTATAAAAAAAAAAAAGGTTCATATGTGTGTGAAATCTTATGGGACTTAACTGCTAAGGTCATCAGTTCCTAAGCTTACACACTACTTAACCTAAATTATGCTAAGGACAAACACACACACCCATGCCCGAGGGAGGACTCGAACCTCCGCCGGGACCAGCCGCACAGTCCATGACTGCAGCTCCTTAGACCGTTCGGCTGTGATTATCGCATGGCAACTAAACTTCGGAGGTATTCTAATGTGTTAATGCGGAACCGGGACCGAGCGGGGTGGCGCAGTGGTTAGATACTGGACTCGCATTCGGGAGGACGACGGTTCAATCCCGCTTCCGGCCATCCTGATTTAGGTTTTCCGTGATTTCCCTAAATCACTCCAGGCAAATGCCGGGATGGTTCCTCTGAAAGGGCACGGCCGACTTCCTTCCCAATCCTTCCCTAATCCGATGGGACCGATGACCACGCTGTCTGGTCTCCTTCCCCAAACCAACCAACCGGAACCGGTTTACGAAGGAAAAAAATTAGTTCCAGTTTTGGCCAAAAGATGCAAATCTGAAGCTGTGATTGCATAAAGATGTTCACAAATGTTTCATTGTGTAATGGATTACGAACGGAACGGGGACAGAAAAGGTCAAACAAGTGAGAAATCCATACTCTTGATTTTATTATTAACCGCCGATTACACATTTCTTTCAGTATGAGCACCGAAGACGTCGACGCGATGCTGCATCCGTTAAACGACGAGATCAAAGGTTGCTCGCAGCAGATCTGCTGGAATCGGAGCAACGTGTTCCTGCACACTGACTCAGATCAGGTAGAGACCGAGCGTCTCCTGATAAACTCGTTCTTTCAAATATTCCCAGAGCTTAACGTCAGACGGATTTAGATTTGGTGATATTGAAGGCCATGCATCTGGGAAACCTGTGGAAATAATGCGATCGTAGAATGTTTAAGCAGATCTTTCACTGGGCGAACGACACATGTCGCGTGCAATGTCTCTTCGTGCACAATAAGCGGTTTAACAGTACCCCAAATCCGTTAATCCTGCATATTCACTGTTCACAGTAGTGTAAAATATACGTTGTCACTAAATAGAATATTGCCAGGCCATGCGCCATCAACTTCGATCCGTGCAAGAAACCGAAGCGCAATCACAGAACGTTGCTATGAAACATGAGGTTTCAGTTGTTGCACCGTTTGAATTTTGTATGGGCAGCAGTGTAAAATAGGCCGAAAAATTTTCCCTAATGTTGACTGTGGAATGGAAAATTCTCAAATGCTTCAAATGGCTCTAAGCACTATGGGACTTAATATCTGAGGTCATCAGTCCCCTAGACTTAGAACTACTTAAACCTAACAAACCTAAGGACATCACACACATTCACGCCCGAAGCAGGATTCGAACCTGCGACCGTAGCAGCCGCGTGCTTCCGGACTGAAGCGCCTAGAACCGCTCGACCACAGCGGCCGGCTGGACAATTCTCGCGACACTGCACGAGCACTAGCGCTACACGAGGCACATGCCAGGTGGTCAGTCACAGCAACAGCAGCTCGTCAGTAACCTCTACCATGACAGGACACATTCCTCTTCCAGCTGCCACACCAAGCTCACCTGTGTTTTCGAATTTCATTATCATCTGTTTTAAACCACTTAATGGCATCGGGCCTCTTCTCTGACCTTTCAGTCAGCGATACTCTCTCAATGTAATTCTGTAATAACTGTGGTCGGCCGCGGTGGTCTAGCGGTTCTGGCGCTGCAGTCCGGAACCGCGGGACTGCTACGGTCGCAGGTTCGAATCCTGCGTCGGGCATGGGTGTGTGTGATGTCCTTAGGTTAGTTAGGTTTAAGTAGTTCTAAGTTCTAGGGGACTTATGACCTAAGATGTTGAGTCCCATAGTGCTCAGAGCCATTTGAACTTTTTTTTTTGTAATAACTGTCATTCGGCTAAAACAGCTACACTGACAGCACGACGCTCTTCTCGATAGCCAAGTTGTTCATTCACGTTATGGCTTGGCAAATGACAGCGTGGGTGTCATACTGCCATACAAACGGTGTATAGCGCCAGATTTGCTTCTGGTGGCCAAAATTGGAACCATTTTTTTCTAGCGTAAATCTGTTCCGCATTAATCTATTACTATATCTACAAAGTTCCGCTGCCATACGATAAATACAGCCCACATTGGACTTCCGTGAGTACATACACTTTCATTATAACCACCCGATCGGTATCTGTAGAGGGTAATACACTACACTGAAGTAATTCATGCGTCCTTATTTAATTGTAGAGTATTGTCCCCACAAATATTTACTTCATGTATGTTGATGCTGTCAAATCCAACAGCATTCTTGAGATTATTTTTGGATGAGTGGGGCCAGAACTCATTATACAGGGTGGTCCATTGATCGCGACCGGGCCAAATATCTCACGAAATAAGTGTCAAACGAAAAAACTACAAAGAACGAAACTTGTCTAGCTTGAAGGGGGAAACCAGATGGCGCTATGGTTGGCCCGCTAGATGGCGCTGCCATAGGTCAAACGGATATCAACTGCGTTTTTTTTTTTTAAATAAGAACCCCTATTTTTTATTACATATTCGTGTAGGACGTAAAGAAATATGAATGTTTTAGTTGGACCACTTTTTTCGCTTTGTGACAGATGGCACTCTAATAGTCACAAACATATCGCTCACCATTTTAGACGAACAGTTAGTAACAGGTAGGTTTTTTAAATTAAAATACAGAACGTAGGTACGTTTGAACATTTTATTTCGGATGTTCCAATGTGATACATGTACCTTTGTGAACTTATAATTTCTGAGAACGCATGCTGTTACAGCGTGATTACCACATTGATGCAATAAATGCTTTTAATGCTCAAAATTATGTCCGTCAACCTCAACGCATTTGGCAATACGCTTAACGACATTCCTCTCAACAGCGAGTAGTTCGCCTTCCGTATGTTCGCACATGCATTGACAATGCGCTGACGCATGTTGTCAGGCGTTGTCGGTGGATCACGATAGCAAATATCCTTCAACTTTCCCCACAGAAGGAAATCCGGGGACGTCAGATCCAGTGAAGGTGGGGGCCATGGTATGGTGCTTCGACGACCATTCCACCTGTCATGAAATATGCTATTCAATACCGCTTCAACCGCACGGACATCCATCATGTTGTAAGTACATCGCTATTCTGTCATGCAGTGAAACATATTGTAGTAATATAGGTAGAACATTACGTAGGAAATTACCATACATTGCACCATTTAGATTGCCATCGATAAAATGGGGGCCAATTATCCTTCCTCCCATAATGCCGCGCCATACACTAACCCGCCAAGGTCGCTGATGTTCCACTTGTCGCAGCTATCGTCGATTTTCCGTCGCCCAATAGTGCATATTATGCTAGTTAAGTTACCGCTATTGATAAATGACGCTTCGTCACTAAATAGAACGAGTGCAAAAAATCTGTCATCGTCCTGTAATTTCTCTTGTGCCCAGTGGCAGAACTGCACACGTCGTTCAAAGTCGTCGCCATTCAATTCCTGGTGCATATCAATATGGTACAGGTGCATTCGATGTTGATGTAACATTCTCAACACCGACGTTTTTGAGATTCCCGATTCTCGCGCAATTTGTCTGATACTGATGTGCGGATAAGCCGGCCTCGACACCAGCTAAAACACCTACTTCGGCATCATCATTTGTTGCAGGTCGTGGCTGACGTTTCACATGTGGCTGAACACTTCCTGTTTCCTTAAATAACGTAACTATCCGGTGAACGGTCCGGACATTTGGATCATGTCGTCCAGGATACCGAGCAGCATACATAGCACACGCCCGTTGGGCATTTTGATCACAATAGCCATACATCAACACGATATCGACCTTTTCCGCAATTGGTAAACGGTCCATTTTAAGACGGGTAATGTATCACGAAGCAAATATCGTCCGCACTGGCGGAATGTTACGTGATACAACGTACTTATACGTTTGTGACTATTACAGCGCCATCTATCACAAAGCGAAAAAAGTGGTAGAAGTGAAACATTCATATTTCTTTAAGTACTACACGAATATGTAATAAAAAATGGGGTTCCTATTTCAAAAACGCAGTTGATATCCGTTTGACCTATGGCAGCGCCGTCTAGCGGGACAACCATAGCGCCATATGGTTTCCCCCTTCAAGCTAGACGAGTTTCGTTCTTTGTAGTTTTTTCGTTTGATGCTTATGTCGCGAGATATTTGGCCCTGTCACTATCAACGGACCACCTTGTAGTGTTAAAACGTATCTTATTTTACGTTACTACACAAAAATTTAAAAAGACAGTTTAATGTCACATAGGCGATGAGGTCATTACAGACTTAACCTTTCCAAACATTTGTTTCCAATATAATATTTCTTCCTTGTTTTGGTGAAAGGTGGTGGCCCCAAATTTTGCCGAAGTGTTTCAGTTACAAAGCGTACGTAGAGTACCACTGAACAGTGACTAGCACAGCACAGTGGACGAGTGGTGTCCGCTTCACGGTGACGAAATCTTAATAATCCCATAAAATCTACCAGCCGGTTTCCTGTGATTTAGATGCAAAATACACAACGAACAATTGAAACGGAATTTTTTCAGAACAAAGAGGGACCACAGGCGCTTAATAGGAGCTTGCACAATCGACGGCTCTGAAATATTTGTCGGTCTCATGGTAGAGCGGCTGTGTAAACGAGGTCACGTCTTTCTGCAACATTACCAGCTTTCAATTAAACCGTCCCATTGACGCCTGCGTATTTTACGCTAATTAATATTCGATTACGCAAATGCCTTTTTTTTATTTACTAATCGTCGCTTTGTTCCCTGTTCCTACCAATTTCAACAGATTTAATTTTACACTCTGTGTCGGGCAATAATTGTGTAAATTGCGAATGTGAATAAAAACCGGTATGCACACACACCTCGTCTGTCAGTCATGTTCTATGTTCAAATTAAATTTACAGAGTACGGCGCTGTGAGGATTCGCGCGGATTTCGACGGAATAATTACAACGTGCGTCATGATACTAAACCATGCAAGTACAAATATGAAGTAGGTCTTTTTAGCATGTGTTATTCCCTTAGATACTGTTCCCAACAACACGTTACCAATAAAATTTAGGACGTACAAGATAGGCTGGGTGTTGAAGGAAGACGCAATGATCTTGCGACGACGAAACTGGATTTTGGGCATTGATTTTTCTAGCCTCCTCAAAGGCAAAGGCGGGAGGATCCAGCTGCGCTACAGTTTTCTCGATTAAAAACACGGCGAGCAAACATGGGTGATTGGCTGTATGTGTTTTAGTGTAATGTTACAGTACGGTAGTGTGGTGTTTGCTTCGGGGGTCTGTGGCGTACGCTGCGCGGTTTTGAATCTTTGCCAGTGGATTGTCGATTGCCGCTCCAAGTGTCTCGCGTATTGCCTCATAGATTCCTGTTGTTGTATCGGCCGCTGTAATTCGGTACTACCTCGCAGATTCGTCTTTTCTTTTTTTCCTTGCTACTGCAAAGGACTGAGCCAAAAGCAAGTTCCCGAAAACCGAATACATTAATATTCGATAACACTAAGGAGTCGCTCTCTGGACGTAATATGAAGTGGGCTGTGCCTTATCAAAGAAGTAGTCGGGAACTGTATGATGTTAACCGTGTGTTTATCCCATCGGCCTGAGAAGTAGGCTTGCTTCAAACGCTAAGTCTACAATGTATTAATGAACTCATAATTGCCATCCTCGGTATAGGAAGTAAGGCAGCAACCAGATATACTGTGAAACGATCGTGTCCCACGTCTTACGAAGCACACACTATACTATCGATGCCTTCTTGCAAACGTCTGCTTCTTTGGCTAGTTCTTCACGGACGCCATTAGCATCAGCTTGCTCTTGTACAAGGTGAAGCTTTTCTGGCCATTGTCCAGCCTAGTTCTGTTGCAGATGGTCAAGCATGTACACTGATCAGCCAAAACATTATGACTACTGCCCATTGCAAGGTTGAATGCTGCCCGGTAGCACTAAACGTATGGCATCGTTGGCCGGGAGGCCCTATCCCGGGAAGTTCGGCCGCCAAGTGCAAGTCTTATGTCAGCCGACGCCACATTGGGCGATCTGCGCGCCAGTGGTAAGAATGAAATGATGACGAGGACAACACAAAACCCAGTCCCCGAGCAGAGAAAATCTCCAACCCGGGCAGGAATCGAACCCGCGCCCGCTTGCATGGGAGGCGAACTTAGAACTACTTAAATCTAACTAACCTAAGGACATCACACACATCCATGCCCGAGGCAGGATTCGAACCTGCGACCGTAGCGGTCGCGCGGTTCCAGACTGTAGCGCCTAGAACCGCTCGACCACTCCGGCCGGCGCAATCTGCTTACTTAAGTGACTTTGAAAGCCAGATTGTTGTGGCCCGCCGGCCGCGATGGTCTAGCGGTTCTAGGCGCTCAGTCCGGAACCGCGGGACTGCTACGGTCGCAGGTTCGAATCGGGCATGGATGTGTGTGATGTCCTTAGGTTAGTTAGGTTTAAGTAGTTCTAAGTTCTAGGGGACTGATGACCACAGATGTTAAGTCCCATAGTGCTCAGAGCCATTTGAACCATTTGTTGTGGCCCACTGCCTGGGAACGAACATCTCTGGAAAGGTGAAGCTCGTCGGCTATTCCCGTGCTACTGTCGTTAGCAGCTATCAAAAGTGTTGAAGAATGCCGAAACCACGAGTAGATAACAAGATGTTGGACGTACATACCTCATCACAAAAGTTAGGGATCGGAGGCTTGCCCGCTCTCTAAAGCAGGATAGGCGGCGATCTGTGGCAGATCTGGCGACTGAGTACAGTGTTGGCGCGGGCACAGGTGTTTTGGAGCGCACCGTTCAGCGATGAACATGGTGTTGGGCAGCAGAAGACCTCAACATGTTCCCGTGTTGACCCAACAACAGCGTCAGTTACGATTTGAGTGTACACGGAATCATCGAGATTGGACCGCGGATCAATGAAATCGTTAGATGAATTCACAATTGCAAATAAGGACAACCTGCTTATCACGAGTAGTCGCCTTACCATTTCGCTATCCGTGCACGACTCAAGTCCGGAGCCCAAAGGTCTATATGTCGTCAAACATACGTCTACAACCTGTACTCGTGAGTCCATTATACAGATTGCCGTATATGTGAGACACTGTACTTGAAAGTAGCTTGCCAGGTATCGGCAGATAAATATGATATTGCAGTACCTGTGATATTGTGATTACGATGCAAAGTGCTGAATTGCATTCCAGAAGGGGATCAAAGTGCTTTTTAATTAGGGGGTCATAATGTTTTGACTCGTCAGAGTAAATCGCGCAAATGGATCGTTCAAGAGCAGAGCAGAACTGAGTTTTGTAAGTCTGGTTCAAGTTTTCATTATTATATTTGTTGCGGCCACATGTAGTAAGCGTTGCTTCAAGCAGTGGAGAATCGCAAAACAGAGGCAGCCGGCGATCGCGGCATTGCGAAGTAGGCGCGGCACAGATAGACTTGCTGACAGTTGCAGTCTACCAACCGGCTGACGCAAGGACGCACGCATGCCGAGCGCCGAGCGAAGTCTGGAGAGTGCTGAGTAAGGGAAGTGAGGCCATCACGCTATGTTACGCTGCAATATACTGCGGGAGTAATAACAAGAAACTGCCACCGAGGGTAAAAAACGTTCTCCTGTCGGATATAAATAGTGGGGCGCAGGCAGCAACGGACAGAAACCATTAGGAAGCAGTTCGGATCTGACGACGGACGTGGTCCGAATCCGAATGTTCAGTCTTCGTAGGTGGCGATTCCGGACGTCTGTTCCAGCTCGCAGGAGTCATCCGTTCGCCGACAGTTGTCTACTTCAGCTCTGGGGGTCGGCCCGAGTGCGGTCGGCACCATGGCTGACTAAGTACAGCGAGAACTTCCAGCAGGACCGGCCGCAGCGCGGTCTTGGGCACAGGCGCCGCCGGGGACTGACGCCCGGACTCCAAGGCAACCTGGCGCCACGGCGCGTGGTCCGTCCACGGTGGGCCCTCGCGGACATCGCGACTGACGGCTTCCCAGCCGCCGGTGCAGCAGGCGGCGGCAGCTGACCTCACGGCGACGCGGCTGCCGAGCGGTGACGAGGTCATCTCAACCACAGGGCATCCTGACTTCAGCGGAGCGCTAGTGGCCTGAGGCTGCGAGTGCGATCGGCGGCGCGCGTTGCGCGCATTGTCGGAGAATCTACACAGCAGCAGCCAGGCGGAAGGATCCGCAGGGCTGGACAGCGACGACGAGGGAGAAATTGTAAAGAAAGTTCAATAAATAATTGTAAAACTCCACGCCGTCTCAGTCTTTGGCGCAACCACTGTGTCTGTTGCTAGCAAGTACTGCAGAAGTCGTAACAAGTGGCCATCAGATATAACATTGTTTGGTATTTTAATGTTGAAATTTAAAGGCATCGGGCTTTGAAGTTTGTGACAACACTGGCATACACGCCTGCGTCCAAGGTACATATATCGAACTATCAAAATCAGTAACCGTGTGCCACTCGACATGTGCCATAAAGAAAATCCTACTATTTTTGGTGCCAAATTCTACCAAAATAATAAAGCGATAAAAAGGTCTCATACAAAATGTCACTACAGAACAGTTCCAATCACATTTATATCACAGCTTCTCCTGTATCAGCCATCACTCTTTGAATGTGATACGGTACCCGTATTATGAACTATTCTTTTACTGAAAACGAAATTAGTCCCAATCTTCAGTTGACACACATCCACCTCCGATTGCGTACATCGCGCCCTCTCGCCACCGGGTCGGTGCGCTGGCTCATACGTCCCACTCACTGTCGCACGGACAATCCTAACTGCACGATTTAGGACGCGCCGTGCAGTCCCGTTCGAAAGAATATCCGTGTGAACACAGTGTCATTAAAGAGGCGGGAGTGTGGTTAAGCCACCCAGTACCCGCCCGCCAAGTGCATTTAGACGTAAACGCCTGGTGTGTGGCGTTCTCACGCTTGCTGTTCAGTGCTCACTCGCAGATCTTCTGTCATTTCGCTACTGTACGCGACGCGTTTGTGTGCGCTCTTCCTTAGGTCTGTAACCTACAGCACGCGGCGTTATCATGGCAGATTCCCGTTCTGGACCCAAGACTTGACAGAACCTATAAATGTCGAATAATGTTTGTGGAAAGCGTATTTTGCAAACCAATTTTTCTCGAAGGAAACAGTTTCTTCGCTGGAAAAAAGAAGAAAAAACAGGGGTGGAGAGAGAGACAGAAAAAAAAGAAAATATTTGAAGCTACAGATTGGTTCAAATGGCTCTGAGCACTATGGGACTTAACTACTGAGGTCATCAGTCCCCTAGAACTTAGAACTACTTAAACCTAACTAACCTAAGGACATCACACACATCCATGCCCGAGGCAGGATTCGAACCTGCGAACGTAGCGGTCACGCGGTTCCAAACTGACTCGCTTAGAACCGCACGGCCACACCGGCCGGCGAAGCTGCAGAGTTCACTTACAAAG
The DNA here is from genome assembly GCF_023864275.1 of Schistocerca cancellata. Taxonomy (NCBI): domain Eukaryota; kingdom Metazoa; phylum Arthropoda; class Insecta; order Orthoptera; family Acrididae; genus Schistocerca; species Schistocerca cancellata. Next base: position 296,428,716 of record NC_064626.1, on the reverse strand, counting down.
TAACCGAAGAAAGCCCGTGATAGCAATTCTAATGGACGCTGTCTCTACGATATTTATGTACCGAAATTTTCACTCTGCATCGGAGTGTGCGCTGATGTGAAACTTCCTGGCAGATTAAAACTGTGTGCCGGACTGAGACTCGAACTCGGGACCTTTGCCTTTCGCGGGCAAGTGCTCTACCGTACATTTTTTCTGATCTAATTTGTTCGTTATTGTTCGTTCTGTTTGTTCAAGGCGGAAATCCCATGACTCTTGTTCAAGTTCATCGTTGATACATTAACTCAGTTTTTTTTTTATTACAGAGAGCAGCTAATCGTCTGACCGAACACGCTAAGCTACCGAACTGGCAACCGACTGAGATACCCAAGCACTAATCACGCCCCCTCCTCACAGCTTTACTTCTGCCAGAACCTCGTCTCCTACCTTCCAAACTTCGCAGCAGAGCTTCTGTGGAGTTTGGAAGGTAGGAGACGAGGTACTGGCGGAAGTAAAGCTGTCAGGACGGGCCGTGAGCATTCCTTGGGTGGCTCAGTCATTAGAGCACTTTCCCGCGAAATGAAAAGGTCCAGATTTCGAGTCTCGGTCCGGCACAAAGTTTCAATCTGCCAGGAAGTTTCATTTATGTACCAACTTTGTGGTATTACGGCTTGTTTTTATTTACTGTGGATCAAGAGCTACCAAGGTTCGCTGTACATTTTGATTCCACAGAATGATTTGTGTGACGATAGTATGTGTGAAGTCAGACTGTTATCAGTACCGTCCCATGATTCACCATCATCTTCCCCTTTGCCTCCCCGCGGTCTCATACGTCTTGCCACGGTTCTTGCGGCTGCCCCGTCGGAGATTCGAGTCATCCATCCGGCGTGGCGGTGTGTGTGTGTTGTCCTTAACGGAAGGTGATTTAAGTTAGATTAAGCAGTGCGTAAGCCTAGGGACCGATGACCACAGCAGTTTGGTCCCATAGGAACTTACCACAAATTTCCAAATTTTGCTTTTGTCTCTTTTCACATCTGAAGGGTCTCGCACATCTGTCCCAGGTCAAGGCACTGCTTCCCTTAGCACATTTTACGACTAGTGTAGTTATATGACAGAGCAGTAACATGGCAAATCTTTTTTCTCGTTTTCAAGCAGAAACGATACTAAAAACTTTACTTGGATGTCTGCTTCAGTTTTCATCCACGTAATTTTAAGAAATTTCTAAGTAATAAATATTAATGCAGTAACTAACACTTCTAACAGTTTCCGCTAATCACTTCTGGCAACAGCGCATCATAGAGTGCTATGCATTTCTCTGGAATTGTATTAGATAGCAACGATATGGAAATTCTCGTGCCAAATTTTAAATCTTCGAGAGACCCAAAAAGCTGCAAAAATCTGAGAGGAGCTGTAAGACGCTTCCCTGCAGATATTCTCTTCTCATAAATGTGTTGTTCCAGCTTATTTTCTCCTTGACGATGAGCAGCAATATATGAAATCAAATAAAACTATATGGTTAGAATATATGTACAGCTCATTCTCATTCTCAAACGGTTTCGACCGTCATCTGGGCAACTGACTCGCAGCTCTTTAAACAAAAGGAGTATGATTGTGACAATCCCTGTATTCCTTAAACCAAATACCACGTTTTCTTTTATTTATGTTCTTGTTCATAGCTGGAATACGTACTGCTGTAGTAGCGCTAACTGGCCATTAAAATTGCTACGCCAAGAAGAAATGCAGATCACAAACGGTTGGATTGGACAAATATATCATACTAGAACTGACATGTGATTACATTCTAACGCAATTTGGGTGCTAGATCCTGAGAAATCAGTACCCAGAACAACCACCTTTGGCCGTAATAACGGCCTTGATACGCCTGGGCATTGAGTGAAACAGAGCTTGGATGGCGTGTACAGGTACAGCTGCCCATGCAGCTTCAACACGATACCACACTTCATCAAGAGTAGTGACTGGCGTATTGTGACGAGCCAGTTGCTTGGCCACCATTGACCAGACGTTTAAAAATTGGTCAAAGAACTGGAGAATGTGCTGGGCAGGGCAGCAGTCGAACGTTTTCTGTATCCAGAAAGGCTCGTACAGGGCCTGCAACATGCAGTCGTGCATTATCCTGCTGAAATGTAGGGTTTCGCAGGGATCGAATGAAGGGTAGAGCGACGGGTCGTAACACATCTGAAATGTAACGTACACTGCTCAAAGTGCCGTCAATGCGAACAAGACGTGACCGAGACGTGTAGCCGATGGCACCCCATACCATCACACCGGGTGATACGCCAGTATGGCGATGACGAATACACGCTTCCAATGTGCGTTCACCGTGATGTCGCCAAACACGGATGCGACCATCATGGTGCTGTAAACAGAACCTGAATCCATCCGAAAAAATGACGTTTTGCTATTCGTGCACCCAGGTTCGTCGTTGAGTACACCATCGCAACGTGCATGTCTGTGATGCAGCGTCAAGGGTAACCGCCGCCATGGTCTCCGAGCTGATAGTCCATGCTGCTGCAAACGTTGTCGAACTGTTCGTGCAGATGGTTGTTGTCTTGCAAACGTCCCCGTCTGTTGACTCAGGGATCGAGACGTGGCTGCACGATCCGTTACAGCCATGCGGATAAGATGCCTGTCATCTCGACTGCTAGTGATACGACGCCGTTGGGATACAGCACGGCGTTCCGTATTACCCTCCTGAACCCACCGATTCCATATTCTGCTAACAGTCATTAGATCTCGACCAACGCGAGCAGCAATGTCGCGATACGATAAACCGCAATCGCGATAGGCTGCAATCCGACCTTTATCAAAGTCGGAAACGTGATGGTAGGCATTTCTCCTCCTTACACGAGGCATCACAACAACGTTTCACCAGGCAACGCCGGTCAACTGCTGTTTGTGTATGAGAAATCGGTTGGAAAGTTTCCTCATGTCAGCACGTTGTAGGTGTCGCCACCGGCGCCAGCCTTGTGTGAAAGCTCTGAAAAGCTAATCATTTGCATATCACAGCATCTTCTTCCGGTCCGTTAAATTTCGTGTCTGTAGGACGTCATCTTCGTGGTGTAGCAATTTTAATGGCCAGTAGTGTAGTATGTATTTGATTCGCATTTGCACAAAACATGGCTGGAACAAACGTACTTGTTGCGCACACATACCATGCAAGATTTAGAGCAGACGAAACTCTGCACGCTACGCTTGTGTGCACAGCTGCGCGCGGGTTTCGCCTTTTGCACGCTGACGCTTGGGCGTGGCACTTCAGAAGAGCGGCTTGAAAGCGGTTAACACCGTGTCCGTGAACTCCTCTCCACGAACCTGTGCGATACGGTTACGCGCGCGTTGAGGCTCACAAGGGGAAGGCCTCAGTTACGGCCAACCGATTCGGCTCAAATTTGGCAGGTCGCTTATGTACAACCTAAAAGATATTTTGGTTCAACACCCCAGCAATTTTGCACACAATCGCCCCTAAACGTTATGACGAGCAGTCTACTCAAAATTGGAGGGATCGATAGATAATTGTAAATAGAGCATTTTTCATCATCAGGTATGGGGTCCGCAAACGCAAACTTTCCCAGAAATCGAGGAAAGAAACTTTTACAACTGCCGCTTCTGTGCCCACATCGGAAATCGTTTTTGCCAACAGCGTTGATAGCGCAACGGCCAAGGTAACTGGCTGGGGATCGGAAAACCCGGGTTCGAATTTCGAAGAAACCTAGCTGATGTTATTATTTTCGTTTGTATTTTTCCATATATCAATTGACAGGGATAGGAGGGTTAATAAGGTAAGTAAATCAATAAGGAATGATAATAATAAGGTAGGCAAACTAATTTCCCAAACGCAGTGAGTTAGTAAAGTATTAAACTTTAAAGCCTTGTCTAACGAAAACAACTCCGAGTAAGAGTGCTGCGAATTCCTCACGAGGGATCACAGATAGTCAACCGCGCGAAGTTTGTTTACAGCGAGGCACGGGACAGAATGCACGCGGGGTGAGTTATGTAGTCGTGGTTGCCTCTTCGTCATATCGTAGTTGTGAACCTGGAAGAGTGAAGGTGTCCAGTACGAGCCTGATAGATGTCAATCGGAAAGAGTTGTTTTCCGTCATTAGGCTGCCGCGAACCTCGCGGATACATGAAGTGATTTTTCCATCGTTAATGTGTCCAATGAATACAATGTAGTTCCGTAAGAAACATATGACGAATACTGTATTAGTTTGTAGTAATTAGCTTGTCTGTTTATGCGGTAGTAATTAGTAATTGTTTGTTGTGTCATATCTTTCAGGTGCATAATCCGAATAATGGAGGATGTACACCCTTCGACTAGCTCTGCAATATATAGTTGGGAGCCTGTCATAGACGATGGCAAGCGGGAAGTAACCGACGCTGTGTTTTGGTTTGTAAAAGTGTTGCAAGACAGATGCATTATCAATGCACTAATGGAAGCAGGCAGTTCTGTTTCTCGGCGTTCCAGATTGATAGGAGCGTCTATCGTCGAGCGATTTTAGGAGCTGACTAACGAAATGACTTTTGTTGATACTGAAGTACTATACCATTAAGACGAAGCAGAAGGTGATTCAGTGGAAGATATCCCGACTAGTGAATCGCAAAATGGTCATAACAATTTGGAAATCTCCACGTCACTGGGAATATGTGCTCCATCTGTAACCGATGAGTATTACGAAACGGTTACTAAACGATTGAACTACGGCGCTATAACCCTTGAAGTAAAAGTAAAGGCGGTAGCGCTAGCTAGGAATTTTCCAAAATTGGAACTTACAAACACTGCAAAAGAATGGAGCAACAACAGCCCTGAAAAGGAAGGAGGACTTGAAAATGTGCGAAAGTGATATCGTTAAAGGAGGGACAAGATACGACAAATACCAGGCGATAAATAAGTGGACATACGACCGATTTGTCGAATCTCGTTGTCGTAACGAGAATGTAACAACGAGAATACTTCAGGAGTGGGCTGCAGGTGCAGCGCTTCAATACACGGCCAACAAGGATTTTACGTTTGCTGCATCATTTATCTTGGGCTAGAAATTTCAAATCGGAGTATAAAATTCGTCAACGGCACGTCACTAAATACGTCTCTCATAAGGAGGTACAAAATATAGAAGATATACAGAAAGTGGCGGCTCTTTTCAGCACGCAAACGGCGTCACTTATGACCGGCTTTAATCGTGATTACGTGATCAACACCGATCAAACAGGATGCGAGTACCGGGTGAACATTCGACGCACGTTATCGCATAAGGGAGAAAAACGAACCCTTGTCGCAGTTGATAGTGAAAACAAACTAAAACATTCGTACACGGTGCAATATGTCATCACAGCCTCTGGAAAAGTGTTGCCTAAGGATTTCCTGTGTTTACAAGAAACGAATGTTACATTTGGTCCTCGGTTTATACACTCCTGGAAATGGAAAAAAGAACACATTGACACCGGTGTGTCAGACCCACCATACTTGCTCCGGACACTGCGAGAGGGCTGTACAAGCAATGATCACACGCACGACACAGCGGACACACCAGGAACCGCGGTGTTGGCCGTCGAATGGCGCTAGCTGCGCAGCATTTGTGCACCGCCGCCGTCAGTGTCAGCCAGTTTGCCGTGGCATACGGAGCTCCATCGCAGTCTTTAACACTGGTAGCATGCCGCGACAGCGTGGACGTGAACCGTATGTGCAGTTGACGGACTTTGAGCGAGGGCGTATAGTGGGCATGCGGGAGGCCGGGTGGACGTACCGCCGAATTGCTCAACACGTGGGGCGTGAGGTCTCCACAGTACATCGATGTTGTCGCCAGTGGTCGGCGGAAGGTGCACGTGCCCGTCGACCTGGGACCGGACCGCAGCGACGCACGGATGCACGCCAAGACCGTAGGATCCTACGCAGTGCCGTAGGGGACCGCACCGCCACTTCCCAGCAAATTAGGGACACTGTTGCTCCTGGGGTATCGGCGAGGACCATTCGCAACCGTCTCCATGAAGCTGGGCTACGGTCCCGCACACCGTTAGGCCGTCTTCCGCTCACGCCCCAACATCGTGCAGCCCGCCTCCAGTGGTGTCGCGACAGGCGTGAATGGAGGGACGAATGGAGACGTGTCGTCTTCAGCGATGAGAGTCGCTTCTGCCTTGGTGCCAATGGTGGTCGTATGCGTGTTTGGCGCCGTGCAGGTGAGCGCCACAATCAGGACTGCATACGACCGAGGCACACACGGCCAACACCCGGCATCATGGTGTGGGGAGCGATCTCCTACACTGGCCGTACACCACTGGTGATCGTCGAGGGGACACTGAATAGTGCACGGTACATCCAAACCGTCATCGAACCCATCGTTCTACCATTCCTAGACCGGCAAGGGAACTTGCTGTTCCAACAGGACAATGCACGTCCGCATGTATCCCGTGCCACCCAACGTGCTCTAGAAGGTGTAAGTCAACTACCCTGGCCAGCAAGATCTCCGGATCTGTCCCCCATTGAGCATGTTTGGGACTGGATGAAGCGTCGTCTCACGCTGTCTGCACGTCCAGCACGAACGCTGGTCCAACTGAGGCGCCAGGTGGAAATGGCATGGCAAGCCGTTCCACAGGACTACATCCAGCATCTCTACGATCGTCTCCATGGGAGAATAGCAGCCTGCATTGCTGCGAAAGGTGGATATACACTGTACTAGTGCCGACATTGTGCATGCTCTGTTGCCTGTGTCTATGTGCCTGTGGTTCTGTCAGTGTGATCATGTGATGTATCTGACCCCAGGAATGTGTCAATAAAGTTTCCCCTTCCTGGGACAATGAATTCACGGTGTTCTTATTTCAATTTCCAGGAGTGTAGAAGAGGTCAATCGTTTAACCGACACGTTGAAAAATGTTTACATTACCTGCTCCAAATCCGGGAAACTGACGAATGCGATTTACAGAACATTTCTTGAGAATGTTTTAAAACCATACGTTTCTGATAACAAGTTTTGTCAAATATTGGATTCCTCGAGTGGATAAATTAATACTACAATATATGACACAATGTTTATAGATGGCGTTGGTCAGCCGACGTGCACATTAAAAGTAACAACGCCAAACTGCACACCTGTGTGCCAGCCGTGTGATGTTTATATTCTATCGCCAGGTTAAAAACTTTATTTCCAGGCTTCAGAATTGCAGTGTGGTTCTGGAAACCCAGCGGGAATTGCACAACCGCACGGATGCAATAACTGTTCACTGTATAATTCATAACCAACTTTCAGCACCGATTTTACAGGCAATGATATCGTTTGCGTGGTACGCATCCAAATTAAGTCCCGAAAAAGACATATTTTTAAATGTAAACCACGTTTGTTTTCTGCCGACTCTTCGGAAGGAACAGTGTAGCTGTCGAAAGTTGCATTCATTAGATGTTCTTGGTGCCGTGAGTATATTTGTTTCGAATGTTTACATGACAAGTACGATCCCTCTAGTTGATCGAAGAAAAGTGAGGACACGAAACAGTGACTGGACGAGCCATTGTAAAGTGTCCTGGAGTAACATTTTAGTTGTTTACTATCACAAGAGGTTTGAGAAATTTATTTGTCTACCTTATTATCATCATTCCTTATTGATTTAATTACCTTATTAACCCTCCTATCCCTTATCAATTGAGATATGGAAAAATACAAAAGAAAAGAACATCATTCGCCGTTGTCACATGACATCTATTCAAGTTCGTATGTTGATCCTTTCACTCAGTTTTTTTTTTTTTTACAGAGGCCAACCAGCTTTCTGATCGAACACGCTGAGCTACCATGCGGGCCCTGTTGCTCTATCGGTGCTGCCGGCGAAAAGCGTATACCATGGGTGTACAGAAGCGGCAGTTGTAAAAGTTTCTTACCTCGATTTCTGGAAAAGTATGCGTTTTCGGACCCCATACCTCATGATGAAAAATGCTCTATTTACAATTATCTATCGATCCCACCAATTTTGAGTCGATTGCTCGTCATAACCTCTAGAGGTGATTTTCTCAAAACCGCGGGGGTGTTGACCGAAAATATCTTAGATTCCTTCGTTTAAGGTTGTACATAAGCGACCTGCCAAATTTGAGCCGAATCGGTTGGCCGTGTCTGAGGCCTTCCCCTTGTCAGTCGCCCGATGAAAACCGTACGTCTGAGGTCCCATATACCACGCACGCCTAAACCTGTAGGCGCCAAAACCTAATCCCGCTGGTAATATCCGCTTCATCTGCGCTGTACATCTGAGCAAAGTAAGGGTTGATTAGATACATTCAGGAAAGGATCTAAATATGTAACGTTACAGGTTCCCATCACGTCGTCAACTGCCGTGTCTCGGCGGTATATGGGATGGGTTCCTTTGTGCGCCAAACGCAGCGTGGCCGTTTGTCGTTAGCCTGTGGCAATAGAAAAATTTGCACGTTTCACCGCCCCAGTACGAAGTCTCATAGCTTTTTAGCCTCTTTCAGCGTGTTGGCTTGTTTTGCGACTCTTCCTCATCCCATCATCTTGTCATCTGTTCACTCCACATTTTAAGTAGCTCAGTTAATATACCTGACAGGTAATCCGCTTCAACGGCTATTTAAGTCTCAACTGTTACCGAATGTAGATGTCAGGTTTATTAAGGAGGTGTCCAGAGTTTCGACTGTGGATATTTAAATTCTGTCTCTTTGGGCGATTGATTGATTCACGGGCTGACTGGTGAGGTTAAAAGGCACCAAAGTCCTTTTTCCCTAAAAATGAACAAAGTCTAAGGGATTTCGTGAGGAGACAAGGATAGGCAGCCAGTCTGAACTTTTGCGGTTACATCTGCGGCGTAGACTGAGTTAAGACAAAAAGGGAATGTAAAACAACCATAGAAAAGTGTTATAATGCCTGAATTTGGAGAGGGACGCGTGCCGTAAACAGCTGAAGCATCCCAGCGGCTTGTCTTGAAGTAGGAAGTCAACTTCTGCAGCCGGCCGTCCGCCTGCTGATACTGGCAGAGAGCTCCTGCCAAAGAAGGGTGAGAAGACGTGACGAGACGATGACTCTGCTCCAAGGAACTCGCTGCTTTCTGCCGATAGGTCTTCTGCCTCCTCCCCGAGAATCTCCTCAGTGCGTGCTGCAATTTATGCGGTGATCCTTCTGGAACACAACAGGTAACCTATCGGTGCTCTTTTCCTGATTCAAGCTGGTGGTTCCTCCTGGGTCACATCAGCCGTCTTGGAATGTTCGTGATTGACTGCTAATCTTGTGGTGCGATGTCTTTCCTTTCCACGATCCCTCCTGGGATTGTCTGCCCAAATTAGTCTGAACTGACATTTAAGTAGTTTTGCGTTTTGGCTAGTTGCCAGTCTGAAGTCTGAGGACCATCTTTCCAAAGTGAAACCTGCTAACAGACGTTTGCGCGGTGGCGCTCGACTAATAGACAAGCCAGTTTGAGCCCTGGTGGTGTAAAGTTCTCAGCGCCTGTCTGTGGCCGTCAGTGGGAAGAGCAGTGGTGAGGTAAAGTTCCTGACCACCATCCTGTGCCAATGCACTGGATTAAATTCCAAATACCTTCAAAGTGTCTCGTGAAATGGATGGAGACGTTTAGCTCGGTGGTCCCCTTGACGCTATTAGAGAGAACCAGGCTATATGGCGGCAATGGGTTTCATCCTCTCCCTCTTCTCAACATCTCTGTTACGAACACGATGCTACACTTTACAGGCACTCACCACTGTCATCCACACGACACAGATACACACTAGACACTTCCTAATAGGTCAGAGGAAGGCAGCTGCAAACCACCCCCATTAGAGCTTTGCCCAATGCGGCGTTTCGTGATTCATAGATCTGCTCCCCAATACTCATTCCCTGTGCACGGGACTCCATGTTAAAGTGCCCATCATACCGGTGGTGACTCTGTGCGTGAAGAAAGATGCGGAGACGCACAATGGGACCTTACTGCCAAAAGGAAATGAAACTGCATACATTTTAATGTTGCTTTTTTTTAAATTTCATACGGCTCCATCACATTTTCATTTCACTATGCCACAGCCGATTTCAGTCACCCGTCGTCATATGTAAAAAGAGAAGATAAAGAATCATTGAATAGCTTATAAAATTTTCCAAGTAAGTATTTACATAATGGTTAAGAAAAACAAATAAATAAAATTATACCAAAAGGCACTTGCTGCATCTGGTGATTTTACGTTCCTGTATCGTTAGCAACAATAGTAAAAGCAACTTCTAGGTACAGGTAGAGGTTTTATAGACGGACTGAAATCCTCGTTTTTATATATTCATACGTACCTACATTCGCGGAACCTATAGGATGGTTGGTTGATTTGGGGAAGGGACCAAACAGCGAGGTCATCTGTTCCGTCGGATTAGGGAAGGCTGTGGGAAGGAAGTCGGTCGTGCCCTTTCAAAAAATGGTAAAAACGGCTCTGAGCACTATGGGACTTAACATCTGAAGTCATCAGTCCCATAGAACTTAGAATTACTTAAACCTAACTAACCTAAGGGCATCACACACATCCATGCCCGAGGCAGGATTCGAACCTGCGACCGTAGCGGTCGCCCGGTTCCAGACTGAAGCGCCTACAACCGCTCGGCCACAACGGCCAGTCGTGCCCTTTCAAAGGAATCGTCCTGGCATTTGCCTGACAATATTTAGGGAAATCACGGAAAACCTAAATCAGGATGGCCGGACCCGGGTTTGAACCGTCGTCTTCGCGAATGTGAGTCCAGTGTCCTGACCACCGCGCCATCTCGCTTGGTAGTCTGTAAGTACTTCGTCAGATTTTATATTTATATTTATTACAGTAATGTGACATGATATTTTAAACTATCTCCCAGAATTTAAAACGATATTTAAATATTATCTTCTGTAAAAAAAAATGGGGGAGGGGAGAAGGGGTGGATGACAGGATCGAAGACGGAGGGCAAGGCAGGTGGTTCCGTGGCAGATGATGATGTGGATACATTAAACAAGAAAATTATTGGATAAGAGTAACAATTAAACATACGAATGGAAAAATAGTTAGCTACATTTCATACATGACAACATCATCCCTACTTGCACGAAAATGTTTACCTCAGTCGTACATCGCTCTCGTAACAGCAGTACTAACACACATGCAGTAGTGTGTCGAATATGAGTGCCAAGAAGCCGAAGAAAAATGGTTCAAATGGCTCTGAGCACTATGGGACTTAACATCTTAGGTCATCAGTACCCTAGAACTTAGAACTACTTAAACCTAACTAACCTAAGGACATCACACACATCCATGCCCGAGGCAGGATTCGAACCTGCGACCGTAGTAGTCCCGCGGTTCCGGACTACAGCGCCTAGAACCGCACGGCCACCGCGGCCGGAAGCCGAAGAACTGATCAACATTTTATCTAACTCAAGATCAGTGGTTACTCTTCTGAGACATTTAGATGGTAGAGTAATTGTTCACAACACTTTGCTCCGACAGCAGTAACTGATAGTTTATTCTACAACCATTAATACATCAAACCCTGCTGGAAAAAGCATACTACTGTCTGAAAAGAAATGATGTGGTAGATGTCTTGGGTAAAGAGATCGCTCACGACGGAGAAATTAGTGTATTCCCAGCAACCGATTTCCAACGAAACTTAGAGCTTCAGCTGGAAAAGAGTGGTACCAAGAATTGCACGAGTCCTTCACACACCGGTGAAGTGCTTACGCACAAGGTAAGGAATTCCGATGTATCGAGCAGCATACTTTCCGCGGAAGAAGAGGATAATCACTTGTTTAACTAAGAACTGGGAATAACAGAGTAACAGGATATGTAAAGGAATTCTGATATCTAGGATGCACGATTACAAAGGATGAGCGATCAGAGAAGATATCATAACTCAACTAGTGACGGCATAGAGAGCTTTATTGAATAAAAGTGGCCTATTGGAGTAGAATATTGATATGGATCTGAGGAAGAAGTCTCTTGAAGAGTAAATCTTGAACACAGTATTGTAAGGCAGTGAAGCATTGCTGACGAGAAACCTAAAAAGAAACTTGAAGCAAACAAGTGTTATGCTGTCATAGAATGTTTAAGATTAAAAGGACAATGAAATTAGGAAATGAGGTGATACTAAAAAGAATACACAAGGAAAGAAGTCTGCGAAAAACCCTAACCAGATGAGTGAACAGAGTGTTGGGACATCTGCTACCAATCTAAGAACAGTTACATTGGAGCTGGAAACAGTAGCAGAGGGAAAAATTTAAAGGGGAAAACATACTCTCTAAGCTGAAAACAAAAAGAACGAAATATGTTGAGCGTAGCGGATACAAGAGATGAGATAAGCAGCGAATATTGCTGGAAGGACTACATGCAGGCATTCCTTCACGGATACGCAGCATTAAGCACGTGCATTAAAGAACGAGCAGTATGCAGATCGACTTTTCTGTTGAGTACCATTTTGTCTTCCAGCTTGATTACTACAAATTACGCGCTGAACGATGTCGCGATGAGTGCCATCTTCCTGCTCGCATTCTGGAGTGACGCACTGGGGAGAAAGGCAAGCGATACGAATTGTCGCTAAGTTTTACGTTTTGTATGAGTCACCACTGTATTCGAGGGTGCTAGCACACTTTTCTGCACTGTCTTTCCATGCAGAGGTACCTAAATCGAATCTTAGTAGTGGATGAAACTTCTATCCTGCGGTATTAAGGAATTGTCAGCATATTAATGGAGGTAAACGTAGGGGGTCCAAATTGTAGAGGAGGCCAAGGCTTCATTATAGTGATCAGGTTCTCGCTCTGTGGAATTCAAACGTGTATATTTTGTAATGGAAGCCAAGCCGTCAAGCCTATATTCAGGAAAATGGAAATTAAAATGTCCTGTGGTGCCTCTCCTGCTCCCAGCTGGCCGGTTTGGCATTCTACCCCCTTTACAAAAGACTCGCAATTAATACTGAGTGAGATTATTTTTGTCCGGGATAATAAGAACTCTTCAGAAAATTTGAACTCTTCATTGCTTATTAGCTCTTTTGTGAGACATGAAATTAAATGTAGGAACCATCAAACCTGTAAGGACAAGAGAAAAACAAGCAGTACGAATTTCTTCAACCCTTTGATCCCAGAATATTTTTTCTTATATTGCTACAGCTTTACACCGCGTGCTTTCCTTTCTGCGAAAGAATATATTACCTCATCAAAGTTCGTCAAATGTTTTCCTACATGAAAAATCAGTATTTCGTTGCCTAATATCGAAAAAGCTGTTGACACGAATAGTACCCAAGGCTGGTATGGCTTCTCGATTTGATTACGTCTCTTTTGTCACCCTCTGCTAGATAAAACGAAATAGGTCTTTCTAATATTGCAGCAATTGTAACACACGACAAATAAGCGACACTGTTTTGTTACAAATGGTCATTTTTATGTACCGTATTTACATAAATAACACGACAGAACCTAATACACGAAGTACCAATATCAAATGCCTATTACGGCCCACTACAAGCAAAAATAGGAAATAGTTTCACATTTCATTCATACGCTCCAGGTTCTCAAGGATGAGATCTAAAAGTAGTAGTACTATGAGTTTTTAGTATGACTTTAGAATCGTCATGCTCTTCCATACAATTTTTGTGATCTCCTTCCTCGTTCTAACAAAAAAATTTCGTCATCACTAATTCTGTGCCGGCCGGTGTGGCCAAGCGGTTCTAGGCGCTTCAGTCTGGAACCGCGTGACCACTACGGTCGCAGTTTCGAATCCTGCCTCGGGCATGGATGTGTGTGATGTCCTTAGGTTGGTTAGGTTTAATTAGTTCTAAGTTCTAGGCGACTGATGACCTCAGAAGTTAAGTCCCATAGTGCTCAGAGCCATTTCACTAATTCTGCAACTATTTCTGCTATCATCAACCTTATTCTCTAGTTAACTTCACTAACCCTGCCAGAACCACCGGTTCTGTTATCCCGCGTTGATTCTCCGATTAGGCGGCATAACGTGTTCGTGCAACGCGCTCTCCGCACTATTCCGAGAACAGAACTTAGGGAGTGCTAAAACGAGACTGTACAATAGGCTCTTAGCAGTGTAGCAATCTCGCAAAAACTTTCTGTCAAAATATCGTTTTCTAGAACACACCGAGAAGGTAATATGTAACCTTTCTTACCTGTGATTCCTGTTACTTGTTTATTTCCACTCAGGTAGTCTGAATCTATGGATTTCGATAATAATAATAACAACGCTGATCATTCGCAAACCTAATCAACCACATAAACGAACAGCGATTGGTATTCATCTGGAGCTGATGACAGCGCAGTTGAGCGCCCCACAAACCAAACATCATCATCATCAGCATTCATTCTGTTCGGGTTTACTCGACTCAGCTCGTATAGCCCCGTCCCCTTTGTCTGCGGAAAAGTTTTTTTATTTGTAGATGCGGCAGGAGTTCCCATGTGCAGAGACTTCAAGTACACTGTGCACGCTTTCAAAAATCAACTTATGATCGTTCATAAATCAACTTAGAATGTGTTCAAAAATGTTCAGAAATCGACTGGGATGCGTTTCAAAATCAAATGAATAATCGATGGACCAACGTACGCTGGATATTATACGCTTTGTGAAACAAGGTATTTTCCTTCAAGAATATGAATTTGGCGCCCCCTGAAATTGCCGCCCAGGGCAGATACGTCGTTCTGCCCCCCCCCCCCCCGCTCCCACCTCCCCCCCCTTCCCCCCCCCTGATCTAGACCTGATGTAGAGTCTTGCACGGAATGGACAGGTGTTGAGGTCTACATCAAACCAGTCTTCGGACTGAAGACCACAGTACGGTATTCTTATACATCTTTTTCCTGCGTTATACCGTATATTCACGAGGTGAGCATGTTTTTCTGGACTTTGCAATGTTAGTGGTGGAGGGTGGCCAGATGCCATCCCTTTTACGCCACACATCTGTGTACACATTATGTCTGTGTATAGTGCTATCCCATGTAAAAGTGGGTGGACGTTTGTGTTTGCGAATCGTTGAACTGAGGCGGGGCGTGGGTGCCAGCGCGGTAACCAGCTAGCCGGGCCTCGGCGCGCCTTCCCGAATGTCAGAAGCGGTATGCTAACGCGCTCTGCTATCCACGCGGTTCATCACAACATAGCACTGATATTAAGATATTAATCTCTATAGCAACAAATAAAGCTCACAGAAACCGTTCAAAGTGAGTCCCACCAGTCCAAACGGATGCCTAATAACGCAATATATTGACTTTTGACTCTATTTGTTGCAGATGTAGTTTATGACAGAGGATGTAATTGATGAACCACCAGTTCTTTCCAAACTGCGTTCTTCAAAATTTGCATCTTACATGCAACTTGACGAAAATGCTTATTGATTAAATCCCTCCCACGCTATTAAACACCATTTCCTCGAACTGCTGTTGTTGGGGTCTGATTTGATACAGCTCTTCATGCTATTCTATACTGTGCAAGCCTTTTCACCTCCGAATAAATATTTCAACTGACATCCTTCTGAATCAGCGTGCTGTGTTCTTCTATTGGTCTCCCTCTACGATTTTTACCCCCCCACACTTCCCTCCAATACTTGCTGCCTCAGAATGTGTTCTATCAACTAACCCCTTCTTCTAGTCAGATTGTGCCACTAATTTCTTTTATCTCCAATTCTATTCAGTACCTCCTCATTGGTTACCTCATCTTCCCTCTAATCTTCGGCATTATTCTGCAGCACCTCATTTCAAAAGTTTCTGTTCTCTTCTTGTGTAAACTGTTTATCTCCATGTTTCACTTCCATACGCGTCTACACTCCGTACAAGTACTTTCAGAAAATACATCGTAACGCGTAAATCTATACCCGACGTTAACAGATTTCTTTTCTTCAGAAACGCTATTCTTTCCATTGCCAGTCTACATTTTATATCCTCTGTACTTCGTCATCATCAGCAATTTTGCTGCCCAAATAGCGAAACTTACCTACAACTCTAAGTGTCAATCGAGACATTAGTTTCAGTATAATGAAACGACCTAGATCATCTACGGTCTGAAGAAGATACACCGTGGCACAATTAAATGTAAATGAATCGCTAACTGCAGAAAGAAGACATTTCCAAATTTTCAAAATTCGTTTTATTACATCAAAGAAGTCCAGCTAGGTAGACACATCGCTTAGTGCAGATACTTAACTTGTTAACAGACAATGAAGCGCCTCCAGAAACTGATCTAATTCACCGCTTACAGCATAAAAGGAACGTGACCTGGAATTGTTCCCTTTTGTTGTAAACAATATAAGCCTTTGCCACTGACAGTGTGTTAACACATCGATCGGGTGGCTCTGGAACAAATGATTACCACATAATTTGAAACAGTTGATCTGTTTAGGTTAGATTAAACTACAGCACAATACAATAGCATTGCTTAGTGTATTTTATTAATTTGTTTCGTGACCTATTTAGTTTCATCAGTACGTTATTACTGTTCTTAATAGGTTCAACGCGAGAAGAAGAAACCGAAGTCATAGAAAGGAAGAAGGGAGCCATTAATGCTGCCGAAGACAAGAGATATACTACAAAGAAAGCCACAGTTTCGGATAGAGACAATTTGAATCGCAAAGGACAGCTTTTTCCAGTCAAACAGCCTGAATGAAATAACTGCGGGCAAGGTCAGTTAGTAGGCAGTGGTTTATTTTGTACTTTTATAATAAAAATCAATGGAAACTCCAGGTAAGAATATCAGCAAATGTAGGAGAAGACAGATCGCTAGTTACCGTAAAGAAGACGCATTAAGTTGCAGACAGGCACAATTAAAAGACACTTACACAAAATTTCGACCATAGCCTTCATCAGCAAATGAGAAACACACACCATTCATTCACACAATGACCGCCAACCCCGGCAGCTCCTCGGGCCAGAAAGCAACAACTGTGCGTGTGCGTGAGGTGTGCTTGCTTTCGTGTGTATGAAATGGTGTGCGTTTCTCTTTTGCTGATGAAGGCTGTGGCCGAAGGCTTTGTGTAAGTATCTTTCAATAGTGCCTTTTTGCAACGTAACGCGTCTTCTTTACAATAAGTAGCAATCCATATTTTCCTACGTTACTACTTTTACTATGAAACTTCATTGAAAAATGGTTCAAATGGCTCTGAGCATTATGGGACTTAACTTCTGAGGTCATCAGTCCCCTAGAACTTAGAACTACTGAAACCTAACTAACCTAAGGACATCACACACATCCATGCCCGACGCAGGATTCGAACCTGCGACCGTAGCGCTTCATTGAATGATGAGCCATATTAATATCCACAACCAAGTACTAAATGAACTACATGCTAAAACTAAGAATTACAATCAGGTATTTATAGTTTGTTAATGGGTTTAAAAGAGTTTATTTCTTTCCAGCGATAAAGACATGTGACAGGAATCGTTTACGGAGGATGACATGTACGACATGTAAGGGAATATTTACACATCTCCACAATGTGGGCACCAAGGCTGAACAAGATATTTACCTACCATCAGTAATGGAAATAGTTTCAGTATAGAGAGAGAGAGAGAGAGAGAGAGAGAGAGAGAGAGGGAGAGAGAGAGAACAAGACAGGGATCTTCGGCAAATGAAGGGCTTTTTAGATAAAATACTACACTTTCCACGAAGGAAGAAGAACTCAAATATGCATCAAAGCTTTTATTCAAAACTGTACTTGTTCTCCTTTGAGATGGCACAAACTTTCCCACCTGTTACGATTACGCATTACTCTCACATATAAAATAGGGGAAAATACATCAAACGCTTCTTGCTGTTCCTGGGACAGGGATCACAAAACTAAGAACTCATATTGAGAGTTCTCCCTGAAAAAAGGAAATTACATAGGAAAAGGAAAAGAATATCTTGCAGCAAATTTAATCCTAAAAATAAAGTACAATATTTTTGTACAAAAGAACATTCTTTTCTTCTTGAAGCTCTTGCTGATGAAAAAAGAACGTCATACAAATTCTTCCGGTAATTTTTGAAGGTCAACTACAACTAGGGATTTGAGCGACAGCGAAGGATGCATGAGTGTCATGTGAAGAACTTAACAGTTAAACAAGAAGTCCAACACTCAATGACAGCCGTAAAAAGGTGGCAGTTTCCGAGCTTATCGTTCACAGGCGACGAGCCAAAAATTCTACACTACTCTAAAAGACACAACAAAAATTTGTGAAAACGAGGAAAAATCGATTGGTATTAGTGCAGATTTCAGAGCTAATGCAGTATGCAAATTCTATGGCCCGTGTAAATGTAGCTTCAAGTATCTTTGCGTACTTGCTCCCCAAAGGATTCCTTATAGCCTCCCAACGACATCGCAGCATACTGCTGTACTTTCTTCCCAGAGTAATCTCGAATCGTGGAGTCGGCTACGGTACAGTAACTTCGAAGAAGAAATGCTAAACAAGACATTTCAGGCGTTCCTCCAAGTCTTCTCTGAAGCTCCAATTTGTAGGCAAATAAGCTTTCTTAAAGCAAGTCAGCGCGAAGCCAAACAGACCAAACCACCAACAGCAGTCGTAAGCTACGTCTCTCATCCTGGTTTAGAACGAAGGAGCCGCATTAAGTACACAAACCCGTAGATTTGAAGTAAACAACAAACATATATATAGTGCGCCACTCGCAAATACTCAAGGATAACCTTATAGCGTACTTTTATTTAGATGAGTGCGTCACAGTTTTATAGCAGTAAACAGTGTAAACAATATCACATATTTCATCAAAACAGGCCGTGATTTGTTTCTCAATCACAGATTTAAACAATTCTCAGCACAAGACGACTTGCATGTGGGATGATGTCCCAGCTCAATGCAAATTTGCAGCACATAACTTTTTAAGGATACACAAGATGTTCGCTTAGTTATATCTTTCCGAGTTATCAACCGAATCTTCAGGCAAAGATAATGCGTGTTGCAAACTTACTTCAAAATGACTGTGTTCTCGGCTTACAACCCGTGAAGACGTCGTCCGTAAATTTTGTAGAAAAAAGGGTATATTCTAATGCGCAGACTCAGTAATGAATCATCATAACTAAGGCAGAAACTTGAAATATTTTTCTACGCCTATTGATAGGAATTTGAACTGGAGAAACATATTCTGAAGTTCCTTAATCAAATCTGTATAGCCATTTTTGCATTTTACGTCGTTGTAACTCTCGGAGAGATAAATAAGTTAGTAAATTTAACACACTTCGTTTATTTTCACTCGGTAATTATCTATGACTTTGTATTCTAGAGTAAAGCATCATTTTAGGAGAAAAAAGAACAATATGCGGCGATCATCCACGAAAATGTAGTCGGCAACTGTTCATCTAGTTGGACGCTTTACAATACATGTTTTCGCTTTTCAGATTTGTTGTCATTAATACACTAAGGCTTACGAGGCATAATGATATTCGTAGTTACAACACTAGAGGGAAAAACTATCTTCAGCACTCTTCACTGAAACTGATTTTAGATGTACGACGCTGTTACCAAATACTTTAATGACGTATAGCACATACGAAATACCTTGTAGAATTACTAAATTTGAAAGCATGTTGAAACAACTACATCTGGGCAAGGATGTTTCCATAAAATTAATTATGTTAATGCATCAAATAATGTTACGTAATTCGAAACACCGCAAATGAGACGTAGCATACAAAATGATAAACTGCACGTGTTTGATCCTATGGCAGTTCCGGATATCTAAGTGCCGGTAAATATCGCTTCGATAACAAATAGTTCAAATGGCTCTGAGCACTATGGGACTTAACTTCTGAGGTCATCAGTCCCCTAGAACTTAGAATTATTTAAACCTAACTAACCTAAGGACATCATACACATCCATGCCCGAGGCAGGATTCGAAACTGCGACCGTAGCGGTGGCTCGGTCCAACTGAGATAATTGTAGAGAATTGGCTCGATATTTCTCGGAGCTACTCAGTTGCCAGGAGCCCACATCAAGATGGCCCAAAGAGACTCCCGCACAAGTAAACCCAGAATCTCCACCACCTACCAAAGAAGAAATCCATAGACACATCTTCAGACTCAAGAAAAACAGGGCATCTGGAGAAGATCGTATAGTTGCAGAACTATTGAAGAACATAGGCCCAAATATACTTGAGGAGCTTACACGAATCATCATAGACATCTGGAAAACGGAAAAGGTACCTGAAGAATGGAAATGTGCACTCATACATCCGTTACACAAGAAAGGTGACAGACGAGATGTTAATAACTAGTGAGGGATTTCTCTCCTTGAAGTCACCTACAAAATTCTATCCGCGTTCCTTCTTCAAAGAACACAAGAAAGCTTGAAAACAAAATTGTTTACTATGAAGCCGGTTTCCGACCAGGCGTTCTGGTGTTGAACAAATTTTCAATTTGAAGATGCTATTTACGCTACTGGCCATTAAAATTGCTACACCAAGAAGAAATGCAGATGATAAACGGGTATCCATAGGACAAATATATTATACTAGAACTGACATGTGATTACATTTTCACGCAATTTGGGTGCATAGATCCTGAGATATCAGTACCCAGAACAACCAACTCTGACCGTAATAACGGCCTTGATACGCCTGGGCATTGAGTCAAACAGAGCTTGGATGGCGTGTACAGGTACAGCTGCCCATGCAGCTTCAGCACGATACCACACTTCATCAAGAGTAGTGACTGGCGTATTGTGACGAGACAGTTGCTTGGCCACCATTGACCAGACGTTTTCAATTGGCGAGAGATCTGGAGAATGTGATGGGCAGGGCAGCAGTCGAACATTTTCTGTATCTAGCAAGACCCGTACAGGACCTGCAACAAGCGGTCGTGCATTATGGTGCTGAAATGTAGGGTTTCGCAGGGATCGAATGAAGGGTAGAGCCACGGGAGCCTAACACATCTGAAATGTCTTCAAAGTGCCGTCAATGCGAACACGAGGTGACCGAGACGTGTAACCAATGGCACCTCATACCATCACGCCGGGTGATACGCCAGTATGGTGATGACGAATACACGCTTCCAATGTACGTTCACCGCGATGTCGCAAAACACGGATGTGACCATCATGATGCTGTAAACAGAACCTGGATTCATCTGAAAAAATGTCGTTCTGTCGTTCGTGCACCCAGGTTCGTAGTTGAGTACACCATCGCAGGCGCTCCTGTCTGTGATGCAGCGTCAAGGGTAACCGTAGCCATGGTGTCCGAGCTGATAGTCCATGCTGCTACAAACGTCGTCGAACTGTTCGTGCAGATGGTTGTTGTCTTGCAAACGTCCCCATCTGTTGACTCAGGGATCGAGACATGGCTGCACTCCGGTACAGCCGTGCGGATAAGATGCCTATCATCTCGACTGTTAGTGATACGAGGCCGTTGGGATACAGCACGGCATTCCGTATTACCCTCCTGAGCCCACCGATTTCATATTGTGCTAACAGTCATTGGATCTCGACCAACGCGAGAAGCAATGTCGGGATACGATCAACCGCAATCGCAATAGGCTACAATCCCACCTTTATCAAAGTCAGAAACGTGATGATACGCATTTCTCCTCCTTACACGAGGCATCACAACAACGTTTCACCAGGCAACGCCGGTCAACTGCTGTTTGTGTATGAGAAATCGGTTGGAAACTTTCCTCATGTCAGCACGTTGTAGGCGTCGCCACCCGCGTCTACCTTGTGTGAATGCTCTGAAAAGCCAATCATTTGCATATTACAGCATCTTCTTCCTGTCGGTTAAATTTTGCGTCTGTAGCACGTCATCTTCGTGGTGTAGCAATTTTAATGGCCAGTAGTGTAAATATAGAGCAACCCGAAGCTCTCCGATCATCTGTATGTCCGTCGACTTCAAGAAGGCATATGATTCGGTCGATCGACAGTCCCTCTTTAACATCTTAGAAGAACACTCAAGAAGTCTAAAGTGAAATTCATGGACGAATTGTCTGAGCCCTTTGAGGTAAAGATCGGTGTGCGACAAGGTGATGGATTGTCACCACTGCTCTTCAACCTTGTTCTGGATAAACTCATCCTAGAATGGGAGAAAGAACTGAAAACCCAGGACCACTGGGAACTCATTCAAACCGGATGAAAGAATGATGATATCAAAGACAGTTGTTTAGCTTTCGCAGGCGACCTAGAGATACTAACGGCCTGCGAAAATACAGCAATCAAACGGATTGAAGACCTCAAGGAATGCGCTGAGAAAACTGGACTACAAATTTCATTCGAGAAGACCAAGTTCATTTGCACTAAGTTCGACATTCAGGAACTGAACACAAAATACGGGCAGATCAAACGAGTTCCACACTTCAAATATCTCGGTAAGATCAGAGAACCAACAGGGTTGGAAAAGGAAGCATAAAAAGTTCGGTTACAAAAGCTCAAACGATCGAAAAGATCGTATGGGAGATCGCGTGAAATCTACAACAAGAAATGTATGTCCGTTCATACAAAGATCAAACATTATAATACAGTGATTAAAACTGAACTGTTGTACGTGAGCGAAACCTTGATACTTAATAGAAAAGGCGATCTCGAGAACATCTTGAAGGAGGTAAGAAAGATCATGAGGAAAATGCTGGGACCAGATAAAACAGAAGAGGGGAATAGACTTAAGGCGCGCAAAGAAACAAAAGAACTGTCCAACCTTGCCGCAGTTATCTAGGAAACGAAGGCTGAAATTCTATGGACACATTTATAGACTCCCAACTTCAAGGCTAACTCACAAGGTTTTGACATATACTGCAAAACTGAAGAACATTCCATGGACAGAAGAAGTTAAATATGACTTGGAAAAGTCACAGATAGGAACATCGGGCATACTAGACAGGAAACATTACTACCAGAAGATAAATAGATCTGTAGTAAAGCCAGAGAATGAAGTCTCTAAAAGATCAGGGACCAAGTGGTCAGAAGAAAGGAAGAAGGCACATAGCGTAAGAATGAAAGCTTTATGGGCTATTAGAAAGGCGAATCATAAATGTAATGCGTGATTCGACAGGGTCCAAACGCACATAATAATAACAATAATAATAATATTATACTTCATGTCTAAAGATAATTTGGGATTCATCTGATCACCATAACACTATTTTTCTGATAACATAATTTTGTTTTTCATTTCGATCTACTTAGCAACATCGGTCTTGAACAATGAAAATTAATAATCACAATTGTTAAATTAAATAAGTCCAAAAACAATTTACAATGAAACTAATATTATTATGCTTCAGTTTTCATGTAAACAATATTTCTGTTTTTAATTTTTCTAATTTTACTATCGATAATTCAGTCGACAATTATATAAAAACAGGAAGCTAATAGTTCATATCTTGTCAAACTTTCTAACCTGCATTATTAATTATTAGGCGCGTAAGTCTTTATATAACAAATTATTTTCAATATATCTGAAAAGTAATTTCAATTAAGACAGTCATAAAAATCCTCACTTGAACTACATCGTGTTCTGCAAGGATCTGGAAGCTATGTACGTCATACTTGCAGAATAATACTTATAGAAATTTTAGGCGCCAAATGAGCATAATAGTTACAGTTGTTGAGATTGGTCAATGTAGCTATTAAGTTCTTTTTGCTGTGTTTGAAGCTTGCACAATGCAGTTACTCTACAAGTGGTGGTGTAGAAAATGTCAATAATTTGTGAATAAATATAGATGATTTGAAAAAGCAACAGTATTTCAGCGGCTTTTACTGGAACAAGAAAATCCTGTACCTAGTAATTGAAAAGTTTAAACAGGAACCGACACCCTAGACAACGAAACAGCCACAGTAAGATAAGTAACATTTATGCGGTAATATAATGTTGATGCCCCTACAAAATTATATAAATGTTGAAACGTAGGGTATTTACTTTCTGTACTTCTAGGAACATTTTGATAGTAATGGATGTTTTGTAAACTCTCGTCGCTACTGCTGTGGAGGCCGAGTTGCAAATGTTGTTACGGTAGGCTGAGTTTTTGACTTCTTGAAACAGCAGTACATCGCTAAGACAATTTTCCCTGCCACTATTACAGAGCTATGCACTAGAATCAGATAACAGGATAGGGGACCGGAGGTTCTACAACTCTCAAACAAATTAGTAAAAAAAGTCACACAAATGAGTTAAAAGGTTTACTCATTTTTGTGACTTGTTGAATAATGATGTCTGCAACATTACATGTAATATAGCACAAAAGAGGTCCTCAATGGCTAAGTGCAAGTAATCGTAGGTAAACTTCACAGTACATAGCAAATGCAATTTAAAACAACTATCTACATCTACATCTACATCCATACTCCGCAAGCCACCTGACGGTGTGTGGCGGAGGGTACCTTCAGTACCTCTATCGGTTCTCCCTTCTATTCCAGTCTCGTATTGTTCGTGGAAAGAAGGATTGTCGGTATACCTCTGTGTGGGCTCTAATCTCTCTGATTTTATCCTCATGGTCTCTTCGCGAGATATACGTAGGAGGGAGCTCTATACTGCTTGACTCCTCGGTGAAGGTATGTTCTCGAAACTTTGACAAAAGCCCGTACCGAGCTACTGAGCGTCTCTCCTGCAGAGTCTTCCACTGGAGGTTATCTATCATCTCCGTAACGCTTTCGCGATTACTAAATGATCCTGTAACGAAGCGCGCTGCTCTCCGTTGGAACTTCTCTATGTCTTGTATCAACCCTATCTGGTACGGATCCCGCACTGCTGAGCAGTATTCAAGCAGTGGGCGAACAAGCGTACTGTAACCTACTTCCTTTGTTTTCGGATTGCATTTCCTTAGGATTCTTCCAATGAATCTTAGTCCGGCATCTGCTTTACCGACGCTCAACATTATATGATCATTCCATTTTAAATCACTCCTAATGCGTACTCCCAGATAATTTATGGTATTAACTGCTTCCAGTTGCTGACCTGCTATTTTGTAGCTAAATGATAAAGGATCTATCTTTCTGTGTATTCGCAGCACATTACACTTGTCTACATTGAGATTCAATTGCCATTCCCTGCACCATGCGTCAATTCGCTGCAGATCCTCCTGCATTTCAGTACAATTTTCCGTTGTTACAACCTCTCGATACACCACAGCATCATCTGCAAAAAGCCTCAGTGAACTTCCGATGTCATCCACCAGGTCATTTATGTATATTGTGAATAGCAACGGTCCTACGACACTCCCCTGCGGCACACCTGAAATCACTCTTACTTCGGAAGACTTCTCTCCATTGAGAATGACATGCTGCGCTCTATTATCTAGGAACTTTACGATCCAATCACCAATCACACAATTGGTCTGATAGTCCATATGCTCTTACTTTGTTCATTAAACGACTGTGGGGAACTGTATCGAACGCCTTGCGGAAGTCAAGAAACACAGCATCTACCTGTGAACCCGTGTCTATGGCCCTCTGAGTCTCGTGGACGAATAGCGCGAGCTGGGTTTCACATGACCGTCTTTTTCGAAACCCATGCTGATTCCTGCAGAGTAGATTTCTAGTCTCGAGAAAATTCATTATACTTGAACACAATACGTGTTCCAAAATTCTACAACTGATCGACGTTAGAGATATAGTTCTATAGTTCTGCACATCTGTTCGACGTCCCTTCTTGAAAACGGGGATGACCTGTACCCTTTTCCAATCCATTGGAACGCTACGCTCTTCTAGAGACCTACGGTACACTATCTGTTCACTTCTAATAGTTCACTAAACGATGTTCCCTGTTTGGCGCTGCTCTTCTGTCTTCCGAGTGGGATTCTGTCAATTAGCAGAGGCGAAGTCGGTACCTTCATCCCTAGCGCCACCCGTGGCGGTAGTGGAACTCGCGCAAGTGGCGAGTCTCCATGACAATTGCACCACCTTACATCTTTGCGCCTGTGGTGCTTTTGCCCTGGCTGTGTCTTGTTCGGACGACACAACAGTAGGTAACGCTATAACCTGTACTCCTGCCCCAAGGTGCGTCTTCTCAGGACTGCATTAGTCCTGGCTACATTTTTATGGCTGACAGTATGCGACAGCATCGAAGTCCGCAGGTGGAGAGGATATTCGGCGAACGGACTAGCCTGCCCGTTACCCAGTTTTAAATCACACCGAGCAGTTGTGGGATGCTTTGTTACGGTTGGCCCTTCTTCACATTGGCAATCCCCTGTTTATTGTTACATCTGCCATCATTAGAATCATTTGTATATACAAGTGGCACGTTCTCTAGCGTCAGGGAGTTGCTCCTTTGCATGTGAAGCCGCCATAAACACCTGCAGGACGTTGACATTCTACTGTGGATCGGCCTCTAAAACGTTGCCGCTGCGGGTGCAGTGTCCCGCGACGTTCTTAATGGCTGATTCACAGCGCTCTATCGTGGCGAGCGCCTAGAGACAGCCGCATATCCGAGAAGTGGTGTGCCGGCGCGATATTTTAAGGATTCCCGCAGCGGCCACATAGAGAGGGTTTATTTGCTCGCGCGCTCGCAAGCACTCCGCCCACACTCATCGTTGCCTGGGGCAACAAGATGAATTCGTGGCAGAGCAGGCGGCTCGTGCACATCGCGTTTTGACGTGACGGGAATTCTGCATTCCAAGTTCCGAAACTGCGCAACCGAAACTCAGACAGCCGCTAAATATTATATCAGCGCCAGTAGCAATATAGATTGTACACTCATCAGAGAGCACGGGACTGTTTATTTATTTATTTATTTATTTAACTCAAAAAAAACTCATCTCTTCCAAACTCTATAAATGTAGAAATAGGAATGCAGTACCCATTTTCATCTTAGAATACTGACGAAACAAATCAAACCCATGTGGTTTTGTTCAGAGAAAGACTTGGAAAGAATTACACACATTTTAATGTGTAACCATGAACGTAAATAGTGCTACCGATCGGTCGATAGAAATTTACAGTCTTACGCTCAGAAAAGTACTTTACAAATACTTTAGCTTTGATGGTATCTTCCTTTTTTCGTTCAATACTTCGTTTCCTATTTTGTGAACCACACAGCTTTTTGACGTCACTCATCGTGTTGAATAGACTACTACAAAAGAAGAAGAATATTTAACACGCATATTGATAAAACTGTGAACCAAAGACCTGTTAACTTGAACACGATCGATGCGAATCGCATTAACATGCTCTCCAACTGAACTTAAGCTGTTCCATCACTACACTATAGTCAGTGCTACTGCTTTCTGACTTGTCTTCCCTGTTTTCAAGATACATGCACTTCTTTGTTTTGTCCGTGGCAAAGTCTACCAGAAATACAAGTGCCGATCGAGGTCTCTTGGTGCCCTTGGCCACGGTTAATATATGGCCTATGCGTAAATTCGGCCCTGAAAAACGAAGTCGATGGTGGATAGTTCCTCGATCTGCGCGAAAAATGGCAGGATAGTAAGCACGAATTTAGTGTTTATAAATGATCCACGATGATTGTTGTTGTGATGCCTTATAGCTCACATATAAAGAAAGGTGTATTTCGAAGCTTATTACACAGGGTTGGCAATACACCTACAACACATAAATGGAGATAAATATTATCAGATAAATGGAGTTAAATAACCTTAAAAATTAAATATCATCAATCAACTGATAAACAAGGATAAGGAAGAAAATCGCGGTCATTTGGCAAAATGAAGGTGATCACTTTTCCATGTTCCGAGAAAATTTCACATAAGATAATGAACATCTTTAATCCATACATCGTTATAAGAGCTTAGTGAGCAACGCAGTAAACCGACATATATTTGGAAATATGCCGTCATACGTTACGTCCGTGGCTTTGCAATATTTTTGTTTGTATTTTTCAAAAGTGCGAACTTCTTTTATTCTGAATGGAATTAAATTTATATCCTATCGAAATCATTTAATTGTTTCTTAGGTATAGCGAATAGGTTGCTGTTTTGCATGGCATACTTTATTGTACATGCGTAAGTTTAGTGAAGATGGCATTCCATTGAGGGGAGAATATTTCGGATCGTTCTCTTTACTACACATACATAGGTTTAATGGTAATGGTGACCCATGTAAAATTATTTATCTGCTTTTCTCAGATTTTATACAGCGTGTCGCAGGAGAAATGGTGAATATTAAGTGATATGACAGGATTGCTCATTTGAAACAAAAAGTTTCATGTTGACGAATACAATATTCCGAATAGTTTTCACGATAGAACACATTTAATGTACGTTTGGTTTTTGGGCTAGTGGCGCGCACGCATGCTTCCTATCCACCCTCCTCTTACACGTTTTATTCTAGCCCAACCTACCTCGTTGCTTTCAGCTTATTTTCTCGGGATGTCTTTTGACCGCTCAACAAGACCGTTGAACGTGCAGTTGGCTGTGGTCCGTTGTGAGTGAAGTACTGAGAGGACTGCGAGTGCGTCACAGACAAGCATCGGTTAACCATGTTGGTACATGAGATGGCTAAAATCCCACGCATCTACACTAATGAAGGATATTCAGATGTGATGTAAGTGCACGGCTTATGCGATAGTGCTGCTGCTGCTGTCGAAGAATACGGTCGACGTTTTCCAACACGTAGAATTCCTGATCGTAGAGTGTTTACCAGAGTTTTCAGAACATTGCGTGAAACAGATGTTCTTCCAAGTTCCCCTTTTCCTTCTGAACGTGTAGTTCAACACCCTGTGCTGGAGCAGCAACACACTGTTGAAATGGTGCAGTGTAGTCTTGCTACCAGCATACGGCGACACTTTTCACGTATCATTGTCCCGCGAACACGTGTATGGTGAATATTACACGCGGCACACTCGTACGCGTTTTACATACGAGATGCATTCAAGTTCTAAGGCCTCCGATTTTTTTTTCTAATTAACTACTCACTCGAAATCGATGAAACTGGTGTTACTTCTCGACGTAATCGCCCTGCAGACGTACACATTTTTCACAACGCTGACGCCATGATTCCGTGGCAGCGGCGAAGGCTTCTTTAGGAGTCTGTTTTGATCACTGGAAAATCGCTGAGGCAACAGCAGCACGGCTGGTGAATGTGCGGCCACGGAGAGTGTCTTTCATTGTTGGAAAAAGCCAAAAGTCACTAGGAACCAGGTGAGTAGGGAGCATGAGGAATCACTTCAAAGTTGTTATCACGAAGAAACTGTTGCCTAACGTTAGCTCAACATCAACAAAAGCAAAACGAGGATAATGGAATGTAGTCAAATTAAGTCAGGTGATGCTGAGGGAATTAGATTAGGAAATGAGACACTTAAAGTAGTAAAGGAGTTTTGCTATTTAGGGAGTAAAATAACCGATGATGGTTGAAGTAGAGAGGATATAAAATGTAGACTGGAAATGGCAAGGAAAGCGTTTCTCAAGAAGAGGAATTTGTTAACATCGAGTATAGATATAA
This sequence comes from Schistocerca cancellata, assembly GCF_023864275.1. Taxonomy (NCBI): domain Eukaryota; kingdom Metazoa; phylum Arthropoda; class Insecta; order Orthoptera; family Acrididae; genus Schistocerca; species Schistocerca cancellata. The sequence goes on along the minus strand of NC_064626.1, from coordinate 296,399,468 downwards.
GTGTCAGGAAGTCATTTCTGAAAGTATTTGTATGGAGTGTAGCCGTGTATGGAAGTGAAACATGGACGATAACTAGTTTGGACAAGAAGAGAATAGAAGCTTTCGAAATGTGGTGCTACAGAAGAATGCTGAAGATAAGGTGGGTAGATCACGTAACTAATGAGGAGGTATTGAATAGGATTGGGGAGAAGAGAAGTTTGTGGCACAACTTGACTAGAAGAAGGGATCGGTTGGTAGGACATGTTTTGAGGCATCAAGGGATCACAAATTTAGCATTGGAGGGCAGTGTGGAGGGTAAAAATCGTAGAGGGAGACCAAGAGATGAATACACTAAGCAGATTCAGAAGGATGTAGGTTGCAGTAGATACTGGGAGATGAAGAAGCTTGCACAGGATAGAGTAGCATGGAGAGCTGCATCAAACCAGTCTCAGGACTGAAGACCACAACAACAACAACAACGTTAGCTCGATGTGCGGGTGCGTTGTCTTGGTGAAACAGCACACGCGCAGCCCTTCCCGGACGTTTTTGTTGCAGTGCAGGAAGGAATTTGTTCTTCAAAACATTTTCGTAGAATGCACCTGTTACCGTGTGCCCTTTGGAACGCAATGGGTAAGGATTACGCCCTCGCTGTCCCACAACATGGACACCATCATTTTTTCAGCACTGGCGGTTACCCGAAATTTTTTTGGTGGCGGTGAATCTGTGTGTTTCCATTGAGCTGACTGGCGCTTTGTTTCTGGATTGAAAAATGGCATCCACGTCTCATCCATTGTCACAACCGACGAAAAGAAAGTCCCATTCATGCTGTCGTTGCGCGTCAACATTGCTTGGCAACATGCCACACGGCCAGCCATGTGGTCGTCCATCAGCATTAGTGGCACCCACCTGGATGACACTTTTCGCATTTTCAGGTCGTCATGCAGGATTGTGTGCACAGAACCCACAGAAATGCCAACTCTGAAGGCGATCTGTTCAACAGTCATTCGGCGATCCCCCAAAATAATTCTCTCCACTTTCTCGATCATGTCGTCAGACCGGCTTGTGCGAGCCCGAGGTTGTTTCGGTTTGTTATCACATGATGTTCTGCCTTCATTAAACTGTCGCACCCACGGACGCACTTTCGACACATCCATAACTCCACCACCACGTCTCCTTCAACTGTCGATGAATTTCAATTGGTTTCACACCACGCAAATTCAGAAAACGAATGATTGCACGCTGTTCAAGCAAGGAAAACGTCGCCATTTTAAGTATTTAAAACAGTTCTCATTCTCGCCGCTGGTGGTAAAATTCCATCTGCCGTACGGTGCTGCCATCTCTGGGACGTATTGACAATGAACGCGGCCTCATTTTAAAACAATGCGCATGTTTCTATCTCTTTCCAGTCCGGAGAAAAAAAATCGGAAGCCTTAGAACTTGAATGCACTTCGTATAGCGTATCCACATTGTTCACATGACATGACTTTTGTTAAATGATCAAATGACAATTGCCATTTGCTTCCATAATGCTACTCACGGATGAAACCATGATTACACGTAATGGAATCAATAATTCACGTAATAGTCATCGAAAGTCGTAGGAAAATCCATACGCTGCAGTGGAAACTAATTCCCAATTTCGTTTTTCGATCAGTGATTTGTTGATAGGTTCAGTCATTTTAGAAGAGCGAATGACAGGACAGAAGTACTTGCGTTTGGAAAATTTGTTTGTTGAACGCCTTGAGGACATTCCTTCGTCCACGCGGTTTGCAACGTATTTCCAGTATGACGGAGACGCTCCACATTTTACGAGACGAGTGACGGAACATCTCAACCGCACTTACGCTAATCGCTGGATTGATCGTGGTAGTGCAATTAACTGCCCACCACGATATCCAGGCCTTACGCCATTCGATTTTTGTTTTGCTGGATGAAGTCTAAGGTGTACAAACAAGAGGCGCAAATTCGCGAGATGAACTACTCGGTCGCATCATGGACGCTGCTGCCCTCATTAGCGAACGTGCAGGGGCACTCAGACAACCAACACAACGTGTTCTTACAACATTCACTGCAAACTGTATAACGTAATATCATGCGTACGATAATGCTTACAGGTGAATGTGTTGAAAATATGTATTTTCGAAATGATACTTCGTAAAGCGCGTTTTGTAATGTTTGTTGGCTGTTGTACATGTGTAAACCTGGCAATGATTGAATAATACAGAAAAAAAATAAAATGTAGAATAAGTGTGTTCTATCTCGGAAACCACTCGGAAAAGGGTATATGAAGTTTTTAGCTTCAAATGACCGTTCCTGTTATATTTATGAATACTAGCCATCCCTCCTAGGACACCCTGCACAAGTATTTACATTTTGGCTTTGAGTCTGTAAACGTTTATTTTAATTGTTTTTGTAATTTCCTGGGTTTCGTCTTTTTTGTTTCGTTTTGTCACCAAAAGTATCTTATACCCATAGAAGTCTCGTTTGTCGGTTTGTGTCTTGGTAATGTCATTGTGTTAATATCCATCGCTCATTTCATTTCTTGAGGCTAGTATCTCCATGTTTGTGACGTCGTTGGTCTAACAGTGTTGTATCGCGTTGTCTTCTGATCCTCCTTAACATAGCTTTTCCAATCAAGATTAGATTACATTGGATTAGATTAATACTTGTTCCATAGATCATGAATACGACACTTCGTAATGATGTGGATCGTGTCAGGTTAATAAAAGATGTCTGTACAAGATATTACATTACACAAAATATCGCATGACACTAATGTTTAAGTTGGTTTTTTTCCTCTTAATTTATATCTAAAAATTCAGCCAATGAGTATAAGGAGTTGTCATCTAGAAATTCTTTTAATTTATTTTTAAATGTTGGTTGGCTATCTGTCAGGCTTTTGATGCTGTTTGGTAGGTGACCAAAGACTTTTGTGGCAGCATAATTTACCCCTTTCTGTGCCAAAGTCAATAGTTTAGTAACGTACAGCTTGAAACATAATGAAGGCAATAGGGTAAATCATCTTCTTCTTCTGATGCGACCTTTGTCCCGCATCGTCTGCAGGGTCGGCAAGGTTAAGTACGGATTTGGCATGGTTAATTTTGAGGGGTGCCAGATGTCCTTCCTGCCGCCACCCCAGGATGGAAATAGTGTACCCAGGCTGTCTAAGTCTAGTGGAAATCATGAAATAGCGCGAATGTTTGTAAAATGTATGCGAGGCGTGTAAATGAGGCGGGACGTGTGAACCAGCCCGATATTCACCTAGTGGGATGTGGAAAACCGCCTAAAAAACACATCCAGGCTGGCCGGCAGATCGGCGCTCGTCGTTAACCAGCAGGGCGGATTCGATCCGGAGCCGCCACGCCTACCGTAGTCCAGGAAGCAGCGGTTTAGCGCTCTCGGCTAACCTGCCGGGTTAAGGAAATAGGGTAAATGTAGAGCATTAAGCGTGTAAAAAAAACACAACGCTCGTTCTGCGAGGTTAAATATATGGGACAGGTGGCGATGAAGCTTGCAGCCAAATGCAATCAGCAAACTAGAAGAAATAAAAACCGCTTTCATGCTCGGAGATTATGACGGATCATCAGTCGTCATAAACGTGTACGCAATAGGCCACACCTTAAAAAAATCAAGCACAACTTAAAAACTTTGCACAAAGACCATATAATAGTATAGTAAAAGCACACATTCCTGTTACACTCCTTGTTCTTATTGCAGTCTTTGTTAATGATTTGTCTCACGATATTGCTCCATAAACCGTTTTCTATACTAATGCTATTGGCTCTGGAACACCAAAACACGTATTTCCGTTTGGGACAAGCCATACGATGCAGAACATTCAAAGGAAATGAATCACAAGCCTACTACAAGAGAGAAGGACATGAAAATAATTAGAATAAATAATGAAGACAATGAAAGACACCTCCTAACTTCAAAAGAAAACTATTACATATACAGAACAAAGGCAGAGAGTAAGTTACTACTTGACAACCAAGTGAACACAAATAACCATTTACTGTTTACACTGACAGACAGAAATCCCAATAGCGGATCACAAATCCCGTACCTCTCCTAAGTTTATAACTGGGAAAAAGGGATACACACACACACACACACACACACACACACACACACATATGTAACAGACATACAGTCAAACACAAAGCATCAGAAAGTAAAAAATGAAAAATTTGGCAACTTCACAGTGATAGTTTTTGGAAACAAAGTGATCAAAAAAAAATCTGCAAGCTTCCAAGCAATTCTCCACATGAGAAAGCTGCTTGCTTTACAAACAATGAATAGAAGCTGATCTGTGAGCACCTTTTCATTTTCTAATAAAAATTTCCACGAACTGTTTTAAATCTATAATCTACATGTGAAAACGAAAAATATCATATAATGTGTCAGGATACCCACTGAAGATGGCTTGTAAAAAAAATTGAAACGCTTCCGGGTGCATAAGTAAAATAAAAAATTAATGTACAGCATGCAAAAGGCGTTTGTGTGTAAAATACAGCAGGTTATATATACAGGGTTATTACAAATGATTGAAGCGATTTCACAGCTCTACAATAACTTTATTATTTGAGATATTTTCACAATGCTTTGCACACACATACAAAAACTCAAAAAGTTTTTTTAGGCACTCACAAATGTTCGATATGTGCCCCTTTAGTGATTCGGCAGACATCAAGCCGATAATCAAGTTCCTCCCACACTCGGCGCAGCATGTCCCCATCAATGAGTTCGAAAGCATCGTTGATGCGAGCTCGCAGTTCTGGCACGTTTCTTGGTAAAGGAGGTTTAAACACTGAATCTTTCCAATAACCCCACAGAAAGAAATCGCATGGGGTTAAGTCAGGAGAGCGTGGAGGCCATGACATGAATTGCTGATCATGATCTCCACCACGACCGATCCATCGGTTTTCCAATCTCCTGTTTAAGAAATGCCGAACATCATGATGGAAGTGCGGTGGAGCACCATACTGTTGAAAGATGAAGTCGGCGCTGTCGGTCTCCAGTTGTGGCATGAGCCAATTTTCCAGCATGTCCAGATACACGTGTCCTGTAACGTTTTTTTCGCAGAAGAAAAAGGGGCCGTAAACTTTAAACCGTGAGATTGCACAAAACACGTTAACTTTTGGTGAATTGCGAATTTGCTGCACGAATGCGTGAGGATTCTCTACCGCCCAGATTCGCACATTGTGTCTGTTCACTTCACCATTAAGAAAAAATGTTGCTTCATCACTGAAAACAAGTTTCGCACTGAACGCATCCTCTTCCATGAGCTGAAGCAACCGCGACGAAAATTCAAAGCGTTTGACTTTGTTATCGGGTGTCAGGGCTTGTAGCAATTGTAAACGGTAAGGCTTCTACTTTAGCCTTTTCCGTAAGATTATCCAAACCGTCGGCTGTGGTACGTTTAGCTCCCTGCTTGCTTTATTCGTCGACTTCCGCGGGCTACGCGTGAAACTTGCCCGCACGCGTTCAACCGTTTCTTCGCTCACTGCAGGCCGACCCGTTGATTTCCCCTTACAGAGGCATCCAGAAGCTTTAAACTGCGCATACCAACGCCGAATGGTGTTAGCAGTTGGTGGATCTTTGTTGAACTTCGTCCTGAAGTGTCGTTGCACTGTTATGACTGACTGATGTGAGTGCATTTCAAGCACGACATACGCTTTCTCGGCTCCTGTCGCCGTTTTGTCTCACTGCGCTCTCGAGCGCTTTGGCGGCAGAAACCTTCAGACGATCAAAACTTTATGAGTTTTTCTACGTATCTGTAGTGTGTCGTGACCATATGTCAATGAATGGAGCTACAGTGAATTTATGAAATCGCTTCAATCATTTGTAATAGCCCTGTATATATATATATATATGAGCTGCGCAAATGCTCACCACAAGAATTTTTTTATTTAGCATGTCTATATGGCTACTTGTATTTCAAGGTGAACAGTTTCAATCACTTTATATTGTCATCTACAGGCTTATTAATAAAGCAGCGTTCCTGTATGAGGTGATATAACTTTTATTTTGGTTTTTTTCTCTGTAGGAATTTGTCGAGCGTATTTGCTCAGATTTGCGCGTCCCATTTCAGACCCTTAACTGCTCTGTTAACACGCTGTGGTTTGTAGTACCTTTACTATGGCAAGTGGCGAACAGATAATGACAACGAGTCTCTGCTATAATTATACGAGTAATATGCTGTTTATTTTGTGTAACGTCTAAATCCAATAGCTATGTCTGATAATGTTTATGTTGTCCTTTTATTTAAAACAGGTCGCCATCCAATAATTCTAGCGATACAGACATATTAAAAAGGTTTATATACTACACATAGATAGCGTGCCCCTTGATATTACCATGTTAATTTTGATGCAAACTTCATGCCTCAGCTGATAACTTGTTGATATCTTCTTAAGTGCTAAGCATGCTCTGAAACATTTCTTTGTAAATTATTCCTGGCATTCAATTGCTTGGACACAGAGCAAGGCAAATGAAGCTGGTGAATTGTGCCACAAGTCTACAAAAACTTCTTACGATGTAACTGGTCACTGTTCGTTCATTATTTTCGTATATAGTAGGCCTACCTACCAACGCTACTTCATGTGAATACAAATCGCGGCACTGTTTGTAGTAGATTGATGACTGCACAAACTATTGTAGTAAACGAAAACAGATAGACATAGAAGTGGTTCCAGCCTTTGGCTGCAGAGGTCCTCACCAGCGCAAATGAGAAACAGAGGAATTCCACATGAAGGGAGTGACAAACTCTCGGGCTGTGAGGGACAAACCGAAAGGTATCTTTCCCCTCAAACCTGATGCGAATCACTCTATCGTTTCCCCTAGCTATTTCTCCAAACCGTGCTGTCCTAGTAATGGCTACTTCTTTAATACTGTAGCCAAGCATTGTCCATATATTCTCTAAAACACTTCAAGTGCTTCCCTCTCTCACACCATGAAGTCCACTGAAAGATGTGGCCACCCTTACTGATCTAAACCAATTGCCCTCTTCCTCTCCACATCGAAGTACCTCTGCTCCCCGCACTTGTATTCCCCTACCTTTTCCAACAGTTTGGTTTGCAATCCTAATGATAATCACCGCGTCATTTTCCTCAGCTGAATAAAGTTTCACATAAAATTCACTCCACTTTTCCCTTTTCATTAAACCTGCAGTTACTGAGCAGCTTTGTCACAAGGTCTATGGAATCCAAACCCAACTGCCAGGTCCTTTGCATACACATCGTGTAGGATTATCATCTAAAAACTTGAAAAATTCATGCAAATCCCCATAGTTTAAGAAAATTATCAAAAGAATGTATTGCTACTTTTCCTTTAAAAAAGACGAAGTACGCTATTGGCAGGAAAATATTTCTGAACTACTTCTATTTATCTTAAAGGAGATCTTTTTTCTTGCTTAGATTGTTCATTTATTGAGAACCAAAGAACGAAACATAATATCTCATTATTTAGCAATTTTACCACTTTGCACATTACCAAGCTTCTTCAAAATAAAAATTGTTAGGCTCACATCACACTGTATTGCACATATCAGCGTGGGAAAAAGCAGCATATGATGGTATCCGTAACAATGGTTTCGTATGACCTTAGTAACTATGTGCACAACTGTCCCAAACGTGAATTCCATATATAAAATGTAAAAAGCGCAACCGTTAAGGTCGTTTTGTTAGTGCACCAGCATACATAGGACAAATGAACTACCTTACAGTGATTATAGTGTGAAAACACGCATGGCGTGAACAAAAACTTAAAATAATAATTTTGTTGAGGTCAAGCACTTGATGGAATTCCATCCGTCGGCCGTGACCCATGACGTCCTGCGTGACTTCATAAGTTTACGTTGCGAAGGACGCAAGCGGCCTGTTATTAAATGTTATCTGTGGTTGCCTTAGTCACTTGCGTAGTCTATGACGTTGGTAAACTATGCTGTTTACTCCAAACAAGTCGTGATGTACGAGGGTGTCGGACCTCGTGTATACGATGCTGTTGACTCAAAATATGACGTCATGAGTCAAAGCAGACGGGTGGGATCGGGCCACACTCTGATCCCTTTTGTTCGCTATTCGCTTCCCACAAAGATAACAAAAAAAGTGTACACTCCCCCTTAAAAAAGGCTTTTACATATTTCAAACCCTCTGGAGTGGCAAGATGCAATCAATACCGTTTCTTCGTGATAACGGTGAAGTCACTGATGACAGTACCACTAAAGCGGAGTTATTAAACACGATTTTCCGATACCCCTTCACCAAAGAAGAGGAAGTAAAACATTCCTGAATTCCAATCAAAAACAACTCCCAAGATGAGAAACATAGTAGATATCCTCGGTGTAGCAAAGCAGCTTAAATCACTTAATAAAGGCAAGGGCAGTGATCCAGGTTGTATATCAGTCAGGGTCCTTTCAGAGTATGCTGATACAATTGCTCCATATTTAGCAATTATATACCACCGCTCACTCACAGAAAGATCCGTACCTAAATCCTGGAAAATTGCTCAAGTCACACCAATAACGAAAAAGGGAAATAAGAGTAATCCGTTGAATTACAGGCCCATATCACTAACATCGATTTGCAGTAGGGCTTCGGAACATACACTGTGTTCGAACATTATGAAGTACCTTGAAGAAAACGATTTATTGATACATAGTCAGCACATAATTAGAAAACAAAGTTCTTGTGAAACACAATTAGCTCTTTATACTCATGAAGTAATGAGTACTATCGACAGGGGATATCAAATTGATTCCGTATTTTTGTATTTCCGGAAGGCTTTCGACACTATTTCTCACAAGCATCTTCTAATCAAACTCCGTGCCTATGGAATATCGTCTCAGTTGTGTGACTGGATCCGTAATTTCGTGTCAGAAATGTCACAGTTCGTAGTAATAGACGGAAAGCCATCGTGTGAAACAGAAGAAATATCCAGCGTTCCCCAAGGAAGTGTTATAGGCCCTCTATTGTTCCTGATCTATATTAACGACATAGGAGACAATATCAGTAGCCGTCTTAGATTGTTTGCATGTGGTGCTGTCATTTACCGTCTTGTAAAGTCATCAGACGACCAAAACGAATTGCAAAATGATTTAGATAAGATAACTCGATGGTGCGAAAAGTCGCAATTTACCCTGAATAAAGAAAAGTGTGAAGTTATTTACATGAGTACTAAAAGAAATCCGCTAAATTTAGATTACTCGATAAATCACACAAATCTTAAGGCTGTAAATTTAACTAAATACTTAGAGAATACAACTACAAATAACCTAAATTGGAACGATCACATAGATAATGTTCTGGGTAGAGCTAACCAAGGACTGCGATTCATTGGCAGAACACTTAGGAGGTGCAACATGTCTACTAAAGAGACTGCTTACAATACGCTTGTCCGCCCTATTCTGGAGTATTGCTGTGCGGTATGGGATCCGCATCAGGCGGGACTGACGGATGACATCGAAAAAGTTCAAAGAAAGGCGGCTCGTTTTGTACAATCGCGAAATAGGGGAGATAGTGCTACAGACATGATATGTGAATTGCAGTGGCAATCATTAAAACAAAGGCGTTTTTCGTTGCGACGGGATCTTCTCATGAAATTTTAATCACCAGTTTTCTCCTCTGATTGCGAAAACATTCTGTTGGCACCCACCTACATAGGGAGAAATGATCGTCACGATAAAATAAGAGAAATCAGGGCTCGCACAGAAAAATTTAAATTCTCCTTTTTCCCGCGCGCCGTTCGAGAGTGGAACGGTAGAGAGACAGGTTGTAGGTGGTTCATTGAACTCTCTGCTAGGCACTTTATTGTGAATACCAGAGTAATCTCGTAGATGTAGATGAGAGAAAATTAATGTAACTATTAGTGCTCAAAGGTAATTGACCATGAACATAGAACGGAAAGGGCGAGATAACCATAAGGAAAAAATTTCAAACACATAGTCCTAACAAGGAACTGTTTCCACGTTGTTGATGGAAAAAAACATATAAAAACCAATGAAAATAAAGAGTGACAAACGGGGAAAGCAAAACTGAGATAAAATAGACGGCAAAATAGGTTAATTTAGAAAAAAACACTTCAAAGCGATATATAGCTACAGCGTGGCTGTCACAGAGCCATTAATCGATTATGTTTGCAGTGATGACAACCACAACAACAGAAGGTGAACGACAATGGATTTTGTTTATGGCATTGGCAACAGCAATGACCATACATGAATGTCGTCGAATGATGACATTAAATCTAATTTCACTTTCCTTACTCATCATCAATATTTCCGGCGTGGACGATTTCGCGTTAAGTGAATGCTAGCGGAAGAAGCGCTTTTCTGCCGTAACCGAGATATACTCAAGCTGTAACTCTTAAGAAAACTGGAAAAGCCTTACAAGGAAGTTTTACACCACGAAAGCATTAATTGTGGAAGCACAGGCATTGAAAAATATATAGTTCGTCATCAGAGATTTCTACAATCGCCCATGTTCTGCGTGTGAACTGACGAATCCACAGAAGACACGCATTCCACAGAATGGTTCACAAATTCGTGGTCATATCCTTCCTTCTTTAAAGTTTTGTACGACTTCCAGTCGTCTGTAATTACTTTGGTTTCAGGCAAGATAAATATCTTAATAAGATGCACTAAAGTATGTTTACTACTTGAATACACTTTCAACAATGAAACATTTCCTAAATTCTCGTTCTGTACTTCCAGACACCCAAATCTGTTCAGTTTTGTTCTTAAGTTGTTCTTCCCCGTATTTTCGAGATGTGATATGGGATTCATATATTTTTGCAATCTGTTAGTCACAGTTACAGAACACACTTGGTGACGGAAACTATAGTAATGACAAACAGTTTCTGAAGCTGTTTTTTCCAATGCGTATTCTTTAACCCAGTAGGAAACCAAGGTGGCAACTGGAAATCGCATGTTTTTATAACCCGGATTGACACACGCCTGCCAATTACAATCCAAGCAATTTCTAGTGTTGAGAGTATGCTGCAGATAAGCCTGCAAACAGAAATCCAAACAATTTCACACAGTACTCAATCTACGGATATATCAGCGTGAGAGATTAATACTCCTCGAAACTGTACTGGCATCAGTCATCTCTATATTCAGCTGTCACCGAAAGTCAACCAGAAAAGGTGGCAAAACTTTTGGTTTTTTCTTTTTTTTTTTTTTTTTTGGAATTAGTTGGCATGAATAAACACATTGAGAAAAGATTCTTTATTGTATATATGGAGTGTAAAACATATCAAAAACTTAAATGATGTGGTTTTCTGGAGTTAATTATAACGCTTCAATTTTAGAAGCAATAAAAAAATATCTCCAACATTGTAAAAGCCGTGACCTACTTTTTAATGTATCAAAATGTGTCTGCAATCGCCCAAAGAAGTTTGTGACACTATTTACGAGCAACACAATTACATTGCACTGACGTTTTATACTTTTATTTTCATATTAAGACGACACGATACATTACTTTAATGTCCTATTGGAAAAGTCGCTCGAAGCGAGATTCTTTGCCGCAGGTTTATGTCATCGCTGTAAGCAAAATCGGTATGTGGCTAGATGATAGCCGCTCCTTCGATATAAGTATATCGCTTGCAGCTGTTCTTGGAAATTGCCCAAAACACACAGCGCAACAGAATTAACGGATCAGTTTTCCGAAACGCCGTCATTGTCTCCCATTGTGACGCATACGTTTGAAATTTAGCTCAAAGTTACCTACAGCCTTCCTCTGTAATGGTGCATGAGACGACAGCCTCGGGCTCGAGGGCGCTGCAGACAGCGAGGTGTCGACACACGAGGGAAGAAGGCATAGCCAAAAGTTCATGTGAGCTGTGAAGTGGGTTAATGATGCCATATTGGCACCAAATTTCTCCACACTATTGCCCAACGCAACCGTGGGCGTATCACACGATTAAAAGGTCATCACAGCTATTCTGACCCACATTTCATCCCTTGTTTTGACGTCTCTGCGATGGAAGTCCGATCTGCGACACCCAGAGTTGAAATCACGTACTTTTCTTATGGGTGGCCGAGGAAAAACTCTGAGACACACCCTCGCTCAGTATTGACATGTAACACATGCGTGAATAAACAGCGAAAGGGCCCTCTAAGACACCCTGTAACAACAACGACTCTGTACTATTGTACATATAAGTAATTATTTCCATATGATTTTTCGATAAACTTGTGTAATTGATGTTCTGATTTCATTTCTTTTTGTTTCATGCCATTATGTTAAGAAAACTGTAAATAAGTTTCAATGTGAATATTAATGTTTATGTCAAATGTCAGGCAATATTGTAATAGAATTGAAATGTAACAAATGTTGAAACTGTTGTAAGATGTTTAAAATTGTAACTGTGCGTCTGGTCCATACGTAGGCAATGTGTTAGGATATGTAGAATGCAAAACCTCGGGTGAATACCCGGTCTGTCAGGGAGCGGTAAAAGATGGAAGGCAGGCGAGCGCGGGAGAATGCACGCGGGCACTGCACGGCACAACTGGCTCAGGAGTAGTTGGAGTTTGGCACTGGTTTGAGCAACACCTTCATCTCGTGGTCGTGCGGTAGCGTTCTCGCTTCCCGCGCCCGGGTTCCTGGGTTCGATTCCCGGCGGGGTCAGGGATTTTCTCTGCCTCGTGATGACTGGGTGTTGCGTGCTGTCCTTAGGTTAGTGAGGTTTAAGTAGTTCTAAGTTCTAGGGGACTGATGACCATAGATGTTAAGACCCATAGTGCTCAGAGCCATTTGAGCAACACCTTCTGGAGCGAGGAGGCTCTCCTGGAAGACATAGCTTCACTGAGCCTCGGGTATGCCGTTCCAACGCCCACACAGCATGGCAAAATTCCATAGGCACTAAACGGACAAGTATTGCGACGCTAAGAAGAATTAAAGTGCCGATACGTCAAGAGCCATGGCTGTGATTGTATGTGTGCTCTGTGCCTCGCAGCCCGCCAACCGCCGCATCGATACTAGCAGGTTGAAACGTTTAGTATTGTATTCGTATGGATCAGAGAGTGAACTGTGCAATAATAACCTAAATTTTACCAGAACTTTCCTATCATTTAATTATCCTCACAACTAACCTAGACAGGATCCTTTCCAAACGTTGTGCAATCCGAGTGTCCCGAAATGAGAATTAAAAACTGTGTTAATAATAATTATTTGCAGAACTAGCTATATTATAATGGTGTTTAAAGAAATGTTTTGTTAATGAAACAGTAAATGAATAGCGAAGGTCTAACGAAGTCGAAAGATAACTTTAGTATTGATATAGTAATGAAGTTCATTATTTCGAGACAGATTTAAAGGCATTTAAATGAGCAGTAAATAAGATGAAAAGAGTAGTAACTTATACACTGGAAATCTTGAATGAATAATAAATCAGTAATCGTCTTTTTAAAAATACAGCGGTCATAACAGTTTCAGGGTCCCCCCCCCCCCCTCATTCATTTGAATTCTGAAGTGTTCTAAATTGGTTTGACCAGTAAAAGTTAAAGTCAATATAAAAGTCAAAATTTATCAGTGTTTTGTCTTTATTAAAATTGACATTTTGTGTGTGACATGAAAGTACAATTTCTAGGGTAACCTATGCCCGATTTTAATCAGATTAATAGTATAAAGTTTTGTAGTAAACATTATAGTGTAGTGTTATGTATTCACGATTTTCCATATCAGTACAGAACGTGAAGCTATCAGATCAATAGATTTTATGGTTCTAAAATTCTACTATATTACATAGTGTTACAACTAGCTGTTTTGCATGAATAGATACCAATTTGTGCAGGGAAGAAACTCAGTTAATGCCTAATTAGGCTGGCGACCGTATTATTGTCACATTGGTAGCATCTTCTGGTTTGCTTTTGTTCCGTCTTGACGTGTGATTGCATTTCGAACTTGCTTGACGTATCAATGGTATTACAGAGTGGATGTAAGTCTGATTTGCCACCATTCAGGTACACGTGGTCGATATCTATACGAATATCCTTTCTCATAAGGTGAATCCCACTCACTTACCACAGCACATGCTTTAACGAGTGCTGTGTCACGGAGGTTACAACCCCAGTTTGGAAGCACCGTCGGTCTATCCCACACAGCTTTGTTACACACGTTACAAAATGTTTCTTCAGAAATTTATTCACCAAATCAGCCCGGCGGCTGTTCCAGCGCCTGAAGGCTAGGCAACTGTTTGGCACCGTCTGCCTGCCTTAAGGCGCTAGAGCAGCAGCGAGGCTGAATTGGTGTCAAAAGTACCAGAAAGGTACATTTGTAACGTGCTCGACGAAAGGGATGCTGTCCCACAAAAGTTGTCAAGAACATCTTCCTGATGCTCACAGCAGTTTTCGACAGCGTAATGTGTGGGAATCGACGCTCCAAGGGAAGGGGTGGTTTAGCCCGCCGGCGTTTATGCCACCCGTTGAGGCCCTTACGTGTCGATTCTGAGCGATGGTGCGCCTAAAACGTTTTCCTCGGCTACCCATAAGAAAACCGCGTGATTTCAACGCGGTGCCTAGGTTCTGACCTAGAATGGGCGAAACGTGGACAAGAGGGTTGTGGTGCCCTTGTCATCGTGTGATGCGTCCATGGTGGCATTGGGCAGAATTATAGTGAAGTTTGGTGCCAATATAACATCATCAACCAACTTTACAACTCACATGAATTTTTGGCTGTGACTTTTTTTCCTTGTGTGTCAGCACCTTCCTGTTTGAAGCGTCCTCAAACCCGAGGGCGACGTCTCGGGCGCCACGCTCTTGCACCATTACAGACAAAGGTTGCAGGCACCTTTGAGCCGCATTTTCAACATAAGCGTCACAATTGGAGACGATCATGGGGTTTCGAAAAAGTAAATCTTTAATTTTGTTGCGCAGTGCAAGTAAGGTCAGAGGGTCCCTAAACTTACCTGCACTGCGTCCCTGTTGCTAATTTCGGCACGTTAGAAATTTCAGGCTTCCACAGCTGCTCACTAATTTTAGGTTGTGTGCTCATGCGGAACCTCGTTCCACTGTCTCATTGAGGGAGTCTGCTGCGTGTAGCACGTTTCGCTTCTGTGTACAGGGGAATTCAGTTATTACGCTGAGGTGAGTTAATGTAGCAGTCAAACTAACATCCCGCTAATTCCTGGAGTGA
Organism: Schistocerca cancellata; assembly: GCF_023864275.1. Lineage (NCBI taxonomy): Eukaryota > Metazoa > Arthropoda > Insecta > Orthoptera > Acrididae > Schistocerca > Schistocerca cancellata. Next base: position 296,384,352 of record NC_064626.1, on the reverse strand, counting down.
ACATTCTGTCACGTCAAATAATGGGCTGTAATTCACTCGTGTGTTGCAGTTTGTGGTGCGTAATCATTACACCCATTGGTGTGGAATATGCTGCTGTAACGGCCATCATAATAAATCTGGCGAGGTTTGTAATTTCGTCCCCCTTGCAGATCCTATCTTCATCCCGAGGAAGAAATTCGGAACAGTTACTAAAATTTTATTTTACTTGCTATTTATAAATATTATTTTAAATGGCTCTGAGCACTATGGTGGGACTTAACTTCTCAGGTCATCAGTCCCCTAGAATTAAACCTAACTAACCTAAGGACATCACACACATCCATGCCCGAGGCAGGATTCGAACCTGCGACTGTAGCGGTGGCGCCGTTCCAGACTGTAGCACCTAGAACCGCTCGGCCACCCCGGCCGGCAATATTCTTTTACTTTCTTCTCATGGGAAACGTAAGCAGCGTAAAATGATTTGTTACACGAAATGCTTGGTTTGGTGTAACAGAACACTCTCTTGAAATACACAAACGTAAAAATGCATATTTCAAACATGTTTAGAACGCCTGGCCTTCGAGTGATTTATAACAGTGGAAGTATTGGAAATATTATAATTGAAAAATATATTTAAATCAATTTTTGCTTTCAGAATTTTTAAGGGGAACGAAATTACGAATACTTTTTTCTATTTCTGTATTTGCAGTGTCAATGTTAACGCAAAATTCTGATTATTGTATGTTATGGCAATTTAAATGTAACTTGTCTACGAACGGAAAATAAATTCTGGAATATGTATACACATTTTAAGCCTTTTCCATAATTTTTCAGTCATTATACAGATCCCAACTTACAAAGGCGACGAATTTTTGGTCTCCCCCCCCCCCCCCACCCCACCCCACCCCTCTTTTCAGGATGAAATGAGGCAGAGACAAGCGACTGGAATGAGCCCATTTATGAGGGATGGAAAATCGTGAACGAAAGGGAGGAAAAAATTGGTTAGAATTGTGGATGGTGGATTACCCTGCGACTTGGAGGCGGCGTGGGGGGTGCCCTTGGCAGCCCTTGGCCCAGCCCGGGGCACGGCCGCCAGCCACTCCCTTCGACTATCTGCGTCACAGCCGGGCCTGGCGTTACCATGGAGACGCTGAGCCATCCGAGGCTGCTTCCATGGCAACGGTCGGCGGCGCACGCGTGCACGCGCCCACCCCGCCGCAGCCACCCCATTGGCGCTACCCCCACTCCGCCCCCTTCCGCTCCTAATCCCCCTGGCGCAGGCTGGGAAAAGATGCGCGAGAGTTATTGCTACTTTTTCGTCGTTTTGATCAATAGCTCTTTTCTCTAGACTGTTCAAACAGCACGCCGAAAACTGTACTAGACTTTTCTTCTTTTTTACACGAGAAGAATTTATCTCCTGAAATATCTTTCAACGGGTCCTGCTTTGGAACAAAAAATATAATTTATGTGAAAGGAAAGTGAAATCAGGAGTTAAACAGAAAGTATGATAGACTGCCATGCACAGAGAGAAATGTGTTATAGACCTATTTTCTGTATTATTAATTTACGTAGGTCGATGATGTTGAACGATTGCTCACTCATGAACTACAGTTTCTACGCCTAAAATAATAACATGGATAGCCAGTTCTGTACCACATTTTCCTCTGCGAATAGTATTACGCTAGTACAATTATAAATCAAGTTAACCGTTTAACCCCTTATTTCACTTTCCCCTTTTATCCAAACTATAGTTTCTGGTTTAACCGGAAATCCGTGACAGAGAATTCAGGAGACAAGTTATTCTCGTTTTTAGGACTAAAATATTAACACAGGAAACCAGTGAGACCGATGTGGGTTTCATCTTAAGCACAACAATCAGGCATGTCGAAAAAAGCATCAGATGGCTAGGGCTAGAATTAGTAAATAAGGCCCATGCAAAATATCTGGCAGTCACTCCGGATTGTCCTCTGAAGTGAAAGCAGCGCTGCTAGAATACGAGAAAGCAGGTGCAAGTAATAAATAATATCCTCCGCAAGATCACTGGTAGTACGTGGAGCTTTCAACCACAAACCACGAGGAAGACAGCACTAGAAACACGTTACAGTGCTGCAGAGAATGCGTGCCCAGTGTATTACGAACGTACCCTTGCAAACACAGATGACAAGACACTAAACGAAATGTGCAGAGCTATTACAGGGGGTTTGAAACTTAAACCACTTGTAAAACTCGACCAGCTGACAGGCGTAGCGCCACCAGATACTCGTCGTGAAGCGCTAATAACCTCGCCGTTGAGCGCCCATAAACTCTAAACACACACACACACACTCACTCACACACACACACACACACACACATGCACGCAGTAGCTGCCAATGCGAAGAGAACCAATCGGGCTTCTCAGGAAAACCAACCATTAAATGGGCACATTCAATCAGCCCGAAGGCTGAAAATCAGAAAAAGTTTCAACACGAGCACTTCAATCTTGTAAACAACAGCAGCTTCATGAAGGACACAGCTCTAGATTTCACGACTTGAGAATAATTCGAACTGGTCACCCCCTTCGGAAACCCTTCCACCTGACCATGAACAGAACTGGACTGTGTGGATGCCACTCAACCGCCTACAGTCCAGAGCTGGAAGATCCAGATCTCAGGAAATGGCACTTCCCTGTGGATACCACCAACTGTGACTGCCGGGAAGAACACACCATGGATCACCTACTGGTGTGTCAACTATGCCACGCATCTTGCACAGAGGAAGATCTTCTGCTTGCGACTCTGAGAACAACTGACGTTGCAAGATTGTGGGCACCAGTAATGCAGCTCAGTAATTCTTTGTCTCTTTTGTTTTAATGGTAGTTACCGTGTATTGTATTTGCTTCTGACTCGAATAAACCATAATACGAGGGTTGTCCAGAAAGTAATGCACCGCATTTTTTTCTTCAACAATTCTTTATTGAATATAATGACAATTACACACACAATATAATGGTGTTTTACCTACACACCCTATTTTTCCACGTAATCTCCATCCAGTTCTATGGCCTTCGTCCAACGCGAAACAAAGGCGTATATGCCCTGTCGGTACCAATCCTTGTCCTGGTGGCGGAGGCCAGTGCTTCACTGTGTGAATCACTTCCTCATCGTCCTCAATATGTCTTCCACGAATGGCGTTATTTAATGGCCCCCAGAAGTCGAAGTCCGAGGGGGCTAAGTCGAGGCTGTCAGGTGTGACAGCCATGGATGGTCTCCCCGACCGCTGCTAATCATGGAGCTCCGCCGAACCGCCTGCTGATGACCCCGTCCTCCGTGCCCAGCGGGATGATCTATAGACCTTGCACAAGTGTTTGTGAATATTCCCTACAGTTTCTTTCTCTGCAGTGAGCAATTCAATGACGGCACCTATAGACGCCGTTTGGAAACTGTCCTGCAGCTACGCTATCTGTCGGAAGTGACGGAAACTTGGCGCTCTCACTAAGGAGACTCCAAACAACTCATAGGTAACGTTTCGAATTCGTAGCATTGTTTTCGGCTGAGAAAAAGAAAATGCGCGGCATTACTTTCCAGGCAACCCTCACAGTAGGTTCGGTACTATATCTTCACAGAAAAGAAGCGGGAGCGGCACATATGTACCTAACTAAACTGATCTATGTGGGAAACGGAAAGAAAACTATTATTTTGTAGCAGGCGGTGTAACGAAACCATTTCGAATTCACATGCGAAAACAATCAACATAAGTTTCGATATCTAACAAGATTGCTGTTTTTAATATGTTTAATGAGAGTTTTACTTTAATTTTTACGACTATGAATTTCTATGAAATGGCACGATACTGTGCGAGTGGAGGTAAGATCGATTTTTGTTACGCATTTTTCTTTCAACTTCCAAAGACATACGATGCGCAGTTCAGAGTTGCCTATAAATGGTCCAATAACTAATTTTAGAAGAACTGTGGAAAAAAAGTGGCTATTGCCTGTCAAGAAGCTATTTTAGTAGTCGCCTGCAATAATTTAAGGAAACCAGAAAAACCTAATTCGGCATGATCGTGCGGGTACTGCACCCTGGTCCTCTCAAATACAGTTATTGCATCTCCAGTAGGGAGTTACATCGCTTCGTTCTACTTTTCTGTTGACCGTATTAATTAACGGTAAAGTTAATAGCTAGACGGTCCTGAAAAGAACCGTGTTAGTCCGTGTCTTGTGACAAATTCATACTGGCCAGGAGATCTTTGAGATAATTTGTCTGTCTCTGCTTCTCGGCTTTAAATATTTGCCTTTAAGTGATTGCTCTCTAGCACGACGCAGAGGACACGTGTGACTTTAGGAATGTCATTGACGCTGTGCGGAAATGTTGACATGTGGTAGTTTAGTAATGCTTGTATATGTGTAGCCATTCTTGTGACTCAAAAGCTCATAACGTATGGTAAACGATCAATAAATAAATTATTTAATAATAAATAAATTCTGTGGTCCGTGGTGTGAGTACACGGGCGCTATTGCGTATGTCTAACATTACTAGATAATTTCAGATGGAGACCCCTATCACACTGTGCACCGAGGACGTGCAGATACAGCTTATAATCATCTTTCGAGCACTGAAAAAGGAAGAATCATCGTGGTGAGGGTCATGGGGCCATCACAACGACAAATCTCATAGACAGCACTGAAAATGGAAATGACCGTACGGCATTGTGGGCCAGGAGTCCCCCATTCGGGGAAGTTAGGCCGCCAAGGGCAAGTACTTATTGCATTCGACGCCACATTTGGCGACTTGCGCGTCGGAGATGGGGATGAAGTAATGATGAGGGAAACACAACACCCAGTCCCGGAGCGGAGAAAATCTCCTGTCTCAGCCGGGAATCGAACCCGGGCCCCTGGGCGTGGCATTCCGCCGTGCTGACTACTCAGCTAATCAGCTAACGGGGCAAGGGGGGGGGGGGAGCACAGACAGCACTAAGTGCTGACGGTATGTACTCAGGGCAGCAGTGTGACAAGAAGCGTGGGCGCATGTCCCTACAAAAGGACTGCACGAGCAGAAGATCGTAGCATTTTTCTGCTGTCTCTGACGAACAGACGTCTGACAACAGTTGAAATCCGGGCAGAGGTTATGTGCAGAGTCGGAAACATATTACTGAAAGCTGTTTTGAGATATCAACTATCTACGCGTAGATTACCGTTGAAACCATACCACAGGCAATAGAGACTAGCGTTGTGTAAGTCCAAAGACAAGTGGGACATTGAGTGTCATCAACCTGAGGCGGTCAGATAGACGAGAATGTGTCCTTCGACGGGGTCACAAGAAGCAGCGATTATCGAGGCACATACTTCTTCAACTCCTCGAATTATAGCGCGGGGAGCTATTGGATATGACAACAGAAGTGGTTTGGAAATTGTTGAATGGAGGATGAATACTCGTCATTTCATGGCAAGAACGGTAAAACCTGTTGTCTTACCTTTCGTAATGAGTTTACTGAACACCTTATTCCAGCAGGATAACGCAGGACCCCACACTACAGTTCAGATTACAAAAGCACTGACGAATGTACGGATTGCTGACTGGCTAGCCAGGTCGCTGATTTATCTGCTATACGAGACCAGCAATATTTGCAAACTGACACAGCGTATGTTTTAGTACCGGCAAGAAATTTTTCAACATAACATTCGAAGGCTGTTTGCTTCCAAGTCACAATGAATAAAACAGTGTTTGCTTGCCCTGAAAGTCACATCTCATACCGATGGACTTATGTGACGAATAAATCCATAAAGTTTGATAAAACTCGGAGTGATGCTTCATGGTGTATCGCTTTCCTTTTCTGTCAGTGTATATTCAACAACTGAATATTCCTGTTAAGTATATGGCGAGTAGCAACGCACACTGTAAACACAACTCCATTCTTATCACTTACCAGTATTAAACTATCAATACGAGATTAAAAGCAGCTATATAATATGCACACGTCATCAAATGATGTACTTCAGTCCTTTTTTCCAAATTCATGGCACAGAAAACAAAAATGCGCTCTGAATCATCCCTATACTCGTATATTCATTTTCAATGTTCTCACGCCACCAAGTCAAAACACCAAACATCGCAATAACGACAAAACTGTCTGTTTCCCATAGGAGGATTTTCGCAAAACTGCTGGGCTACATCAACAAATTCTTGAAAGTTCGCTTGGTCGGATGCGGGCTTGAATCCTTCGCAGCATAATACTGATGAGATTATACAGCCAGCCTTAGTCCAAATTGTCCCACTTCAACGGCGGTTTCGCCGTCAGCGCCTTGAACGTTTCAGTCGACCCCACTATGTTCTAAAGGGTTCATGTGCGGGGAACAGGCAGGCCACTGCGTTCAAGTCATTTTCGCATGCCGAAGGAACGTGTTCGCGAGAAAAGCACGAACACGCAAATTTTCATCCATCAAGATGAAATGGTCTTCAAAATGTTGACGATATGGTCTCACTAGGGAAGTGTACGGTTTCCCCAAGTACTGCCACCATCATCTTCGACTTGTCGAACACAGTGTTGGAGATGCTCGATGTTACTGGTTTGTCTCCTAACATTGTCTGCTATTATCAGGGTACAAACAGATCCAAGATTCGTCCGTAAATAACACCCAACGACAACACCGGGCGTCTATTCTGCATGATTTCTTGTCCATCTGTACAGGAGCCCATAGTATTGCGGTGTATTACGAGGTACTCGTCGTGGTTGAAGTTTTGCATCATACAATGGTATCCTAACACTTTGATCCGATACATGTCGTTTTCTAACCTGAAGCAAAAGCCAGTTCTGGAGCACTGAGCACACGGTTTCGTTGACTCAAAAGTAGCAATACCGATCATCCTGTACACCTGTAGAACGCGGACGGCCTCTGCGGCGTGAGTCTTCAACACTACCTGTCAATTGGAACAGATTCCATATCCCCATCCCGTCATTTTTTACTCCGGTGAACACATCGAGCATCTTCAGTGGTTCACAAGTCTTCTGAGAGCAACATGATGGTGCTGACCCGACGAGTAGCGCTCAAGGGAACTGTGCGTGTGTTTGCGAAAAGCGTCAGGGATGACCCGATGATTACAAGAACAGTCACAATAGCAACACAGCTGCACGGCATATCTGTATGATCCAAAACTTTTTTTGATGTATATAATTGTATGTATTGTATTGTATGTTAACCGGAGAGGCTCCGTCCCCGCCGCACCCGCAGTGGTCCACAACCCCACGACGACTACCGCAGTCCACTTCATCTCTCCGCCGCCCCACAGCGAACCCAGGGTTATTGTGCGGTTCGGCCCCCGGTGGACCCCCCAGAGAACGTTTCACACCAGACGAGTGTAACCCCTATGTTTGCGTGGTAGAGTAATGGTGGTGTACACGTACGTGGAGAACTTGCTTGCGCAGCAATCGCCGACATAGTGTAACTGCGGAGGAATAAGGGGAACCAGCCCGCATTCGCCAAGGCAGATGGAAAACCGCCTAAAAACCATCCACAGACTGGCCGGTTCACCGTACCTCGACACAAATCCGCCGGGTGGATTCGTGCCGGGGACCAGGCGCTGCTACCCGCCCGGAAAGTAGTGCGTTAGACCGCACGGCCAACCGGGCGGGCATGTATATAATTAAGGAAACAGCTACGATTTTCATGCTAATTTTTCTACTTCAAATCCACTCGGAGTAAGCAGAGATACTTCATAGCATTTTCTTACATCCAGCGAATTCTGCATGTTAATATAAACTTTGAGTTGTTCCACAACACTCACTGTTCTCTCCCGAGATAGTATCTCTGATATGTGATAAATTAATTAATACATTTCAATGTCTCATCAATAGTAAATGACTGATGATTCAGGACACAGGATACAAACAGAATTTCGTCAGTTCGTAACGACATAAGTAATTCACCCTGTATTGCAGACTGTTCTTATTTTTAAATTGCGTAACTTATTTTCTGGCCTTGTGCTCTCTCAGTTTCTGAAGAGATGCAGTACTACGTCATAGCGAGCCGTAAAGAACAGAGGTGTTTCATAGCTAGCAACGACCCGAACATGAGATCAGGGCGAAAGGTTATTGATTGGTGCAGATTTCTGGCTGTCAGAACTGCAGTACTTTGACGACCGCACGTCGGTATCATGTGTCTGACAGCAGGATTTCCACTTCCGACAGACGCTGTGCCGAACACATGCGCTTACCCCCGGTATCTCTCGTCAGCATTTTTGGGAGCAGTAAAGGAAGCATGAAAACGATACGAAAGTTGCCGGAAATTCAAAGCTGACTGTGACAGATAAATGATGGGAATTACATGTCGACGACAGATGCGAAGGTGGTCTGAATACCCCTGAATGTCCTCGTTACTGCTATGTACAAAAAAGGCCTGCAGAGAGGCTATCAACTATATGTTTTGCTGCCTGACAACGTTAAAAGTTGCACTAGAGAGTTCTGGACCTGTCGACGTTAAAAGATGATGCATTACCGCACTGTGAAGACCGAGTGGGTGATAACCAGCGTATCAGCATTTTAGTTGCAGTGCGGTCCATTTCGAAGACAAAATTTTTGAAACTTAAAATTCTGCTGCATTTATCGTTAGCAGGATTAGAAGTCCCGCTATTCTGTGATCGTCCGCGGCTCGCGGTCTAGTGACTAACGTTGCTCTCTCTGGAATACGGGGTCCCGGGTTCGATTCCCGGCCGGGTTGGGGATTTTCTCTGCCCGGAGACTGGGTATTTCTATTGTCCTCATCATTTCATCATCATCATCATCATCATCATCATCATCATCATCATCATTCCTGACTGAGTAGATTGGACTATGTAAAAAAAAATTGGACTGTGTAAAAATTGGGACTTTGTACGGGCGCTGATGACCGCGCAGTTGAGCGCCCCACAAACCAAACATCATCATCATTCTGTGATCATCGGTATTGTGTTATTTCTGGTCTGTAGTCATTTTCAAGGGTATTTGAAATATAACGTGCAGTCAAGTGAAAAGGAGACAGACGAAAAAAAAGTAAGTAAACTATTTATTGCTTCAAAAAATGGTTCAAATGACTCTGAGCACTATGGGACTTGACATCTGAGGTCATCAGTCCCCTACAACTTAGAACTACTTAAACCTAACTAACCTAAGGACATAACACACATCCATGCCCGAGGCAGGATTCGAACCTGCGACCGTAGCAACCGCATGGTTCCGGACTGAAGCGTCTAGAACCGCTCGCCCACAGTGGCCGGCCTATTGCTTCAAAAGTAATCGCCATAAAATAATTCATTTACCCCAATGTGAGACAAGACCATCAATGTCTTCATGGAAAAATGTTCGCAGTTGTCTATGGAACCACGATTGCACCCGGGCGTGCTCCTCTTCGTCCGAGCAAGTCGACAGCCATAAATGTCTTTCTTCAAGACTCCAAAAACGTGGGAATCACATGGAGAGAGATCGGAACTGTATGGAGGAAGTGTAGGGGCTTTCCAGCGAAACTTTTCAGCGTTGTCGAAACAACGGTGGCAACATGTCGACTGGCATTTTGTTGGAAAGTTGTTTCAACTACACTGCATAAGTTGCCGTTGGCTTGTTTCGGACGAAGAGGAGCACGCCTGACTACAGTCGTCGTTCCGCAGTGTAATGGGACACCGTCCTCTAATATTATCTTTTTTTATAGAATTATCGATACCATATATACTCTCGAATCAGGTATAGGTGAACATTCTCAGCGTTTTAACTGAATGAACTTCATATGAGTTTGTATACGAAGTGCTACATTTCACGCTAAAATGTATAAAAAGAAATTAATTTATTACAATCGATATGTACTAACGGTTAAAAATTATTTTTGTTTTAGAAATATTTCAAATTAGAAATTTCTGATGTACTTAAAATTCATATTAGTCTATTAATTGCACAATCTGACGATAATTATAAAATTTATTTCTGGACTCATTTACAAAATAATGATATATTTTAGCGAAGATTGTTCTCTTGTCAAGAAAGTTTGTAAACTCTTTTGCTTTATAAATTCTTTGGAATATTGTGAATAACGCAGAATGTAAATAATAGTGGGCATGCCTCTGACAGAAGTAGACGAATTTCTAATCTTGATACAACAATGTGAATTTATGTTCTGAAAATGGAGATTGTGAAGTCAGCGTGATTTAGAAGAATGTACAAAATAAAATAAAATCATAGCAACAGGTAATTCTTCATCAGTTATTTAGTCATCAGAAACCCACAATCTTCAATCAAAATTTCAGCCGCAAGAATGTACCCCTAGACGCAATAAGTGGAGCCAACAACAACGAGAAGAGAAAATGAAGATAAGTAAAATGTTCTTCTTTTGTCTATCTTACGCCTCTTGAAGCTTTCGAAACTTCTGTAGACAGAGGATTTTAATAGTGATGTGTGACAGGGTAGATTACAGCAGGCAACCTCAAACATTTTTCCAAGAAGCCATAGACCGTCTCGTCTCGCAGTGGAATAAATATATTAACACTTATGGCGATTACTTCTGAAATAATGAACAGTTTACTTACCTTTTTCCGTCTTTCTCGCCTCCATTCCACTGTTCCTTATACATATCGATACACTTCACTGTGGCCGGCCGTGGTGGCCGAGCGGTTCTAGACGCTTCAGTCTGGAACCGCGCGACCGCTACGGTCGCAGGTTCGAATCCTGCCTCGGGCATGGATGTGTGTTATGTCCTTAGGTTAGTTAGATTTAAGTAGTTCTAAGTTCTAGGGGACTGATGACCTCAGATGTTAAGTCCCGTCGTGCTCAGAGACATTTTGAACACTTCACTGTGTAAAACAAAACATACTGAGTTCTGTCTGGAAGGACGTTCTGAATCAGCTCACAAATGTTGTCCAATATTCGGTACGCTCGTATTTTCTCCAACTGACGACAGTGTGGAGCAGTATCGAATGCCTTCCGAAAGTCAAGGAATACGGTGTCGTGATGGGCGCCGTGGTATTGGCGCTTTTGGCCTTGCATTTCCTGAACGAAAAGAGCTAGCTGAGTGCCGCGATGTCTCTGTTTTCGGACTCTATGTTAATTTTTATGCATGAGATTTTCGTTCTCCTAAAAAGTCATAATGAGTGAGCTTGTCATGTCGGAACATAATAGTTACAGACTCTTCGCATTATTACGAACTGATAGCAAGACAAATACGATTTTTGCTTGTGAGTGTGTTTCAATAGTGATATCACTTGTGACATGGAGAGCCTCCGTCCCACGATTCCTCGCAATTCAAAAATCACCCGAAGCGAAGCTGCAGCGGAAATGTTGCAGTTGTATCAGTCCATTAAAGATGGATTCTTTACAAACTAATCACCATGTGCTTGTGCTGTCCGTTTGTGACATGGAGAGCCTCCGTCCCACGATTCCTCGCAATTCAAAAATCACCCGAAGCGAAGCTGCAGCGGAAATGTTGCAGTTGTATCAGTCCATTAAAGATGGATTCTTTACAAACTAATCACCATGTGCTTGTGCTGTCCGTATCACTATGCAAAAGGAGCACATCAGGCAATGGAAACAGTGGCCGGAAAGGCGAAAGCCCAACCACGCCGGGCAAGTTGACGCTGAGTGTTTTTTTGGGACTGCCGTGGTGAGGTATATAGTGCTAACAGATTAGTTTCGAATGAGGAGAACTGCTTCAGGAGCTTGATAGCAAAATCTGCGAACAAGTTTACGGGAGTCTCTCAGGGCGGAGCGTCTCGGAAAGCTGTCCACGTTGGAGTTATCGCTCCATGACAACGCCCCCAAATTTTGTATCATCCCCCATATTCACCTAACACGGCAACCAATGACTTCTTTCTCTTTCCTCACATGACGAAATCATTAGAAATCATTCTGTGGCAGGCATTTTCAGAATGGAGAAGAGGTGATTTTGAAAGTGTAACGTTTCCTGAACAGACAAAGCGCAGACTCCTGCAACGAAGGCCTCCCAAAAAAAAAAAGATAGAATGTGCGCATTACATATTTGGACGGGAATCACCTTTCGGGGAGTCTTCTTATTGGACGCAACTTTTGGTGACTTACGGGTTGATGATGATGAGGACAACACACCACCCAGTTCCCGAGCACAGAAAGTCTCCGACCCGGCCGGGAATCGAACCTGGCCCCTCGCAAGGCATTCTGCCAAGCAAATCACGCAGCTATGGAGACAGATCTGTCTCTGCAAAGTCATCTTCTAGAGGAGCGAGACTCCCTGAAGTGAAACACAGACTTCGCAATTTATTTAATCGTATGGTAGGGCCCCCCGTCGAGCATACCGTTCGCCGGGTGCCGGTCTTTCAAGTTGACGTCACTTCGGCGACCTGCAGTCGATGAGGATGATAGGATGATGATGAGGACAGCACAACACCCAGTCCCTGGGCGGAGAAAATTCCCCGACCCCGCCGGGAATCGAACCCGGGCCCAGAGGATTGACAATCCGTCACGCTGACCATTTAACTACCGGGGTCAGACAGACTTTGCAATAACAAGTGTTTATTACAAGAACAAGGGTAAATGTCTGACAATAATGTACACGAAACTTGAGACAGCAATGTACTGAAGAGCAGGACAGGTTAATAACGACGTAGTCCCATGAGGCTGGTAACTAGCAGGCAGCAGGTGCTGTGACGACACGGTCCTATTAGGCTGACAGCTCGTTAGAAGTCTACTGGTAACGACACGGTCTCACAAGCCGATGAGCAACTAAGTGCCAGCAAAAGGCGTTGTCCGTAGCGCAGACTCGAGGCAGCTGTTGGTTGCTCGGAGCTCGGGATGTTTCTGGCTGTCCATGGTTTTTTTCTTTATTGTTATTTTGACACCTGATACAAAAGGTGGCCGGCAGCGGTAATATTACGCCACTCTTCGGCCACAGTCAGTACAAATAGAAACAATGAAGACACAGAAAAACGTAACATAATGGTGGATGAAAAACAGGAGACACATGAGATAAAAACACGGAGCCGTTCACGGGTCTAGTAAAAAATACAAAAAAACGGTCAGCACTGTACACGAACACTGATGACTGAGATAACACACGTGAACGATGGAGCGTGGGGCGGTGAAAACACTGAAGCACTAACACGACGGCGCACACACAGAACCGATGGCGATGATCTCCGGCGCGCGAATGTTCACTTAACACGTGCGAGGCCTGGGACCTGCCAAAGAGGGGGGAAAGGTGGGGGAGAAGGGAGAGGGGAGAGTGTAGACGCCAGTGGCAGTGGAGATGGGAGGGAGAGGAAAGAAGGTACGGGGGTAGGGGAAGCCCGGGGGGGAGGAAGGGAGGAGGGAGAGAAAGGAGAGAGGGTGCCCTAAGGAAAGACAGGGAAAGGATAGGCAGGATCAAAGTTGATAGGAAGGGTAGATGGAGGGGATGAGGGCGTCATCCGGGAGGGGGAGTTGGTGGAAGCCACCTTGGGAGAGGGTATGGAGAGATGGAGAGCAGGTGGAACGTGGGAATACAGGTGCGGCAGCGGACCGGGGGTGGGAGAGGATGGGAGAGACAAGCAGGTGAGGGTGATCAAGTTTACGGGAGGTGTAGAGGATCCGTATACGTTCGAGGAAAAGGAGGTGGTGCGGGAACGGAAGAAGGTCATACAGGATCCACGTGGGAGAGGGGAGACGGATGCGATAGGCGAGGCGGAGAGCATGGCGTTCTAGGATTTGAAGGGATTTGTAAAAGGTGGGAGTGGAGGAGATCCAGGCAGGGTGGGCGTAGCAGAGGATAGGGCGGATGAGGGATTTATAGGTGTGGAGGATGGTGGAGGGATTCAGACCCCTTGTGCGGCCAGAAAGGAGCTTGAGGAGATGGAGTCAGGATCATGCCTTGGCTTGGATTGTCCGGAGGTCCGGGGGGGGGGGGGGGGCTCCAGGAGAGGCGACGGTCAAGAGTGCTGTCCATGGGCACAGCGCCCTCTTAAATACATTGCTGCGGAAGGATACGTGCGCGGTATCACGTGAACATGTGGCCGTGTGAACATAAATTAGCAGTCGCGACTGCAGCGCTGTGTGCTACGACCTGCACGCCACGCAGTGGCTGGACTGGCTCCACGGACGCTGAGGTGCCTGCTGACGATTTGGCTGTGCACTGTAGCTTGCCTCCTCTTCCTACAAATAACCTCCTAGGTGAAGCAGAGGCCTTACCTGTCCTGCCAAACATAAACGTAAATGTGGTGGCCGAAATACGCAGGGGCGACCCTGCACACTCGTCAGTTGGAAGAAATATCTCCCATCGAAGGGTAAATATTTGCAAAAGTTTAATGACCTCAAGTTTATTTATTCGTGGTGATAAATGAAACTTTATTGCCACATTTCGTACAGACAGTGGTGGAAAATATGGTAGTTGGTGCATTGCTTGCAGTAAATTACGTTTCACACAGCAGTTTCGTTACTAAATTGCCACACTTCATGTTTAGTCCTTGTGTATGCGTGCTGAGTATCAACGGAGTATGAGACGGGTTTCAAAGGCGGACAGCTCAAAGGTCTTGCTGCAGTGATTGCCTGCGAAGCACTTCAAAGCCGGCTGCTGATACGGGTGGGGTGAGGCCACAGCGATATTCGCCGCTTCCCATAGGCCAGCAGATGACGTGCAGCGCGCGCTGCGCGAACTGCCTGGAGCAAGACCGCACGGTCACACGTACGCAGTGAATACCGAGTCGTTAAATCCACGCGACGCGTGCCGACTGCTGCTTAACTTCGATCCGTTCAAGTGCAGCCCCCATCACACGAGCAGATACAACCAGTGTGGAAAATAGTGCTGTGTCTTATCGGTACTAACGCTGGTCGTCTCTGCATACGGTTGTACATCGCTGACCACTGAAACTGCAACATCGTGAAGGCAGTATGCTGTAAACGTCAAACTGGCATGAGGTGTAGTACAAGCTTGGCTGTATAAGTGGTTAGTGTTCCAGTGCAACGACAGGAGGCAGGTACGGGTAATGCCATCTACATCGTTTGTATGAGGAATGACAAAGCAGAGGGTTTCTCATTCCGAAATAACATTTGAATATTGGTTGCACGTGAAAAGTCACGTTACGACTCATGTGAAAAGGAGACACGTCTACGAACAAATGTGCGACTTCTATAGCTTCAGGATCATGGCCTATAGACACTGCAGTTAGTTAGTTTTTTTGTGTGAAGAGTCATCTTGCATTCACATTGCAAATTAATTTGAAAATATGGCTACATGCTGAATATTAATAAGACTTTCTTGTTCTAAATATACAGATGTGAGGAGGTAATTCCACCCACCATCTTTTACACATTACAGTAATGAAAATAGGAAAAGATGTCAATGAGAAATTTCTTCAGTTTGTTTTCAAACTATACTTCGTTGCCTGTGAAAAAAAGTTGTCCAAAATCTTTATCCACTCGTTTTTATGATAAAGACAGTCTTAATGTGGAGATAATGTGATTTTTCCTTCTGGTACTTGTAAAATGATATTATTACTCCACATTAAGGTGTCTTTATCACAAAAAGGAGTGTACAATGCCGTGATTAAAATTATGTACATTATTGTTCCTTTTGAACTGCAGTGGATTATTTACAACAAACTTGGCGAGGGAATAAATATACTGATCAGAATGCCAAATTCCTTAAAAATATGTCTACAAGATGATCGTTCGTGAGCACCGTACAAGACTTTTTTGAACAATGAAGACTTTCATTCTTAAAGATCGACTACGCCAGAATATTATTCCATATGACATTACTGAATGGATATATGCAAGATACGTCAGCATACTAATTTCTGTCTCCCCAAGATTCGCAGTGATTCTTAGCGTAAATGTGGCTGAACTACATTATTTTAGATGTTCCAAAACGTGCTTTTTCCGGTTTACATTCACATCAACACGCACCCCGAAGAATTTTCGCGATTCCACCCCATTTATTATTTCCTCGGCATGTGTTACACCTACCATTGGTGCAGTAACCCTATATGTGCATAAATAAATATGTTGTGTCTTTTTCAAATAGATATTCAGACCACTCGCACAAAAGCAATCAATGACATTTTTAAGAACACTCTGTACGATTTGTTCTACTTATGTATAAGTGCTTGGATACATTACAATACTTGTCTGCAAAAAGAACTCATTGTGCTTGATGTATATTAGACGGTAGATCGTTTACATACATTCTAAGACAAAAAAAAGACACACCACGAATGAATTATCCGAATAGGACGTAAATCGGTACATGTGACGTACATGTACGCACAAACAAATGATTACAGTTTTTAAAAAACATTGAATGATATATTCACGAAAGGAGCTTCACAAATAGAGGGAAGACGCCTCTGGAGGCGGCCCGAACAGCGGTGGTGAACCAACTTTATTGTTGGCCTCCATAAGGCCTGCCAACCAGGTGAGATGCCATTTCATTTGCCTCTGGTTGCTATCCGCGACACTCTTACGGCGTAGCAGTATGTCGACGATATTCTACGCCCCAGTTTGTTGTCCTTCACGGTAAACCATCTTCGACGTACATTTCAGCAAGATAATGCCCGCCGACCCACGGCGAGAATTTCTACTGATTTTCTTCGTCCTCGACAAATCCCACGTTGGCCAGCGAGGTCATCAGATGTAGCCCCAGTTGAGAACATTTGGAGCATTATGGGCAGGGCCCTCCAACCAACTCGGGATTTTGACGATGTAACGCACCAGTTGGACAGAATTTGGCATGATAAGCCTCAAAAGGAAATCCGACAACTCTGTCAGTCAATGCCAAGGCGAACAACTGCCTGCATAAGGGCCCGAGGGCGCGTTATTCACTAGCTCAATTTGTGAAGCGCCTTTTCTGGAGTGTATCAGCCAATTTTTCTGAGACTGTAATCATTTGTTTGTCTGTACATGTACGCTACGTTTATCGATTTCCGACCCATTCGGATAATTCCTTCTTGGTGCGTCGGTTTTCGTGTGTGTGTGTGTGTGTGTGTGTGTGTGTCTGTGTGTGTGTGTGTGTGTGTGTGTGTGTGTGTGTGTTTAGGATGTATACGGTGAAAAATGGCGGACGTAAGTCTCCGAAATGGGACTGTTCGCATTGGTCAGGATCCGCCGACTGTCAAGCGAACATGGCATCGACTGTTTCATGTCGTAAAGGATCTCAATGGCTCATTTTGTCTAACTCGAGAGAGGAGAGACAAATTATTCAATTGACCGTTCAGAAGCGTACGTGACTCGACGTACCATGGGTTAGGAAATGAACAGTGCGTCTACGTTGTCAGTATGGCGAACATTGTTGCAGTTTCCATTGGAGCGGCAGCACAGAGAGGTGCACCAGTGGTGGTGCGCCACACAACAATGGACACGGGAGCGGCGCCACGTCGTGCTTTGGCACGAGTCTCGCTAATGCTTAAATGTTGACCCGAAAGAGCTGCTGGGTATACACTTGTCTATCGTCTCCAGCGTTGTATATGTTAAGTTCAGTGACGATGAAGTCTGTGGCAAACTTCTCAGACGCTCGACGGAAAGTTATAGATCCTTCCTCTCTGACAGAAACGTAACACTTGAACGTATTCGACTGGGAATACAAAATGTGCGCGGTATTTGAGCTACCATTTTGAGTTACAGCTGATTTGGTCACCCTTACTCTTCGACCCTATTGTACAATCCTCGGCCATACGGCCGTGCAATGGAAGACCTTCAGAACTCACCCTATCCTTAATGGAGGCCGGCCGAAGTGGCCGAGCGGTTCTAGGCGCTTCAATCTGGAACCGCGCGACCGCTACGGTCGCAGGTTCGAATCCTGCCTCGGGCGTGGATGTGTGTGATGTCCTTAGGTTAGTTAGCTTTAAGTAAATAGTTCTAAGTTCGAGGGGACTGATGACCGCAGAAGTTAAGTTCCATAGTGCTCAGAGCCATTTGAACCATTTTAACCTTAACGGAGTGCGACAGGTCCGTACTGAATTGCACCGCCATATGCCTTCGTATCTCACGATCTCTGGTTGCCGGGCGATAATTATTTACGACGGTCAGCCGAGAACCTGCTCCGAATGTGGACAGGTAGGGCACATGCGTACCGAATGCCAGTAACGCTGTCTCGTGCAGACGCCCTCAGCCGATCAGATTCAACCATCGATAGCGAACGCTATACCGAATACGTATGTTGCGGCGGCGAGACGGGAGACGCCAGCTGTCTATGACGACTTTTTTATATTGGTGCAAGCCTTGGAGGCCGCTGCAACAGTTCCTGAGGAGCCCCCAGCGTCTTCCAGCGCCGACACCTCTGTTGCCCTTTCGTCGAGCCCAGGCGCACCGCTACAACAAGCCGACAGTGCGGTGGAACTTGAAGAACAGGATGTCGCGTCCAACCCCTGCCCTGCGCCGGACACAGAAGCGAGACAGCGTAAACAGAAGCGACCGCAACGCCATAATTTTTTTGGAAATTTGTGGTAAGCTCCTACTGGACCAAACTGCTGACGTCCCTCGACTGCTCGACTCACTACTTAATCTAACTTAAACTAACTTACGATAAGAACAACACACACACACTCTTGCCCGAGGTAGGACTCGAACCTCCGACGAGGGAAGCCGCGCGAACCGTTGCAAGACGCCCTACACCGCGCGGCTACACCGTGCAGCAAACGCCATAACAAACGGCTCAAAACGACCGAGTAAGTACAGCGGCCCGAGGCAGCAACGATCGATGGTGTGCGTCAGACGATACGCCGATCGCACACGGCTTATCCTAACGTACCACACGGTTTTGATACCTTCCCCCGCTACCGATGGGACCGCGCACTGTGGGAATGCGGCAGATCACCGAAGCCCCGCCCCCGGGGATGCACCCACGACTCCGTCTGCCTCTCGATATCCAGTGGTATCGACCTCCCTGGGAAACATGGCGCAGGTGACGGACATGCAGGATGTGTTTCAGGACGCTGACGATACACCGATGCCGTTGGGAGCGTCTACGTTGACGGCTACAGACGCCTAGGCCGGTATGACCTACAACCGCCACCTCCTACTTCTTCGCCCTGAAGACGCCCCACACCGCGACTACTGCATACCTGTAATACAAAGGACAGCCCTCGCGACTTGATGGAATAGGCATAGCGACTCGTCACGTTCAGTGACAACGGCGTTATTTCTGCTCTCAAAATCCGTGTGATGCAAGATACATTACGAGCTTAGCATCTGGACGTTGTTTTCCTTCAAGAAGACCGATCAGGACCCTGTATCGATGCCTACGCTGTGCCTTAAATATGGTCGTAGGAGGTACGGCTATTCTGCTCAGGGAAGATATTATGGCAACTGATGTATCCTATTTACCTTCGGCCCGTGAGGTCGCACTCGCGGCTGGTATAGTTCGTTTGGTGAACCTGTATGGTCGTTCCGGAGAGGAGAGAACGACGCACCTTCTATGACGAAGACATGGCACTGCTCTTCCGGTTCGGTGCCGATCACTTGGTAATAGGCGGAAATTTCAGTTGTGCGCTCAGACTATCCGATCAAATGTCGCACCTGCCCGGCACTTCAAGCGCTTGTAAAGGTCTTTTCTTTTTCGGACACAAGGGTGATACAACACGGCGACCTAGAAACATACACCTACTTTTCTAGTCATTCGGCGAGCCGTTTGGATCGAGTTTACGTCCCACGCGGCCTGCGATCGGCAGTTGTCGGCGCTGAGATGTGGCCGGCAGCGTTCACGGACTACATAGCGTATGTGTGTACTCTCAACCTCCCCCACCAACGTATCCGATGAAGTACGGGTCCATAGCATCTCAGTATGGTCTTTCTTGATGAGGTGAACTGCAGACTCGAAGTTGAGTCCACGTGGAGAGGATGCCAACGGCGATTACGCGCCTACGGTTCCACACTTCAGTGGTGGTTACCGTGTGTCAGACCCGCCTTGTACCGAACATTAGCCAGCTATGGACGTGATAGAGCGCGCTGGTATACCGCGACCACTGATTTCTACAACACTGCGCTACGCGAACTGGTTGTGCGACCGGCGTAGCCGGAACGGCAATCGGCAGAACGCACGTCGAGGCACAGTTGCTACGTATGACCGCCGTACGTCTCGTGGGTGGGCGGGTGCGGGCAAGGACAGCTGATGATGTTAGTGGAGAACGACCTTTCCTCCAGCACGTCATTCAAGACAGAAGACGACGCAAGAGGGAGCTCATTACGGAGGTCGAGACGGAGGATGGACGACAAGCTGAAACGCAAACGGACAACGTCCAAGCGTTCACACAGTCATATAACCTTCTCTACGAGCGAGAGTACAACACGGATACAGGAGTCAAGGAAGTCCTATCCGACGTAACCGTCCCTCGGAACCCACAAGATGATGTACGCTCTTGTCAGAGGTGACTTTGGAAGAACTACGAGAGGCTGTGTTACTCAGTGCTCCCAACAAGACGCCAGACCATGACGGACTGCCTCTTGAATTTTTACCAAAAGTTTTCTGATCTTATGGGCCCAATGTGGGTCAGTATGTACAGAGAACTCCTGAACCTCGATGTTCAAGTATCATCTGAATTCAGTGAAGGCCTCTTGATTCCGGTGCCAAAACCCAGAGGAGGCAGTCGCCCACTTGATTTTAGACCATCGGCAATGCTAAACACCGACTACAAACTGTTGACACGCTCAAATCTACGGTAATGGCGGCCATTCACAATGATAAAATCTACCTCGGAGGCAAGACTAACGTGTTTACGACTTTGAGCACCTATACACATGTGGTGACACTAATGGAAACATCCTGCCTCCATGGTGCTGCTGTTGAGCTGGATTTTCACCATGCTTTCGATCGCGTCGAACACGTTTTCCTGCATGCAGCTATGGAACACATCGGTATCCCGCGCATGACGACATTTGTTGTGTTTCATTTGATCCATGGGGTGATCACGAGGATTATGCTAAACGGTTACGGTCCGCGCCCGTACGTGTCAACAGGTTCGTCAGGCAGGGTGTCCTCTTTCTGCCATTTTATTCACCGTTGCCCTCGAACCAGCTCTTTACGGACTGCGACGACGCTTGGAACGTCTTAGCCTCCGCTCCGGGACCTTTCGATGTGGAGCGTATGCCGATGACGTGATGTTCTTAGTACAGACTGTTGACGAAATACGAACGGCGCTTTCGTGGCTCTAACAGTCAGGGGCGGTGGCGGGCAGTGTGATCAACCTACGGAAGTCATGCTGCACGGAGGTGGGACGAGGCATGCCTGCAGAACTAGATGTACCCCACCCAAAGGTCCAAATGCTCAAATGTTCAGGAACATCGCTCCATCGACAAATGATGCAACGTACGACAGCCTTTACGTATCGCAAGGTCTTACGACGACTCCGCACAGTGGCTCTCCTCAACAAATTTAGATCGTTGGAGATTTTGCAACGAGCTCAGTACGTCAATGTGAACATAGATTCTCAGCTTAACCATTACGTCCACTTATTACCGATGGCAGACACGATGGCTTCTAGGATAGAGGCAGTGTTCGAAGACGTGGTGAACGCTGGTACAGTTTTTAAGATCCGTTTTGTTTCTCTTACTTTACCCTTCCACATAGGAGCTATTGGACTCACTCATGTCAAGCACAGAGCGCTGGCGCTGTACCTTCGCTCAATGAAGCGACTCTGGCTTTCACCAACACAGTCTTCCTGGCGTTCTGATAGCAGGGGCGGTCCCA
Source organism: Schistocerca cancellata (assembly GCF_023864275.1). NCBI lineage: Eukaryota > Metazoa > Arthropoda > Insecta > Orthoptera > Acrididae > Schistocerca > Schistocerca cancellata. Next base: position 296,362,757 of record NC_064626.1, on the reverse strand, counting down.
CACACGCTGTACCCACAGGTACATGTTGGACATTTATCACCCTCGCTGTCACATATTAGGACGTTTTCCGTGGAACACAGCTAAATGTTGGGATCTATACCGGAGACACGGAATCCGACAACAAAGACTTATTATAGAGTTCTCCAACGCTGGAAACCGGCTAACGACATTGTACGACGCCACCCTATGGTCGACTGGACGCGGGTTTGGTGAGCCAACCACACGCCTTTCCTGTCGAGTTTCGTGCGGTCGACATAGTACCTGGTCACTAACGGGAAATTTCCGACCCGATGAAGCCTACATGCCATTCACCTGACGATTCCATGTGCCCCCGTTGCGCGATGGCAGATACAGACTAACACAGACTACACTGTGCCCCCACAAGCGAGTGTTGGAGACTGATCCGCCATATACAGGCTTTCCTCCTACGCCGCCTCTTTGTTTCGATTGTGCCTCTGGGCCTCTTTCATCTCGACTCCGTCTATTTCCCGATGACCTGGACGAACACGGTCAATTGGGTTCAAGGAATGGCGATACACTTCATGCACCGCTATGGCGAAAAGGAAGTCTTCGATTTGTGGCAATACATGATCGACGAGTTCCTGGTCTTAACGAACAGAACGCAATATCGGAATATTTTTGCTAACTACTTGGAATCGTCATTCATGAACCCACAGCCCACCAGGGGTGAGAAGAAGTTGACTTGCAGACGTGATGTTTCCACCATTTCCCTACGGTAACAGAAACAGTCTCTGACTGTGTGCAGCGGCCCCAGATACTCCGACGACGACTGGTGATGCCCATTTAAATGATCACCGCCTCTTACCTGCCGCCCGCTTCCATAAGGTTATCCCAGCGGGCAAGATAGTCCTTTTTAGTTCACATTATCGTTGTAATTTTTGGTGTATGGCTGCCGTCTATTTGTCGATTATTATATAAAAAAAGAAAAAACATGATGGTGCTCTTCGGTGTTAGGAGGAGAAAAACATCACGACCACGCCTCGAAATTCGAACCCTGACCACCTTGCCTCCTCCAGCCTGCCGCTGACTGTGCTACTCAATAATGTTTTTAAAAAATTAAATAAATTTGGTAGGCGACCCATTTCGCTTTCAGGGCCATGCATTACCTTTTAATTTACTGTTCCGTTTCCGTATACAAGAGGTAGCAGAAATGGAGTAATCATTTTTGCCACCATGCAAACGAAACCCCCTTATCTCTCTCTCTCTCTCTCTTTCCCTCTTTTTTTCATATTGCTCTTGCGCTTGCATAGTGTTTACTTTAATTTTTCGTGCAAATGACCTCTTTTGGGCTAAAAGATAAAATAAAAATAAAAGGAAAAACTAACAACTGAAAAAAAGGTAAGGAGAAAAAAAATAACAGCTTGGGTTCACAATATGAAGGACTCTGGACCGAATCTCGCTGCAGCTAGTGCTTTTTTTTTCTTTGTTTTCACGTAATTGTTATAACAGGTTTGATATGACTGTGCTGATTATCAGCATCTAAGGAATGATTTATTGTTAACAAAAAGGAAAAAAAGCGGTCAGCGCATCTGCCTACTAATCGGGTGACCCGGGTTCGAATCCCAATCCAGCACCAATTTTGTTCTAAAAATTTTTTTAAAAATAAAATAATTTAAAAAGCGATTAAATCAGCCACTCTTTAGAAGCGGTAAATTCGTGTTCAAGTCCCCTTCCGGCACAAATTTTCAACTTTCCCCGTTGCATTAGCATAATCCCTGTGCGGCTGTAAATCACGAATTCCCACCCATACGTCCCCTTTCTTTCCTCATCTTCTGTTCCATATAAAAGAAACCAGTTTGTCCATTGCCCGACCGGTTGGCAAAGAGGTAGTGGCGTGTTGGGTATTATCGACCAAAGGATTGTATCGGACAAGAGATTTTTCTAAACTCTAGCGTTAGTGAAAGTATCTTGAGGAGCCACTGCACTGCAGATTATGCAGTCATAAGACAGCTCAGGCGATTTTGAAACAAAACAACAGTGTACTTCGAAGTGGCAACAACGTATCTGTTTCTAGTGAGTTTTTCGGTGCGCTAACTTTGAGGTATTGTGTTTTGTATAAAAGTAAGTAATATCACTTTTAATTGTGTCTCTAAACACAACTGATATTGTTCTCCATATCATACAATGTAACAACATCTAACCCAAGTAATAACAGCAGGAATGCTAAACTATCACAATGGTACGTTCAGGTTGCATCGCACAAAGTAATGTCCGATTGTGCTAAACAAAATACATACCATAAAATCCTGATTCTTTACGATTTTGGTTTTTTAACAGACAGACATGGAGAAGCCACGACTATAATGGTGCGAAAATAACACGAAGGAATTAGTAGGAACAATCAAATTTCTTGAAATGACAGTGAATGAAGCGAGTGAAAAATATTTGAATTCCAAGAAGTACATTAGCAGTTAGACTTGAAGATTTACGGCAAAACAGCGGAACATGTATAAGAAAATAACAAGGTATATATATATATTTTTTTTGAGATCAGTCACTGATAAAAAGGGAACATTAGTGCACAATCAATGTAACCTTCATATAAGTCTCTGCACTGATACATTTTTAAAGTGGGTCCGTGGCACCACGAGTGCTGCCGAACGGTGACCGGAGAGGGAGGGGGTAGGGTGGGGGGCTAGAACTCTTTGCTGTTATGTCAATGTTGTACCCCTCCGTTATCAGGCCACGATAGGTGGCGAAAAAGGAGGCCTGGGAAAGAATAAACACCTTTTGCTGCTACGAACCACGTTCAAATTTCGCTGAATGGTTTTGAGCGGTCTCAACTGGTTCTATCCTGAATACCAAAGGAAAATCTTCGGTCGCACTACACTGCAAGGCGTCAGGCTCCTTTCGACGGTGTTGCAGACACAAAGAGCAGGGTTGAATCGTCAGGCGGGGAGGGAGGGAGGGGTTGTCAACAGTACCGAAAGTTGTAGAGAATATCGTCCTGTTGCTCATCTCACTGCGAACTGTAGTTTTCGCCCCAAGGGCAGGTTGGTTGGTTGACTGGTTTGGGGAGGTGGACCAAACAGTGAGGTCATCGGTTCTGTCGGATTAGAAAACGATGGGGAAGGATTTCGGCCGTGCCCTTTCACAGGAACCATCTCGGCATCTGCCTAACGCGATTTAGGGAAATCACGGAAAACCTAAACCAGGATGACCGCACGCGGGATCAAACAGTTGTCCTTCCAAATGCGAGTCCAGTGTGCTAACCATCTACATCTACATCTACATCCATACTCCGCAAGCCACCTGACGGTGTGTGGCGGAGGGTACCTTGAGTACTTCTATCGGTTCTCCCTTCTATTCCAGTATCGTATTGTTCTTGGAAAGAAACATTGTCGGTATGCCTCTGTGTGGGCTCTAATCTCTCTGATTTTATCCTCATGGTCTCTTCGCGAGATATACGTAGGAGGGAGCAATATACTGCTTGACTCCTCGGTGAAGGTATGTTCTCGAAACTTCGACAAAAGCCCGTACCGAGCTACTCAGCGTCTCTCCTGCAGAGTCTTCCACTGGAATTTATCTATCATCTCCGTAACGCTTTCGCGATTACTAAATGATCCTGTAACGAAGCGCGCTGCTCTCCGTTGGATCTTCTCTATCTCTTCTATCAACCCTATCTGGTACGGATCCCACACTGCTGAGCAGTATTCAAGCAGTGGACGAACAAGCGTACTGTAACCTACTTCCTTTGTTTTCGGATTGCATTTCCTTAGGATTCTTCCAATGAATCTCAGTCTGGCATCTGCTTTACCAACGATTAACTTTATATGATCATTCCATTTTAAATCACTCCTAATGCGTACTCCCAGATAATTTATGGAATTAACTGCTTCCAGTTGCTGACCTGCTATTTTGTAGCTAAATGATAAGGGATCTATCTTTCTATGTATTCGCAGCACATTACACTTGTCTACATTGAGATTCAATTGCCATTCCCTGCACCATGCTTCAATTCGCTGCAGATCATCCTGCATTTCAGTACAATTATCCGTTGTTACAACCTCTCGATATACCACAGCATCATCCGCAAAAAGCCTCAGTGAACTTCCGATGTCATCCACAAGGTCATTTATGTATATTGTGAATAGCAACGGTCCTACGACACTCCCCTGCGGCACACCTGAAATCACTCTTACTTCGGAAGACTTCTCTCCATTGAGAATGACATGCTGCGTTCTGTTATTTAGGAACTCTTCAATCCAATCAAACAATTGGTCTGATAGTCCATATGCTCTTACTTTGTTCATTAAACGACTGTGGGGAACTGTATCGAACGCCTTGCGGAAGACAACAAACACGGCATCTACCTGGGAACCCGTGTCTATGGCCCTCTGAGTCTCGTGGACGAATAGCGCGAGCTGGGTTTCACACGACCGTCTTTTTCGAAACCCATGTTGATTCCTACAGAGTAGATTTCTAGTCTCCAGAAAAGTCATTATACTCGAACATAATACGTGTTCCAAAATTCTACAACTGATCGACGTTAGAGATATAGGTCTATAGTTCTGCACATCTGTTCGACGTCCCTTCTTGAAAACGGGGATAACCTGTGCCCTTTTCCAATCCTTTGGAACGCTACGCTCTTCTAGAGACCTACGGTACACCGCTGCAAGAAGGGGGGCAAGTTCCTTCGCGTACTCTGTGTAAAATCGGACTGGTATCCCATCAGATCCAGCGGCCTTTCCTCTTTTGAGCGATTTTAATTGTTTCTCTATCCCTCTGTCATCTATTTCGATATCTACTGTTTTGTCATCTGTGCGACAATCTAGAGAAGGAACTGCAGTGCAGTCTTCCTCTGTGAAACAGCTTTGGAAAAAGACATTTAGTATTTCGGCCTTTAGTCTCTCATCTTCTGTTTCAGTACCATTTTGGTCACAGAGTGTCTGGACATTTTGTTTTGATCCACCTAACGCTTTGACATAAGACCAAAATTTCTTAGGATTTTCTGCCAAGTCAGTACATAGAATTTTACTTTCGAATTTATTGATCGCCTCTCGCATAGCCCTCCTCACACTACATTTCGCTTCGCGTAATTTTTATTTGTCTGCAAGGCTTTGGGTATGTTTATGTTTGCTGTGAAGTTCCCTTTGCTTCCGCAGCAGTTTTCTAACTCGGTTGTTGTACCATTGAGGCTCTTTTCCATCTCTTACGATCTTGCTTGGCACATACTCATCTAACGCATATTGTACGATGGTTTTGAACTTTGTCCACTGATCCTCAACACTATCTGTACTTGAGACAAAACTTTTGTGTTGAGCCATTAGGTACTCTGTAATCTGCTTTTTGTCACTTTTGCTAAACAGAAAAATCTTCCTGCCTTTCTTAATATCTCTATTTACGGCTGAAATCATCGATGCAGTAACCGCTTTATGATCGCTGATTCCCTGTTCTGCGTTAACTGTTTCAAATACTTCGGGTCTGTTTGTCACCAGGAGGTCTAATATGTTATCGCCACGAGTCGGTTCTCTATTTAACTGCTCAAGATAGTTTTCAGATAAAGCACTTAAAAAAATTTCACTGGATTCTTTGTCCCTGCCACCCGTTATAAACGGTTGAGTCTCCCAGTCTATATCCGGCAAATTAAAATCTCCACCCAGAAGTATAACATGGTGGGGAAATCTACTCGAAATATTTTCCAAATATTCCTTCAGGTACTCAGCCACAACAGCTGCTGAGCCAGGGGGCCTGTAGAAACATCCAATTACCATGTCTGAGCCTGCTTTAACCGTGACCTTCACCCAAATTATTTCACATTTCCGATCTCCGTCAATTTCCTTCGATACTATTGCACTTCTTATCGCTATAAACACGCCTCCCCCTTCACTGTCCAGCCTGTCTCTGCGGTATACATTCCAATCTGAGTTTAGGATTTCATTATGTTTACGTCTGGTTTCAGCCAACTTTCTGTCCCTAGTACTATATGGGCATTGGGACAGTTTATTAATGAGAGCAGTTCTGGGACCTTTCTAAAGACACTCCTGCAGTTTACTATTAGCACATTAATTTTGCGCACTCCTACCTTGCCGCATCTCAGGAGGCGTCTTGTCGAACCTAGGGAGGGAATTCTCTAACCTAAAAAACCCACAAGTGCACTCCACACGTACTCCGCTACCCTTGTAGCCGCTTCCGGCGTGTAGTGCACGCCTGACCTATTCAGGAGGACCCTACATTTCTCCACCCGATAGCAGAGGTCGAGAAATTTGCACCCCAGATCTCCGCAGAATCGTCTGAGCCTCGGCTCCAAACCAGAGGACCGCGATCGGTTCTGGGAACGATACTACAAATAGTTAGCTCATATTCCACCCCGCGAGCGAGACTTTCTGCCTTCACCAGTTCCGCCAACCGCCTGTACGAACTGAGCATGACCTCTGAACCCAGACGGCAGGAGTCATTGGTGCCGACATGAGCACCAATTTGCAGTCGGGTGCACCCAGTGCTCTCTATCGCCGCCGGCAGGGCCTCCTCCACATCTCGGATGAGCCCCCCCCCCCCCCGGCAAGCAGACAGAGTGAACACTGGCTTTCTTCCCCGACCTTTCCGCTATTTCCCTAAGGGGCTCCATCACCCGCCTAACGTTGGAGCTCCCAAATAACTAATAAACCCCTCCCCCCGTGTGCCTGCTCGGACCTTGCTGAAGGAGCAGCCACATGTCCACTCACAGGCAGAGCGGGCGATGCCACACGGCCAGCGTCCACATTGACCCTCCGCCTCGTGCGCCGCGAACGCCTCTGAACCCGCCACTCTCCTTGGGGAGAGGGTGGCCCAACCGCGCCCGGTACCCGCGAAGATGTCTCGACAGCAGGGACAGTGGATGAAGCATGTAACACCTGGGATGTACCATGCGACGCACCAGACTCCCCACTGCCGCTACACTCCGAGGCAGCAGCCTGAAGACGGCTGACCGCGGCCATCAACACGTTCAGTTGTTCGCGAACAGTGGCCAGCTCCTCCTGCGTCCGTACACAGCAGTCACACATCCTATCCATCCTAAGAAATCAGTTTACTGTAGAGAGTTAATCAACTTTTAAGTAGACTGCTAATTCACTAAAGGCGGCTGATAGCTGACTAAACTGTAGTTACTACACACTTCTTGTTGAAAACAATGAAAATAGCACTACCTGTCTCTGGACTGTATTCAAAACAAACGCTAGCACTACTGGCACTACAGCTGACTAAAGGTACACTCTGAATGTATTCAAAACAAACACGAAATCTATGGACCACTATTACGAGCACTCGACAATTAAAGCTTCCTAAAAGCAAAAACACACGGAAGAAGAAGTGACAAGTAAGAAAAATACAGTTAATACTTAAATTAACGTAGCTCGCTGCACAGCAGACGGGAAGCAGACGGCAGTTACGACGACACTGACACTACTGGCACTACTGCGCTCAGTCTCAAGGGGGGTTGCATTTACGCTCTTTATGCTACCTTCTGAGGCTTCTTCGCGTCGATTCTGCGCGGCCGTGTGTTTGAAATGCTTTCCTCGGCCACCCACAAGAAAACGGTGTGATTTGAACTCTCGGTGTCGCGGTCCTGACCTGCATTGCAGAGGCGTCTAAAGAAAGGGTTAAATGTGTGTAAGAGGGGCTGTGACGACCTTCCCACCGTGTGACTCGTCCACGATGGTGCTGGGCAGAACTGTGGTGAGATTTGGTGCTAAATTAACACACCTCAGACATCACATTAACATCTACGCTGTGTGCTTTTTCGCTCAAGTATCGACACCTTGCTGTTTAAAGCGACGCCTCGCCCGGGGCTGACGTCGCAGAGCGCTACACTTTTGCACCAAGGGTGTAGCCACCTTTGATCCAAATTTCAAACTTATGCATCGCAATGGGAGACCATCGCAGAGTTTCGAAAAAGTAATATGTTCTTCTTTTTCTCCGCAGTGTATTTGCTTTGATATCTTATAACACCATAACGAAGTTTCAGCAAGAAATTCATTGCTGAACAGTGCTGGGGCTCTGTAGTCTGCAAGTGTGTGAAACAAGTGTACTTTTCCCTTATATGTGTGAAGCAAGTGTACTTTTCCCTTATACGAGAGGAGTTCAATAAGTAATGCAACACTTTTTTTCTGAAAGCAAGTTGGCGTTATCCAGGATTCCAGTAGACCATATTATTCCCCATTCTTTAGGCTACAAAATGCCATTCTTCGACACAAACTTCGTTCAGTGCCACAGTCTTACGCCACCTCAGTGGAAGGGCCTATATGCCCGCTTTTTTATTTTTATTTTTTTTTATTATTTATTTATTTATTTATTTATTTATTTATTTTTTTTTTTTTGAGTCGTCAGTCTTCTGACTGGTTTGATACGGCCCGCCACGAATTCCTATCCTGTGCCAACCTATTCATCTCAGAGTAGCTCTTGCAACCTACGTCCTTAATTATTTGCTGGATGTATTCCATTCCGCCGGCCGAGGTGGCCGACAGGTTCTAGGCGCTACAGTCTGGAACCGCGCGACCTCTGCGATCGCAGGTTCGAATTTAATTAGTTCTAAGTTCTAGGGGACTGATGACCGCAGAAGTTAAGTCCCATAGTGCTCAGAGCCATTTGAACCATATTCCATTCTCTGTCTTCCTCAACAGTTTTTACCCTCTCTACAGATCCCTCGAAGTTATTCCCTGATCTCTTGACAGATGTCCTATCATCCTGTCCCTTCTCCTTGTCACTGTTTTCCACATATTCCTGTCCTCTCCGAATCTGTGCAGAACCACCTCATTCCTTACCTTATCAGTCCACCTAATTTACAATATTCGTCTGTAGCACCACATCTCAAATTCTTCAATTCTCTTCACGTCTTAGTGCAGGAATAACTTCCCCATCATCGACGTACTGCTTCCCGTGGAGAGAATCTTTCATTGGGCCGACCAGATGGCAGTCTGAGCGTGCGAGAGCCGGGCTGTATGGTGGATGAGGAAGAATAATCCAATAAAGTTTTGTAAGCTCCTCTGGGGTGCGCAAACTTGTGTGAGGCCTTGCGTCGTCGAGAAGAAGTTCATTTCCATTCTAGAAGCGGTGAACACGGTGAAGTTGTGCCTTCAATTTCCAGAGGTTGTGACAGTACTCTTCAGTGTTGATTGTTGCACCATCATGGAGGACATCCCACAGAATAACTCCTTCAGAGTCCCAGAAGACCGTCACCACAAATTTACCGGCTGAGAATCCGGCCGCGAAGTGTTACTTCGGAGGAGAGGTACTGTGGCGCAACTCCATGGATTGCAGTTTTGCTTCTGGTTCCAAGTAATGAGCCATTGTTCCATCACCTGTGACGAATTCCGACAAAAATATTTTACTATCAGCTCGTAACGCGTAAGCAATTTCGCACAGATTGTCCTTCGTTGCTTTTTGTGGTCTTCTGTTAGATGGCGAGAACCTAGCGGTCACACGTCTTTGAGTGGGCGTCTTTGGTGGACGTATGTGTCAGCACTACCACAGAAATGTCCAGCTGAGCAGCGAGGTGTTTGACTGTAATCTGTCGATCATCTCGAATGAGAGTGTCCGCACGTTCCAACACTGCAGGAGTCACAGTTGTGTGCAGCCAGCCGGCACGCTGGAGATCGGGCAGGTTTGCGCAACCAGGTTGCGACGATGAGTGACGCCTCACCCAACGACTCACGGTTCTTTTGTTCACTATCAGGTTTTCGTATATATTATGCAAGCACCTATGAATATCTGCCATGGTCTGGTTTTCCACCAAAACAAACTCAGTGACAGTTCTCGGTTTGGAGCGTACCTCCGCTACATTTTGAAGGCTACCGTACAGCGCAGCAACCAATCGGAACTTCATGAAATTATACGGGCTGAAGTAGGATTATTGCACGACGTCTCAAAACAAATTCTGCTTTCTTCAGCCGTAATTGTCCGAGGAAAAAATGTGTTGAGTTACTTATTAAACATGAAACTTCTTTATTTAAATGAGTGTGTCTGAACTTAAATTGCAGAATGACTGAGAATATGAAACTTCTACGTTATTTGATTCTGGAACAGCTGAGTAAAACTGAACGTACCGAGCTTACTTTCTCTTTACTTTTTCTTATCATGACAACACTTACCCACAATATTCTAGCGCAACGCAATCTGACTGCTCAAAAAAATTACAACCTGACTTCAAATAATTAATACAAAAGAATGGCCCTGAATAAGAAGCAATCCTGACAATAACTTATACATTTCATTAAGCACTTAACTCACAAAAATCTTAATTACGCGAACTACTGCAACACAGCGAGCGTCAAAACTAGCAGCTAAATAAAAGATTCTAACTACTTAAGTCACTAACTACTAATAGGCATGTGGTTAGCAAAGGAAAGATTTTGTTGCAAACCAAATAACGTATTTTTTACCTTAATAATGTGCCATACAGTTCAAACACGAATATAAATCGTCATTGACATCTAGTACAAAGATATACAATCATGAATAATTTTCAGTCTCCAAGTCGGGTACTTCCAGATCGTTAGCCTACGCTAACACTTCAGATCTCTACGCTCCATCAATGCTGACTTCTCACATTTAACATCCGTCACTGCTGGCTGTTCACCTCCAACTGCCCAACAGTACTTCCATCACTGCTGGCGACTAACTTCAACTGCCCAACACTACTGGCGATTAACTTCCAACAACGAGTCCAACCAGCCACAGAGTCTCTTAGAAAGAAAGCGCAGTCATAGATCCAATGCAAAGCGCTACATAGTACTGCCAATACAGAAGAAGCCCACTTACAAACACTCCTCGTAAAATATGTTAGCGACAGACGTCTGTTCGATGCTAATAATTTCTTTATTTTACTACTTGGATGAAATGATACTGTAGAAATGAAACTATCACAACAGCGAACATTTACAGTGGCGGGCCGAGGGAAAGGATAAATACTGAGCTACGAAAGGTAGGTGCCTCTCCCGATTCATATTAAACCGTTTTATTTCAGTTGGAATTTGCGCCACTTTTGAGTCTGCGCATTTGGTAAGGATGTACATCGCTACGACCCCCTCCCTCCCCCTTTGGGTACAATGTTATGACCAAAAACGTAATATCATAGTGAATTAGACGGTAAGGACCTTGGAGGAAAAATGCAGAGCAGTTCTCACATGTAGAAATATCGCAGTTAGGTTAGTTGGTTCATTCGGGACCAAACAGTGAGGTCATCGGTCCCATCGGATTAGGGAGGAATGGGGAAGGATGTCGGCTGTGCCCTTTCACAGGAATCATTCCGGCATTTACCAGAAGCGATTTATAGAAATCACGGAAAGCCCAAATCAGGATGGCCGGACACGAGTATGAACCCTTCGTCCTCCCGAATGCGAGTCCAGTGTACTAACCACACAGCCACCTCGCTCGGTATCGCAGTTACCACAATTAAATAATGAAAACAGCAATGATTAAGACAGAAAGGGTAGACAGTTAATGGGAAAAACTAAGTGTCCTGATTGGTTTTTTTACACTGCCTTTGTTGGAAGACTGAGAAGGACTATTTCAGTCAAATCTGCTGTGTTTCTAAATGGTTCAAATGGCTCTGAGTACTATGGGACTTAACATCTGAGGTCATCAGTCCCCTAGAACTTAGAACTACTTAAACCTAACTAACCTAAGGACATCACACACATCCAAGCCCGAGGCAGGATTCGAACCTGCGACCGTAACAGTCGCGCCGTTCCAGACTGAAGCGCCTAGAACCACTCGGCCACAGCGGCCGGCTGGTGTGTTTCTAAAATAAATATATTAAACAACTGAGAGTATTAATAGCCCCAAAATTTAATATGTTTAGTACCTCACCGACTCAGTGTAGGAGAATGTTCAAATTCAAATGTGTGTGAAATCTTATGGGACTTGACTGCTAAGATCATCAGTCCCTAAGTTTACACACTACTTAACCTAAATTATCCTAAGGACAAACACATACACCCATGCCGGAAGGAGGACTCGAACCTCCGCCGGGACCAGCCGCACAGTCCATGACTGCAGCGCCTAAGACCGCTCGGCTAATCCCGCGCGGCAGTGTAGGAGAATGTTATGCTCCATGCACGCTACTTCTGTTTGTCACGCTGGAATGATTATAATGAGCATCTCGATAATAAATGCGTACAACGTCCTTATTTGGAAATGTGCCTTGCTACCAAGAGGAGATCACGAGATTCGGATCACGGATTTAATTCATACATGGGACACTTTTTTTGTCCATTAGGACAACATAACGTGCAAGTTGTAACGCATCTTACTTACGTGATTTCGAGAAAATCGCAAGAGAACATTTACGTGTCAGTGACGTACTGCGGCATTGCGACACCGAGCACGAGATGGCGGCAGTCATATGATTAGTGCTCACGTTTCTATAATTTATATTTTTAGTACATTAATAATATTATTTCATACATATTACACATGAAAGATATTATGATGAAAAGATAAATGCATTTGCAAGAAATGTTATTGAATTTTCACTGTTATTTTTCTGTTTGCTAATTTTCAGTATAACAACAAATATTATATTTATAATTATCGACAACGCATAATTGTTTTCTGAAACTGTATGCCTGTCGTGATTTCCGAAATCCCTTACACATGCAATCGGATAAGGTACCTAGAACAGCATTGCTCCTCTACACTTCGTTCTACCAACGTAGGTTTCAAGCACGAGGCACAGGCTTAAAAAACACAGGTCAAATATCGATAAATACAGTTGTAAAATAACTTTATTCAATAAGGCAATGAGTTACAGTATGTCTGAATATGACGGTAACGTACGACTAATCGTCGTACATGCTTTAGACATTACAAGTTGCAGGAAAATATTTTTCATACAGACACGATAAACACAAATTAAGACGGCATCTACTACATGAAATGAATGCAACTTTCCCGCATTCAAAAGGAACTTTCATAATTTCGTAGTTTCATAGTTTCATAGTTTCTAAGGAGAAAAAAATTTCCTTGACATTTTGTAAACGTTTTCTTTTGAAAACTTTTTCTATCTTTCGACATTTTGGATACAAACCGTGCGTAACGCATTTCTTAATTATCGGTGCGGAAAAAAGGCAATGTACGATTATATGTACATTGATATTCACGAGAAGCAATGTCTCGTTTGTTATTAATCCAATATGAACAACAAATATGAAGGCACTTGATAAAATTTTTATCTTTCCTACAGGAATAAAACTCGCATAATATTTGTTGCAATAATAAAAAATTGTAAACAGCGAAATAACGTTGGACATTCAATGCAAGTTCATGCAAATACACATGTCTTTTCATCATATTACCTTTCAAATCTAACGTGTACAAACTAATACGGCCAGTACCCAAAAAACATAAATTTGAATAAAAAATAAGCGAGACTCGATCCCGCGACCCACCGATTATGGAGCTTAAACGCTAACCACATCACCGCCACCAGCTCATGTTCAGAATAGCAACGCACCAGCACATTACCGGCACTTAAAATTTCTCTTAGGATGTTCACGGAATCGCTCAAGTAGTACGACATACCATTTGCACATTATGTTGCCCTAATGCACTACTAAAAGGGTACAAGTTCTGAAGTAAATACGTGATCAGGACGTCGCGACCTCTGCCTCTAAGAACCTACACAGACGAGCCAAAGAAATTGGTACACCTGTCTAATATCGTGTAGGGCCCCGACGATTACGCAAAAGTGCAGCAAAACGACGTGGCGTGGACTCGACTAACGCCTGGAGTGAATTGACACAATGAATCCTGCAGGGCTGTCAATAAATCCCTAAGAGTTTAAGGGGGTGGAGATCTCTTCTCAACAGCACGTTGCACCGCATCCCAGATATGCTCAATAATGCTGACATTTGGGGAGTTTGGTGGCCAGCGGAAGTGTTTAAACTCGGAAGAGTGTTCCTGGAGCCACTCTGTAGCAATTCTAGAAGTTTGGGGTACCGCATTGTCGTGCTGGAAATACGCAAGTCCGTCGGAATGCAGTGGACATGAATAGATGAAGGTGATCGGACAGGATGCTTACGTACTTGTCGCCTGTCAGAGTCGTATCTAGACGTATGAGGCGGCCCATATCACTCAACCTGCACATGTCCCACACCATCACAGAGCCTCCACTAGCTTGAACCGTCCCCTGTTCTAACATGCAGTGTCCATGTATTCATGAGATTGTCTCCATAACAGTACATGTCCATCCACTCGAAACAATTTGAAACGAGACTCGTCCAACCAAGCAACAGTCCAATGCAGGTGTTCATGGGCGCAGGCGAGGCATAAAACTTTGTGTCGTGCAGTCGTCAAGCGAACACGAGTGGGCCTTCGGCTCTGAAAGTCCAAATCGATGATGCTTCGTTGAATGGTTCGCACGCTGACACTTGTTGATAGCCCAGCATTGAAATCTGCAGCAACTTGAGTAAGGGCTGCACTTCTGTCACGGTGAACGATTCTCTTCAGTCGTCGTTGGTCCCATTATTGCAGGATCCTTTTCCGGCCGCAGTGATGTCTGAGATTTGATGTTTTACCGGATTCCTGATATTCACGGTACACTCGTGAAATGATGGCACGGGAAAATCGCCACTTCATCGCTGCCACGGTGATGTGTCACATCGCTCGTGCGCCGACTATAATACCACGTTCAAACTCACTTAAATCTTGATAACCTGCCATTGTAGCAGTAGTAACCGATCTGACAACTGTGGCAGACAAGTGTTGTCTTATACAGGCGTTCCCGACCGCAGCGCCGTGTTCTGCCTGTTTATACATGTCTGTATTTGAATATGCATGCCTATACCAGTTTCTTTGGAACTTCAGTGTCTTATGATTAACTAAATTGCTTCAGAGACTTTTCCCATAATGGCAACAAATCCTCCCTTCCCAGAAGCTCAACATCCACATGCATGGAACAACATGCATGCGATTTTAAGGGACGTTGCTATTCTGGTCCATTCGGTTTTTTTTTTTTCCTTCAGAAAAACATGTCTAATCACAGGGATAATGAAATATTGTTTAAGTGCAGGTATTATTTAACAGAACTCAAAGCAAAAAAAAATCAAAAAACTGTCAATAATTGTAAAAAGGGGCATTCCATTGGCCACTGGAGTTGAGGCCATGGTTCTCTCAGATCTGGAGTCATCGACTGTTCGAGGTAGCGCCAGGAGCTGCCTCTGTGTGAGAAGCTGTGTTGCGGGATTCTCCTCCCCCTGTTCCCACGTCGCCGGCTAATGGCTGGTGCAGAGGCCGGAGGTGACAGTAAGCAGGGTGGCCAACTTCGCGGAGATAAGAGCAGCTGTCGCGCCCGTTTGCTGGGGACTCTCCCGGCAGACTTAGGGCGCATTAGTGGTGGCAACGCCGCACAGCGCGCCTTACCGCACTCACACAGGCGTAAGGAGCCAGCCAGCCAGGTCGCTTCTTCTTCCAGACGCCACATTAATTTACTGCAAAATGCCCTCCCTGGTGTATAATGCGGCTCCGACTGCCTCTGCCGAAGAAGTTTCGCTTGGATGTCTTACTCCAGAAACACTTTATATCAGTGCCAAGTTCATGGCAGAATGTAATTCTCCCATTAGCTAATTACTGGTTCGTCTCGTACACTTCATCTACATTCATAATCCTCAAGACACGGTATGATGCTTGATGGGCGGTATTTTGTACTACTATTTGTAACTTCCTTTCCTTTTCCACACACAAATAGTGCGAGAAAAATTACTATCTTCGTACGTCATACCTTCATTCCTCATAAGAACGCAAAATCCCCAAGACTGGTAAAGTTTTGCAGAAGATCGAAATATAGCTCGTACTTCAATGCGAGATGCTTTTAATAATTTCAACAACGAAACACTGTCTCGAAATCTGGCAGAAAACCCACAGATACTCTGGTCATACATAAAGCACACCAGTGACAAGACGTAATCAATACCTTCACTGCGCGGTAACAACGGTGAAGTCACTGATGACAGTGTCACTAAAGCACAGTTATTAAATACCCTTTTCCGAAACTCCTTCACCAAAGACGACGAAGTAAATATTCCTGAGTTCCAATCATGAACAACTGCCAAGATGAGAAACATAGAATTAGATATCCTCGGTGTCGCAAAGCAGTTTAAATCACTTAATAAAGGCAAGATTTCCGGTCCAGATTGTATAACAGTCAGCTCCTTTCAGAGTAAGCTGATACAATAGCTCCATATTTAGCAATTATATACAAGCGCTCGCTCACAGAAAGTGCCGTACCTAAAGACTGGAAAATTGCTCAAGTCACACCAATAGCGGAAAAGGGAAGTTGGAGTAATCCGCTGAATTACAGACCTATATCACTAACGTCGATTTGCAGTAGGGTTTCGGAACATATATTGTGTTCGAACATTATGAAATATGAAACTTCCTGGCAGATTAAAACTGTGTGCCTGACCGAGACTCGAACTCGGGACCTTTGCCTTTCGCGGGCAAGTGCTCTACCAACTGAGCTACCGAAGCACGACTCACGCCCGGTACTCACAGCTTTACTTCTGCCAGTACCTCGTCTCCTACCTTCCAAACTTTACAGAAATATAGCGAAGAAAACGATTTATTGACACGTAGTCAGCACGGATTCAGAAAATATTGTTCTTGTGAAACACAACTAGCTCTTTACACTCATGAAGTAATGAGTGATGTCGACAGGGGATGTGAAATTGAATCCATATTTTTAGATTTCCAGAAGGCTTTCGACACCGTTTCTCACAAGCGTCGTCTAACCAAACTGCGTGCCTATTGAATATCGCCTCAGCTGTCCGACTACATTCGTGATTTCCTGTCAGAAAGGTCACAGTTCGTAGTAATAGACGGAAAGCCATCGAGTAAAACAGAAGAAATATCCGGCGTTCGCCAAGAAAGTGTTATAGGCCCTCTATTGACCCTGACCTACATTAATGACATAGGAGGCAATCTGAGTGGCCGTCTTAGATTGTTTGCAGATGATGCTGTCATTTACCGTCCTGTAAAGTCATCAGATGACCAAAAAAAATTGCAAAGTGATTTAGATAACTGTGCGGTACGAAAAGTCGCAATTGACCATGAATAAATAAAAGTGTGAAGTTATTTACATGAGTACTAAATGAAATCCACTAAATTTTGATTAAGCGATAAATCACACAAATCTTAAGGCTGTAAATTCAACTAAATACTTAGAGATTACAATTACAAATACCCTAAATTGGAACGATCACATAGATAATGTTGTGGGTAGAGCAAACCAAAGACTGCGATTCATTGGCAGAACACGTAGAAGGTGCAACAGTCTACCAAAGAGACTACTTACACCACGCTTGTCCGCCCTATTCTGGAGTATTGCTGTGCTGAGTTGGTTCCGCACCAGTTGAGACTGACGGATTACATCGAAAAAGTACAAAGAAGGCAGCATTTATTATCGCGAAGCAGGGGAGATAGTGACACAAACATGATATGTGAATTGGAGTGGTAATCATTAAAACAAAGGCGTTTTTCGTTGCGACGGGATCTTCTAATGAAATTTCTATCACCTGTTTTCTGCCGGCCGTTGTGGTCGAGCGGTTCTAGGCACTTTAGTCCGGAACCCCGCTGCTGCTACCGTCGTAGGTTCGAATCCTGCCTCGGGTATGGATGTGTGTGATGTCCTTTGGTTATTTAGGTTTAGGTAGGGGACTGATGACCTCAGATGTGAAGTCCCATAGTGCTCAGAGCCGTTTGAACCATTTTTTTCTCCGCCGATTTCGAAAACATTCTTTTGGCACCCACCTATATAGGTAGAAATGATCATCACAATAAAACAAGAGAAATCAGGGCTCGCACAGAAAAATTTAAGTGCTCATTTTTCCCTCGCGGCGTTCGAGAGTGGAACGGTAGAGAGAGAGTTTGAAGGTGGTTCATTGAATCCTCTGTTAGGCACTTTATTGTGAATGACAGAGTAATCACGTAGATGTAGATTTACACCTCTGTAAAAGCCCTCATTTCTCTTATCTTCGTGGTATTTACGCTAAATGTACGTTGGCGGCAGTAGAATCGTTCTGCAGTCAACTTCATATGTGGGTTCTCTAAATTTTCTCAACAGTGCTCCTCGACAAAAACGTCCCCTTTCCATCCAGGTATTCCCATTTTAGTTGCCGAAGCACCTGCATTAATACTTACATGTTGATCGAACAAATCTAGCAGCTCCCTCTGAGTGGCTTCGAAGTCTTCCTTTAATCAGACCTGGTGGGTATTACAGACACTCGAGCAGCATTCAAGAATGGGTCGTACTGGTGTTCTACATGTCGTCTCCTTTACAAATGAGCCACACTTTCCTAAAATTCTCCCAATAAACCGAAGTCAAATATTCGCCTTCCCTACTACGTCCTTACTTGCTTTTCCATGTCAAATGGCTTTACAACGTTACGCCTGCGTATTTAATCGAAGTGACTGTGTCAAGCATCACACTACTAATGCTGTATTCGAACATTATAACTTTGTTTTTCGTGCTCAACTGCATTAACTTAAACGTGTTTCACATTTAGAGAAAGCTGCCATTCATCACACTAAATCATCTTGGATACTGCTACAGTCACTCAACTTCGGCATCTTGCCATACCCTGCAGCATCGTGAGCAAACAACCGCAGACTGCTGCTAACTTTGCCCGTCAGATCATTCGTGTATACAGAAAAAAAGAGCGGACGTATCACTCTTAGTGAATGTAATGTGATTAAAACTTTTGGCTCCCTGGTCTTCAAATGATGCAATTAATCTAACGCTGTCTATAAGCAGAGTGTAATTGGCGTAAGTGCAACGTTATATTTAGTACCTTCATATGTTCACACATCAATGTGTTTGTCATTTTTTTCTCTGCGTTGAGCATTATTCCCACAAGCAGCCCATGTAGCACTCCGTTGACTACATTTTCGAATCCGCTTCGTAATGAAGACACCAAATATCATCTCCGCTGATGATGTCGGACAGAAAATTGTCTTCAGTACAGTATTGATTCAGCACGTCCCCGACAAATTTCAACTGAATTACTTTTTCTGTTATCTATAAGCATGCCTCTGACTCATCTTGTACACAATTCATGATAGCAAAGTTTGCGAAAACATCTTGCTTAAGGCACTAAAACCGAAATTCAGCTATGCATACGGTTCTTTGGTCACAAACTGCCCATCGTCACGGATGAGTTGATCGAGAGGCTGTTCATTATGTGACAAAGTTCCCAATCATTCACATAGAGCTTGGCTCATACTAATGAGAATTTCTCCCATGGAAATCAGCAGATCTTCAACATAAGGCAAATTTTAGAAGAGAATTCGGGGTTGCCGCACATCACCTCTTCATAGGCTACAAATCAATATACGATACTATAGACAGAGAGAAGATGTACCGCAATTTGAGTGAACTAGTAACCCCTAGAAATTTGTTGAAGGTTGTGAGAATATCAATGAATAGGGTACAGAGCAGTATAAGAAAATGTATCTGGTCCACTAGATCTACAAGATGGTGTAACATAAGTAGACGCGTCGGCGTGTCTCCAAAATGTTGCCTTGGAGAAGGTTATGAGGGAAGCAAATCTGCCAAGCAAGGTAAGGATAGTTCATAAATCAGGGCGGATACACGCTTATATTGATGACATAGATACAGCTGCAAGAAGTCGAAGGCAATTGAGGAGATATTCTTCACACTTGAGCAGGCTAGAAGAAATATGAGATTGAATATCAAACTAAAGGAAACAAAATCCTTGTCTCGGAGAAGTATACCAAAGGAGAAGAAAGTAACATCAAAAGTTGGTGTGCAGATTTCTCACTGAACCCTGAGACCGCAAGCTATTAAAGAGAAATAAATTTCTCTACACGGTAAATTTACTCTAGGAAGCCGCCCTGCACAAGGATATTTTCAAGACTCACGCAAAACAAAAAATACGATTAATTTTTTAACCTCTAGTTCAAATGGTTCAAATGGCTCAGAGCACTATGGGACTTAACTACTGAGGTCATCAGTCCCCTAGAACTTAGAACTACTTAATCCCAACTAACCTAAGGACAGCACACACATCCATGCCCTAGGCAAGATTCGAACCTGCGACCGTAGTGGTCACGCGGTTCCAGACTGAAGCGTCTAGAACCGCTAGGCCACACCGGCCAGCCTAACCACTAGTCTACACAGTAAAATACACACTTACAGTTCACTTCTTTGCAGAAGCACATGAACAAAAAAGAAAGACTAAATTAATTTGCAGTTCACCAGACAAGTGCTGCTGCTGCTCTACTGCGCGTCCTCTCGGCTCGGCGGCTGCCGCTACATTGATAAGGGTCTTCCTTGCGTAACGCCCGTTTTTATTTCAATTTGTATTGTCATTTGACTTAAAGGAGATTTGTGCAGTAACACTCACTGCCACGTTCTTGATGATGTCGATGGTTTTTAGCGAGAAGTCCATTCGGCGCATTGACTCTCAGGTATTCGTAATTAATTCGATCAAATGCCTTATGGAAGTCTACGAAAACACGCCACATTTTATGTTGCTTGTCTCTATTAGCGCAATGAAATCGCGGTACAAAACTGCCATAATAGTTCTTCTAAAAGCGCAGGTCTGCTGTTGGCCTATGACGTCAGCGGTGCACAGTAAAAGCGCTTATTAATTACTCTAGCTGTAATTTTATAATTCGAATTTAAAAGTGAGATCGGCAGTAGCTTATCTTTTTTTTTGCAGCCTTTGTTCTTCGGGATCAACACAATTTTGCATTGTTTGAACACTGCAGGCACTAGCTCTCTGTGGTGTGCGTACTGTAAGACCTTCGGTACACACACCAGTAGATTATTTGACTTGTCGCTCTAACGAAGTAGGCGAGTGTCAGCAATATGTCTCGTGGTCTTATCGTGGCGTGTTTATCTTCTGCCGTTAGGTCAGACGATAGAAATGCCACTAGCACGCTTAGAGTAGCAGACGGTGACCAACTTTAAACAGAACTTGATTAATTTTCACACACATTTATTAAAATAATAACAAGCATAAAAATTACTTAACTTGGTTCTGGATGCTATTTACAATTGACAATCTGAAGTTCCTTTGGTACTGGGACGTTAATCTTATTCTCACATATATCTCTAATACTTGACAAAAGTGTCTATACATGGCTATGTACAGGAATATGGTAATCTTATTAGGCGCAGACTGGAACTTGACTATAGACTGGTACAGACAAATGTAGAACTCATACAGACTGGTACAGACTAATGCAGACTGGTACAGACTAATGCAGACTGGTACAGACTAATGCAGACTGGTACAGACTGGTGCAGACAAATGTAGATTGACTAATCGGAGGTCTGTACATTCGTTATAATACCTCGCGCGTTCATGTATCACTGCACGAGTGTGATCTGCGAGAAGAAAATCTTCTACGTTAGCAGCAATCTCATTGGCTGCGTTACATATTAATACGTCGATCGGCGGAAGCAGAATTTGGTCCGTCTCTATGGCAGCGCCATCTCGTAGTGCGGAGACGGACGAGCGCTGCGCCTACACTGTTGTGCTTAGCGGGGCGCGCTCTAGTGGGAAAGTTGTGTACGCGTTGACTACGCGGAACTATGTACACAACACTTTCCCGTAAGACTTCACTGACCGTTTCGATTAACTTGTCTCATATTAGGGTCCAATTCGTTTGTAGAATTCAATGGACAGTTCTTCACGTCCTGTAGATTTCCTAGTGGGATATCTGCCATGATTTCCAATACATCTTCCCTGGTGATGCCCGAAGAAATGTTCTCATCATCATCTCACGATATTCGTGTAAGATGTATACCAAAGAGCTCACCATATTCTTCTTCGTTTGTTTCTCCCAATCCATCTATGTGTTCATAGTACTTGGAGATTTCTTTAATTATTACCTTTCGTGTAGCGATTATGATACCATCATCGAGTTGAAGTTCATCCATAAAAATTCTTCTGTTCTTGGTGTGCCTAACGAGATGATACAATGCTGCCGTCTCATATTCAGTGACTGACTTTGCTTTGGATTTTACCTTAAGTCCCTCCAGTTCCTTACGTTTGAAACTTACTAACTTTGCTTTTATTTGCTTGACGTCTTTTAATCTTGCAGCAACTTCATCTGTCTGATCGTAGAGATCCCTTATAACACTACAGCAGAATTTTACACTCTGTTTCCTTTATCTGGCCTCACCTATACTAAAAGATATTCGCCCGTCGGGTCCACCATTACAGCACTCTTAGAAAGCTGTTCGGTGAACGAAGACACAATTCCCTAATTCTTGTGATAATAACGATATACTTAGATTCAAAAAAAATGTTCTAATGTGTGTGAAATCTTATGGCACTTAACTGATAAGGTCATCACTCGCTAAGCTTATGCACTACTTAACCTAAATTATCCTAAGGACAAACACAGTCACCCATGCCCGAGGGAGGACTCGAACCTCCGCCGGGACCACCCGCACAGTCCATGACTGCAGCGCTCAGACCGCTCGGCTAATCCCGCGCGGCTATATTTAGATTCCATTGACATCTTACTCATGGGGTTGATTGTGGTGTTAAATTTAAGCAGGTTAACAACGCGCTGTGCTCGGAAAAGTTAACAGGAACAGTTTCTGTTTTCAACACTTTCCCTGCTAATTTTTCCGATACGTAAATTCTGTCAATCCTGCTACAGGAATCCGCAACAAAATGAGTGAAGTTCGCCATTATTGGGTATTTTACTTCCCACGCATCTTTTAGGTTTAAATCAACAACAAGACCTCTCAAGTCAGTTGAGTCACTGAAGTTGGGAATTTGATCCTTACGACTCAATATACAATTGAAACCTCCCCCGGTTATGAGTTGCAGGGGATTTTTCCTCAGGAAATAAATTATGCTCTCTTTAAAGAATGTGGCTCTTGCAGCACTATTAGTGCTGCCATAAGGCGCATATAAATTGGCAATAGTAACTCCTGCTATTTTACTCCATTAACTCGCACCGATCCTAATTTATCACCGTTATGTACGAGAGCGACTTCTGTAATTGCCCATGCCTACGCTCGTTTCAGTGGATATATTGTAAAAACCAACACAACTGGAAATATTTAGATCTGGGGACACCGCTTCCTATAGGGGAGCAATAACTGTCCCTGACTCATATAAAAACTGTTTCAGAGCAGCTATTTTTACATCCCACTTTATCCCGTTAATGTTTAATGTGGTAATCGTATATGGCTGTAACTTTGGAGAGCGACCTTTTTTTTCCAGTCTATCGTTTCATGCCATTCCACGCCGAATCCTTCCTGAGAATCTGAAGGGAGACTTCCATCCCGGTTTATATTTGAACTTTTCTTTTTGCTTTTCTTAAGGTTTGTGTTGATACTAGCCTTCACCGAATGCCTGGTCCGCGCACTGCTTGAGTATTTTTCCATCGAGGGCGGCGTCGCTGAATCTGAACTCAAACATTCTTCCAATGTCCGGTCACTTCTGTGATCACTTTCGTTTGCTTTTTGTTACCGCTATAAAGCTCCGCTTGCTCGTTGTGTGATTTGGACGGTGACGTCACACGCTTGCTGACAGTCACTCGCTACTTCGTCATGTTTGGTTTCAGTTGCATCCGCGAGTGAGTCTGTTTGCGTTGCTTGATATTCCCGTACTGCAGCGCAGGGCTATGGCGCCAACTGGATCCGTGCATTGACAGCTACTGGCAGGTCCTGGACTCCAGAATGGGGCTGTGACGTCACCTCTATCTGTTCGTTTGACGGTGGCGTACCCGATTTGTCTACTGACGTACTTGACTCAAAATTTGAGTCTATGCTAACAATATTGTCTGAAATTACAGTTTCCAATATTGTTTTCTGAATGTCACCTACAGCATTCAGCTACGAGTTGCTTTCCTCTTCACCTGTACTACTGCTGTTACTAGTTCGACTTTTCTTGTTAGTGATTATACCACTTTTCGCAACCGGATTGACTAAAACGTCTTTCCTAAGTAAAAGTGGAAATGCTTCAAGAGTATTTTGTGCCCTCTCCTCCACATTTCCCGTAACGCTGGAATCTTCACCACCTGCCATCTGTTCTTCGGTCATAAGATCATCCAGTGTTAATTTTTTACGCTGTTGTAAATTGTTTTGCAGTACAAACACTTTTTCTGACAGTTTTTCCGGAGGCGCCCACTTTTGTTACATATATGATGCCCACTTTCGTTACATATGTTACAAGTCAAAGTCTGTCCATTGTAAATAACGTGCGCCTTGTAAACACAATGCAAAACATGAGATGCGATATTTTGTTTGACCATTGTTCATTGCGAATTTGCTTGATGACTCCAAAGTTAGATAATACGTCTTTGAAGTAGCAGTACTTTATCTCAGGGGCAAATTAAATGCTCTGACTTGTTTATAATCAACATTAGCGTTTGAAATAGTCACTATACTTACCAAATGTCGCGATGGGAGAATTCAGCTTTCTCTTCAAATTTCTGTAAAATCCGTTCCAGCACAATAAAGCAGTATTGCTCCAGGTCGTAATAAGTAGTGTGCGTAATACCAATGACATCAACGATCCATTCGTGAATTTCCAATTAACTTGGTTGAACCTTACAGGTTGCTTTATCAAACCGAAATCTTATAGTAGGCTTCCTCAAAAACATGGTAGCCATGTCAGTAGGAAACAAGGAAACTAAAAGACTTTATCACCACAATTCGCGACATCCAGACATAACAGCACCGCGTCTGAAGCGCCACAGTGCGTGCGCTCAGAGAGGCCGTTAAAGTCGCTATTCTGGTCCCAGGCAAACGAAGCTTGTGTGTCGATTGCTTGTCGAAAGGCTATGAACGACAATGGACACCGCTTAAAGTTAAACTGACTGTAATAAAACTATATTTAAAATTATTTCTGAGTTCGAACCAAACTGGGATATCTGTTAACATTGTTCAGCACGCAGCGGCCGCGCCTGCGAGCAGGCTGCACGCAGCGCACAAACTCAACCCGTGGAACGACGAAGCAGGACAAACACCCAACACACTTCTACAAGTACGTCACGCAATAAAACCTGTACAACTGGTCGCTTAGCACGCACGCAAATCAATTCTTGTGTACGAGTACCTGCGTCACCATTAAAAAGGTGGTAATGGATACCTCCCTGTCTGCCGCTCTGTACGATATTCTCCGCATTCTTCAGAGGCCGAACGTAAATAAAACTCTGTTGAGATTGCACAGCGTTAGACCAAATCAGTTTTTATCTATTGCCTACTGATTATTGGATTTCCGGGGTTGAGTGTAAGAAGCAATAAGGGTCTCTGTTGTTTTTCATTACTGGATCATACGAAGCATGAAATGATTGTAAGCTCACCGGAAAAAAATAACAGTCCTCTCTCTCCCCCTCAAAAGAGCAATGGTCTCTTTAGACCAGTGGTCGTCAAACGGCGACTCACCGGCCGCGTGCGGCCCGCATCAAATGTTCGTGCGACCAGATTTCTCAGCTGTGTTTTATGATAATACGCGTCTAGCAACTAACTGCCAACTCAAGAACGGCAGCTAACGTTAAGAACTTCTCAATAGTGTAGTTTTCTTGCTGAGTAACGAAAAAAAGTTATAGTGACAGTAAAATTTTAATTCACATCATGGAACTCGGCCATGAACTGAGTAACGTGGGTGGCTCACCTCAGGGGCTGAAGGATAAGCACTGCGGCCATTGCGGGTTAAAGAATATGAGAGGGGGAAAGCTTTCATTACTTGTCTATCAGTATTGGCAACTCATGAGCGTGCTCCCTCCGTATCAGTTATGGTGTAAGAACCATGAAACATGGTTACATATGTGGAAGAGACATGAAGGCACCGGAAGATTGTAGATTGATTATATTTTGGCAAGACAGAGATTTCGGAACCATATTTTAAATTGTAAGACATTTCTTGGAGCAGATATGGACTCTGACAACAATTTATTGGTTATGAACTGGAGATTAAAAGTGAAGAAACTGCAAAAAGGCAGGAATTTAAGGAGATGAGACTTGGATAAACTGAAAGAACCAGAGGTTATAGAGAGTTTCAGAGGGGGTATTAGGGAACGACTGGCAAGAACATGGGAAGGAAAACAGTAGAAGAAGAATGGACAGCTTTGAGAGATCACATACTATAGGCAGCAGAGGATGAAGTAGGTAAAAAGACGAGGGTTAGTAGAAATCCTTGGGTAACAAAAGAGGTACTGAATTTAATCGACGAAAGGGGAAAATATAAAAATGGCATAAATGAATCAGGCGAAATTGAATACAAGCGTCTAGGAAATGAGATCAGCAGGTAGTGCAAAATATCTAAGCAGGAATTGCTAGAGGACAAATGCAAGGATATAGAAGCATATATCACTAGGGGTCAGATAGATGCTGCCTAAGGGAAAGTTAAAGAGACCTTTGGAGAAAAGAGCTCAGATGGAAAACCAGTCCTAAGCAAAGAAAGGAAAGCAGAAAGGTGGAAGAAGTATACAGAAGTAGACAACATTCCGTTAGAGCTACTGACAGCCATAGGAGAGCCAGCCATGACAAAACTCTTCCACCTGGTGAGCAAGATGTATGAAACAGACGAAATACCATCAGGCTCCTAGAAGAATACAATAAGTCCAATTCCAAAGAAAGCACGTGCTGATAAAAGTGAAAATTACCGAGCTATCAGTTTGATAAGTCACGGTTGCAAAATATTAACAAATATGGAAAAAGTGGTAGAAGCCGACCTCGGGGAAGATCAGTTTGGATTCCGCAGAAATGCTGGAACACGCGAGGCAATACTGACCCTAAGACTTATCTTAGAAGATAGGTTAAGGAAAGGCAAACCTACGTTTATAGCATTTATAGATTCAGAGATAGCTTTTGGCAATGTTCACTAGAATACTCTCTTTCAAACTCTACGTGTGGCAGCGGTAAAATACAGGGAGCGAAAGGTTACAATTTGTACAGAAACCAGATGGCAGTTATGAGAGTCAAGGGGCACGGAAGGGAAGCAATGGCTGAGAAGGGAGTGAGACAGGGTTGTACTCAATCCGTATACTGAGCAAGAAATAACGGAAACGAAAGAAAAATTTGGATTAGGAATTAAAGTCCAGGAAAAGACATAAAATCTTCAAGGTTTGCCGATGACATTGTAATTGTGTCAGAGACAGCAAAGGACTTGGAAGAGCAGTTGAACGGAATGGACAGTGTCTTAAAAGGAGGATATGGATATAAGATAAACGTTAAACCAAACCAAAACGAGGATAATGGAATGTGGTCGAATTAAATCAGGTACTGACGAGGGAATTAGATTAGGAAATGAGACCCAAAGTAGTAGATGGGTTTTGCGATTTGGGAGGCAAAATAACTGATGACTGTCGAATGGATATACAGTAGAATGCAGACTGGAAATAGCAAGAAAGGCGTTTCTGAAGAAGAGAAATCTGCTAACGTCGAGTATCGATTTAAATGTAACGAAGTCCTTTTTCAAAGTATTTGTATGGAGCAGTGGTTTTCCAAGTGTGCGCTATGGTGCACTGGTGCGTCCTAGAATATTTACGGGTGCGCCTTGTAATATTTTATGAAAACATGTGGCCAAATATAAAAGAACATATAGCTACTCAATTTCAGACATTTCACGACAGGTATAATACGGGACGAGTCCTTAAGTTTTGTCGGAGAGTTTATTCTCCTTGTAGTGTCAACAGTATTTGGAACGTTTCATGTCGACTGTCTTCTTCTCTTCCATTGTTGCTAATCTTAGCTCTCTAACAGTAGCGGCTGTTTAGGAATTGGGAAAAGTTATTTCAAAATAATGAGTGATGATAAAGCCATTGCTGGCCCTTTGATGTCATCCCTTACACCACCGATGAGTGTAAGTAATTCTAGGGAAAGTGTAATTCGCAGTCGGACGAGAAAATTGGCAGAATACTGCGGTCTGGAGAAACAGAATGGTCAGGTAATTGTCACATTTCCACAATCATAACAATATGCAGTATTGTGAGTGATAAATTCATTTAATAATGAATGTAAGTGTATTTATAAAGCTAACACTTTATCCATGGCGAAGTTTGGTGTGGCCAACACAATAACGTATTTGGTGTGTTGTAAAAAACTTGCAGTCCAAGACTGCAGCCATGGACTGCAAGTTTCTTACAACGTAATGCTTCATGGTCATTCATAACTAATAAATGCCTCAAATGCCATTTTCTTCAACTCCAAACACTAGAACTGCATTACAAAAGCCTTACCTTAATTTCACAATTTTTGATAGAAATAACGCACTTTTAGCGAACTCTCTTTACTTTTGTGTTTAAAATACAACTATCCCAGTCGCTGGTCGGTACCAGGCGCACAAGCATCCGTGGATGACTAGCACTGGTCGTGAAATTTTCCTAACAATCCCCCCTCTCATCACCCTTCGCCCTGTAGGTTTCGTGAAAATTATTTTCGTACGCTTCGTTCCGTGCCTTCTTCCCGTAACCAAACGGTACGATACTTGTGTAGCACTTAAAGTTGGTAAATAAACATTGAGTTAATTCACAGTGCTGTCAAGCGCTAATGGATTTCTGGTCAGATCGAGACGTTCAGAACTAGGAGAAAACGGTGTAAAAGTATTTGACCACCGACGGATTTTTCCGACGGAGACTCTTACATATATTACCTGATCGTGTCGTGCTTTTGTTTTGCAGTTGACTTGCCTATGGACATTTTCCTTTTATTATGGTAGCCATGCTGAAATTGAGCCTTGTGCGCTATGCATGTTATCACAACTTTTCCATAGAATCCGGAAGGTTTCCTGTCGTTCCCAATGTTTGCGAACCTATTCCACCTAACTCGGGCTGCAAGAGCACGCAGGAAATGAGTTGCGTATTACTATGATTGATCATTATGCCCTTTTTAGCTACCGCGACAGTGTATCAAAAAATTATAAATAACATTCGCAACCAGTCACTTTTTAATAATATTTCATTGAAAACGCATGCCTTTCTGTTATCAAGAAAATATTATTGAAAAGAGAAACTGGGAGAGGAAATTATCTATGAGAGCTGCTTATTGTTTAACCTCGAGCCGTCCGTGACTAAATGAATTTCATTTCATGTTCTCTGCTACAGATGAGTAGCACATGTGAACATGATTGTCATTGCTCGTGAAGCCTTGCTACTTTTGAGCTTCATTTCTACTGTAGTTTAGTGATCCAGCGGATTCATGACAGAAGCAAGGTTGGTACCTCGCAAAGCAACCACAAGAGAAGATAGTTTAGCCACGACCAGAAACGTTTCTGTACGCCGACGAGTACAGTACCACTACGCCCTAGTCCACGATCATCGAATAATATGACAGCATACTCTTCTAGTAGGCCAGCTGTGCGAGCAGTGCATTAGGCGAAATTCTACGTGAAAGTTATTGTTCACTGTACTCAGAGTGAGAGGCGTATTCTGTCTGTATCAAGTGATACGTTAATGTTCAGAGACAGCTGTAAATACTCATGACATTCTTGGGTAAATGGATTGTCCGAAGTTAAGTAATTCTTCTTAACTATGTTGTAACAAAGCGAACTAACATTTTGTGTGTTGTAGTACCCACTTGGATCTCCACGCGGAGCAAGACTCCATCATTCTACCGAAGAGTTTATTTTCCTCCGACTTGATACACTCATGATCAGGAAAAACAGAACACCTTAAACGACTAGAGGTACGACTTTCGTATTCACAGGACAGATACATTAGTATGTTCTGTACAAATGATTAGCATTTCAGTCACCTCGGTTCAGCATATGTCCTTTTGTCTAACAGGCACAGGTCCCGCCACGGGCCCTGATAACTTGTTCCATGCGTGTTGGCATCGACGCGTATAAGGCGCGTATGGCGTCCTATGGTATAACCATCCATGCTGCGTTCACTCGGTTGCAAAGTTCATCTGTGGTCGTTGGCATTGGGTCACAGCACTGCACCCGTCGTTTCATCACATCCCACACGTTTTCGATCACCACAAGCCTGGTGATATGATGGTTCAGGGCAAAGGACTGACAACCTGTGACCCCAAGAAGGCACGTGTTGTGCAACAACATATGGTCGTGCATTGTCTTGCTGAAAAATGACGTCTGAGGTGTCGTGAGGAAAGGATATGGCTACTGGTCGCAAGATGTCATTCACGTAGGTCACACTGGTCACAGTGCCCTGGACACGCACCAACTGTGATCTGTGGTTGAACCCAGTAGCACCTCACACCATAAGGCCTTGAGTTGGCACTGTATGTCTTGTGAAAATGCAGTACGGTTATGCCGCTACCCCTGTCTGCTGCGAACCAAAATACGGCCACCATTTTCAAACAAACAGAACTTAGATTCGTTCTAAAACACTTTCTGATATCATTCTTGTCCCCAGGTACATTGCTTCATACACCATTGTCGTCTACCATGTTACTGCACATTCGTCGAAAGTAGGCGGAGAAATGGACGACGCGCACGTAACCCATGCCTTAATAAACGGCGTCGTACTGTCATCCATGAGAGAGTACGATGTGTTACACAATTCCACTGTCGCGCCAGAGCCGAGGATGACGTAGATCTATACTACAATGTCATTCGGATGAGGTGTCGATCTTCTGGGGGGGAGGGGGGGAGGGGGGAGTGGGGTCCTTAGTGGTGCGAGCTGACCCATCTTGTCGTGTGCTGTGGCCTTCAATGAACCATTCTGCGCACATCCGTTGCACTGCCGAAACACTTCGTCCCACACGAGCAGCAATTTCCCGGATCCGCGATATCGATGTTGACCTTGAACCCTCGGCCAGACATGGTTCAAATGCTAATGATTTCTTCAGAACACATTAATTTACATGCCCTGTGAATATGAACGTCCTATCTCTAATCGTTCAAGGTGTTCTATTTTGTCTGAACATGGGTGCATGTCAACTTGGAGTGTACAACACGTCTCCAAGGAATGGTGTATCGCTCGCAGCCACGGAACACGGCACAGGAAGAGCAGTTGTTCGAAGATTCTGGCCGACAAGGTTCGGAAACGAGTGTCACGCCTTGTCAATGACAATCAGGCATTGCTGTTGTCTGTGGGCGCCAGTTTTCGAGAGAACTTCTGCAGAAGTCATTGTTTTCGATTGCCATTTGGAGTCGAGTACATCGCAGTAGAGTACTGCTGACAGTAACACATACAGCTGGAAGTCTTCATTGGGACAGACAACACGGAACTGAACAGTTGGTGATTGGTGCGCAGTGTGGTCCGACGAATCGTGGTTTTTTTCCTCTTTTCCTTCTATTCAAATAGCACATTGCGTCGAGTGCACTACGGCTCAAATGGCGCTGAACGCACAGTGTGTGGAGGCTCTGGTTGAGGCCGGAGAATTCTGTGATGTTTCGGAGGTATTTTTCGTATTATTATCTGAGACCATTTATTCATGTTTTCTTGAACATGAACTAGGATGTTTAGTTCAACATCCCCGATCACCATGTACTGCCCTTTGTTGTGGTTCAAAAAATGGTTCAAATGGCTCTGAGCACTATGCGACTTAACTTCTGAGGTCATCAGTCGCCTAGAACTTAGAACTAATTAAACCTAACTAACCTAAGGGCATCACACACATCCATGCCCGAGGCAGGATTCGAACCTGCGACCGTAGCGGTCACGCGGTTCCAGACTGAAGCGCCTAGAACCGCACGGCCACACCGGCCGGCCATTTGTTGTGACTCGACACCTCTCCTCAGTGCAGCACTCCGTGAAGAATGGGCTGCCATTCCCCAAGAAACCTTCCAGCACCTGATTGAACGTACGCCTGCGAGAGTGGAAGCTGTCATCAAATCTAAGGACGGGCCAACACCATACTGAATTCCAGCATTACGGATGGAGGGCACCACTAACTTGTAAGTCATTTTCAGCCAGGTATACGGATACTATTGATCACATAGTGTATCTTCCTCCATCCGGTGACATGCGTAATTTGTTTCTATCTTTCATAGTTTGTCTGTAATAAAGAACTAAAATCTGTTCTTTCTTTTTGAATCACTCTACATTTCTTGAGGATTTTTCTAATGAATCTCAATTTGGAATAATGTTAAAACAGCACTGTGCAATATAATTAATGGAATATGAATTTTGCCAGCCGAAGTGGCCGAGCGGTTCTACGCGCTACAGTGTGGAACCGCGCGACCGCTACGGTCGCAGGTTCGAATCCTGCCTCGGGCATGGATGTGTGTGATGTCCTTAGGTTAGTTAGGTTTAAGTAGTTCTAAGTTCTAGAGGACTGATGACCTCAGCAGTTAAGTCCCATAGTTCTCAGAGCCATTTAAACCATTTTTGAATATGAATTTTCGGTCCGATCTTTTCCGTCAAACTACACTGTCTGACCAAAAGTATATGGAAACCTCTACATTAATGCGAAACCGACCACTAGATGTCACGAGAGGCAAAGCTGCCGGTATCAGAGAACGCGAGTGCTACTGTGGTGTCAATAGGGGAGCAGTAACAACGGAGTGGGTCGGTCAGCAGAGCTGAGTGACTTTGAACCCCTACTTGTCACTGGATGCCGCACCAGTAACAAATCCATCAGAGACATAAATCTTCTAAGCTGCCCAAGTCGACTGTTGGCTGTATGACTATGAAGTTGGAACGCAAAGAAATAATCTCAGCTACAGCAAGGCCAGGCGGACGTCATGAACTCACTGACAGGGACCGTCGAACATTGCAGGAGGTGGCTGTAAGAAATCTCATAAAATCATCGGAAGGAATAATTCTTGGGTTACGAAGTGCTACCGGCAGTCCAGCTAGCGTAATGAGTGTTCGTAGAGATTTAAACAGAATGTTATACAATGGGCTAGCTGCTCCTCATGACAGTGGATGATTGCGAAAGAGTGATTTGGAGTGATGAATGACACTACACTTTGTGGGAAACCGATGGCAGGGTTAGGGTTTGGTGAATGCCTGCAGAATATTACCTGCCATCGTGCATAGTGATAAAAGTAAAGTACAGAAGAGGCGTCAATGTGAGGTGGAATGTTTTTGCGGTTAGGTTGTGGACCCCTTACTGCAGTTCTGTAAAAGCTAAATGCAGAGAGAGATGCGAACCCGTTTTACACCACTGTGCACTATGTACAGTGAAGGAAAAGTTCGGCCACTTCGATTGTTGGTTTTAGAATCCCAATAAAGACAGTCACAAAGCAGCACCTGCGACATAAAGGTTTGTGCATAATAACATTCGTGGAATAACCCACCTTGAACAGAGTGCCGTCACGAACCCCATGGAAGACCTCTAAGATGAGTTAGAACGTCGACTCCGATCTACACGCCAACGTCAAACATCACTACCGCCTTTGGTTTCGGCTCTGGGGGCAGAATGGACTACAATTCCACAAGAAACACTCAGAAACCTCACTGAAAAAGTATCCGGCAGAGTTGAAGCCATCATTAAGCTGAAGGGTGGACGCGCCCCATTATAATGTCCGCTAACAGCGGTACGAATGCTTTTGGAGAGACGAGGCATGTGGCGATTATAGGCTGACTCCTCGGTAGTGGTTACAGCGCGATTCCGGACGCAGTACTTACTTTGTGTGTGAAGCAACCCACATTTTAGGTAAGCGTCTCTATTTTATTGTAGCGCAGACAGTCGGCTCGAAGCACTGCAATTCAGAGCTTCAAACGTTCTCAAATGGGGGGAGATCCGGCGACCTTTCTGGCCAAGGTAGACTTTGTCAAGCGCGAATCCAAGCGTTAGAAACTGTCGCCGAGTCCATCGGGTATTATCCTGCTGAAATTTAAGCCCAGCACAGCTTGCCTTGAAGGACAATAAAACGGGACGGAGAATATCGTCGACGTACAGCCTTGCTGTAAGGATGCCATGGAGACAACCAAAGAGGTCCTCCTACGTAAAGAAATGACATCTCATACGAAACTTCCTGGCAGATTAAAACTGTGTACCGGATCGAGACTCGAACTCGGGGCCTTTGCCTTTCACGGGCAATTGCTCTACCAATTGAGCTACCCAAGCACGACTCACGACCCGTCATCACAGCTTTAATTCCGTCAGTTCCTCGTCTCCTACCTGACACCTCATACAATCGCTCCTGGTTACTGGGGCGTATGGAAGGCGATTGGTATCCTATCACTGTTCAGGACATCTATAGGCACATCTTCGGTGGACACCTGGGCTCAGTTCGAAGCGGGACTCACCGCTGAAGACAATTATACTCCAGTCAATGAGATTCCAGGCCGAAGACGTGACTGGAGGCGACTCTGACAGCGGTGGGATACCAACGTGACTGTCTCCCGCTGCACGACCTGACAACTAGGAGTGATGGTCTGGAGTGCCATTCCTATTCATACACCACTGGCCATTAAAATTGCTACACCAAGAAGAAATGCAGATGATAAACGGGTATTCATTGGACAAATATATTATACTAGAACTGACATGTGATTACATTTTCACGCAATTTGGGTGCATAGATCCTGAGAAATCAGTACCCAGAACAACCACCTTTGGCCGCAATAACGGCATTGATACGCCTGGGCGTTAAGTCAGAGATTGGATAGCGCGTACAGGTACAGCTGCCCATGCAGCTTCAACACGATACCACAGATCATCAAGAGTAGTGACTGGCGCATTGTGACGACCAAGCTGCTCGGCGACCATTGAACAGACGTTTTCAATTGGTGACAGATCTGGAGAATGTGCTGGCCAGGGCAGAAGTCGAACATTTTCTGTAACCAGAAAGGCCCGTAAAGGACCTGCAACATGCGGTCGTGCATTATCCTGCTAAAATGTAAGGTTTCGCAGCGATCGAATGAAGGATACAACCACGGGTCGTAACACATCTGAAATGTAACGTCCACTGTTCAACGTGCCGTCAGTGCGAACAAGAGGTGACCGTCACGTGTAACCAATGGTACCTCATACCATCACACCGGGTGATACGCCAGTATGGCGATGACGAATACACGCTTCCAATGTGCGTTCACCGCGATGTCGCCAAACACGGATGCGACCATCATGATGCTGTAATCAGAACCCGGATTCATCCGAAAAAATGACGTTTAGCCATTCGTACACCCAGGTTCGTCGTTGAGTACACCTACACCATCGCAGGCGCTCCTGTCTGTGATGCAGCGTCAAGGGTAACCGCAGCCATGGTCTCCGAGCTGATAGTCCATGCTGCTGCAAACGTCGTCGAACTGCTCGTGCACATCGTTGTTGTCTTGAAAACGCCCCCATCTGTTGACTCAGGGATCGAGACGTGGCTGCACTATCCGTTACAGCCATGCGGATAAGATGCCTGTCATCTCGACTGCTAATGATACGAGGACGTTGGGATCCAGCACGGCGTTCCGTATAACCCTTCTGAACCCACCGATTCCATATTCTGCTAACAGTCATTGGATCTCGACCAACGAGAGCAGCAATGTCGCGATACGGTAAACCGCAATCGCGATAGGCTACAATCCGACCTTTATCAAAGTCGGAAACGTGATGGTACGCATTTCTCCTCCTTACACGAGGCATCACAAGAACGTTTCACCAGGCCACGCCGGTCAACTGCTGTTTGTGTATGAGAAATCGGTTGGAAACTTTCCTCATATCAGTACGTTGTAGGTGTCGCCACCGGCGCCAACCTTGTGTGAATGCTCTGAAAAGCTAGTCATTTGCATATCACAGCATCTTCTTCCTGTCGGTTAAATTTCGCGTCTGCAGCACGTCATCTTCGTGGTGTAGTAATTTTAATGGCCGGTAGTGTCGTAGGACCCCTATGGTTGCTTTCCGCGGCACCCTTAGACCACACCGGTACGTCACCGATGATCTATGCCCCGTTTGTTGGCATTAATTCCAAGCCGTCCTGCGTCTACATTTCAGAAATATTATGGCGCCCGCACACGGCGAGTGTCTTTACTGCTTGCCTTCGTGCTTCACGAACCCTACCTTGGCCAGCAAGATCGCCGGATCTGTCCGCAGCTGAGAATGTTTCGAGCATTATCGGCAGGGCCCTCCAATTAGCTCGGTATTTTGATGATTTTGACAGAATTTGTCTCGATATCCCTTAGGAGTACATCCAGCGACCGTATCAATCAATGCCAAGCCGAATAACTGCTTGCATAAGGACCAGAGGTGGACCAGTGCGTTATTTACTTTCTTAGTTTTCAAATCCCTTTTTCTTGAATACATCACCCACTTTTTCTGAAACTTCAATCGTTTGCATGTCTGTACACGTACATCAAATCTACCGATTGTCGTCCCGTTCGGATAATTCTTTCGTGGTGCGTCGTCCTTTCTTTGTCTTAGTGCGTACGTCGCAGGACGGTGGAACGTCGTACGTATATTCTTTAATCGGTGCGCTCGCGAAGTATTCAGAAAAAAATAAAGGTGCCACTTCCTGCCACGCTGTATGCAGTGAGAATGAAAATAAGTTTCCTTTAATTTACGTCTATGGTCACAAACTTTCTGTTAACAGATTACTGGTTTCGGTTTATAATGACCATCATCAGATCTGTTTTATAAAAACAAAGTCCTAATGTACTGCAGCCACAGTAGTATTGTCAAATGTTAAATGCAAAATCAGCATAAGCATCGTCAAATATACAGGGTGATCAAAAAGTCAGTGTAAATTTGAAAATTTAATAAACCACGGAATAATGTAGATAGAGAGGTAAAAATTGACACACATGCTTGGAATGACATGGGCTATTATTAGAACCTCAAAACAAAACAAAAAGTTCACAAAATGTCCGACAGATGGCGCTGGACAGCAAAACTGCTACCGTGACGGGTGAGAGATACGCCGATATGTTACAGAATCGCATCATCCCCAGCCTGGCTGATAAACACCTGCTGTAACGTACGATGTTTATGCAGGATGGCGCTCCAACCCATATTGCTAGAGGCGTGAAAGATCTCTTGCGCGCGTCGTTTGGTGATGATCGTGTGCTCAGCCGCCACTTTCGTCATGCTTGGCCTCCCAGGTCCACAGACCTCAGTCCGTGCGATTATTGGCTTTGGGGTTACCTGAAGTCGCAAGTGTATCGTGATCGACCGACATCTCTAGGGATGCTGAAAGGCAACATCCGACGCCAATGCCTCACCATAACTCCGGACATGCTTTACAGTGTTGTTCACAACATTATTCCTCGACTACAGCTATTGTTGACGAATGATGGTGGACATATTGAGTATTTCGTGTAAAGAACATCATCTTTGCTTTGTCTTACTTTGTTATGCTAATTATTGCTATTCTCTTCAGATGAAACGCCATCTGTCGGACATTTTTTGAACGTTTGTATTTTTTTGGTTCTAATAAAACCCCATGTCATTCCAAGGATGTGTGTCAATTTGTACCTCTCTATCTACATTATTCCGTGATTTATTCAGTTTTCAAATTTATACTGACTTTTTTATCACCCGGTATATAAATAACGTCATATGTACGAGCCATGCTGTCAGTAGCACTGTTTCCCGGTTTCCTGGTTTGACGTCAGCGTGGTGTTCGTCGCTTGGTGACGCGAGTTGATTTCCTTTGTAAAATGATCGTTGGTGCAAAGGGACAAGAAGGTTGAAGTATTCAATACAAAACGCAGTGACTGTTGAAAAGAAATACCGTCCACTAACGGTAAAGTTGTTTTATCACAACTACAATAATAGCAGTGTTGCATAGCTGGTGTGTCACACACACAGAAACAGCTGTGAAGAGGTCACATATCAATAAATGGGACATATGATATGATCAAGAGATCTGAAGAAAGAGG
Source organism: Schistocerca cancellata (assembly GCF_023864275.1). NCBI lineage: Eukaryota > Metazoa > Arthropoda > Insecta > Orthoptera > Acrididae > Schistocerca > Schistocerca cancellata. The sequence continues at coordinate 296,325,104 of NC_064626.1, read as the reverse complement.
TGGTGCAGCATGGAGAGGAAGGCGGCCCATTCCCACGGCAGTTGTTGATGAAGTTGCTGCAGCTATAGCTGACCGTGCAGCACATGCCTCAAATTCTGCAGCCAGTGCTCCCCTGGTAAACAGTTCAAAAGATTTTGCGGCGTATTTTACACTGATATCTCTACAAGATTCAGAATATGCACCAGATTAAGCCACAAGACAGGCTACAACGCCATAACTTTGTTGTTAGTTTTTTTCGCACGCATGGAGATGGATGACATGTAGATGGTAAATAGTCATTGGACGGACGAGGCATATTTTACTCTGCACGGTGCCGTGACTTTATCATGTGGTTTCACAAGCTCCTTCATTCTCGGCCCGTTTTTCTTCCAGGAGATGACACCTCGAGGGCCTGTTATGTCTACAGTGACATCTACATGCTATAAGGACTTCCGTGTCTAACACATGAATTCAGCTTTGCAAGAAAGGAATTGTGTCCACATGACCATTTTAATGCAGGATGGGGCGGCGCCACATGTCGCTTGCCAGATTAAAGATATACTTCGAGAAACATCTGGTAACGACCGCATCATCTCTAGGCAACTTCAATATGTGCTACCTTTCAGATCCCCCGATCTAAATCATGTAACTTCTGACTTGTGTTTGCGCGGATATATGAAAGATTATGTCCGTCAGTGATTTATCCGGCCTCTTCTACATCTACATCTACATTTATACTCCGCAAGCCACCCAACGGCGTGTGGCGGAGGGCACTTTACGTGCCACTGTCATTACCTCCCTTTCCTCTTCCAGTCGCGTATAGTTCGCGGGAAGAACGACTGCCGGAAAGCCTCCGTGCGCGCTCAAATCTCTCTAATTTTACATTCGTGATCTCCTCGGGAGGTATAAGTTGGGGGAAACAATATATTCGATACCTCATCCAGAAACGCACCCTCTCGAAATCTGGACAGCAAGCTACACCGCGATGCAGAGCGCCTCTCTTGCAGAGTCTGCCACTTGAGTTCGCTAAACATCTCCTTAACGCTATCACACTTACCAAATAACCCTGTGACGAAACGGGCCGCTCTTCTTTGGATCTTCTCTATCTCCTCTGTCAAACCGACCTGGTACGGATCCCACACTGATGAGCAATACTCAAGTATAGGTCGAACGAGTTTTTTTGTAAGCCACCTCCTTTGTTGATGGACTACATTTTCTAAGGATTCTCCCAATGAATCTCAACCTGGCACCCGCCTCACCAACAATTAATTTTATATGATCATTCCACTTCAAATCGTTCCGTAAGCATAGTCCCACATATTTTACAGAAGTAACTGCTACCAGTGCTTGTTCCGCTATCATATAATCATACAATTCTATGTATTCGCAATACGTACAGTACATTTGTCTATGTTAATGGTCAGTTGCCACTCCCTGCACCAAGTGCCTAGCCACTCCAGATCTTCCTGCATTTCGCTGCAATTTTCTAATGCTGCAACTTCTCTGTATACTACAGCATCATCCGCGAAAAGCCGCATGGAACTTCCGACACTATCTACTAGGTCGTTTATATATATTGTGAAAAGCAATGGTCCCATAACACTCCCCTGTGCACGCCAGAGGTTACTTTAACGTCTGTAGAAGTCTCTCCATTGAGAACAATATTCTGTGTTCTGTTTGCTAAAAACTCTTCAATCCAGCCACACAGCTGGTCTGATATTCCGTAGGCTCTTACTTTGTTTATCAGGCGACAGTGCGGAACTGTATCGATCGCCTTCCGGAAGTCAAGGAAAATGGCATCTACCTGGGAGTCTGTATCTAATATTTTCTGGGTCTGATGAACAAATAAAGCGAGTTGGGTCTCACACGATCGCTGTTTGCGGAATCCATGTTGATTCCTACAGAGTACATTCTAGGTTTCCAGAAATGACATGATACGCGAGCAAAAAACGTTCTAAAAGTCTACAGCAGATCTGGCTCTTCCAGATCCGAAAGGCAGCTTACGACGACGTATCCGTCCGATTGCACCAGACATGCTGCGAGCAGCTGTCGACCATGCCGTGTTACGGCGCAACGTGTTGCTGAGTCGGAAGACCATATTGAATACATGTTGCGTGTTGTGACCGTATCGACATAAACATGCCAGAATCATCGTTGTGATGTGTCTGATCGTTCCTCCCCTTTTCTTGCATCCAAAGCACCTTCTGACTGCTTACAGCTCCATAGTTTCTTCTGGTGCCAGGAAGAGGAACTATTTTTTTTTTCCAGAATACTCCTCGAGCACATCGAGTAATGAACGTACCTACGATGTTTCAGCGTCCCACGATGTATACAGCACGCACTGCATCACTAGGAATGCTGTCAGTGTAATTGTGACTTTTGTATCCCGCCTTCCAGGCGGGGCGTGGGTCTGCTCCTGAAAACTGAAAGGTAGGCCGAATGCAGGAACTGAGTAGGAACAGGAAAAGGTGAAAATCTCTCGCCACTGCTCTTAGAAATGGTTGTACTATATCACAATATTAACTGAATACATAACTTTGCACTGAGGTGCGAAGCCTTAGACCAGTCTGAGTAGTACATAGTCTCAATAGCAAGCCAACACCCTCTCAGTTGAAGTGATGTTTCTAGGCCGTCAGCTCTTGATGAAATGGGCATAATATGCAGCGGCGCTCGTAGAGCTGAACAGCGCCTGCTAGAGGGCGTTGTCGTCGGTGTCGTAGTGCAAACCCATGAACTTGCACCTACACCGTGTCGTCGTAGCTATCGATACCACAATAACAACGCAGTATTTCGGCTTATGGTCGCACAAATCGTATCATTACTCGTTAATGAGTAGGAACCGGTAACGCAACCATTTATTGATCTTACCTGAGGCTGAAATACATGATGAAAAAATTTACAAGTTCGTCACTGTGTTTCCTTAATGCATTATACGTAGTCTTTAGAAGAAAGTTATGTTGTGGATGGAGTACTTTAAATAACATAGGTTCACAAAAAATACGCATCATGTCCCTTATTGTTTCCAACTGGACACGGCTGTAGCGGAGCATTCAAAAAATGCCCTATGCTTCCGTTTTCAACTTGGAGGAACCGAGTGGGAATAGTGGAGGAGAATCGGTGGACAGTGGAGCGTTCAGACGGCAATAGCGGTCCCAGCCGGCCGTCCCGCGGTAGATTTCGTGGCGGATGCGACGTATTTACTCGCCATCGACCGCGCTTTATCTGGAAGGAGAGCGGGCTTAGCTGCGGACAGGACAGGACTCGCCCGGACACGGCGGACAGCGCAGCTGCGGCCGCATTCGGTGGCCACGACTCTCGGCTGCCCGCACTGCGGCGGCGTATCGGTTCCGGGAAGGCGCGGGTCGGTGCAGTCGATGTCTGGATCGATAGCGCAGACCGCGACGCGCCGCACGCGTAGCCGCGGCGGAGGGGGGCGGGGCGCGGCTGCTCTGTGTCCGTATCTGGCTCCCCCCGCCCGCCGCTGTCGCCGTGCCGGGACAGCCGGCCTAAGGCTGCCGCTTTATCACCGCCGTCTGTCTGCGGCACGGTGGAGGGGCAGGGCGAGGGTAGCGAAGAACACAGTGTACATCTGTCGAAACCAATAGCGACATTCCACACAATCAGCCGCAAAAATCGTCCATGCAAATACGTATTTGATGTCCAAGTAACGTTTTGTACTGAACCGCAGATATTATCCACACTTCGCAAATAATGCAACGTTTGGGAGGGAGTGTTGAGAGTCCTAGCGTCCTACCGCGATACAGCAGCAAAGGGTGCTCCTCACGACTCTACACGTTGTAATGGTTCTTTATTTACGTGACCATTACGGCACTCCAACCCCAGTTCTCGATACCAGTAATATCGTACTATCTTTCTGCGAAGTAACAGACATATTTTTGTGACAATATTCACATTTGGTTTTATTAATGTATAGGTACTCCGATGTATCGATATATTACAGTGATATGGTTCTTGTGTGTATTCATTTCTGTGAGACTGTCATAATCTTTGACTTACTTGTAACCGTTTTGGCGCGAATGTGCACAGATCAGTCTTTGTTTCACTTTGCAGAAGTTAAGTTGTTATTTCGCTTCGCAAAATAACAGTCAAGTCTTGTGTTTGGTTAAAGTGGAAATTAAATGTATGAAGATTGATACAAAACTGTTTTCTTGATAATGTGACAATTAAGAAGAAGTATATGTGAATTTACAAGAAGTTTAATGAAAATGTGGATCGTGAACACCAAGTCAAAAATTATTTCTACCATACCATTGTTCCGATCTGGGATTGTTTTATCATTAAGAATTTCCTGAAAAACGCATTTGTTAGGTCTTCAAACATTGTTAAAATACAGATCTCGGCCTTCTAGCAGTCAAAGTGGAATCACCCTAGAATCAACAACATGAGCCATAACAACTTCGATGAAATCTACGTGGGAATACATTCAAGATAAGTGCCAAAAATAATGACTTTTTTACAGTGACTTCATTATTTCCATTCTGACGATACCATCCACAGTCAATAACTTTGTTATTGCCCGATAAAGCGAACATACGCTGCGTGAGCAACATTGCTAATTTGATTTCTAACCTACTTTGCAAGTGGTGGTATTGTTAGAACGTGATGGTAATTTTTTGTCCCTTGGTAAGTGGTGTGTTAAGTGATAGCTACCCAAGAAACACTTGTTACTATGTTGCTTGAGTTACAGACCGGCCACCCAGCAGCATTTCTGCAACATATGACCAATGTAAGCTTTGACTGGAACTCAAATATTTTCGTTTGCTTTCCTTCGGATACGCAACACAGCAGTATAAAATTCCAGAACTGACGATATTTCTGTCATTTGTAATTTTTGTGTATTACCCACTATAGGCCAGTTTCGGCTATTACACCACTGTCAAGCAGTAGCTGAGGTGCATGAGATGGTTCAATGACTAAGCACTATGGGACTTAACATCTGAGGTCATCAGTGCCCTACACTTCGATCTACTTAAACCTAACTAACCTAAGGAAATCACACACATCCATGCCCGAGGCAGGATTCGAACCTGCAATCGTAGCAGCAGCGCGGTTCCGGACTGAAGCGCCTAAACCGCTCAGCCAAGTGCATGAGAAGAGGCTACTAGCTTGTTCAGGAAATGCAACCACACAGAACGCCATAAAATCTGAAAATCGCCAACAGTGGAAAATACACACCCTGGCAAGAAAGCTGAAGCGCTCAGAAGATGAGGAAATGAAATCACACTTCACAGAATGGGAGGGTACGTGATGTTTTTTCAGTGATTTCAGTGAAAGTTTACACACTTGTCGATTGCCGGCCGTGGTGGCCGAGCGGTTCTAGGCGCTTCAGTCTGGAACCGTGGGACTGCTACGGTCGCTGGTTCGAATCCTGCCTCGGTCATAGATGTGTGTGATGTCCTTAAGTTAGTTAGGTTTAAGTAGTTCTAAGTTCTAGGGGACTGATGACCTCAGATGTTAAGACCTATAGTACTCAGAGCCATTTGAACCATTTGAACTTGTCGATTACTTGCACACACTTTGTACTCGATGTATACACATTGTACCCACTCTGAGGCAAGCTGGCGCAGAACTGTTGTAAATGGTCCTTAATATCTTGGATGCTGGCAATAAGACGGAGCTGAACGAGCTATTCCCACACATGTTCTGTCCGGAACAAATCCGAGGATCTTGCTGGCCACGGGAGTACCTCAACATCACGCAGCCGGGACGTAGACACAAGGGACGTGTGTCGGCGAGACTTGTCATGTTGAAAAATGACACTACGGTACTGCCACATGAAAGATGACACATATGGACACAGGGTAACGTACCGTTACGCCGTAAGAGTTCCCTCAGTTAGTAGCAGCCGGACCCTGAAGTTATAATCGATGGTTCCCCATACCATGACTCCAGGTGTAACATCGCTGTGCCTGGAAGAATAGTGAGGCGCTCGGAGTGGCTGCGCGGTTTGGGGTGCCATGTCACGGATTGCACGGCCTCTCCCGCCGGACGTTCGAGTGTATGTATGGGTATGTGTGTTGTTCTTAGCACAAATTAGTTTAAGCAGTGTGTAAGTCTAGGGACTGATGACCTCAGCAGTTTGGTCCATTAGGAATTCCTACACATTTGAACAATTTTGAAGAACAGTACTTATCTCCGCGTCCTTACTGGGCTCACCGACAACGATCATCCAGAGTAGTGCAGAACAGTTATTCATCACTGAATACTTTGCGAAGTCATTGATCAGCAATCCCAGTGTCCCGGGTCACGAATCAACCCAACCGCAGCCGCTTGTGTTTTGGTGTTAACGGCAGCCTACTCATGAGACGGTAACTCCCTGATCCGGCTGCTGCTAGACTCTGATCGATGGTGCGGGATGACACAGAATTTCGCAGGAACTCCATTATGTGTTCTTGGATGGCAGACGCAGATGAAAAGGGGTTGCTGTGTGCTTCGTGCACAACACGGCGATCCTCCCCTGTAGAGGCCAGATGTAGTCGACTGAAACCTTGGCGATGAGTATGTCTACTCTCACAGTACGATGCAGGCCAACATCAGCACACTGTCACGTCCGAATGCCCCACAAATGTGGGTTTTCCACTGTTCGACCAGCCGGACACCTGGAGACCGAAAATGAGGTCCCTTCCAAACTCTGTTGGTTGGTTGCTTTGGGGAAGGAGACCAGACAGCGAGGTCATCGGTCTCATCGGATTAGGGAAGGACGGGGAAGGAAGTCGGCCGTGCCCTTTGAAAGGAACCATCCCGCCATTTGCCTGGAGCGATTTAGGGAAATCACGGAAAACCCAAATCAGGATGGCCGGACGCGGGATTGAACCTTCGTCCTCCCGAATGCCAGTCCAGTGTCTAACCCCTGCGCCACCTCACTCGGTCCAAACTCTGTTGCAACTCCGTGTGCTGCACAGTGATCACATCTGACGCTATTTACACTTCCTATACATTTAACCAGGTCTGCTAACAACATTAAACACGAACAACACTAATGCACTCTGGTGGCCATTCTAGCTGCCACAGAAAATCACAGCCTTCAAAATGGTTCAAATGGCTCTGAGCACTATGGGACTTAACATCTGTGGTCACCAGTCCCGTAGACTTAGAACTACTTAAACCTAACTAACCTAAGGACATTGCACACATCCATGACCGAGGCAGGATTCGAACCTGCGACCGTAGCAGTCGCGCGGTTCCGGACTGAGCGCCTGGAACCACTCGGCCACCGTGGCCGGAAATCACAGCCTTAATCATTTACATCCACCGATGGTGTGTAAGTGTACCAACTTTCATTGGCATCTGACCGCGTCTCCTGGGTGCATCGTATTTTTCTCAAGCAGGCTGATAGGATTCCAAGTTAAGACAGTCCATGGGGTCGTTTATTGCCATTACAAAAGCTTCATTGACACCTTTTCTTTAGTTGTAGCGTAAACTGTTACATTTGTATATGCTTTCTATTAACATTTGGTCGTGCGGTAGCGTTCTCGCTTCCCACTCCCGGGTTCCCGGGTTCGATTCCCGGCGGGGTCAGGGATTTTCTCTGCCTCGTGATGACTGGGTGTTGTGTGATGTCCTTAGGTTAGTTAGGTTTAAGCAGTTCTAAGTTCTAGGGGACTGATGACCATAGATGTTAAGTCCCATAGTGCTCAGAGCCATCTATTAACATTATTCAAAAGTTAATTTAAATGCAGCCTTGTGGAGCTCTTGTTTCCATTGCGCCAATGCCTGCAACAAAATGATCACATGTACCTCCTCAAAAAGAACGCAGCGCACAACCAACATCAACTTACCCCAGATTCCAGGGCTTCCAGCAACATGTATGAATGTAAAAATATGAGCATATAAAACAGGAAAGGAATGGTGGGAAAACACCAGGTTTCAGACGCACGCCATCATTACTACAGTGTGAAACCTGCTCACTCCCTGGCGTCAGAATGTACTGTTTTACTGATTGGATATGTGGTAGATAATCTATAACGCCAATGAAAAGGACGCGTATCCAACACAGACAGTTTCATTTACTATTCTTTCGGAAAATATGAAATTTTCTGCGCGGTAAATACAAAATAAGTTTCGAATATGGCTCGACAAACTTTAAAATGTTTTTAGAAATGCTCTCTAAGTAGCTTGAAATTCAGTCTAAACTTTTCCATTTTCAATTTTCATTTGAAAAATGAACCCGCAAAATCGTACACGATTGCCCCCAAATCTTGCGCAGACAAAACCACACACACATATAAAGAAAATTATGAGATTTTTCGAGTAAACACAAACATAATCCAAGATAAACAGATCATACCTGTACATGCGCACCTTTCGCACATATTAACGAAAAATTCGGGTATCGAACGAAAATTGTTACTAGATTACAGATTTGTTGGTAGGGAGCACAAGCAGCAACTTATCTTGAATGAACACTCATCGACAGATAGACACTACTGGCCATTAAAATTGCTACACCACGAAGATGACGTGCTACAGACGCGAAATTTAAGCGAAAGGAAGAAGATGCTGTGATAAGCAAATCATTAGCTTTTCAGAGCATTCACACAAGGTTGGCGCCGCTAGCGACGCCTACAACGTGCTGACATGAGGAAAGTTTCCAACCGATTTCTCATACAAAAACAGCAGTTGACCAGCGTTGCCTGGTGAAACGTTGTTGTGATGCCTCGTGTAAGGAGAAATGCGTACCATCACGTTTCCGACTTTGCTAAAGGTCGGATTGTTGCCTATCGCGGTTGCGGTTTATCGTATCGCGACATTGCTGCTCGCGTTGGTCGAGGTCTAATGACCGTTAGCAGAATATGGAATCGGTGGCTTCAGAAGGGCAATACGGAACGCCGTGCTGGATTCCAACGGCCTCGTACCACTAGCAGTCGAGATGACAGGCATCTTATCCGCATGGCTGTAACGGATCGTGCAGCCACGTCTCGATACCTGAGTCAACAGATGGGGAGGTTTGCAAGACAACAACCATCTGCACGAACAGTTCGACGACATTTGCAGCAGCATGGACTATCAGCTCGGAGACCATGGCTGCGGTTACCCTTGACGCTGCATCACAGACAGGAGCGCCTGCAATGGTGTACTCAACAACGAACCTGGGTGCACGAATGGCAAAACGTCGTTTTTTCGGGTGAATCCAGGTTCTGATTACAGCATCATGATGGTCGCATCCGTGTTTGGCGACATCGCGGTGAACGCACGTTGGAAGCGTGTATTCGTCAGCGCCATACTGGCGTATCACCCGGCGTGATGGTATGGGGTGCCATTGGTTACACGTCTCGGTCACCTCTTGTTCGCAATGACGGCACTTTGAACAGTGGCCGTTACATTTGAGATGTGTTACGACCCGTGGCTCTACCCTTCATTTCTTCCCGGCGAAACCCTTGATTTCAGCAGGATAATGCACGACAGCATGTTGCAGGTCCTGTACGGGCCTTTATAAATACAGAAAATGTTCGACTGCTGCCCTGGTCAGCACGTTCTCCAGATCTCTCACCAATTGAAAACGTCTGATCAATGGTGGCCGAGCAACTGGCTCGTCGCAATACGCCAGTCACTACTCTTGATGAACTGTGGTATCGTGTTGAAGCTGCATGGGCAGCTGTACCTGTACACGCCATCCAAGCTCTGTTTGACTCAATGCCCAGGCGTATCAAGGTCGTTATTGCGACCAGAGGTGGTTGTTCTGGGTACTGATTTGTCAGGTTCTATGCACCCAAACTGCGTGAAAATGTAATCACATGTCAGTTCTAGTATAATATATTTGTCTAATGAATACCCGTTAATCATCTGCATTTCCTCTTGGTGTAGCAATTTTAATGGCCAGTAGTGTAGAAGTACAGACGTGTTCCAGGCGAGTGTGTTCGGACACTTGCTATTCACTTTGTATATTATTGAAATGGCAGAATTTCCGCAGATGGTGCAGCAATCTGACAAGTGCGGCAGTGAAACGGGCGATTTGGTAACCTTGGAAATAGCACGTTAGTTTAGGAATCAAAACACAAGAGTTGTGCCATCTGAACAACAAACTGCCATTGACCCTGATATCGATGTTCAGTCGAGATGCCGTCGTGGACCGGTGCACAGCGCGATGTTGGCGTGAAGGTATTTTACGAAAAGAGTGGCAGTTGCCCGGCTGCACAGCGCGTATTCGTGAATATTACAATGCCGCACGACACGCCTCAGTTCCATCGGCACGTGCTGTCAAAGTATGGGTACAGAATTTCGAGGAAACGAGTGACAAGGTGCGAGAGAGGAGCGGATGTAGAAAACGCATGTGCACGCCAGAGAATGTTGCAAGAATTGAAGGAACCACCAGCCGAAATTCCTGGCGTTCTGCACACAAGTATGCGCTGCAACTTGCATCGGATCGCACTGCACGGCGAATACTGCACAAGGAACTGCAATGCTATGCATACAAAATTCAAATAGTCCAAAAAATGAATGCTGACAACCTCCCAAAGAGACTGCACTTTCGCTGGGAATTGACGGAACTCAAACGACAACCCAGGCGTGCGCGGCAATCCGATTACAAGCGACCATGCCGATTTTTATGTGTCAGACTTTGTTAACAACGAATACTTTAGATACCGGTCAAGCAAATTTCCTGATATACTTCATGCAACGCCATTTCACATTCAGAAGTGGTACTACAGTGTGGTGTATCATCGTTTACAATGACAGGGCCTTATTTTTCGGAAGGCGATAGCGGCAACGTTGTGATTCTGAATATCAAATGTTGTGTTCACGTGTTGAACCGTGTGCTATTGTGACAGCTTATTGATCTTCCTGTTACTGCAAACATCCATAAAACAAGACCCGTGCCTTACATCGAGGCATTCCATTAACAAGCAACATAACATGTTCCTTGGTCATTCCATCTCCAATAACGGGGACATTTCCTGGCCTCTAAGATCCCCGGACCTTTCAGCGTGTCATTTCTTCTTTTGGGGTCATTTGAATTCTTAGGTTTTCCGGTGCGACTCAACAAACGCCATCCAAGAACTGAAGATGTGACGTCTAACATCCGTAAAAGACTTGAAGCGTGTTTGGAGAGAAATGGCAGCCACCTGTGTAATGTCATTTAGTGATGGACATTTTGAATTACGAACATGATAAATTCATGTTTTATTTCTTTTACATCGCTGTGAATAAATTCATATCACTGGTGGAGGTTTCAAAATCGTTACAATGAAATGCTACCTCAAAAAAGTTGCACAGATATTCAGTCAGTTTTGAGAAGATTTCAAAGTTGCACAACGATTCGCATCCTGGTTAAATGGTCAGAAATTGTACACTTCACAAAAAAAAAAAAAACATATTATCTTCTGACTACAGTATCAATGAGTTATAATTGGAATCTGTCAACTCATACAAATAGCTGCGTCTTACTGTTAGGGGGGGGGGGGGGGGCAAAGAATGGAACGATCACGTAGTCTAAGTCGTAGAAATAGTGTGTTGCAGACGTCGTTTCATTGACATCACACTTGAAAATGCGGTCTACAATGGAACCCGTTTACAAAGCGCCCGTAATACCCTTGCTAAAATATTGCTGAAGGGTATGGGACCCGTATCAAATAACTCACACAGGGGATACTACTAGTATTCAAAGGACAGCGCGAACGATTTTTGTTTGACACACGGCGATCTGTCTTGGAAATTCTAAAGAACCTGAACTGGCAGAGGCTTGAAGATGAAAAGCCAACTATCCCGCAAAATACACTACGACGTTTGAGTAACCAGTACTTATCGGTACTACAGCGACAGCGAAGAGATGATGAAACTACTTATAGCGCGCACACAGATGAGAGTGTTGTTGAATATTCTGTTTGCGGCTTTTGAACTGATCCCTTTTGCGGACTAACTACAATTACCAGATGGCACAAAAATATTTTATGAAACCGACTGTCTTTTTGAAAATAGATTTTAAACAATCGCAGCGGTCCTTCTTATTCGACGTGGAATATTTTGACTTTGGATGCCCTACACACAAAGTGATGGTCTTCCCTACGCGCCGGCCGCTGTGGCCGAGGGGTTCTAGCCGCTTCTGTCTGGAACCGCGCGACCGCTACGGTCGCAGGTTCGAATCCTGCCTTGGGCATGGATGTGTGTGATGTCCTTAGGTTAGTTAGGTTTAAGTAGTTCTAAGTTCTAGGGGACTGACGACCTCAGATGTTAAGTCCCATAGTGCTCAGAGCCATTTGAACCATTTTTTCTTCCCTACGCTCTATCCGTGAGTGGAACGGGAAGAAAACACAACACGTGCTACACTTGGAAGTATCCTCTGCCATGCACTTCATACTGGTTTGCAGAATGTCGATAAAGGCATAGACTATCTGACAAAAGTATCCGGAAACCCCCATATAACGCAGAATTTGCCACTACATGTCACGAGAAGCGGACTAGCGATTATAAAAGAAGGGATTTTTGTTGTGTTCTCAGTGGAGAACCAGCAACAGGAGAATGGGTCGGTCAGAAGATGTCAGGCGAGCAACAAATCCATCGGAGACACTTCAACCCTTCTAAAGATGGCCAAGTCGACTGCCGGTGATGTGACTCTGAAGAGGAAACGGTAAGGAACAACCTCAATAAACCATGACCAGGCAGACCCTATGCTCTTACGGGCAGGGACCGAGGAGTTCGTCACGCGTTCTGGCTCACATGGACATTCTTGCTTTCCATACTCGTTTTTGTATTCTCTTATACTCTTTCTCAACGTATTTTTCAATGCCTATTGCAATTGAAATTAGAGTTCGTGATGCTTACTCTTCCGGTAGCGTGTAGCCATGCATTGCGTGCCTTTAGTATTTGCCCATGTGTATGCCAACTTTGTAATTGGAACCCCCATTGTTTGTGCTGCTTTCGACTCAACATAGATTTAACCGAAAAAGTTGTTAACGACTTTACACATCCTCTGCATGATCATTCGTAACCTTTCCCGTAACCACAAGCTCGCCTTTTTGTAAAGGGCTGTGCTCTGTGCACCGCAGACACGTACATACATGTTCTGTTTCAACGTGTGAGATAAATGAGTCTACAAGATGCGGGGCAAGGGTTCAGAGATATTCCGTAGCGCAAACTTATTGACTAACCGTCTGTATTCATTTCAGGGCTAGGATCAATAAGATTGATTGTTGATGCACATTAGTTATGAATAACGGTAGTGTCTACTTTCAATAAAATATATCGCTAATTATCAGTTATAAAGCAAGTGAAAACAATTAATGTTTCAACAGTTGGTGTCAACCTGCAGTCTAGGGTCCCTCTGTCATACACAATACTTTCAGTCAGCATCTGGCGTGGTGAAATCTTTCAGATTTGAAATATATCTTAAACAACCTATGTTCATACCTCTGTTGGAGAAAGATTTTCATATTTCTTTCATTAGTCACTGTAAAACGAAATTAATGTTAAAAGAGCTACAAAAAGTAATTTTCATACTAAAAGAAAAAAAAGAAAAAACGACTGAAGTTTGTTGACATGGTTCAGACTGTCCACTGAGGCTCGGAAAGCATATTTGGTTCGAGTATCGGTTAACACGGTTAACACACGTTCACGATATTGCATTTCATTGATCATATTTATAGATTCATATAATTTCATAATAGTCGTTTAGTTTAAAAAATGGTTCAAATGACTCTGAGCACTATGGGACTTAACTTCTAAGGTCATCAGTCCCCTAGAACTTAGAACTACTTAAACCTAACTAACCTAAGGACATCACACACATCCATGCCCGAGGCAGGATTCGAACCTGAGACCGTAGCAGTCGCGCGGTTCCAGACTGAAGCGCCTAGAACCGCTCGGCCGCTCAGACCGGCCGTACAGTTTACTTTGACTGACGGGTCACAGACAATACCTATTACAATAGCTATCATATATACCACAGAACCTACTCTTCCTTCCAATTAAACTTGTCTTCTGTCTTTTCTTGATGACATATTCGAAAATATTTCTGAGTATCCAGTCGACACACATAACTTTTATTTTCGTATTACTTGATTCATTTGTTCGACATTAAATTTCCTGTTTACGGACACTGAATTGTATTTCGGGAGTTCCAAGTGTGGCTCGGATAACAGCAGTATCCGAAACAGGTTACACGAAAGAATATAGAAAAAAATGATTAGGTAACTTTTACGACGTTATTCAAAGTTCATAATGATCGCAGACTCATACCAGGAATTTATTTTCTGCATAGAGAAATATTTCTTCAGCTAAAAAGCAAGCCATTAGCCCCAAACTGTGTGCAAATTCACGAACGTGATTGAGACCTCACCGGCCGCGGTGGCCGAGCGGTTCTAGGCGCTTCAGTCCGGAACCGCGCGACTGCTACGGTCGCACATTCGAATCCTGCCTCGGGCATGGATGTGTGTGATGTCCTTAGGTTAGTTAGGTTTAAGTAGTTCTAAGTTCTAGGGGACTGATGACCTCAGATGTTAAGTCCCATAGAGCTCAGAGCCATTTGCACCATTTATTGAGACCTCACTTCAGTGACGTAATGCATCTTACATCACATATGAGGTTTGTGGTGGGCAGTATGCTCTGTCAGATGATTTGCTGGGTCATCTCTTACAAATGGTGCCTCATGTGTGAGCAGGTTGGCAAATCTTGTCACCTAGTGATTGATCTTAAGGCTAAGAACTATGGACGTATAGGCGTGCAGTATGTTTTTTACAGTATCACGTGTACCGCATCCTGAAATCAGTTGTCCTCTGCTATCACTGGAATCTTCCTCGCCGGCTTTTAGACCGTGTTCTTCTTGGTCAGCTGTAGGAAAGATTCTGGATCATCTTCGATTCGCAACTGTTGAAATTAGGAATCATGTCCGTGAAGGTCAGGTAGATGAACGTGATAATTTGCTCCTAAGTTCGCCACTGGAAGAACCAACACATGGAATTTACTGGTTTTCAGATACACAGATATGCCATTCGAAACCGGTGCTGCAAGTTTCAAATCACTATGGATGTAACAGAATCTGTAGCGTCACCGATGATGTAATTTGGTTGCTGTCATTACCGCATTATGTATTAGTTTAAATTCGTTAGTCTGAAAACTACCTGCCTCCTGTTGCAAAGAAGACGAATATCGGCTCGTAATCGCCTGATAGTGACACAATTAACAGACCTGGAAGAGGTCGAAATAAAAATCAATAACTTGCGCACCATCTACTCCAGGGATGGAAACACGTGAGTATTTGACACCCGTTATCACCGCTCCATCTCTCACATCATTAAAAATGCTGCTTGGCCACTGCACACAGCGGAAACTGGTCACAATGAATCAAATAACCTAGCAGTGCAGCAAGTTCTACTTATTATATATGTATTGCTCAACTATAGTGGAGGTAATCATCTTGAGGTTGAAGCTCTTTTGTCTGTGTTTGCTTTAACAATACATATGTTTTTGGTTGGGGTCCGCCTTCAGCAAAACACAATTTTGTTTTTTGTCCCAGACATGTTTCACTGCAGTTGCAGCATCATCAGTGGTTTTTTTTTAATTTTATGTCTCTTAAACATAAGGGACGTTCTTTACTGTTTATATATATATATATATATATATATATATATATATATATAGTTTTAAATCATAATTACAGATTTTTGAAGAGCATATAAAATTATGTAATCACTACCACATGGTGTGGTTTTCCTGTTGTATTATGTTTTTACAGTGTCTGTTTTTCTTTACAGTTTGTCATCTGCAACCAAATGTAACTTAATGTAGACAAAATATTTACGCAAAAATTACCATTTCTAAACTGTTATGGCTATGCCTGAAATTAATTAGTTTTATTTGAAAGATTGTGTGTGTGTGTGTGTGTGTGTGTGTGTGTGTGTGTGTGTGTGTGTGTGTGTGCATGTCTTTACATTATGTTTCACTTACATTTTCTTTTTTCCCTCATCTTCTTCAGTGTCAAGTTCTGTGTATTGAGTTGTCAATGTCACCGTTTACCAGCTGTAAAAACAAGATAGCGGATGGTGGAACAGTTGAAGGTGTGAAGACAGTCATAAAATAAAAAACCCACTGATGATGCTGCAACTGCAGTGAAACATGTCTGGGACAAACAACAAAACTCTGTTTTGCTAAAGGCCGACGTCACCCAAAAACATTCGTGTAGTGGAGGTGTAGCACATCACGGATCTAGAAATGTAAGTCAGATCGAATATATAAAGCTTCTTGTAATCTAATCAAGTGAACAATTGACAATGAACAGTACAGAGAATTATTCTAAAAACTGTAGCAAAGTAAAATAAAACTACTCTAAACTCCATGAGACTCGTGTTTAAATTTCACCCAGGAGGCGCTCATTCCCCATATTTAGCGAGAAATCGATTGCGCTCCACTTCCCGAAAAATGTACCAAGCTCACACAATTAATTACCGTGTAATCAGGACAGGCTGAAACAAAATCGCAAAGCGATATGAGGCAACCACCTTACACATCTTTTAGTGACGCTCTGTGTAGAGTTCATGCAGGAAATATTTGAAGGGCTCCATCACCAACTGTTGAAGAGAAATTCGGGGATGGTGACTGGATCCTTCAACACGATCGAGCATTTGTTCATAATGCACGGCCTGTGGAGGAATGGTTACACGACAATAACATCCCTGTAATGGACTGGCCTTCACAGAGTCCTGATCTGAATCCTATAGAACACCTTTGGGATGTTCTGAAACGCCGACTTCGTGCGAGGCCTCACCGACCGACATCGATACCTCTCCTCAGTGCAGCACTCCGTTAAGAATGGGCTGCCATTCCCCAAGAAACCTTCCAGCACCTGATTGAACGTATGCCTGCGAGAGTGGAAGCTGTCATGAAGGCTAAGGGTGGGCCAACACCATATTGAATTGCAGCATTACTGATGGAGGACGCCACGAACTTGTAAGTCATTTTCAACCAGGTGTCCGGATACTTTTGATCACACTTATACAAGTTACACCCTGTATAGAGAAGTCTTCCGTGCGACATTCCTTACGATACCCTTGTCTCTGATGAATACTCGACGTTAGCTAGTTACATGTTCCTTCACTACTCCGTTAAAAAAACAACAACTGGATTTTCGACAGCTGAGATGAAACAAACCAAATATTGTAGAAGAATACTCGAAGCTCCAGAAAACTATGCAATTATTCTGTTGCAATACTGCACTCTTAAAAATAACTTGAACCTGCAGGAAATCAGACTACAATCTGCAATACTTTTTGAAAACACCTTAAGTCAGATTTAATTCAGATAGTCTGTGCAGTAGAATTCCCTTTTGGGTTTCCGAGTGCTAGATAGTACTCGTAGAGGCGGCGGTGGACCGAAAACCACTCGTACATTAAGAAGACAGTAGAGCATCTAGGCACAGCAGAGGAAACTTGGCGGGATGCCAAACCAAACAAGAACTTTATCACACACAAAAAATCTATGCGTACTTATTTCTAGAGATCCTCCTCCTCGTTGGCTCTCAGTCGCCAGCAACCGAAAGATTTCTAACCATAAAAGTTTATGCTTTGTTCGATGCCGATCTTTGGCATCATGCAGTATTTGTAGCTCAGTGGTCTCCAGTGGTGATTACTGAGTGTCGTTTCGTTTTATTGAGCTCTAGTCGAATAGTTCTCGCTGGAATACGTCACCAAGTAATTTCTAGTTCATGTGCACTCAGGATACAATCTATGACTCCTTTCCCAAAAAGAAATCTCATCGTACGGAGTTGGGGCAGAAAATAGTAGAAACATGTGGTTGTCTGTAAGGGGTATTTGTAAGAGATTCCACACGATCAGCTCCAGTTAAGACTGAGTTAAAGCAACAAAGGAAAGAATATAAAAGCTTTAATGTTCCGTCAGCAAATAGGTCATTAGGGACAGAGCACAATCTCGTACTCGGAAAAGACGGAGAAGAAAACCAGCCTTGCCTTTTGCAAAAAGCGAGCAGGAATGCCACAAAATAGCAAAAGTCGCATATTCTTGTTTTATACCTATATAATAATTTGGAATTGTGTGCGTAAAATGGGTCTGAAATTTATTTGGAAATTCTATTTAAAAATGTTTTTCCACGTTTTTCGTAATTGTATGTGCACTCAGGGAAGTTACTCACCTTGTGATGTGTTCGTATTCAAACCTTCTCATTTCCGGAAATAGGAGATACGGAAAGCTGTGGACTTCACTTATTTGTTATGGAAACTTCTATCTCCCGGCTGCTATCGTTATCGTAATGATCAGGAGTGCTTATAGGTTTTGATCTGTGATTGTTTTGAGTCTTGATCGTAAAAACATTAGAGGTCAATTATCAGAAGCATTTTGAATATACTTCAGCAGTATTAGGACGTAGTAATAATACAGGGTGATTCAAAAAGAATACCACAACTTAAGGAATTTAAAAAATGCAACGACAAAAGGCAGAGCTAAGCACTATCTGTCGGCGAATTAAGGGAGCTATAAAGTTTCATTTAGTTCTACATTTGTTCGCTTGAGGCGCAGCTGACTAGGCGTCAGCGTCAGTTGATGCTAAGATGGCGACCGCTCAACAGAAAGCTTTTTGTTTTATTGAGTACGGCAGAAGTGAATCGACGACAGTTGTTCAGCGTGCATTTCGAACGAAGTATGGTGTTAAACCTCCTGATAGGTGGTGTATTAAACGTTGGTATAAACAGTTTACAGAGAATGGGTGTTTGTGCAAAGGGAAAAGTTCTGGACGGCTGAGAATGAGTGATGAAAATGTAGCCTGGCCTCCAAGAAGCCCTGATCTTACCCCCTGCGATTTTTTCTTATGGGGGTATGTTAAGGATATGGTGTTTCGCCCACCTCTCCCAGCCACCATGGACGATTTGAAACGAGAAATAACAGCAGCTATCCAAACTGTTACGCCTGATATGCTACAGAGAGTGTGGAATGAGTTGGAGTATCAGGTTGATATTGCTCGAGTGTCTGGAGGGGGCCATATTGAACATCTCTGAACTTGTTTTTGAGTGAAAAAAACCTTTTTAAATACTCTTTGTAATGACGTATAACAGAAGGTTATATTATGTTTCTTTCATTAAATACACATTTTTAAAGTTGTGGTATTCTTTTTGAATCACCCTGTATTTAAAGTAAATAACATGAGCGAAATGAGGCAAGCTATACAGGCAACATATTAACACCGATCATCAACTGATGATTTTTTCATTTTTTTTATCTAGGAAGTCCTCCAACATGGGGATAATACAAAGAAGCCCAAGCTACTTGGGTTGCTTATCAACATAAAAATTATATCACTATGGCAGTTTGGATGTAGTTAAACCTATATAGAGACACTTGAAACATCAAGGTATTCTCATTTTGTACCAACGAAAAAGTCATTCGGTATCTTCATATGAATTCGTATCTGTCTATGATTGTATTTTTAGGACATAAACTTTGAACTAAGGAGTCAGTGAAGCCGTTATTTCATTTAATGATGTCCATCTAGGTAGATATGGCCGGAATGCTCTAGTAGGCAGAGAACAGTGCTCCAGCCCTGGAAGACATGTGTTCAGTCCTGGATGGTTCAAATGGTTCAAATGGCTCTGAGCACTATGCGACTTAACTTCTGAGGTCATCAGTCGTCTAGAACTTAGAACTAATTAAACCTAACTAACCTAAGGACATCACACACATCCATGCCCGAGGCAGGATTCGAACCTGCGACAGTAGCGGTCACGCGGTTCCAGACTTAAGCGCCTTTAACCGCACGGCTACACCGGCCGGCGGTCCTGGATGCAAGTGGGGATTTTTCCCTGTTCCGCTTCCTCTAGGATGGGCCCAGATCCACTCAGCCTGCTATCAAATAAATACCATGAATATTTCTCGGGAGTAAAAGGCGGCTAAGGAGGCAGACACGCGACCCACCCCCTCCTAGAGCAGTACTCTGACTACAATCAGGGCGGCAGCCCAGTCACAGGTTTTCACCATATGGACAGGTTAATGGTCCTGGTCTTGGCATTGTTCCTGGTGTTAATCCTGTCAAAGGTCTTCAGCATCCAAACAAAGTGCGAATACGCAAGGCTCAGTACACAGCTGAAATCAACACCAAGAATGCAAAGGCAGCAAGAAGAAGAAAGCTTTTAGATAAAGCAGAGCTAGACTATGACCCTGATTCCTCTGCGGGATACTTTTTTACTAAACAATCAGTGTTGCTTGAGAAATTTCATACTTGCACTGAAGCGCCAAAGAAACTGGTATGGGTGTGCGTATTCAGATACAGAGACATGTAAACAGGTAGAATACGGCGCTGCGGTCGGCAACGCCTATGTATGACAAATGTCTACTGCAGTTGTTAGATTGCTTACTGGTGTTACAATGCCAGGTTATCAAGATTTAAGTGAGTTTGAAGGTGGTGTTATAGTCGGCGCACGAGCGATGGGACACAGCATCTCCGAGGAAGCAATGAAGTGGAAATTTTCCCGCACGACCATTTCACGATTGTACCGTGAATATCAGGAGACAGGTGAAACATCAAATCTCCGACATCGCTGCGGCCGGAAAAAGATTCTGCAAGAACGGGACCAAAGACGACTGAAGAGAATCGTTCAGCGTGACAGAAATGCAATTCTTCCACAAACTACTACAGATTTCAATGCTGGGCTATCAACAAGTGTCAGCGTGCGAACCATGTAACCAAACATCATCGATATGGGCTTTCGGAGCCGAAGGCCTAATTGTGTACCCCTGATGACTGCACAACACAAAGCTTTACGCCTCCGCCTGGGCCTATCAACATTAACATTGGACTGTTGATGAATGGAAACACGTTGCGTGGTCGGACGAGTCTCGTTACAAATTGTATCGAACGGGTGAAGATGTACGGGTATGGAGACAAGCTCATGAATCCATGGAACCTGCATGTCAGCAGGGGACTGTTCAAGCTGGTGGAGGCTCTGTAATGGTTCGGGCGTGTACAGTTGGAGTGATATGGGACCCCTGATACGTCTAGATACGACTCTGACGGGTCGGCCGGGGTGGCCGAGCGGTTCTAGGCGCTACAGCTGGAACCGCGCGACAGCTACGGTCGCAAGTTCGAATCCTGCCTCGGGCATGGATGTGTCTGATGTCATTAGGTTAGTTAGGTTTAAATAGTTCTAAGTTCTAGGGGACTGATGGCCTCAAAAGTTAAGTCCCATAGTGCTCAGAGCCATTTGAACCATTTTTGAACGACTCTGACAGGTGACACGTAAGCATCCTGTCTGATCACCTGCAACCATTCATGTTCATTCTGCATTCCGACCGACTTGGGCAATTCCAGCACGGCAATGCGACACCCCACACGTCGATAATTGCTACAGAGTGGCTCCTCTGAGTTTAAACACTTCCGCTGGCCACCAAACTCCCCAGACACGAACATTATTGAGCATATCTGGGATGCCTTGCAACGTGCCGTTCAGAAGAGATCTCCTCCCCTTCCTACTCTTACGGATTTATAGACAGCCCTGCAGGATTCATGGTGTCAGTTCCATCTAGCACTACTTCAGACTTTAGTCGAGTCCATGCCATGTCGCGCTGCAGCACTTCTGCGTGCTCGCAAGGCCCTACACTATGTTAGGCAGCATTTTCCAGCATTTAACATTTGTGTGTTGTATGTACAGGGTGTGTTGAAAAGTCATGCTTCTTAATATTTTATGTGGAAATTCTTTGTGCTTTTCAAATAAAACAAATTAACATTCCACATTTTTTTTTCATAGCTACCTATTTATTTCTCAACATAGTAGCCCTGGCGACGAACGCATTTCTCCCAATGAGAGACTAGCTTGTTGGTACCGTCACTTCGTAGACGGAGTGAAACCTCGTCTCTGCTTGCAGCCGCTTCATCACTATCACAGTTAATTCCTCGAAGGTGTTCTTTAAGTTCTGGAGTCAAATGAAAATCGGATGGGGCCAAGTAGAAACTGTGTGGAGGCTAATCGACGACAGTGAACCCAAGACATCGGACTGTTACAGTTGTCGCAGCGCTCGTGAGTGGTCTTGCACCGTCATGTTGAAGGAGGGAGTACTCCGTGTGTGGACGAATTCTTCGAATTCGAAACTCAATTAGCGCACGCTCTTCCTAAAGCACCAACATAGTTACGTTACACAGCGCAATGTTACACACTACAGTTCAGTGCCATCCAGTGGCAGAGGGCTGCAGATATGTAGGCATCAAAAATAAAGATACAGAATGTTAATAATGTTTGTTTTACTTAAAACTGTGTAACAACTTTAACATAATAATAGGAAGGCATTACTTTTCTGCACAGCCTTGTTTCTTTTTCTGTCAAAGCACTAGGCCAATGATATACAAATTTTCATAAATGCTATAAAATAGCTAGAAGGGCCACTGATCTAGAACAGAGACAAGAACTGGATAATTCTGTAAATCACATTGAGATACGTGAAATCTTTCCCTGTTAAAAACAGCTTAACTGTGAAAACTTTATAAATATTTTCCCAATAAGACAGAAGCATTGGTTGTAATTCAGTGACATGAGAATACATGCTGAAAACGGCTGTCTAAAATCCAAGTTCTAGCTACAGCGATTCCAGAGATAAATAGGTTGTACCGACTACCCTTAGATCATTTAGGGAAACTACGGGTAACGTGAATGTGGCTGGCCGGCCGGGGTATGAACCGCTGCCTTTCTGAATTCGAGCCAGTTGTCCTACTAAACACATGTACCATACGAGGTGAAATGCCTTTCCTCTGCTTTCCGCACGCCCTTCAAATCAAATACAGAACGACTTGCATGTACTACATTGTGATAAAAAGTATCAGGACACCCCCACAAACATTTTTTTCATATTACGTGCATTGTGCTGCCACCTACCACCAGGTACTCCATATCAGCGACCTCAGTAGTCATCAGAAATCGTGAGAGAGCACAATGGGGCGCTCCACAGGATTCACGGACATCGTGGCCAGGTGATTGGGTGTCACTTGTGTCATAAGTCTGTAGGCGAGATTTCCACACTCTTAACATCCCTAGGTCCACTGTTTCCGATGTGACAGTGATGTGAAACGTGAAGGGACACGCACAGCACAAAAGCGTACAGGCCGACCTCGTCTGTTGACTGACAAGACAGCCGACAGTTGAACAGGGTCGTAATGTGTAATAGGGAGACATCTATCCAGACCACCACACAGGAATTCCAAACTGCATCAGGATCCACTGCAAGCACTACGACAGTTAGGCGGGAGGTGAGAAAACTTGGATTTCATGGTCGAGCGGCTGCTCATAAGCCACACATCGTGTCGGTAAATGAAAACGACGCCTCGCTTGATGTAAGGAGCGTAAACATGGGAGGATTAAACAGTGGAAAAACGTTGTGTGGAGTGATGAATCACGGCACGCAGTGTGACGATACGATGGCAGGGTGTGGGTATGGCGAATGCCCGTTGAACGTCATCTGTCAGCGTGTGTAGTGCCAACAGTAAAAGTCGGAGTCGATGGTGTTACGGTGTGGTAGTGTTTCTCATGGAGGATGCTTGCACCCTTTGTTTTGCGTGGCACTGTCACAGCACAGGCTTACATTGATGTTTTAAGGACCTTCTTGCTTCCCACGGTTGAAGAGTAATTCGGAGATGGCGATTGCATCTTTCAACATGATCGTGCACCTGGTCATAATGCACGGCCTGTAGTAGAGTGATTACACGACAGTAACATCCCAGTAATGGACTGGCCTGCACAGAGTCCTGACCTGAATTCTATAGAACACCTTTGAGATATTTTTGAACGCCGACTTGCTGCCAGGCCTCAACGACCGACATCGATACCTCTCCCTAGTGCAAAACTCCGTGAGGAATGGGTTTCCATATCCCAAGAAACCCTCCAGCACCTGACTGAACGTATGCCTGCGAGAGTGGAAGCTGTCACCAAGGCTCAGGGTGGGCCAACAACATACTGATTTCCATCATTACCGATGGAGGGCACCACGAACTTGTCATTTCCAGCCAGGTGTCCGGATACTTTTGATCACATAGTGTATATTCAGCTGAAACATGTCGCTTATATGGTTGCTAACGTCAGGCGTTCCACATGCAGTAATCTATTGATTTAGCTACCATAGATTCACATTGACCGAGTTCCAGTGCTATTTTTTATTGTGCTGTGTGACAAAATGGAGCGCACTGGTGCAACAGAACCCTTAGGACGTCTTACTAGGACCACGTGCCGCCGCCGGCTCCCAGCCACGCCCCCACCCGCTTCGCCGCCAGTGGTGATTGATCCCTGGGCGCTGCCATTAATCACGGCGCGGCTGTGGCTGATACCGCTGTGGAGCTAGGGGTGGCGGCTGTGGCGGAGGTGGGGGTAGTGGTAGGGTGGGGCAGCAGTTGTATCAGCGCCAGTGCGTCTGCCCCCCCCCTTCTCCCCCACCCCATCACACCCCGCCCGCACCATCCATCACAGGCCCTCGCCGCTCCTTTGTTGCTTACAGTTTCCCCTCTGAGTTTCAACTCTTTCACCTCGCATCTCTTCTGACTGTCCTCGCGGCGCTGCCTTTGTACACAAAGACAGAAAGATGTCTCGATCCATTTCTCAGTACTGTTTGGGGAAACAGAACCGACACAGACGTGCTAACAACTGAAAGACTTGAAATTTTGCATCCATTTCCTGATTTATTTCTCTAGAGTTACACATATTGCAACTTTCGCGACGTAGCAGTGTGTTGGCGCCGGTGGGACGACGACCTTACCTCTCGTGAAAGGCAGCTGCTTCTCGTCAGCTCCAAACCTACATGCCACCCGGACGATACAGTTTCACTATCAGGTTCTGCTGCAATACTCCCTCCATACGACTCTGTTTCGTCTTGTTCCGGCAACAACTCGGAAACAAAAAACACTGTTAATTTTGAAACTGTTTGCAACTGGCAATCGGACCCATCACTTATTTACAGGCATGGTGGTCTTTTTCAGAAATGATTGTAGCCAGGTACAGCAGAAGGGGAGGAAACCCAGGGATAGATGGTTCTACAAACCAGCATACTACATTACCAAACGTGTAAAAAAAACACTGTGGTATTCAACAAAAAAGGTTCATTCTAGGCGCTTCAGTCCGGAACTGCGTGACTGCTACGGTCGCAGGTTCGAATCCTGTCTCGGGCATGGTTGTGTGTGATGTCCTTAGGTTAGTTAGGTTTAAGTAGTTCTAAGGGACTGGTGACCTCAGATGTTAAGTCCCATAGTGCTCAGAGCATTTTGAACCATTTGAAAAAGGTTCAAAGCAAAAAGCACTGACACAATATAGCAGCATTTTAAAACGAAGTCTTTCACGACGGCACTGTTTGTAAAACATTCTTGGACTTCTTGCCGCGTCAATTCAGGGTGAAACCTCAAGCTTTCGACGATTACCTCCATCGTCTTCGTCAGTATCAACTAACTGTCTAAACTGCTGTTATGTAGCCCATAAACGGCTTGTGATTGATCGGTAATTACAGAATGCTGTCGCAGATGGTTTCATCGTTTGCGCTGGTGGTTCCACTGCTCCCGTAGTAGCGACAAATATCTCTGCTTCTTCTTCCCATTAGCCGGCCGGAGTGGCCGAGCGGTTCTAGGTGCTACACTCTGGAACCGCGCGACGGCTCGGTCGCAGGTTCGAATCCTGCTTCGGGCATGGATGTGTGTGATATCCTTAGGTTAGTTAGGTTTAAGTAGTTCTAAGTTCTAGGGGACTGATGACCTCAGAAGTTAAGTCCCATAGTGCTCAGAGCCATTTGAGCCATCTTCTCCCCATTGAGAGGTCGCTTCCATGCACCGCTAAGGTTATGCCCACTGTCACGGTTGAAGTTATTCACACATATTCTTAGTTCTAAGGCCTCTGCAATTACAGAATGCCAGTGTGTAGGACCATAGGACAAAAATTTTGTTTCGGCAAACACTATTTTATGTCTGTTTGTAAGGCTGTGTGCAGCAACTACAGATTTCTTCAACTTCGATTTTTAATATGCCGTTGACGTCCAGCATAGTGGTCAAAAACGGGACCCAACTTTGTCATATACAGCAGCTAAAAGGTACAACTCCTGAAGAATTCTGGCCTACGACAGGATGTCATTAAAAATATTTTAGCCCGAGCTTTTAGACCTCCTAGCCTGTGCAAATTAGCTGAAGTCCACAAGCAATGTATTCCACTGAGAGCAATTGTTTGCGCTATTGGCTCTCCTATCTACAGGCTATCCAAATATTTAAGCAACTTGATGATTCCGATAGTTGGCCTCTGCGAACATCGCATCAAAAACTCTCAGACGTTCATTAGATTAGAGTTGGCCCAAACGATATTTTAGGCACCTGGTCTCACTAGTTATAAAAGTTCCTGTGGAGGACACATTGCAAGTGTTGGCAGAGCATTTTCCACCAGAAACGATAAAATTGTTCCAACATGTTTTGCCGATAAATTTATAGGGCGATAAATTTTATTAACTGACGGACGGAATGGCTATGTGTTCTCCTTTCCCTCCAGCAGTGGCCAACTTTTTATAGGAATACTTTGAGGAACGTGCATTAAATCTGTCTCCCCTTTTTCCGTCTTCACTTCATAGCTATATTGACGACTCGATTATGGTCTGACCACAGGGGATAGAATCTCTTGAGTACTTCCTTGAACATGCGAACACCAAGCCTCCACATATCCAGTTCACTGTCGAGAGAGAAAGAAGGAAGTCGGCCATTTTTAGATGTTTTAGTACAACGAATTTCGGATGGTCGTTTCAGTCACTGAGTGTACTGCAAGCCGACACACTGATTTTCATCATCCAGTCAAGGAGAGAGTAATTCTAAATACATTGGCACACAGAGCAAAAACTGTTTCTGACAAGGACCATTTGGATTCAGAAACTGATCATCTAACGTACGTATTCCAAAAGAATGGCTATGATTCACTTGTTATGAAGTCAGCGTTCTCCGAAAAACAAGACAACGTGAAATTGTTGAATGTTCACGTGATGAGCCACTGACTGTATTCCTTCTTTTCTCCGGTGCTACATCCAGAAAAATAGGCAGAGTACTGGGAAGAAGAGGTATGATATCTACTTTCCGAACTCCTAGGAAGAAAAACGAGATGCTACGCCATGTTAAGGACATTCTCCGCCTCAAGATCCTGTGATTTAAAACATTCCTTGTATGTAAGGAAGCAGTTACGTCGGTCAGTCCATCCGTACCGTTTCCGACCGCTGTGCAGAACATCAAGTGCATATCGAAAATCGAGAACTGCAGAAATCTGCAGTTGCTGAGAACAGCCTTACAAACAGAAAATGTTGTTTGGCGAAACAAAAGTTTTGTCCCAGGGTCCTACACACTGGCATTCCGTAATTGCAGAGGCTGTAGAGCTGTGTGAGATGAGTTCAACCGTGACAGATACAATCTTAGCAGTGTATAGAAGCGAGCTCTCAATGCGAAGAAAAGACAGATATGTTCGCCGCAATGTTTACGCTACTACGGGAGCAGTGGCACCACCAGCGCAGACGATGACACCATCTCCGACAGCATTATGTAATTACCGATTAATCACGAGCTGTCTATGGGCTATGTAAGGTCACCATAACAGCAGTTTAGACAGTTAGTTGCTGCTGACAAAGACGATGGAAGTAATCATCGCAAACTCGGGGTTTTACCCTGAATTGACGCGGCAAGAAGTCTGACCATGTTTTATACTACAGTAGCATTTACTGTACAAACCAGTACTGCATTTAACAGGAAAATAGCCAAAAATGGAAAACAGGGTCTATACCATCGCTCACAACTTTGCTCGGCACATACATCTCTAAAGTGTATTGTACAATGCTGTTGTGATGATGATGTTGGTTTGTGGGGCGCTCAACATCGTGGTCATCACAATGCTGTTGAATTTTGTCCACTGATAATATTATTAGTGCTGGAGATGGAATTTTCGGGTGATATGAAATCCGTTTCTTGTCGCTGTTGCTAAGCAGAAAGATATTCCTACCTTTCGTTGTGCGGGGTGTTCAAAAAGTCTCTCCGCAGTGCCGTATGTGTTTAGCCGCGCGTGTTGTTCTGCCTGGGTTACTTCCCTTTAAGTGGACTCTCCCAACATTCCACCGTTTCGTTTATCGCAGCCAGCGTCAATAGTATCGTTGGTGTGTGTCGTTACGTGTTGACGTGAACGTTTTAGTTGCTTTGTTCGTTTGTTTCGTTTTTGTCACTGTTAAAATGTTAACCATTGAAGAACGTGTGTTTCTAGTCGAACAAGCGTTCAAAGCTGGCGGTAAATACACAGTTCCAGTTCGTAAAACATTTAATTCAGTTGTCCCTTGGACAACACACCCACATCGCGATACTGTGCGAGATTTGACTAACAAATTTCGAAGTACGGGTTGAGTGACAGATGCACCGAGAAGTGGTCGTCCTAGCGTTTTGTCTGAGAATAAAGTACTCGATATTTCCGATAAAATGTTCGTGAATCCGAACACGTCAGTAAGAAAACTCGCCCAGGAAATCGATGTTAGTGACGGAAAGGCCCACACAGCTGTAAAAATTAGAACTTTTCCCATACAAAGTGACAGTCGTGCAAGAACTGAAAAATACTGATCATGGCAAGAGACTGCATTATTGTCAATGGTTCAAAAATTTCGTTCAACAAAATGGAAGGGATGTTCTTAATAAAATGTTTTTCACTGACGATGCGTGTTTTCATTTATCCGGGTACATGAACTCGCAAAATTCTCGTACGTGGAGTACTGCAAATCCATTGTATATTCATGAGGAACCACTTCATTCTGTGAAAATAGGAATTTGATTGCAATTTCTAGACGTCGGATTGTGGGTCCCATATTTTTCAACGAAATAATAAACGCACAACGATACTGCAGTGATATTCTGTACCCATTCATAGGAGAATTTGTGTTAAGTGAAATACTGAACGGTTATTTTCAACAAGATGGTGCAACCGCGCATACAGCTCGCGTTTCTATGTCACTGCTTGCTGACGTTTTTGGTGATAGCAAAATTTCACAGGGACTTTGGCCTCCACGATCGCCTGACCTCACACCACCTGACTTTTTCTTCTGGGGTGCAGCGAAAGCAACTGTCTATAAGAACCGTCCAAAATCCATCGATGAATTGAAAACTGCTATATCCACTTTCACTGTTTCTGTTACAGAAGAAATGTTACAGCTTGTGTTTGGAAACATGATTAGACGAATTGAATTGTGTATTCAACAACAGGGGGGACACTTTCAACGTTTAATGTGAAAATTTGTAACTAAAATGAATATTCAATACATTAATAACTTTTATTTCACTGAGTTTCATTTCGGCATACGGCACGCGCGGCTAACAATCATACGACACTGCAGAGAGACTTTTTGAACAGCCCGTACTTTTATTTGCAGCAGGATTCAGTGATGCTGTATATTCGCTGATTCCCTGTTCTAGATTCAGTCGAAAAGTTCGGGTCATTTTGTTACCAGCATGCCTAAAATGTTTTCTGCAGAGGTCGGTACTCTGATCAACTGCTCAAGGTAATTTCCGATAAAGCGCTTAGAACAATTTCACGTTACTCTCTCTACCTTCTGCCGTCCTGATCTCTTGAGCCTCCCAGTTTAAAGCTGGTTAAGTTAAAATCTCCATTTAAAACTATAACATGACCAAGAAATTTATGCGAAATATTCTCCAAGTTTCCCCACATCTGTTTCGCCAGTACTGCTGCTGAGGCAGGGGACCTATAAAAGCAGTGGATGATGATGACGTTTGCTCCACAATTAACCCTTGTCTTCACTCAAATTATTTTTCATTCGGAAACTGTTCTGATCTCACTAGATATTATCGTACTTTTACGGCTACAAACACGCCCACACCACCAGCTTTCACGTTATCTCTGCGATGTACATTCCAATCGGAATTCAGAATTCCATTTCTATTGATATCTGATTTCTGCCAGCTTTCTGTCCGTAGGACTATGTGGGCATTGTTACCGTTTGTAAGCGATATAAGTTGCGGGCCCTTTCCATAAACGCTCCTGCAGTGCACTACATTTTCTTTCTCCGATCTACTATGACGAATGCTACTCTGTTCGGACTCAAAAGACATCTTATTGGGGCTGTGGAGCTATTTCTCTATCCCAGATAAATAGCATGTGTACGCCACAGCTACTCCTCTACACTAGTAGCCGCTTCTTGTGCGTAGTGCACGCCTGACCTATTAAGGGGGACCCTGGGGTGTAGGCAGCAGTGCGATATAACATCGAGCCTTCGGCAGAAGTGAACCATTAATAAAGGCACGACACGGTTGTCAAAATCAGTGTCCTGAAAATCAGGGTTTATGTGCAGAGGTATGTATGACTTCCTCTTCTAGCCAACACCAACTAAACATGTCTGAATCAAGTTGGACGCAGTAGGTTAACGGCTACTCTACTAATGGCCAACCTCATTTGTCCTAGAAACGACAACTATTGTCCGTCAAGAATGAAGCGCAAGCACTGAATAAGAGCGAAGTGAGGCGAATTCACCGTTTTATTAACTCGGCTCCCGAACCAACAGGAGACTGCAGCCCTCTAACTCTCTAGAGCAGGGGCGGGCAAACGTTGCACACCGCTCGTGAGCGCACAGCGCTGCACGTGTGCTGCTCGCGTGCAATCGAATGGGGCAGTGGCGACAGCCGGCAGGTTGCGGCAGTGTAGTACAGCGGCAGTGTAGTACAAGGCTAAGCCGCGGACGTTGATGCGAAGCGACCACTACGTAGTGAACGTTGTATTTCAAGAACCGGGTAATGCAGAGTGAATCAAGGAAACGGAGACGTGGAGATTTGCTATCTTTTAAAAAGTAATGGGAGAATCATTTTTTCTTTGTGCAAAGACGAGAAAATTCGAAATGTTTAATATGTGGCAGTATTCTCGCTGGTCAGCGGAAGTTTAGAATTGAAGACCATTATAATAAATCTCACAAGGACGAGTACAATATATGGTCGGATTCTGAGCGAATGGGGAAATTGACTGAGCTTAAGAAGAACGACTTGACGATATTAGATGCATCTGTCCTAGTTGCCGTTGTCACGAGAGATCTGCGAATTTCTCTCGTCATGTCTCTCATCTAACTGATTTAACATTTTATGGAGCACTGACAACAATAATAGCCCAGCGGTACGTGCAAGCTATAAAATTGCGCTTAATATAGTGAGAGCTGGAAAACCATCTGCTGAATTAATAAGCCTCGGTTAAGAGCAAACATAAGTGATGAAAATTTACGTAACTGTTTGCGTTTGTCTGTATGCAGAAATTTTGTTCCAGATATTAAACGTATTGTAAAGTCCACCTGTGATAATTAAATAAAACGTATCGTAGTTAATAGGTACTCTTTCAAACCATGATTTATTTCAAGCACTCCTGCTAACCTTATTCCATCATTCAATAAAGCAAGCTAGAAAAACAAAACGCATTACAGAGGAAGGTGTGGACAGAAGGTATGGTGGGGAGGGAAGGTAAGCGGGTGGCCAGCTTGCCCCTGTGTGCACGCAGAGCACCTGTTAACTGCACGCGTGCAAGTGCACCGCACACGTGCAGGATTCCTGCCCGCCCCTGCTCTAGAGCTTCCAGCCACCCACCGGTCGTTGTACACTGCATCAGGTTGGCACCTACTATGCATTGCACAGCGAAGTCTCAACGAAATAGACACGTTCAAACGAACAATGACTGCTTCTCGATAGCCGCCACTTTGTGGTCTTAGTTAATGAATTAACGACTAACCCCATCAAAGAGGATCTTTGGGTTCAGTGACTCCTATACCTGGGGGTGTTACAGTTGTTGCTCAGTCCAGCGATATTAAATATGTAAAATACAATCATCACGTTTCATTGAATTTAAACTAATCCATACATATCAAAATTTATGTTAGATGATTTAAATCTTTTGATTTTTTGTTAATTAAATGATACTTTTATTTTTTGAAGAACTACAATGGCTAATTAACCCCGTGCTTTAAGTGAAGCAAAGAGGCCGTCTCACGGGTGGGCTTCCTAAAGGTATAGTATGTTAGGCAGTGACTTGCACTCTCGTTCAGGCGTGTAGTGTAGCAAGATACGTGATCTTTCTTTATACGGTAGCAACACAATTCCTTGCCTGCCATGGTATATTTGAGGCCACAGAAACGACGCATTCCATCGCCTTAAAAAGAAGCGTGACTTTTCCCTGTTAAAGGTAGAAAGAACGGGGGCTGCTACTATGCTGGATAGTCATAGTTCTAAGTTTGGTAGTAGTAGGGTGGGAACATGTAAGAACCGGTCGCGGAATCTGTGAACAAAATCAAATGGCTCTGAGCACTATGGGACTTAACTTCTGAGGTCATCAGTCCCCTAGAACTTAGAACTACTTAAACCTAACTAACATAAGGACATCACACACATCCATGCCCGAGGAAGGATTCGAACCTGTCACCGTAGCGGTCGCGCGGTTCCAGACTGTAGCGACTAGAACCGCTCGGCCATCCCGGCCGGCTATCTGTGAACAAGACAGATTAATGCACATAGGTACATATTGCGTGGAACTGCGTTATAAAATTTCTTTTTTCGACCTGTCAGCCTCGTATGAAGTAACTCTTGCAATGGTATAATTTGATTGTGGCATCAGGAGTTTTAAAAGCTGTTTCTATAATGTGTATATTCGATTTAAGCAGATCAAAATCTGATTTGCGCTGCTCAAGCACAACTGAATCACAGTCATCCCTTCACCTTTGAGCCCGGTCGCATAACGGATACACGCAACACTAAACATACAGAATGAGCAGGGACTAACAAAAATTCAGAGGTCACCACCGGGTTCTCAACCGGATCAAACAAAGCTATATTTGCCCGCCATTAGCATTGATGAGAGTTTCCACTGTCTCAGGCATACGTTCAATCAGGTGCTGCAAGGTTTCTTGGGGAATGGCAGCCCATTCTCCACGGAGTACTGCACTGAGGAGAGGTATCGATGTCGGTTGGTGAGGCCTGGCACCAAATCGGTGTTCAAAAATATCCCAAAGGTGTTCTATAGAATTCAGGTCAGGACTCTGTGCAGGCCAGTCCATTACAGGGATGTTATTGTCGTGTAATCACTCCGCTACAGGCAGTGCATTATGAACAGGTGCTCGATCGTGTTGAAAGACGCAATGCTCCGAATTGCTCTTCAACAGTGAGAAGCAAGAAGATGCTTAAAACATCAATGTAGGCCCGTACTGTGACAGTGCCACGCAAAACAACAAGGAGTGAAAGCCCCCTCCATGAAAAACAGGACCACATCGTTACATCACCGCCTCCGAATTTTACTGTTGTCACTAACACACCTTGGCAGATGACGTTCACCGGGCATTCGCCATACCCACACCCTGCCATCGGATCGCCACATTGTCTACCGTAATTCGTCACTCTACACTGTTCAATCGTCCAATGTTTACGCTCCTTACAGCAAGCGAGGCGTCGTTTGGCATTTACCGGCGTGATGTGTGGCTTATGAGCAGCCGCTCGACAATGAAATCCAAGTTTTCTCACCTCCCACCTGTCGTAGTACTTGCAGTGGATCCTGACGCAGTTTGGAATTTCTGTGTGATGGTCTGCCTATTACACATTACGACCTCCTTCAACTGTCGGCAGTCTCTGTCAGTCAACAGACGAGGTCGGCCTGTATGCTTTTGTGCTGTACGTGACCCGTCACGTTTCACTTCACTGTCACGTCGGAAACAGAGGACCTATGGATGTGTGGAAACCTCGCGAGCAGACGTATGATACAAGTGACACCTAATCACCTGACCACATTCGAAGTCCGTGAGTCCCGCGGAGCGCCGCATTCTGCTCTCTCACGATGTCTAATGACCACTGAGGTCGCTGAAATGGAGTACCTGGCAGTATGTGGTAGTACAACGCACCTAATATAAAAAAAGTATGCTTTTGGGGGTGTCCGGATACTTTTGATGACATAGTGTATTATTATACACGGAATGTGGCCATCTGTCAGAAGCCTGAATGACCTCCTTTCTAGCGAGGACTTGCGGCAAGAGAGTCAATGAGCTTCTAAAGGTACCGACAGGGATGTGGAATCATTCCGATCCCAGTGGTGTAGCCAGTTACGCTAGGGTTCTCGATTGATGATCTACGGTGCGAATAGCCCGATCGAGGTTGGCCCACAGATTCCCGATTGAGTTTAAACCCGGCTAGCTTGGTAGCCGGGGGAATACAGCAATCTGATCCTGGTGCTAAACGAACCACACACGTACACTGCCAGCTGAATGACACGTTGCAGTTTCCTGCTGGCAGATGCCATCGTACCGAGGAAACACAAACTGCATACACAGCCGTACTTCATCCCTAAGAATAGGGATAACAAGATAATCAGGGAATGCAACAAAAACATTTCTCAGACCATAACGCTCCTTCCTCCAGGATGGACCCTTCCGACGGTTGTTGCAGGACCGTACACGCCAACGGCCATGTGTCCGATGGAGCATAAAACAATTCCTCTGATAAGGCCGCCCGTTGGCACTCGGTAAAGTTGCGGCAATGGCGTGCAAATTCCAACCTTTCTCGTCTGCTGCGGAGGTCCATAAGCAGTAACGCTCGCTGAACGGTCGGTCGTTGAGAAGACGTTGTTGGCAGCTCCTTGGTTCATCTGGGCTGTCGGTTGCTCAACAGTTGCTCGTCTATGCGCCCGCAAACATCTCCCCTGCCGTCGGTCACTCCTGTCATCTACGGCCCGTGGTGCACAACCGTTGCCTCGTTGCCAGTTTTGGATAGCGCCTGCCGGCCGCGGTGGCCGTGCGGTTTAGGCGCTGCAGTCCGGAACCGCGGGACTGCTACGGTCGCAGGTTCGAATCCTGCCTCGGGCATGGATGTGTGTGATGTCCTTAGGTTAGTTAGGTTTAAGTAGTTCTAAGTTTTAGGGGACTGATGACCTCAGATGTTAAGGCCCATAGTGCTCAGAGCCATTTGAACCATTTTTTTGGATAGCGCCGTTTTGCCATGCACGATATATCTTAACTGCGGCGGCACAAGAACAGTTTACAAAACTTAGCGGTTTCGAAAGTGCTTTCATCCTTGGCCCGAAAGCCAGTGATGATGCCCTTTTGGACGTCGCTCAGATTCCGCTTCCGCATCCCCCCCTCCCGACACTGTTAGTGCAGCCACATGCCGCCTGTGAGTGGTTACTGCACATTGATATCCGGCATAAGCCGTGTTCACATTAATGTGACTGGAGAGTGCAGTTTCACTTTTCGGAAGCACTACTTAAACCTTATGCTAATTATTTGGTTGTTTTCCTTAAAACAGCTAGTCTATTAATTGTTCCTGCACACGGAAAACCACTCCCAAGAGAGCAAGGTAACTGATCCATTTCACCAATGCTGTACACCTCTATATTAGAACATAACCGTCAGTCCAAGAGTATGGATGAAGAACTGTTTCACATCCGCCACTCTCGAGTTCCCAAGAAGTAGTGCTTTTCGAGTGCTATCGTCTCTAGATTGGCTCGCACTACGTTTTGTTGTGCCAGCCAATCAGGGCTCGGTACCTTCCTTTATGCTACTTGGGCTTTTAATGTCATTTTGCAGTACACGCGGCTCAGAGAAAGTAACTGATATTTCCAGATGACTTTATAGGAGAAAGGCCCTCTTTGTTTACACATAGTGTAACGGGTATGAGTGTTGATACTTTTGTATGTGGTACTTAATATGATTTTTCTCTGAGTTGAACAGTGCTCAAATAAACACGTCACAAACTTTACGACCTGATGTTTTTCTGCACGATCGTAACTTCACCACTAAGTGGACTACGCCTGTCAGTATAGACTAACCGATTTTCCTCCACGCATCCACATTTCAACTCCTGATCTGCTGCCCAGGGGAAAATAAACATTAATGACTTGTTGTTGCCATATGTACTTGGAGGTGCTAACCGATCTAAAAACATAAAGACTTATAATGGGTATAATTAGTGGTCTGCAAATGACGTAAATACTGATGTAATGTAATTCAGTACACTGTCCTCAGTTACCAATAGAAATATCTGAGTAGTGACTCTGGAGGTACTTTCATATGGCGAAAGGTCGTGCAGGAAGAACTTTGTCGAACATGATCGTTTCGACAATCCAACTGTTACGGCGTGGGAAGGCATATTGTTCGCGGGCGTACTGAGATCCATCACTGTGGTCGCCAACAGTCACAGGTCAACAATATTGTGACACTGTACTTCTTGCCCAGCTGCGTCTTTTCAGAGGTGCATTAGAAAGTGACTTCATTATTAGTTTAAGTTTAGTGTAGTTTTAGTTATGTCATGTTCCGTAGATCATTTTCTCGATTATTTTATAGATATGATGTGGAACAAGTCAGATTACAAGATATATAAACACACATGAATAGTGCTGAAATTTTTAGTTTTCACATGCAACTACAATTAGAGGTACATTTTTTTTCACCATTTCTGAAACAGAATCTCGTCCATGGAGTAGGAGGAGTTGTCCAAAAGTAATGATTTTAAGCTAGATTTAGAACTTGATCTGCTACCTGCCAGACACTTTATGTTGTTGGGTAAATGATCAAATATTTTTGTTGCTGAATAATGTACTTCTTTTTGAGCAACTGACAGCTTCAATAACGTATAGGAAAGGTCATTTTTCCCTCTAGTGTAGTACGTATGAACATCACTGTTCTTCGCGAATTGGGATGGATTATTTGTAACGAATTTCATTAGGGAATATATGTACTCTGATGGTGCCTACATGACGTCCTTGGGTGGACACCACTAATTATTCTCACTGCTATGTTTTGTGCAATCACTACTTTATGTCTAAGTAGTGAGTTACCCCGGAAAACTATTCCATAAGACATTATTGAGTGGAAATACGCAAAGTACGTTAGGAGGCTGATCCGTTTATTACCAAGACTAGCGGTTATACGAAGAGCGAAAGAAGCTGAACTTAGTTGTTTGAGAAGCTCAGAAATATGGTTCTTCCAGTTCAAGTTGTCATCAATGTGAACACCCAAAAATTTGGAGAAATCTACCCTGTTAACCGAGCCTTGTTCATATGCTACATCAATTGTCGTTATGACTCTATTCGGTGTACAGAACTGGACATAGTGAGTTTTTTCAAAATTAAGGGAGAGTCCATTTTCTGAGAACCACTTCATAATTCTTTGAAAGAGATCCTTAACAATATCTTGAGCTGCTTTTTCTGGAATGGGATGTATTATAACACTCGTGTCATCTGCAAAAAGTACTAGTTCCGCTTGCTGAAGTTAAGTGAGAGGTCATTCACATGAATAAGGAACAGCAAAGGACCTAAAATTGAACCCTGTGGGACTCCCTTTGTGATAACTCCCCATTCACTCGTTTCATCTGGGCGGTCAGTTGCAATTCCATTCGCCCGAACAGATCTCCGCAGCCGTCTTCTTTAGATGGCGACATTTTGCCATTCAGTGTATACTTTAACGACTGCGGCACGCGAGCAGTTTACAAAACTTAGCCGTTTCTGAAATGCTTCCACCCTTGGCCCGAAAGTCAATGAGCATACCCTTATGTATCGTTTCTGCAATCAGACATCGACTGCAGTGTCTTCCACGTCTACTGGACATGCTGTATATACCCTTCACTGCTTGTGCTGCCACCTGCCTCCTGTGCGTGGTTATTCCGCGTTGACGTCGAAACAAGGCGGTGGTTCATTAATGTGACTGAATTGTGTATGTTGTGTCCCATCTTTCTAAAGCACCCTGTGTTCTTCCTGAGAGTTCAACCTATTCCATATCAAATTTCATCGAAATCGGTTCTGCAGTTTAGTTGTGAAAACGTGGAAGAATTACTTCCGCATTTGTAGTATTAAGATACAGAACTATAAACAACGATATTTTTTCGCGATCCATTTTTGATTAAATGTAGATTGTGAATTGCCCAAAGATACGCTCAACTTACCTGTTAAAACCTTATGAAAATTCGTCTAGTAGTTATGGAGATTATGGTGTTCAAACAGACAGATACTTGGTTTTACAATTTTATTATTAGCATAGATATAAATATAGAAATAGGTTAAGTATTCAGTATGCTATAAAACACATACCTATGTACTATTTCTGTAATTAGATTGCCTTTGCATAATCATTTAACCAGTCTTCACGAACTGTCTGAGATATAGCTGGCTTTGAAGTATAGAATAAGTATGCAACAATTAAAAGGGAACTTCTTATTGCCAGACACCTAAGAGTATCAGCAAGGAATTGCTTTTGTGAAATTT
Source organism: Schistocerca cancellata (assembly GCF_023864275.1). Lineage (NCBI taxonomy): Eukaryota > Metazoa > Arthropoda > Insecta > Orthoptera > Acrididae > Schistocerca > Schistocerca cancellata. The sequence continues at coordinate 296,286,946 of NC_064626.1, read as the reverse complement.
GTGTCTTCCTTTGAAAGAAATGGCTTTATCAAATTTGTCAGAATTTTAAAGGTAAGGTGGCAACATCATTGTGAAATTAGGGAAAGCAGTGTCCTACATTCAGCTCGCGCCATGTTTGCTACAGTGTGCCGTTGTCTTCGGCGAATATGAATAATGCCGCACCAAACACCACTGATTCATTCCCTTCGCTGGACATAGAGTAAAACACAGTGCGAATGCACAACGTGAAATGTTTGCAGTCAACTTCAGTGTTGCGGAAGATGCAAATACACACAAACGCAAATGTTTGTCGTTAGTGCGGAAGGGGACACGAACAACAAACACGGCTGCAAACATGTAGCGAACTTTGTCGCAAACAGTGTTGCGAACAAGAACATGTTTTTAAACTCAGTGTAAACGCGGCTTAACGCCGCAGCCAGCGGCAACCGTTTCGCTGTTCGCGCCAGCAGGGGAGCCGGGCGCCCACGAGCCTCTCTTGCCACGCCACGCAGCGCCGTGGGAACAAGCCGAGCGCGCGTGTGGCGGCCACTCGGCCACGGTACATGCGCGCGCCAGGGGCAGGCGCCGAGTGCCCGCCAGGGGGACGCAAACAGGCTGTTTTGCGCCGTGTATACGCAGCGCCGCGCGCAATAACACCGCAGATAAGATTAGCCGCCCGCCTCGCGGCTGTACCTGGGACCCCGTCTGGCCGCCGCGGAGGCCACGGCAAAGGCGAGCGCGCGTCCGTGAGCGTAAAGCCGTCGGCACACGGACCGTGCATCCGAACGTTGAGCGTTGAGCGTGCCGAGTTTCTGACGTCATTGCGTGGAACAGCACGTTCGGGGGTCTTTCCGAACGTGCAGAGCAATATCTGGCATGTCAGATATTCTGAGCGTGCGTCTGAGCGTTGACCAATGAGATGGCACAACGCCACCTACGTCACTCGCACGCCGTCTCCCTTCAGTAGCCGGCCGTGGTGGCCAAGCGGTTAAAGGCGCTACAGTCTGGAACCGCGCGGCCGCTACTTTCGCAGGTTCGAATCCTGCCTCGGGCATGGATGTGTGTGATGTCCTTAGGTTAGTTAGGTTTCAGTAGTTCTAAGTTCTAGGGGACTGATGACCTTAGAAGTTAAGTCCCATACTGCTCAGAGCCATTTGAACCATTTCCCTTCAGTAGAGTTGTGAGGCGCCATATTGGCATTCATTTCAAGCCTATACGCATATATGCCTTTTCTGAGCACTAGCAAGTTGAGAATCACTGGAAAACCCGTTGTTAATTGTGTGATTCGTTCCAATAAAATGATAAGAAACATCATATTCGTGGCAAAAGAATTATTATAACTTGCGTATTATGAGAGTAGGCTATTTGAAGGCAGCCCAAGATCCACCCAAAACGCATTGTTCTTGGTACAATTTGTTATAATTAAATTTCAATTAGTAACATATCTACGATTAAGGTTTTCAGAAAGGCGTAACATAATATGTTTAGATGTACTGGGCGTGGCGTGGATTTAGCGTAATGCGTACCGTCACTGTCCTGTTTATAGTTTTTTGTTGGTGCGGTGGTTCGCGTCTTGACACTTCCAATTTTTTCTTCCTAACATTCGGGTTTTTATTAGGTTCTGATACTTTATTATTAGTTTAATATAAGTAAATACTATAATAGTTGATGTTATGTAAGTATAAGTTCACCTTTTTTTGAGGGGTGACTTTGTTCGATTGGCTTAATCTACAGGACAGCTTGCGCTACTTGTATAACGATATTTTGCTCCTTTTTCTTTTACGCTTCGTAACTCACATGTTGCAAAGACTCTGCTACTGGGTAGGAACAGTGGTCAAGTAACACTGGCCTTAGGGCTTTACTAAAATGTGGGAATGATGAAAGAATGTTTATCTTATGCGGAGAAGTATTCCAAATTTGTACCCCACTGTTTGTAACGGAACTTTTATACGTCTGTGTCCTTAATGATTGGACATAGTGTTTTCCTTTTCGTGGACGATGGAGGAAATGTGCGTTTTAATAGAGGTAACGTGAGAATTTTACGCGCACCCGTTGAGTAAATAGTGTGATTTACGAACTTGAAACATCCGTCAACTGCCGCTGGAGTGCGTTGCGATCTCGTATACCACGTTGGGTCCAACGTACAGTATGCACAAGTCGCATCGTTCCTGAGCGTTCAGCAGCACGTTGAACTTGGCACGCTCAACGTTAACGTTCGACAGCACGGTCCGTGTGCCGACGGCTTAACCGCTTTACAGGATGGTAGCCAGTCAAGGAATATTTTAGGTAATTGGTTTAAAAAAATTTATTTCAAAGGCCCAGTGGAATCTTTACAAGTTTTCTCCCAAAGTAATTCACACCGTGTCTACGTGATAAAAGTCGCTTGCCTTTCAAAACCGAGGCAGTTCTGTCCAGTTAAAGCTGCTGACAGGAGACGCCCTGAACCCTCTGCTGAAACTGCTAGCGAATTCACGCCATTGATTTTAGCCAATGGCGTGCGCGGGATACCGATCACGTGTGTGGACGCCGGAGCGACCTGCGGTGCAGAACACGGTTGCTTCTCTCACCTGTAATCCAGACCTCAAGCAGAACAGACATATTTTCGGAAGGCAGAGCCTCTGGCTCTGCTTTTCACGACCGGCCACCGACGTAAGTTAACATGAACCACTTCCCCTTCCGTAGCCCACTTCGTTTAAATGTTCGACCTCCTAGACTGGCCTAAACCTGCTAACTTCCGATTCTAGGCGCGCCTTTTGTACTCCGTATATTGAAATACACCCTCTTTATTGTACTTAATTCCCTGTTTTGTCATTTAACGGCAGCCCTGGACGCCCACTATCAAATCCTGACCGCTCGACCTCCTGCACACTGCCGCCATGAGGCATATTTAACGACCTTCTTCCTCGTCCCCTGCCATTTTATACATTAACATTGGTGTCGGAAGTTTCTCTCCCCATCCCTAAACCACGTGCTTTTTTACAATTGGTTTCAGTAGTGGGATGTAACAATTATATCCCCCCTTCTAGGCACGCTCTCTTTTACACAGCGCTTTACTGAGGTTAGCGCCAGAGACTCCGGGGATGTGGCGATACACACAACTTCCAATCGTCAAGAAACTCAAAACAGCTTCTTCCACCAAACATTTAAATTTTACAATTACTTTACCAAACAAAATTAGAGAGTTTTGTCCGCAGCTCGGTGTCGTGCGGTAGCATTCTCGCTTCCCACGCCCGAGTTCCCGGGTTCGATTCCCGGCGGGGTCAGGGATTTTCTCTGCCTCGTGATGACTGGGTGTTGTGTGATGTCCTTAGGTTAGTTAGGTTTAAGTAGTTCTAAGTTCTAGGGGACTGATGACCGTAGATGTTAAGTCCCATAGTGCTCAGAGCCATTTGAACCATTTTTTAGAGAGTTTCTTGCAACGCAGCTCCACGGTCTCCATAAATTGTTTACATGACATCGTTTTCTGCTTTACTCTGTAACTGTTTACATTGTGCAGTTGCAATTTCGGCTTGTGTACCACTGTCAAGCATAAGATACTGTGTCATATTAACCAGCGTTGCTAATCCATCTCCTCCACGTCATTCTCTTTCCATCTCCTCTTTCCCTTTACTGTGTCCCTCTGCTCTTTCTCCTCTCTTTCTCCACCGGCTCCTACAGCTCTCTCTGTCCATCTCCTCCTTCACCCTGTAAGTCCATCTCCTCTTTCCCCTCTAAATTCATCTCCTCCCCCCCTCTAAGTGGATCTCCTCGTACCCTCTCTCTCTCTCTCTCTCTCTCTCTCTCTCTCTCTCTCTCTCTCTCTCCACCTCCCCCACTCACTGACCATCTGCTCCTCCCACTCCCTCCGTCCATCTCCTCTTTCAACTTCTTACCTTTTCTAAGTCAATCTCCGCCACTCCATCTGTCTGCCCAACTCCTCCTCCTCCTATCTGTGTCCATATCCTGTTTCCCCTCTCCGTCCCCCTCCTCCTACCCACCTTCTCTCTCCATCTCCAACTTTTTAGCCTATTAGAGTTTGTTCCTCTAAAGAAAACAGGGCGTCCCGTTTTAAGTTCGGATTAAATGAATGTGGCTTGTGATTTTAAGGCCTAGCGGGCTGGCCTCTGCTGTAAGTGGGATCTCACCTTACATCTGTATTGGATTAACAAGAGAGGTCCGCTCTGCCTTGTGGCAGCCACTTTATTTCTACTTAGTACTATAATCTGTTTTAGGGTGCACAGCCACTTACAGAACGGTCAGTAGTTGATTCTCTATAATGCTCAAAAGAATTTGACATATGCTATACATCTGGTTTAGTTGTTCCAACAGCTGTTTTCTAAAGGTAACTGAAGTTCATAAATTTGTCTACACTATCCGATTGGCCTAGAATCGTTCGTATAGCGACGGTTAAGGTGCTAGGTGGCTTCTGAAGGTTATTTTCTGAAGGCTAATTTTGTATTTGTTAAGGTGGTTTTAATATTTTCCGTGTTTAATGCTTTAATAATTTTTTAATTTTTCTGCACCTGCATTTTTATTTGCCTTATGTATGGTATCATTGGCCCGCCCGGTTGGCCGTGCGGTCTAACGCACTGCTTTCCGGGCAGGAAGGAGCGCCTGGTCCCCGGCACGAATCCGCTCGGCCGATTTGTAGTGAGGTCCGGTGAACCGCCCAGTCTGTAGTTGGTTTTTAGGCGGTTTTCCATCTGCCTCGGCGAATAAGGGCTTGTTCCCCTCATTCCGCCTTAGTTACACTATGTCGGCGATTGCTGCGCAAACAAGTTCTCCACGTACGCGTACACCACGCAAACATGGGGGTTACACTCGTCTGGTGTGAGACGTTCCCTGGGGGGTCCACCGAGGGCCGAACCGCACAATAACCCTGGATTCGGCGTGGGGCGGTGGAAAGGTGAAGTGGACTGCGGTAGTCGTCGTGGGGTTGTGAACCACTGCTGCTGACACCTTAATACTTTCCATGTTAAATGCTTTAATAATTTTTTAATTTTGCTATGCCCACTTTCATATTTGCCGTGAGTGTGGTTCCTTGATGCGGGCCACAGGTTTATTGCTGTGTCGTTGCATAGCCTAAGGGAGCTCTGGTGTGTGTGTGTGTGTGTGTGTGTGTGTGTGTGTGTGTGTGTGTGTGTGTGTGTGTGTGTGTGTGTGTTGAGGGTACACTACTACTTTGCTTGTCTTGTTGGGGCCGGGGAAGGTGCCCGATGTCTACCTCTGAGTCTACTGTGCCGCTTGCTGGCTTGCGCCACTATCCGACATCGGTCTGACTACACGTAAATTATTCCTGTTTGATATACTCGCTTATCGTGATGGGAAAATCTTGGAACATGGCTATAGATTAAAGTGAGGCTCGAGTAAAATTGTAATCTTACAGTTTGTTGGCTCTAAAGCAAAAAAGACTTTTATGCTTGGTGTTCTTTAAGGTTTATATTGATCTAAAGAAAAAAAGAGATATTTATGCTTCGAGTACTATAAACAGTTGTATTGTTGAAAAGAAAAGACAAATCTATGCTTGGACCTTGTAATATGTTAGTAAAGAGTTCTGGCGGTCAATAAATTGGTTTTAAGAATTGCTAAGCAACAAGCGATGTTCAATGTGTTTCCCAGCCCTTCCCCGAGGACCTGGATGTTGGTATCTTTCGTCTTATCACACATGTCAAATGTATTTAACATAATTCACACATGTGCGTTTTTAACTTATCGAGGCGTAGTAAGTAATGCATTAAATTTCAGGCATGTAGCCGCGCAAGACTCACTCTGAGAATGGCCGGACGGCACGCAGCCTCAATATCAGTGGAAAAAGTAATATTTGAGCGTTTGCATGGCTGAAATTTACACGTATAGACATGTCACCCTTATCTGTAGTGAATTTCGCGCTACGGTTTCGTTTTCACGCAGATTTACAGTGGAAAAACGTTGTGTGGAGTGACCAATCACGGCACTCAATGCGGTGATCCGATGGCAGGGTGTGGGTATGGCGAATGCCCGGTGAACGTCATCTGCCAGCGTGTGTAGCGCCACAATTCGGAAGCCGTGGTGTTATGGTGTGGGTTTTTTTTTCATGGAGAGGGCTAGCACCCCTCGTTGTTTTTCGTGGCACTATAACAGCACAGGCCTACATTGATGTTTTAAACATCTTATTGCTTCTCACTGTTGAATAACAATTCGGGCATGGCGATTGGCTCTTTCAACACGATCAACCACCTCTTCATAATGGACGGCCTGTGCCGGATTGGTTGCACGACAATAACATCCCTGTAATGGACTGGCCTGCACAGAGTCCTGACCTTAATCCTATAGAACACCTTTCGGATGTTTTGGAACGCCGACTTCGTGCCAGGCCTCACCGACCGACATCGATGGCTAAATGGCTCTGAGCACCATGGGACTCAACTACTGTGGTCATCAGTCCCCTAGAACTTAGAACTACTTAAACCTAACTAACCTAAGGACATCACACACATCCAAGCCCGAGGCAGGATTCGAACCTGCGACCGTAGCAGTCGCGCGGTTCCGGACTGAGCGCCTTAACCGACATCCATACCTCTCCTTAGTGCAGCACCCCGTGAAGAATGGGCTGCCATTCCCCAAGAAGCCTTCCAGCACCTGACTGAACGTATGCCTACGAGAGTGGAAGCTATCATCAAGGCTAGGGGTGGGCCAACACCATATTAAATTCCAGCATTACCGATGGAGGGCGTCACGACCTTGTAAGACATTTTCAGGCAGGTGTCCATATACTTTTTATCACATAGTGTACACACACCCATACGTACATACATTTTTATAACGTGTATGGATTACGGAGCAGGAATAGGTTAAAAATTACAACATTCTTGTAGGGCTGTGTCACATGACTTCAGCCAACACAAAGCTAGGTAGTATCTGATCAAAAGTATCCGGACACCCTTAGATAACGTGGATTGACCACTAGATGTCACGAGAGGTGGACTTCCTAGTATGAACGAAGGTGAGGAGTAGCGTCTTGTCAGTGGAGCAACAGTAACAACAGAATGGGTCGGTTAGGGCCTCCGAGCGACTTCGAACGTGAGTTAGTCATTGGATGTCATCTAAGTAACAAACCGATCAGGGACATTTGAACGCCTTTAAAGTTTACCACGTCAACTCTTGATGATGTGATTCTGAATTGGAAACAACCAGAGTTAAACAAAGACCAAACAGACCTCATGTACTGATGCAGAGGGACCGTCGAACTTTGCACAGGTGGTTGTAAAAATTCGCGTGAAAACAGCGGAAGTCATCTCTCGTGATTTTGAAACTGCTTCCACCAGTGCAGCAGGCAGAATAAGTGAGCGTAAGGAGTTAAAAAGAAAGGGCTACAGCTGGAGTGCAGCTTCACACAAAAACTAAACACTTCTGTCTTCAGTGTTATGCAACTCTTCTGTATTCAGAACTGAGCGACTCTTGGGTGGCGTAATGAGTGACGCTGCTGAGCAATGCGTCACTGGAAACGAGTGATATGGAGCAATGAATTACGTTATCTGCAATATGATGGAAGGGTTCGGGATTGACGAATGCCTTGTAAACCCTGGATGTGAATGGATACGAACACATTTTGTGTTGTTTACTGTGTACAGTAGAGGGACAGTATCACGTCCGCCGCCGTTAGCTGAGTGGTCAGCGCGGTGGAATGCCACGCCAAGGGGCCCGGATTCGATTCCCGGCCGGCGCAGGAGATTTTATCCGTTCAGGGATTGGTTGTTGTGTTGTCATCATCATTTCATCCCCGTCTGACGCGCAAGTCGCTCAATGTGGCGTCGAATGCAATAAGTACTTGCCCTCGGTGGCCGAACTTCCCCGAATGAGGGGAATTAACCGTACGCTCATTTCCATTCCATGACAATTCGCGCTAACATAAACAGCACCTGTGAGGCAATAGTCACACCTGTGTGATTATTTACAACGTCGACTTCGCTGCAGACCCCGGCTTCCAACATCAAAATCTTCTCTGTTTTCATCTCCTGAGGAAGAAAGGGGCTACCATTGCCCCATAGTCATACACACACTTCACTGAAAGTGCCTCCAGCAGAGTTCAAACTGTCAAATGTGAAGGGTGGACACAGCCCACATTTGCTCCTTCTCGCGTAACGCCAAGAGACGAATCTGTTGTTAAGACCACCGAGCGCAATAATACGACTGGAGACGGTTCTCCAGCGAAGAACACCCGACAAAGAACTTCCACGGCAGTGCTGTAACTGAGTACCGCAAGTGTGCAAACGCACACGTCCATTTCTGACATCCCCCTTTGCCAACATTCTCGACAGTGTACGGAAGGAAACAAAGGCCCCGAAAATCGGAAATTCTCTGCTCATCATCGGTGAAGAACGCTCTCGAGCAGAAACTGAAGGATGAGGAGGAAAAGGAAAACCAACGGGAAGAAACAAAAATAAAGTAGAATCCTCTACGGCTAAATGAAATTTACTCACAGCTCCTAAAAAACAGTCCGCAGTACAATAGATTTCCCCGGGGTGCGGATATAATTTTGATGACGACTGATTCAGTGTGGTAAAGATACTGTAAATGTACTTTCACTGCTTGAGCCAGTGTAGACGGAAGACTTTACAGGAATGATGTTGAGACTGTGCGCTGCAGTATTTGCATTTTTAATAGTGCTAGTGTCATGACTTACCGTTAGGCGCCGGTTCTGGTACGGCGAGACAAACTTGAAACACAAGAATCTGTGAGCATTACAATTTCAGTCAACCTGGGTCTGGACAAGGTGAGGAAGGCTCTACTCGTAAAGCTGTTTTATCAAAACAACATCAAAGGAGCAATAAATGATGGAGCTCCATCACACATTGCTTGTGAAGTTACTCCGTAAAACATTTCGAGAAAACCGAATCATGGGTCGATCATTCCGAACTGCTTGGTCAACGAGATCATCAAAGTGAGGTTTTCACTCTGCAGCGGAGTGTGCGCTGGTATGATACTTCCTGACAGATGAAAGCTGTGTTCCGGACCGAGAGTCGAACTCGCGACCTTAGCCTTTCGCGGGCAAGTGCTCTAGCAACGAGCTACCCAAGCACGACTCACGACCCGTCCCCACAGCTTCAGTTCTGCCAGTACTTCGTCTCCCATCTTCCAAGCTTCACAGAAGTTTCCAAAATGAGATTTTCACTCTGCAGCGGAGTGTGCGCTGATATGAAACTTCCTGGCAGATTACAACTGTGTGCCGGACCGAGACTCGAACTCGGGACCTTTGCCTTTCGCGGGCAAGTGCTCTACCAACTGAGCTACCCAAGCACGACTCACGCCCCGTCCTCACAGCTTTACTTCTGCCAGTATCTCGTCTTCTACCTTTCAAACTTTACAGAAGCTCTAGTGCAAACCCTGCAGACCTAGCAATTCTGGGGGATGTTTCAGAATGAGATTTTCACTCTGCAGGTCCCGAATTCGAATCTCGGTCCGGCACACAGTTTTAGTCTTTCAGGAAGTTTCATATCAGCGCACACTCCGGTGCAGAGTGAAAATCTCATGCTGGAAACATTCCCCAGGCTGTGGCCAAGCCTCGTCCCCGCAATATCCTTTCTTCCAGAAGTGCTAGTTCTGAAAGTTTCGCAGGAGAGCTTCTGTGAAGTTTGGAAGGTAGGAGACGAGGTACTGGAAGAACTGAAACTGTGAGGACGGGTCATGCGTCGCGCTTGTGTAGCTCGATTGGTAGAGCACTTGCCCGCGGAAGGCTAAGGTCGTGAGTTCGACTCTCGTTCCGGCACATAGTTTTAATCTGTCAGGAAGTTTCAAGATCACTAGACTTTAACCCGTGTGGTTTCTGGTCGTGAGGTTACCTGAAGGACTAGGTTTCTCAACAGGATACTGATACACATTGAAGGTTGAAGATGAGCATAGCGAAGGAGGTAACCAACATCCCACCTGAGGTGTTTCGGGCAGCAGCAGAGCACTCTCTAGAGCGACTTCTGGCTGTCCTCGTTGCAGATGGTAGTCACACTGAGCAACGTTTCTAACCTAGAACGTCAAGATTGTACGCAGTTAACATGTGGGAATTAAAATGTGTTTCTTTCAGTGGTTTATTCGTTATTTCTCTTCCGCATGTCCTTACAAATGTTTCCACAAAGTTGCGCTGTTCTACTATCACTCGTTTTTCATGGGGGTCCTCTCAAGTTGCGAAACTTTAATCATTAACAGCCGCGAAGTTCGCAAGACCCAGCATGGATAAAACAACTTCAAAATTTTCATTTCTTCGCCCTCAATTTTAATTCCCTTTCCACATTCCTCATAGGTTTTCTTTACTGCTCCCTCTATGCATAGATTGAATAACAATGGGGATAGACAACACTCCCTTCTCAACAATTGCTTCCATGTCCTTCGACTCTTATAATTGTGGTGTGGTTTCTGCGCAAGTTGTAAATAACATTTCGCGCCCTATATTTTGCACTTTCTGTCTTCAGAATTTCGAAGATTTAGTCCAGTCAACATTGCCAAAAGCTTTCAATAAATTATCAATTGTACAAAAGTAGGCTTGCCTTTCTTTAACTACCTTATAAGACGAGTCATCGGGCAGAGTACAATAAAAGACTGTTTAGCTAATCGCTTCCTTTTCTTAACTGCATACTCTTACCCGGGTCTCCATTATGAGTCAGCTCGATAGCCAAGCGCATCTCGCGTCGGTCCTTAACGCTCTTTCTGACAGGACGGTCCATGTAACTACAAGCTGGTAACGCATCTTGTACCATCTGGTTCTAATGCGTTAGGATAAATGCCTCAAGACTGGGGATAAATCTTTTGAAATCGGTAGTTCTCACTAAAGGATAATATGACAGGAGCGAATTTAATTTACTGCGGTATCGTCTACATCTTACAACCTGCAGACAGCCAACCAAGAACGACATACACGTAACAAAACTTCATGCAGCTTTTTGTTCGTGCTGGGATGGCTGCAGTCACCCATTTGTCACAAATATTCTGTGCACAGTGGTACAGAAAAATTACGCTATGAATACAAAGTCTTCAACCTTCGACAGCAACCATAACAGCGGTACAACTTTACATGCCTATATTCTCCAAAGATGATAAAGAGATTGCAAGCATATACGGTCTGATAAAATAAATAATTCAGAACGTTAATTGTGATAGGTGCCAGGGATCCGAAAGTAGAAGAAAGAGGGTGGGGAAAACTAGTAAGAAAATATGGATGAAGGAAAGAAAAGTTAACCTGCCTAACATAATTTTTGCCATGAGCACAATTTAATTATAGTTTAGGAAGCATGAAGGGAAGTTGTACACCTGAAAGCCAGGCACCAGTAGATACCAAAAAGATTACAAGATGGTAAAGAGAGATTTCGAAATCAGGTTTTAAACTGGGACAGATGTAGCCTCTGACCGTAATTTATTCGTTATGAACTGCAGACTATATTAAGAAACTGCGGAAAAGCAGGAAATTATGAAGAAGAGGCCTGCATAAATTGAAAGTAAAAGATACTGTTGAAAGATACAAAGAGAGCCTTAGACAACGACTGGTTCTAAGATGAGCAGAATAGAATGGTATAGAAATGAACAGATTTCAGAGATGAAATAGAGAAAGCAGCATAGGATCAAATATGCAAAAGATAACGCCTACTGGAAATCGTTGGATAGCAGGCGAGATATTCGATGTATCAAACGAAAGTAGAAAATATAAAAATACAGGCGTCTAAAAAATCAGATAGACAGAAAGTGAAAAATAGAGAAACAGGAATGGCTAAAGGAGAAATGCAGAACTGAAGAAGCACGTATGATTATGGAAAGATAGATGCTGCCTGTAAGAAAATTATAGACCCTTTGGAGAACAGAGACGGATTTATGTCAGTATTAAGAGCCCAGATGGGAAGCTCATACTAATCAAAGAGAGGAAAGCTGAAAGATGGAACGAATCTACAAGTGTGTCTCAAACCTTTTGGCCACGCGGGGTAGCCGCGTGGTCTCAGGCGCCTTGCCACGGTTCGCGCGGCTACCCCCGTCGGAGGTTCGAGCCCTCCCTAGGGCAAGGGTGCGTCTGTTGTCCTTAGCGTAAGTTAGTTTTAGCTAGATTAAGTAGTACGTAAGCCTAGGGACCGATGGCATCAGCAGTTTGATCCCATATGAACTTACTACAAATTTCCAAATTTCTCAAACCTTTTGGATCAAACTGAAACAGGCGATAGTGTGTCCACAACCAATTATACTGAGATAGCGAACCAATGATTAGAAACACATGTTCATTGTTTGTGCAATACACTCCGAACACTGCATAACGACAATGTAGCTCATAATAATTGTTCAAAGTGACGACTGCCAGTCTCAGTGCATTTATTACAACGGCGCATGAAGTTCTGCTGCACTCTCTTAAACATCCCTGGTGTCTGTCGTACCAGGAGAAAGGCAGCTTGGACCCTAGCAAGTTGGTCTTCATACACCAACGTCTTAAGGTTACCCTAGAGGAGGACGTTCAGAGGTGTGAGACCAGACGATCGCATTAGCCGAGGGACAGGACATCCCCTTCCCACCAATGATGATAGTATGTGTTGTTCAGGTGCTCTCGAACATAACATCAAAGTGCGCTGATGTACCGTGGTGCTGAAACCACATCCTTTCAGTGACAACAAACAGTACGGTCTCCAGGAACTGTGGCAGCACATCTCACAGGAACATCAGGTAGTAACACGAAAGAGCCAAACGGGTAGGTAGCAAATAATTATTAGGTGATCTTGGTCAATGCCCGCCCATTGGTTGAGAGAGAATCGTTGCTGTTGGTCACCGATGTAGGTGGCGAGGCGATTGTCCTCACTCCGGGCATGGCAGCTGCCGATATTGGAAACATCATCACTGGTGAATGAGGCCTTATCCGTGAACAACACAAACTATACGAAGTTCGGCACTGCAGCACTGTGGTAGATAATCCATTGACAGATGTGAACGCAAGGCTCGAACTCCGTTCATCCCAGGCCTTGCACACCTTTTCTTATGATAGGATTGTAATATCTGTTCCATCAATGCTATCTTTCGAAGTGTGCATTTCACGGGCAGGTTGACTGGTGCTTATTGCTGGGTAGTTGGTCACACGATCCAACACCACAAAGTCTAATATCCGAACATGTCTTTGGCGGGAACCTTAGCCGGCTGTATGTGGCGTGAAAGACCCCGTCTCTCATAAGCTGGTATCCACGGAGATAAACTTCTTCCAATTGGTAAGACGCCAGCTGAGAAAGTGTTCGCTACACATTCGTGCTGCCTTACGGACACTACGTACTAGCACACAGTACACTAAATGGATGTCTGCGAACCCTCGTGGCGATTTACGTTCCATTTTTGACTACGCGCCATGCACTGCTCGCTGTTACACGAGTCACCATGGACACGTCACAAGCTGGCTGATGCAATAGATGACTGACACTAAGGCAAGTGGTGCGCGTACGGCACAGGTTAATGTGCCGATGCCATACATGCGGTCGTCACATGACACACGTGCTGTTTTCGTGATCGGGGGTGTACGCTGTTTACACCCGCTGCCTGTTACAGTGTACAACAAACGCCCATCACCTTTGCGAGAGTGCGACAGAGCTGCACGCTCCTTATAATACATGCATTGAGGCTGCCGGCCGTCGCTTTGAACAATTACTACCAGCTACGTTGTTGTTATTCGATACACGCTGTGCAGGTCCGTAACACGTTATATATTTCCGACCGTTGGTTCCCTATCTCAATATAATAGGTCGCGGACCCAGTATCATCTGTTTCAATTTGTCCCAAAGGAATGTATAGACGTGCTGTACAAGAGAAAGTAACGACTTTCGTCGTCCCTGATCTTTTACCGCGGCTCCAAAGTGTCGTCCATGTCAAATTATCCCCGCGGAGTGGCCGTGCAGTTTGAGGCGCTATGACATGGATTGTGCGGCCCCTCCCGTCGGAGGTTCGAGTCCTCCCTGGGTATGGGGGTGTGTGTTGTTCTTAACATAAGTAAGTTTAAGTTAGTTTAAGTACTGTGTAAGTCTAGGGACCGATGACCTCAGCTGTTAGGTCCCTTAGGAATTCACACACACACACACAAACACACATGTTAAATTCTTCCAAATTGTTTCACACTCACACAGTAGCAGTCGCTCGTCTAGTGCGCCGCTGTAGGCCATACCGCACCGCAACAAAAATCACCAAATTTTTTGGCTTTGTCTGTGTATTTAATGGCCAGCACTACTCAGGGAGCAGGCGGAACAAAAACCGATGCAAAGCACTCATGTCGGAAGGACAAACAACAAAAGGGCGAGGTAAGCATTTTCATCTTTACGGAATGTTGTGACGAAGATTCCTGTTCAATACCTGTCAACAGCATCTGCGAGTTGCGTGCGTACTGTGAAATGAGAGCACGTGGACCATAAAAAAATTACTGTTTGTCCGCAGAGCAAAACATTAAAAGCCTGCAATAAAAACTTAATGAAAGTCACCAAACGAACAGTACACGCAGCTGCAAAAGCGCAGCCAGCAGGTGAGTGCTGCAAACAATGAGCCTGGCAGAATCGTGAAATACGCGAGAGTATGTACACGCAATGCAGCTGCTCGTGTTACAGCGCACGCGGCTAGCGAATGACTTCCACGTGAGTACACTAAACGAGAAACTACTGCTCAGTGCGAGATGAAACAGCGTTCGTGTGAAAACCGGCGTAGAGAACACATTTCCCGGCAGTAACTTTTGGCATAAACAAGATTAAAAAGTTTATTAACAAAGACGGTTTTTTCCTGTTCCAGGGCCCAGCTAATGAACTCATAACACCATAGCATGGATTTTCTTTTTATGTTTTCCGGTTGACGAGCATGTGCTTACTTTTTTAGTGTTTGAAAAGACGATGTAAGACGTAGAGTATGCCGTACTGTGGCAGTGGCTGAGAGAGTCCATGGTGCACGCAAACGTGTTAGTCGCTCAAATCTTTTGTACGAATGTGATGGCACAACTGTAGCGAGAATAAGTCTCCGCGCTAAATAACCATGCAGTCTGCACCAATCAAGTAAGTAACGGAAAATTCTTCCAGAAATACGCATACACTTTCTGATGAAAAGTATCTGGACATACCTATGCAATGAGGAACTGACCACAAAATGTCAAGGGAGACGGGCCTGCCAGTAGAAAAGGATGTGGAGAGTTTTGTGTTGTCAGTACAGGAGCAGCTATGACATAACAAGTGTGTGAACAGAGCTCAGTGACATAGAACGTTGATTAGTCAACTGGATGTCAGCTGGGAAACAGATCCATCAGGTACATTTCAGCCCTTTCAAAGCAGCCCAAGTTGATGTTTTCCTACATGACTGTGAAGTGGAAACGCGAAGGAACAGCCACAACTAAACGAAGACCAGGCAAACCCCAGATACTGACGAACAGAGTTCGTCAAGCATTGCGAAGGATGACTGTAAAAAAGCGCTGAAAACAGAGGAAGCAATCCTCCGTGAGATCCAAAACTGCGACCAGAAGTCTAGTTAGTGAAATAAGTGTCTATAGGGAGTTAAACGGAAAGGTGTATAATTGTCGTGCAGTTCTTCATAAGCTACGCATATCTATAGCAACTGCTAAGCGATGCTTGAGGTGTACAAAGAGCGAGGCCACCGGACAGGTACGCTTGGAAATGAGTGATTTGGAATGATGAACAACCCTGTACCCTGTGGCAGTCTGATACATGGGTTTGGGTTAGGTTGGGTTGTTTGGGAGAAGAGACCAAACAACGAGGTCATCGGTCTCATCGGATTAGGAAAGGATGGGAGAGGAAGTCGGCCGTGCCCTTTCAAAAGAACCATCCGGACATTTGCCTGGAGTAATTTAGGGAAATCACGGAAAACCTCAATCAGGATGGCTGGAGGCGGGATTGAACCGTCTTCCTCTCGAATGGGAGTCCTGTGTGCTAGCCACTGCGCCACCTCGCCCGATTATGGGTTTGGGTTTGACAAATGCCTGGAGAACATTTCTTGCTATTTTCTGCAGTGCCAACAGTGAAACACATCGAATGTCGTGTTACGGTAAGCGGCTGTTTTTCGTGGTTAGCGTGTGATTCGATTAATATGCTTAAGAACGCTAAATTCAGCGGGATATGAAACATTTTACAGTATTTGTTCCTGATCTATATTAACGACATCGCAGTAGCCCTCATAGATTATTTGCACATGATGCTGTCATTTACCGTCTTGTAAAGTCATCAGATGACCAAAACGAGTTGCAAAGTGATTTAGATAAGATATCTGTATGGTGCGAAAAGTGGCAATTGACCCTGAATAAAGAAAAGTGTGAAGTTATTCATGTGAGTGCTAAAAGAAATCCGCTACATTTCGATTACGCGATAAGTCACACAAATCTGAAGGCTATAAATTCAACTAAATACTTAGGGATTACAATTAAAAATAACCTAAATTGGAACGATCACATAGATAATGTTGTGCGTAAAGCAAATCAAAGACTGCGATTCGCTGTCAGAACACTTAGAAGATGCAACAGATCTACTAAATAAACTGCTTACACTACACTTGTCCGCCCTATTCTGGAGTATTTCTGTGCGGTGTGGGATCCGCATCAGGTGGGACTGACGGATGACATCGAAAAAGTTCGAAGGTCGGCTCGTTTTGTAGTATCGCGAAATAGGGGAGATAGTGCCACAGACATGATATGCGAATTCGAGTGGCAATCATTAAAACAAAGGCGTTTTTCGTTGCGACGGGATCTTCTCATGAAATTTCAATCACCAGCTTTCTTCTCCGATTGCGAAAACTTTGTTGGCACCCATCTACATATGGAGAACTGGTCATCACTATAAAATAAGAGAAAACCGGTCTCGCACAGAAAAATGTAAGTGCTCGTTTTTCCTGCACGCCATTCGAGAGTGGAACGGTAGAGAGGCAGCTTGAAGGTGGTTCATTGAACCCTCTGCTAGGCACTTAACTGTGAATAGCAGAGTAATCACGTAGATGTACATGTAGATGTATTGCGTACTGTGTACAGAAGAGGAAACGATTATTGTTTGACTCAGACCCTGTCATAAAGCAGCATCTATGAGGCAACGGTTTATGGACAGTAACATCCCTGAGATGGACTGGTCTGCCCAGAGCTCCGACCTCAACCTTAGGGATGAGTTGCAATGTCGACATCGCTCCAGACTCCAGCGTACAACGTCACTACTTTGTCTGGTTTCGGCTCTAGAAGAAGAATGGGCAGCCATTCCTTCACAGACATTCAGATTCCTCGCTGAAAGTGTGCCCATCAGAGTCGTCATGAAGTCGAAGGGTAGGCAGCCCCATATTACTGTCCACTGAGTGATGTAATGATACTTCTGATCAGCTAGTGTAGCTATCCATTTCGATAACCAGCGAACGATTGCGCACAGCATTTACTCGAAGACGTAATCAGACGTATGTCGATGGACAGGAGTTAATCTCAGCTAGGTAGCAAGGAGTGTGTAGTTGATCAGAAATATATTTCATTAACAAACTGCAACGTCGGCTGCAGTCTCGGAAACCAATATGGGGAATTAGGTCATTACGAAATTTCGATATTAGTGGAGAATGGAAGGGGAGATGGACGACTTACGTCAACCGCTTAGATATCACAAATCTCAAACAAGAACTCCAAAGAATTAACCGTCCTAGGAACGTGTTGACAAGACTAGGCAGAGTAAGAACAGGCCTTGCATGGTGCAAGTCGATGAGGCAGAGCTGGAGAATACCGATAACTGCGACTTGTGACTATTTGGGAATCTGAGCAAACTACAGACCACTTACTGCAGCGAAGAAATCAAGGACCTATGACAAATGCGATAGAAACAAACGAATCTGCCATTATATTGTTGACGACAATGGACTTGGAACTCTATAGATATAGGAGGGTTGGAACTTAAATAGTGGCAACTATTTATTCACAACCGATACAAAAGAGTTACATGTTTGCACCTGTTACTGTCCTTCAAAGTAGCCACCAGCGTTGTGTAGAACCCGTTGCCAGTGATGTGGAAAGCACAGTATACCGTTAACAGAGACTGTTCTGTTGATGGTGCGAATGGAGCGGTCTAAAGTTATGCTGAATCTCGTGTATGACTATGATGGTGTTATCCTAACGCATTACGTTCCTCCGCGGGAGACCGTCAATGCAGAATATTGCTGTTCGTTTATGTAGTATCACCTGCGACCAGCTTCCCTTCTTCTAGTCAAGTTGTGCAACAAATTCCTCTTGTCTCCAATTCTGTTCAGTGCACCTCGGTAGTTACGTGATCTACCCATCTAATATTCAGCATTCTTCCGTAGCACCACATTTCGAAAGCTTCTATTCTCTTCTTGTGTAAACTAGTTATCGTCCATGTTTCACTTCCGTATATGGCTACACTCCATACAAATACTTCCAGAAATGACTTTCTGATACTTAAACCTGTACTCAATGTTTACAAATTTCTCTTATTCAGAAATGCTTACCTTGCAATTGCCAGTCTACATTTTATACCCTCTCTACCTCAACTATCATCAGTTATTTTGCTCCCCAAATAGCAAAACTCGTCTACTACTTCAAGTGTCTCATTTCCTAATCTAATTCCCTCGGCATCACCTGATTTAATTCGACTACATTCCATTATCTTCGTTTTGCTTTTGTTGATGTTCATCTTATACCCTCCTTTCAAGACACTGTCCATTAGTTCAACTGTTCTTCCAGCTACGTTGCTGTCTCTAATAGAATTACAATGTCATTGCAAACCTCAAAGTTTTTATTTCTTCTTCCTGGGCTTTAATTCATAATTCATTTATTTTGTTTC
The DNA here is from genome assembly GCF_023864275.1 of Schistocerca cancellata. Classification (NCBI taxonomy): domain Eukaryota; kingdom Metazoa; phylum Arthropoda; class Insecta; order Orthoptera; family Acrididae; genus Schistocerca; species Schistocerca cancellata. Next base: position 296,268,218 of record NC_064626.1, on the reverse strand, counting down.
CTTTTTCTTTTCTTTTTTCCTTTACTGCTTGCTCAGTACACAGACTGAATAACATCGGGGATAGGCTACAATCCTGTCTCACTCCCTTCCCAACCACTGCTTCCCTCTCATGCCCCTCGACTCTTATAACTGCCATCTGGTTTCTGTACAAATTGTAAATAGCCTTTCGCTCCAAGTATTTGACCCCTGCTACCTTCGGAATTTGAGAGAGAGTATTCCAGTCAACTTTGTCAAAAGTCTTCTCTAAGTCCACAAATGCTAGAAACTTAGGTTTGCCTTTCCTTAATCTATTTTCTAAGATAAGTCGTAGGGTCAGTATTGCCTCACGTGTTCAGACATTTCTACGGAATCCAAACTGATCCTCCCCGAGTCGGCTTCTACCAGTGTTTCCTTTCGTCTGTAAACAATTAGTGTTAGTATTCTGCAGCCGTGACTTATTAAGCTGATCGTTCTGTAATTTTCACACGTGTCAATATCTGCTTTCTTTGGGATTGGAATTATCATAGTCTTCTTGACGTCTGAGGGTATTTCGCGTGTCTTATACATCTTGCTCACCAGACGGTAGAGTTTTGTCACGGCTGGCTCTCCCACGGCTATCAGTAGTTGTCTACTACCGGGGCCTTGTTTCGAATTAGGTCTTTCAGTTCTCTGTCAAATTCTTCACGCAGTATCATATCTTCCATTTCATCTTCATATACATCCTTTTCCATTTCCATAATATCGCCCTAAGGTACATCGCTCTTGTATAGACTCACTATATACTCCTTCCACCATTCTGCTTTCCCTCCTTTGCTTAGAACTGGTTTTTCCATCTGAGCCCTTGATATTCATACAAGTGGTTATCTTTTCTCCAAAGGTCTCACGAACATGGTAGAACACTGCAAATTTTTGGATGTACATACTAATGAAAAGTTGAATTGAAAAACGTAAATTACTGACCGTGAGCCGTTCCGACATGAAGTTCAGTTAGTTTTGCTGTTCGTTTAATTGCCAGTCTTAGAAACGAAGCAGCCACCTAGCATACTTTACATCTTTAACACTCAACAATGTCTTATAGAAAAATTTTGTGTGGTAACTCTCCGCTTAGAAAGGAAGTATTTCCTGCACAGAAACAAGTAGTAAGAATAATATGTGGTATGTGGTGCTCCCTCATAGTTTTTCTTTTTTTTAGGTATCGCTTCAAGAAGTTACAACTGCACTCTCACAATATACGCATTATCAGGTCAAAAGTATGTGGACAGCTACTAGTGGACATTAATAAATGGTTTGCCCAATCCTCTCCTTTTCGACGGCTTTAAGTCTGCTGCGGACACTTTCAACGAGCTCCGTGAATGTCTGTGGAGGAATGGCAGTTCATTGTTTATTAAAAGCAGAAACCTTAGAAGGAAGTGAAGTTGCATGCTGGGCTATGGACTGAAGTCGATGTTCTAGCTCATCCCATGGGTGTTCCGTTGGGATTAGATCGGGAATCTGGGCAGGCCAGTCCATTTAAGGAACGTTATTGTCCACAAATAATTATCTCACAGATGCTGCTTTGTAATGGGGTGCAGTGCCATGCCGATACAATCAATGATCGTCTCCGAACTAGTCTACTGTACGCAGTACGCAATGTTGGAAAAAGTGTTCATATCCTACCGTTTTCTTAAGCGGGTTGAGGATGTCACACCAAATCAAGTAAACATCCCCATACCGTACCAGCGTCTCCTCTTCAGTTCACTGTTAGCGCTACACACGATGGCAGATAACGTTCTCCAGGTATACGCGAAACCTAAATTCTTCCATCGGATTGCCACAGGATATAACGTGATTCACCTCAGCAAATCATTAGTTTCCAGTCGTCCACTATCCAATGGACTCGCTCCTTACATCCTCTCAAGCGCCGCTTAGCAAAGATTACAGAAACGTGCATGTTATGAGGAGCTGCTCCATCATTGCACCCCATTCCTTCTACCTGCCTACATCATTGTGCTAGGACGACGATCGGTAGCGCTTTAGAGCTCACGAGTGATTCAAAGAAAAATGGCTGCAAGCAGTATGGGACTTAAAATCTGACGTCATCAGTCCCCTAGACGTAGAACTACTTAAACCTAACCAACCTAAGGATCACACACATCAATACCCGAGGCAGGATTCGAACCTGCGACCGTAGCAGCAGAGCGGTTCCGGGCTGAAGCGCCTAGAAGCGCTCGGCCACAGCGGCCGGCCGGGTCATTCCTTCCGCTGATTTCATTTGAGTTCTTCCAGCACCCACCACAATTTTCACGGTCCCTTTCTGCCACTACATGACGTCTACTTGGTCTTAGCTTATCTGTGGTTTTTCCTTCGCGTTTCGACTTCACTATCACACCAGAATCTATTTTGCGGCTTCAGAAGAATTGTGACGTACCTGATAGGTTTGTTAGTCAGGTGACATCCATTGACTAGTCCTCGTTCGATGTCACTAAGCTCTCTCGGCCGAACTATTCTGCTGTTTCTGCCGCTCTACTGACAACATAATACGCCCGGTCTCCTTTTACTCTAGCGGATACGTTTCTCGTGACATCTGGTGGTCAATTCCTCATTACGTAGGTGTGTATGGATGCCTTTGACCATATTGTGTACATTCGCTAATGAAATTCGCCTTGAATAATCCATTACAATTTCAGAAGAGAAGCGTCGTCCACAGGTACAACGCTAGAAGAAAATATGACGTCTAATACCCATTTTTAAAGCTGGAAGCAGCTCAGAAAGAATTACAGTATGCATCAACAAACATTTTTGATCATTTTCCAAATAACATAGAAGTCTGACTCGATAACTTCTTCTACTGCATTTAAAAACTAGTAGAGTTTAAAAAACAAAAACCTTTGTTTTGAATTTTATTTGCATGAGTAGGACTGAAAAAATATATGTTGATTGCTTTTAAAAGTAATCATGTACACACATCGTGTAAACTGTCTCCTTTCATGAAATTTCATTTAAAAGTTGTTCAAATGATCCATGAAACTAACTAAAGAACTAACTAATTCTCCATTGCGCGCTGAGCAATATACATCGATCGCACAGACAGTACAAGCCCAATTTTTAGTTTGTGTTGTTGTTGTTGTTGTGGTCTTCAATCTAGAGACTGGTTTGATGCAGCTCACCATGCTACTCTATCCTGTGCAAGCTTCATCATCTCCCAGTACCTACTGCAACCTACGTCCTTCTGAATCTGTTTAGTGTATTTATCACTTGGTCTCTCTCTACGATTTTTACCCTCCGCGCTGCCCTCCAATACTAAATTGGTGATCGCTTGGTGCCTCAGAAAAATGTCCTACCAAGCGATCCCTTATTATAGTCAAGTTGTGCCACAAATTTCTCTTCTCCCCAATTCTGTTCAATATCTCCTCATTATTTATGTGATCTACCCATCTAATCTTCAGCATTCTTCTGTAGCAGCACATTTCGAAAGCTTCTATTCTCTGCTTGTCCAAACTATTTATCGTCCACTTTTCACTTCCATACATGGCTACACTCCATACAAATACTTTCAGAAAAGACTTCCTGACATTTAAATCTATACTCGATGTTAACAAATTTCTCTTCTTTAGAAACGTTTTCCTTGCCATCGCCAGTCTACATTTTATATCCTGTCTACTTCGACCATCATCAGTTATTTTGCTCCCCAGATAGAAAAAAGCATTTACTACTTTAAGTGTCTCATTTCCTAATCTAATGCCCTCAGCATCGCCCGATTTAATTGGACTACATTCCATTATCCTCGTCTTGCTTTTGTTATTGTTCATCTTGTATCTTACTTTGTGTATGACAATGAAAGACATTTTCCAATATGTAGTTTGAAAAATATGCAATCCTCTAATTACGACCAAGGGTTGGAAGGTTTCGCTTGGTTAAAATGAAAATGCCGACACTGTAAATAACCATCCAAAATTTCCCATCGATAATCCCTTTTCCACGCTCTCAGCGTGCTGGTGTTTAGTTCAAACGGAACGAGCGTTCTGCAATCGCACAACCCGGTCTCGTCTGTAGTGAATAAAAGGTGCAAAGACAATGTTTTCTATTTCAGACACACTGAAATCTATACAGCTGAACAAGAGGTCAGGTCAGTTATACTAAGCTGTTTGTTCCCTTGCGGTCTAACTGTCCTAGACACAAAAAACTTTTCCCAAAAAAACCATGATTTGATACAACAACCGTAGATCACGTCTTCACTGAAACACTGCCAGCTTCAGTCATACAACAAGCCATCCTTGAGAGTGAAGTACGATTTAAATTACTGGTCGTGGGTCCAAATATGCTTCATTTTTATCGAAATCACCGTTATCCATTCGTCTTCTCAACATTATAAAATGTAATAAAGTAACAAAATTGCACGTCGGGCAATATTTTGGCAGGGCTAAGCACTGATCTGGCCTTGTGCTCCACCCTGCCAAGAACTGCCCCGTGTGTGCCTTTGTTACTTTCTTGCGTTTTGTAATTCTGACACAGCGAATGGATGAGTTGATTTCTATACAAATGGTGCATGTCTGCACGCATGACCTGTAATTATCGTTCTTAATGCCCGAGGATCTACATCCCTGCTCTTTAATCCATCTTACGGTGTGTTGGAGAGGTCACAGGTGATACCACTCACTGATCGCACCCGCCCCTTCCCTGTTCCATTCCCGAACACCACTTCGGACGATTTATTGTCGGTAAAACTCTGCATCAGCTTTGGTTTCTCCAATTTTCTTGTTACCGCCATTGAGCGAGACATATGTGGGAGGAACTACTACGTCGTCCGATTCTTCTCGGAACATACTCTCTGGGACTTTCAGTAGTAAACCTCTCCGCCAGGTACAACACCACTCTCGTAGCGTCTGCCCCTGGAGTTTGTTGAGGATCTCCGTACTGCTCCCCCGCTGATTAAACGATCCTGTGACGAAATACGCCGCTCTTCGCTGGCTCTTCTCTATCTCTTCTATCAGTCCTACATAGGAAGGGTCCCAGACTCATGGACGGCACTCAAGAATTGGTCGACCGAGTGTTTTGTAAGCCACTTCTTTAGTGAATGAGTTATGTTGTGGGTTGGCAGGAGAGCCAACGCCGGTATGAGAGGAAGCCGAAAGGCACGCGTTTTAGCTCACGCAGCCTGGCGTGAGGTCTGGAACAGGACAAGGAAATTAGACTGTAGAAAAAACTGACGTAGCTGGTGGAATACTTAACTTTAATCCATAAATGGTGAACGTCGCTCTTGACGGTACATGTTTTACAGTATCAGTAGTAACTGGCAATGGCGCCTTGCTAGGTCGTAGCAAATGACGTAGCTGAAGGCTATGCTATTGTCTCGGCAAATGAGAGCGTATTTTGTCAGTGAACCATCGCTAGCAAAGTCGGTTGTACCACTGGGGCGAGTGCTAGGAAGTCTCTCTAGACCTGCCGTGTGGCGGCGCTCGGTCTGCAATCACTGATAGTGGCGACACGCGGGTCGGACGTATACTAACGGACCGCGGCCGATTTAAAGGCTACCACCTAGCAAGTGTGGTGTCTGGCGGTGACACCACAAGTTACATTTCCTTACTATTCCCCCGGCAGCAGCTCGTGGCCTTGCGGTAGCGTTCTCGCTTCCCGCGCATAGGGTCCCGGGTTCGAACCCGGCGGGCTCAGGGATTTCTCCTGCCGCGGGATGACTGGGTGTTGTCGTGACGTCTTCATCATCATCATTCATACCCATTACGGTCGGAGGAAGGCAATGGCAAATCATCTCCACTAGGACCTTGCCTAGTACAGCGGTACGGGTCTCTCGCATCGTCGCCAACGCTCTTCGGAGTATGGGACCTCATAATCATCATCACTATTCCCCCACTGAATCTCAGTTCCGCGTCTGCTTTTCCTATGGTTCGTTTTATGTGGTCATTGCACTTTAGGTTGCTCAGAACATACCAGTCCCTGCACCAGTCATGGATACTCTGCAGGTTTTCCATCAATTCGCTACAGCCTTGTGGCGTTGTTATCTTGTAATTGACAACCACCTCACCTGAAAGCAGCTCCGTGGAACTTTCGACGTTATACAGTAGACAATTTAAAAAATGTTGTAAGCAGTAACGTCCCTGAAGTACTCCTGAACTGCCGGCCGTTGTGGCCGAGCGGTTCTGGAACCGCGCGATTACTGCGGTCGCAGGTTCGAATCCTGCCTCGGGCATGAATGTGTGTGATGTCCTGAGGTTAGTTGGGTTTAAGTAGTCCTAAGTTCTAAGGGACTGATGACGTCGGATGTTAAATGCCTTAGTGCTCAGAGCCATTTGAACCATTCGAATTCCTGAACTTCCCTTCGCGGTTGTCGGTTTTAGTGCGTTAAGGTGGTTCTGTGGTATAGAAATTTTAAAAAATCGATTTCTTTTTTGTACCGTATATCTCGATACCTTACATTATGGAGAACATGTGGATGAAACCGTTTTGCCCGCAAACTATTTCACATAGTCGAAATACACTATCAAAAATGGTTCAAATGGCTCTGAGCACTATGGAACTCAACATCTTAGATCATAAGTCCCCTAGAACTTAGAACTACTTAAACCTAACTAACCTAAGGACATCACACACACCCATGCCCGAGGCAGGATTCGAACCTGCGACCGTAGCAGTCCCGCGGTTCCGGACTGCAGCGCCAGAACCGCTAGACCACCGCGGCCGGCAAATACACTATCATCGGACCGGCAGTCACATCTGTATACGAAGAGCTATTGATTGACAATTTACTGAAAAGATGCGTTGGGGCGAACACTTTTTAGAGTCGATAAATTCGCTGATTTGTACGTTTTCCCGAAAACACATATACTCCGGTACAGAAGTAGTCGAAGCTGAAAACAATTTGCCTACAGTTATCTTCAACGACTCTTTCATGGGAATCGCACGGACAATGAATGTCATTGGCACTGATCTTGGCAACGCGGCGTTCGAATTTTGCAAAAGACACAAACCGGACCGCCTCGTACGCTCAGAGCACGGCGCGTCTACGGCCAGTAAATTAAGCCAGATCTGCGGCCCCGGAGGAAGCGGTGCACGCGAACGAGATTTACGAGACCGAGGAAGGCGTACTGTACGCTCCAGGCGTCGCAGACTGATGCTAAGTCCCAAAGAACCAACGAAATAGCTTTCCAAAACTTTAAACGCGATTTCCTAAAAGTCACATTTTTCCCCCCGGTGTTTGGATGGCCGAAAAACGACTCGACCGATTTGGATGCCGCTTAGTTATGTTTTTAGAGAAATGAAAAAAATGGTTCAAATGGCTCTGAGCACTATGGGACTTAACATCTGTGGTCATCAGTCCCCTAGAACTTAGAACTACTTAAACCTAACTAACCTAAGGACATCACACACATCCATGCCCGAGGCAGGATTCGAACCTGCGACCGTAGCAGTCGCGCGGTTCCGGACTGAGCGCCTAGAACCGCTAGACCACCGCGGCCGGCTTTAGAGAAATGAACTGGCTATGATTGGAACCTCTAAACGTTTAACAGTTTTCAAATCAAAGATTTTTATGTGTCTTTGAATGCCCAAAAAAAGGTCATTTTTTTTTACTTTTCTTTAAACAGACGCCATTTCTTCACTTTTCGGAGTTTCTGACCATGACTACGCTCGTATATTTTAATAATTTTCTGTGCTGGTCTGTTTCAGACCACGCAGTTGCATGAACCAGCCCCATCCGCCTAACGGTGCACGGCGTGCATTACGATCTTCGGCGCCATTTTGTTAAATAATCTCTTAATATTTTTGGACAAAAAATTTTTAATGCAGCTAAAAGATTGGTGAATAAAGAGATATAACTAATAAGCATCGTTCGACTTACATTTTGGTTTCATCTAAAAAAAAAATTGTTGAAATTGAGGTAAAAATCGGATCTTTAGACCAGAAAACCCCCTTAAGATTGAAGTGTTGAGTTTCATCTCCAAAGAAGTCCTAAATCCAGCCACAAATCGGGTCCGAAACTCGGTAAACTTGCATTTACTTCATCAAACGGCAATGCGGAACAGTATCAAAAGGCTACCTGAAGTCAGGGAACGCGGCATGCATCAAGTTGGACGCCATGCCTATCACGCTCTGAATATCACGGACGATCAAAGTGAGCTAGACGGTCTCATGCTTGCCAGAAATTGATAGTGTTTCAGTAAATAAGTGACAAACCATGAGTTTTGAAAAATATTTAATAGCTTTAAATCATATTTTTTCAAAATAATGTAACATATATTGCTGCTTCTCACCACGGTTGATGATATACAATAATTACAATAACACTGCTTGATGATTACTTACAACAGTTCACTTTTACTGCAAAGTCTGCATCACCTGCAAACCAAACAAACTTCGTGCCTTTTAATGCTACTCATGAAAGGTCGTTAATACACACCAGAAAAAATACTGTCCCCAAGACTGAACCCCGTGGACACAATATGTAATTAGTTTCTAGTTAGATGATGACTGTCAATATATTGGCACCCACTGTTTCCTGTCAGAGAGATGCGATTTCAGCTATTATGCGGCATTTCTTGCTACAAGGTAAGTCTACCTGAAAGACTACTCTGATATCTACAGCTTTGGCAGGTCACAGAATAAACCAGAAGCTTGTAATATCTTGTCTAATAAATTAAATAAATTCACACTGTATACTCGTGTGCCTTTTCAGTATCGGAACCCATCGTAAATCCAATCAGAGACTTTCAGAATATATAGATTATAGTCAGGAGGCCCAGTTTGCTAACAGTAATGGAGGGTGAATTTTCAGTAATACCATTCGTGCTGGTAAAACGTGAGAAAAATTATTTAAAAAACATTGGACGAAAATCAAGAGACGAAAAACGACGGGCCATATATCTGTGATTGCCATGAGAGTATTTTTGCGAAACGTTTTTACTGTGAACGATTGTTTAAAGTCCTCAGTCTTTTGAATGGTCTGTTACTAGCCTCCTTGTGTTGCTACTTTGTGCTACTAGTCATATCTACATAACTACTGCAACCTATATTTTCTTTACTGTTTTTAATATATTCTGCTCTTTTAAAGCTAAAATGTAGGCTCCACCACTCAGAATTTAAAAAACTCTCATTTTCACGTACGCGCTTTCCATGGAGCACATTGAAAACGTTCACCCGTGCAAAATCCTCACAGAAATATCGGTTTATAAATGTGAAAGGTAAAACACATCAACATAAAAGCCAATAAAACTTTCGTACTCAATTCCCTTGTAATCATGCCCTCCTTTTCAAACGTAGGCAGTCACCGCCTGTACTTCTGCAAAATAAAAAATCGGCACATGCCTTCTGTGAACGCTGGTACAGTCACAGTGCCAAAAATCTGTCTGCTCGACCTCTTCTCCTCCAGGAAAAACACGTTCGGACATAAACACACATGCTATATTACTAAGCGCCTTGTATACGTGATCGAGGAATCAAAGGCACTCCCTACGGGCATCAAAGGTATCAAATTTCCCCTACGGATATTACCGGGATTACTAATACTACACGCACAGCAGAACCGAAAGGCACAAATATCACTAAAATAACTGTTACTTAAGGCTGCTAAATAGATGACGTTAAAAATATGACAGTTCCAGATTTTTTAAATATGTTATTGTCTTTGTCTGCTCCTACTACTTTTCTCGTCTACTGCTCCTTTCAACGCCGAATGAACCATTCCTGGAAACCGCACCAGATGTCTTACTAAGCCACCCTTTCTTTCAAAATGGCTCTGAGCACTATGGGACTTAACATCTGAGGACATCAGTCCCCTAGAACTACTTAAACCTGATTAACCTAAGGACATCACACACATCAACGCCCGAGCCAGGATTCGAACCTGCAACCGTAGCAAAAGAATGGCTCTAAGCACTGTGGAACTCAACATCTGAGGACATCAGTCCCCTAGAACTTAGAACTACTTAAACCTAACTAAGGACATCACACGCATCCATGCCGGAGGCAGGATTCGAACCTGCGACCGTAGCAAAAGACTGGCTCTAAGCACTATGGAACTCAACATCTGAGGTCATTAGTACCCTAGAACTTAGAACTACTTAAACCTAATTAACCTAAGGACTTCACACACATCCACGCCCGAGGCAGGATTCGGACCTGCAACCGTAGCAGTCGCGCGGTTCCGAAACCTCTCGCCACTGCGGCCGGCTCCTTTCTTTCCTACATTTGTTTTCTCACCTACTTCCTTTTAGTACTTCATTTCGTAATTATCTGTCGACTTAATTTTAAACATTCTTAGATAATATCAAATTTCATATGGTTCAAGTTTATTTTTCTCGAGATTTCCAATGGTCCACCTATCGCTTCTATGTAGTAATAGTCGTAATATTAGTAGTAATAGCTGGAGTTGCAAAACTACCGTAAGCTATGGTAGACTATCATAAGTAAGCGTAGATTACGGCCCTTTTCCTAGTAGTTTCTGAAAGTTAAGTTAGTACCCGCATTACCCGTATGTTATGTGTTTTGCATACCTAACGGGTATTGCCTCATAACAATCGCTTTCTCTGCGTATCCAGTCAGTGTCTCACCTGATTCCCCAAAAAACAGGAAGCGACAACTACGGAATATTTTTGTTCTACACAGTTATCCTCCTGTCTGTTATTTAATTTAAAAGTGAACAGTATTTATAACAAAACGGAAACTTTCCATGTTTAATTCAGGTTTTATTCGAAAATTGGTGGTTTGTAACGTGAAACAGACGGACCTTGTAGTAAAAATAAAGGAAACAATTCAAGTTTATCATATAACGCTAGAACGCAATTTCCTCAACAAAAAGGTAAAATTTAAAAAAATCGCAGAACAAAATTACATCAAACGTCGCTTCAGTAATTCATCGAACTTACTTTCGCATTTATCAATAATAACAGGAAACTCTTGCCTTTGATCATGACGAAGAACGTTATATTGAGTACAAAATAACAATATTCATACACATATTTTATGTTTGTGCATGTAAACTGTACTTGCATCAAAAGAAAAAGTCGCAGAAGTTACGCGGTCAACTAATTTTCATTATTTATAAATTGCAATTTATATTCTGTAATGATATAAAATACACAAGGGACTAACTCTGAATGAATTCTAATTATGTGCAAAACAAACAACCAAACAAGCAAAAAAACAAAGAGGAATTGTCGACTCTCATTTTCTCGACTACATATTCATTTATATTTCTTTCTCTAGCACTGCTATCAATACCACCGGTAGTCCTACAATTTACTACGACATTTATGTAGCGTACGAAAACTACCGAGCAGTAGTTTTGGTAGAGCGCAACTCTAGAAGTAGTAGCACCAATTTTAATCATTCGTTGTAAGTCCTGACACAATTGATGGATATTCTGTGGCGAGTAGTGAACATAGCAACGAAACAGATTAGTAACTGGAATGGTTTCGGATACATCATGCGGTTTGACGCAGTTACAAGCTTTTTTTTTTTTTGTTATACTCAAATTCATTTCTCAAAATGCAATGTACACAGCGTAGGCACCCGTTAAAGTAAATTTAGCACAATCTCCACGTCTTTTAATCCAAACACATAACATGTCATCAGTGTACAACTACGTCCAGTACGAATACGTAATGGTTTATCAACAGCAACAGATGCACTTGCGGTAGCAGAGTATGACCACACAGTCCCGGACAACATCAAAATCTTGTGAGCGAGATCTCTGGGAGGAAAGTTTCCCACTGCAGTAACACCAACGGTGTTATTCTTAGAGACACGAACACATGCGACAGTAGCACAGTCCTTGTCACCATGAACACCAATAATCGTCAACACAAAATCAAATTCCACACCACGATACACAGCAAGACCGCGAAACAATAGCCGATAAGCGGTAATAGCGTAACAATATTAAATTCAATTTCTACATCACAAAGTCGTTTGCAGACGGTAGGACGCAATCTACACACACGATGAACACGCCGAGGACGCTTTTTGACGACCTACTAAACACTCGAGTATGTCGTTGCTTATAAAGCATCGCGCAATCCGGATGATGTCATTACGGACTTAGAATAACCTCGGATACCGCGACTGATCACGAACGCAGGCACTATGTGTTCTACACTCGCGCGGGAAACGGCGTGACTCAACTGTGTACCAGACGTAAAGTTTCAAGAATTTCTCGCTCATTTCCATATAAACATCTGACAGCACTACAGCTCTTTTATTGAAAATACCTTTCTTCGCCTTTGCAAACGGCGGTCCTTCGAGGTCTTGCTTCCTACATATGAAATTGCTTTCACAACTGCATTATTCACACTGTTCATTTTGAGCATGTCGTTATCCTGCTTTGTATTATTCTTCATCAACTTCGTCTTTGCTTTCTTTATCCTTAAACCAGATTCGAATCGTTTGCGATGTTGTGTTACAGAAGGATGCTGAAAGTAGATAGACTGATAAGAAGAGGAATGAGGCGGTCTTCCACAGAATCGGCGAGGAAAGGAATACTTGGAAAATACTGAGTAGAAAAAGGGACAGGAGGCAAGGAGTTGCGTCAAGACATCAGAAAATTAATTCCATAGTATTAGAGGCAGCCGTACAGAGAAAAACCAGTAGGGAAAAACAGTTGCAATGTATTCAGAAAATAATTGAGTACGTTGGGTGTCTTAACAGACGAATGGAAAAACTGGTAGAAGCAGCCCTCGGGGAAGATCAGTTTGGATTCCGTAGAAATATTGGAACATGAGAGGCAATACTGACCTTACGGCTTACCTTAGAAGAAAGATTAAGGAAAGGCAACCTACATTTCTAGCATTTGTAGACTTAGAGAAAGCTTTTGACAAGGTTGACTGGAATACTCTCTTTCAAATTCTGAAGGTGGCAGGGGTAAAATACATATAGCGAAAGACCATTTACAATTTGTACAGAAACCAGATGGCAGTTATAAGAGTCGAGGGGCATGAAAGGCAAGTAGTGGTTGGGAAGGGTTGTAGCCTATCCCCGATGATATTCAATCTGTATATTGAGCAAGCAGTAAAGGAAACAAAAGAAAAATTCGGAGTAGTTATTAAAATCCATGGAGAAGAAATAAAAACTTTGAGGTTCGCCGATGACATTGTAATTCTGTCATAGACAGCAAAGGACTTGGAAGAGCAGTTGAACGGAATGGACAGTGTCTTGAAAGGAGGATATAAGATGAACATCAACAGATGCAAAACGGGGATTATGGAATGTAGTCGAATTAAGTCGGGTGATGCTGAGGGAATTAGCTTAGGAAATGAGACACTTAAAGTAGTAAAGGAGTTTTGCTATTTGGGGAGCAAAATAACTGGATGGTCGAAGTAGAGAGGATATAAAATGTAGACTGGCAAGGGCAAGGAAAGCATTGCTGAAGAAGAGAAATTTGTTAACATCGAGTATAGATTTAAGTGTCAGGAAGTTGTTTCTGAACGTGTTTGTATGGAGTGTAGCCATGTACGGAAGTGAAACATGGATGAGAAATAGTTTGGACAAGAAGAGAATAGAAGCTTTCGAAATGTGGTGCTACAGAAGAATGCTGAAGATTAGTTGGGTAGATCACATAACTAATGAGGAGGTATTGAACAGAATTGGGGAGAAGAGGAGTTTGTGGCACAACTTGACTACAACAAGGGATCGGTTGGTAGGACACGTTCTGAGGCATCAAGGGATCACCAATTTAGTATTGGAGGGCAGCGTGGAGTGTAAAAATCGTAGAGGAAGACCAAGAGATGAATACACTATACAGATTCAGAAGGATGTAGGTTGCAGTAGATACTAGGAGATGAAGCAGCTTGCACAGGATAGAGTAGCATCGAGAGCTGCATCAAACCAGTCTCAGGACGGAAGACCGCAACAACAACTTGGTGTTAAAGGGCGGAGCCATCACACGCTTCACATTTGATGTGCAATAATATTGTGTCATGTATCAAAGGAAGTGCGAGGCCAAGAACTGCACAATATACTGTCCAGTCGATTCAATGTGACCACCTGTGAAAAGCCTGATTAATCACGTTTGGGATGCGAAGTGCTGCGACTGGAGTCAGTGAGGCTGCAGAAGGTGTAGACAGGGATGTGGAGGCATCCCGATCCCAGTTCCGTGGACAGCTGCGCTACGCTTTTCGCTTGAGGATCCACGCCGTGTATAACCCGATCGAGGTGCTCCCATAGATTCTCATTATGTTTAAATCCGGAGAGTCGGATAACCAGGGAGTACGACAAATTCATTCTTCTGCCCTTCGATCCACGCACGTACACTGCGAGCTGTATGACACGCAGCATTGTCCTGCTAACAGATGCCATTGCGCCGAGGAAAAACAAACTGGATTCAAGGGGTTACATAATCCCCAAGAATAAATGCAAACTTGTGTTGATCTATTGTCGCTTCCGGTATGACGAGACCACCCAGGGAAAGCTTGAAAACAATCCCGAGATCCTAACGATCCCTCCTCCGGCGTGGAACCTTCCGACGATTGTTGCGAGGTTTCAGATGTTCCATGTCGTAAACGCCAGCGACCATCTGTCCGATGGAGCACAAAACGTGATTCACCTGAAAAGGCCACCTGTCGCTTCTCAGTCGACGTCCACTTACGTCAATGAACGGCTGTTGCCTTGCAGATTCCAGTTTTGTCGCCGATGAGCAGCAGTCGACGTAGATACACGAAATGCACGCACCCATAACACTGGAGAGTCCCATACGCAGCAACGTTCGCTAAACGTTCGTTGAGGAGACACTGTTCGTAGCCCCTCGGTTCATCTGGAAGTTAGTTACATGTCTCAGCAGCTGCGCTTCTATGCGCCGCTCCACACCTCCACAGCGTCGTTCACCCCTTTCATCTACGGCCGGAGATGCACCACTGTAGCCCCCGTGCCCGTTTTGTATAAACTCATTTACACTTTAACCACGGTGTCACACAAACAGTTTACAAACTTAACCGTTTCGGAGAAGCTTCCATCCTTGGCCCCTTTGGACGTCAGATAAATCACTCCCTTTACGCATTACAACGACTGCACTGTTTTCCGTGTCCCCGCACACACTGCATATACGAGGGTCAATCCGAAAAAAATGCACATTATTTTTTAAAAACTCCTTTTTTTATTTACAGTGTGTAAATACACCCTTTAGAAACGATATTTTCATTTCTCCACATAATTTGCATCCCTCTCAACTGCCTTGCGCCATCTTGGAACCAGTGCCTGTATACCCGCACGGTAAAATTCTGGACCAACCTGTTGGAGCCACTGTTTGGCAGCGTGCACAAGGGAGTCATCATCTTCAAACCTTTCCATCTGAGTTTTGTGATCGCTTCCATGGTTTTTTGACTAACATGTGGCCGTGCATTGTCGAGCAACAGCAAAACATCCTGCTTTTGCCGATGTGGTCGAACACGACTTGAAGTTTCTTCAGTGTCGTCACATATGCGTCAGAATTTATGGTGGTTCCACTTGGCATGATGTCCACAAGCAAGAGTCCTTCGGAATCGAAAACACCGTAGCCATAACTTTTCCAGCAGAAGGTGTGGTTTTGTATTTTTTTTTTTTTTTTCCTTGGGTGAGTTTGCATGATGCCACTCCATTGATTGCCTCTTCGCCTCTGGTGAAAAATGATGGAGCCATGTTTCACCACCTGTCACAATTCTTCCAAGAAATTCATCTCCACCATTCTCATATTGTTCCAAAAGTTCGCTGCATACCGTTTTTCTTGTTTCTTTGTGAGCCACTGTCAACATCCTGGGAACCCACCTGGCAAAAACCTTTTTTAACGCCAACACTTTCAGTATTCTACAAACACTTCCTTCCCCTACCCCAACGTAGCGTGACAATTCGTCCACTGTGATGCGTCTGTCAGCGGTCCCAATTATTTAACTCTCTGCACATTGTCTGGAGTGTGTGCAGAACGAGGCCTGCCGCTGCGAGGACAATCCTCAATATTGCCGTGCCCGCTTTCATCACGTAACCTGCTTGCCCATCGACTAACTGTACTGCGATCGACATACAACTTTTTCAATCTCTGGTGGATGTTTCCCACTGGCTCATTTTCACAGCACAGGAACTCTATGACAGCACATTGCTTCTGACGAACGTCAAGTGTAGCAGCCATCTTGAAGACATGCTGTGACGGCGCCACTCACGGGAACAGGTTGAACTAAGTTTGAAAACAGGCCGGAAGGATGTATCTACACACTGTAAAACTTTCACACATGCACAATGGAAACTGTATCTTTACAAAAATAGTGTGCATTTCTTTTGGAGTGACCCTCGTATCTTCCACTGTTAGTTGGTTGGCTGATTTTGGGGAGGGAGTGAGGTCATCGGTCCCACCGGATTAGGGAAGGATGGGGAAGGAACTCGGCCGTGCCCTTTCAAAGGAACCTTCCCGGCATTTGGCTGAAGCGATTTTGGGAAATCACGGGAAACCTAAATCAGGATGGGCGGAAGCCGGTTTGAACCGTCGTCCTCCCTAATGCGAGTTCAGTGTGCTGACTACTGCGCCACCTCGCTCGGTCACTGTCAGTGCTGCCACCTGTCGTCTGTGAGTCACTGTTGCAGGCTGATGTCGAACGTAGGCGATGGTCATATTATACTGGAGCGCAGTATTTACGTCCGGAAGATGTAAGTTGGAACTCTGCCTTTGTAACGAATATGCCGGAACTCTGTGATGTTAGAACTCGCATCTCGCATGTACTGCGATTGCAATGGCTACTTGCTGCAAAAAGAAAAACAAAAGGAAGCGGCGATGAACGAAAAAGTGGCTTGGGAGGCGTTCTACACGTAGCTATACTAAACTTGCAAAAGAACTTGCAGCAGAGCCGGACGACTATCGAAATTTCTTAAGGATTTACAAGGAATCTTCCATTGAGCTTCGTACACCTTATTTACAGATAAAAAATACTGTTCATATGCTCGTTAGATTTCACTTTCCACAATGCTGGAAGCGATCTGTAAACCTACAAAGAGAAAGATAGATTATTGCAGAGTATCGGTAGCTAGTGCTGTTATGTATTACTGCCATAAATAATTCATGCTCCTGAAATGAACAAATAAGCAGTTGCAGTGTTATTTCGCTGCACCTCACATTTTCTGTCGAATGTTTCTACAGCCAGTTGCTGGATAACTATTAAACATGTAATCAAACTAATCTCCAAAATGTACTTCAGCAATTGCGCCGTTCTTTGCACATCTGCAGATCACGTGCCATTTATTACATAATGTCTCCCGTACACGGTACAATAAGCTGCGAACTGTTTTGAGCGAGCGTCAATATTTTTAAAGCTCTGCCATGTCCATCACAGTCATATCACTCTCAGGCGGTCGACACTATTGCGCAGTAGAGTGTGAGAGCCCCTTAAATTCAACACTGAGATGATGAGGTTGGCACAGTAGAGGAATTCGTGGCGGGCCCAATCAAACCAGTCAGAAGTCTGGCGATCCCAAGAAACATATACAGTTTCTGTTCTACGTATCGAGTAACACTGAACATTTATAAGTTTTTCTGTGTTCCTGCGTTACTGAACTCGCAGCAACTATAAAAATACATTACACCATTTCAAAAGACCACAATTCACTCTTTTTCCTAGTGCTGGCAATATTTGTCGAAAATATTGCATAAAACCATGGAATACTTTCTTAATCCTGAAACCCAAATGTTAGCTATTGATATCAGTGAAGAAAGCAATTACCATCACTATAATTCAACAGTCACGGAATAACGAGCCAGCGACTACTAAACAATTGAGAAATAGAACAGCAAGCCCCCCCCCCCCCTCGACATTCTCTCCTGCGTGATAAACGTGGTTGAAAATAGCTCGTTATCTTTGCACAACGGACATACAAATTTTGCAATGCTGGTGTATGAAAAAGGTAACGCCCACATATTGTGAACTTGAAACAGAAATTTGATATGAAAGCCTTTCACGTTGTTCCACTGTTTGTAGATTCGTTATCTGAAAAACAACGCTCTATATTCTGCATCTAACTCTACAATTTGCAAAACGCCTTACGGTGTCTGGCTCGAGGTATTTCTGTTACCAACGTCATTTCCTGCTCTTGCTCGACCCATGTGCGAATGGCCAGTGGAATGCCAAACACGGAGTGTTTGATCTGTAACTTCCGGGTCTCGGTGATCTCGCGATATGTATGTGCGGAGGAAGTCATATGTTGCCTAACACTTCTCACTCTTTTAAAAGCAAACTTCTCCGTGAGGCACAACGCCTCTCTTGAAACACCTATCACAGGAATTTAATAAACATCTTCCTAACGTTCTCTCGCTTACTAAAAAAGCGCCTAATGAAACGCGCCGTTCTTCTCTATATCTTCTCCATCTCCTCTATTAGTCTCAGCTGGAAAGTGATCCAGTTAGACTTGTAACATTCAAGAATCTTTTCAACGATGTCTGTGTAAACATCTTCTATCGTAGTTGAATTACATTTCCTTACGATCCTTCCGATGAATATCATAGCTGCAAAAGCATTTCCTACAACTGCACTCACACCGAAGACATTCACCACCCTGAAGGAGAGTGTTCAGTAGCATCAGAATGTAATATGTGCATACTGAGGGGATTGCAGAGTTAACAATTCCGCTGTCACGGTCATCGGCGATCACATATCCCTCAGAACGCTTGTACTTGCTCCTTCCGTTCTGGGTCTCTTTGAGGTAGCTATGCTGAGATTCGAGGTGAACAGTGTGTGCAATATTAATTCTGGAATACAACTATGCATTGGCGAAGAGTACGTGCTAATGTTCAACAGCTTCAGCCAATTGAAAGGGGTGTGAGCGAACAGGAAGCTGAATGCACATATCGATTGCTGGGCACAATGCATCGGTGTGGTGTCGTTGATTTCAGCAGTGGTCTGTGGAACATTCCCACGCATGTAGACAAGATTCTTGACGCCCGCACGTCAAGATCGACGCACAGCGCGACAAGTCGTGACAGATCGATCATCATCCAGGGAAGAAACTGCACTGCTGTGTCATTACGAACCATCGGGAACCGTCCGCTTGCAGCAGAACTAAGATCACGTGTGTCTCTTGCCAGATTACCACTGATACCACGACAATGCAAAGAACTGCTTCCCTGGAGTCGCGAAAGAATCGACTGGAGAGTAGAATTGGGCTCTGTTGTCTTCCGTAATGAGATCAGGATCTGTCTGTGTGCGAGTGATGGACTTGTTCAAATACACTATGTGATCAAAAGTATCTGGACACCCCCACAAACATGAGTTTTCATATTAGGTACATTGTGCTGCAGCTACTGCCAGCTACTCCATATCAGTGACCTCAATAGTCATTAGACATCGTCAGAGAGCAGAATGGGGCGCTCCGCGGAACTCACGGACTTCGAACGTGGCCAGGTGATTGGGTGTCACTTGTGTCATACGTCTGTACGAGAGATTTCCACATTCCTAAACATCCCTAGGTCCACTGTTCGGCTTAGCTTTGACTGACAGAGTTGCTGGATGTTTTCCTGAGGATTAACTTGACGAATTCTGTCCAATTGGCGTGTTAGATCGTCAAAACCCCGAGCTTGGCCACCTAGGTCGCTGTACCTCTCCCCAATTGTGAACGTGTGGAGCATTATGTGCAGGACCCTCCAACCAGCTCCGGATTTTGACGATCTAAAGCGCCTGCTGGACAGGATTTGGCACAATATCCCTCAGGAGGATATCCAACAATTCTATTAATCAATACCAAGCCGAATAACCCATTGAATAAGGACCAGAGGTGGGCCAACGCATCATTGATTTGCTCAATTTGTGAAGCTCTTTCTCTGGGATAAATCATCCAATTTTTCTGAAATAGTAGTAATTTGTTTGTTTGTACATGTAGGTCACATGTACCGATTTCCGTGCGATTCGGATATTCCTTCGTGGTGAGTAGCTTTCTTTATTTTTTTTCGTAGAGGGTATTAGTGCAAAAGCATTTGCTATTTAGTTTTATATCTGAATAGAAGCATCTCTCCCAACTACCACTTTTCCTTTAAAAAAACGCGTAAAATGCCAGAGGAAGTATACGGTGTGACTGTTGAACATCTGAACGTACAGCAATATGAACACTGCATTAACGTAGATTGGTATACTAAAAATGTACTGGTAAACCCATAACCAAGTCATGCGATAGTACTTTTTTGTTTGTTGTGGGGTATAGTAAATTATGCATCATTTTATTTGTCATCGTATTGACTAGCTAACACCACGTAATAACTTCAGTTACTATTCGTTCTTTGATGTTTGCTATTTTTCCAGTACTGTCTCATCTCCTCCCGATGTCTTTTCCTGTCTTCTCTCCAAGTAGTTCCGATTCCGTATTTCTTCTGCTTCGAAACACATCTAAATTTAGTATTTCATTCTTGGAATGGTTTCTTTCTGTTACTACCGATTCTTTGATGTTCCTTTCTAGACCTTTTCTTATTCTTTGTCCATTTTATTGTCAATTTCTTTTTTCAAACCACTATAAATATGATAAGAATGTTGTTTTTCGGAAAGCTGTCCAGTACCAATCAGCTCCGTGCTAGCGCTTGTGTTCCCAGGAATGTAACATTCCTTTGGTGCCATACTTATTAGAATCGAGGCACACGAGTAAGCATGTACGTCACGAAGGCAGGTCAGAGCTCGCTCGCTCCCTCGACTCAGCAAACAAAATGCGTTTCTAAACTCGTTAAAATGCAACTGGGCATGTATGTACTAACGATAATTGCGTATTCTACTGGAATCTGCTATTATGAAGTCTTACTTTAAGATCACTTCTCGACGAAGTTGTATAACGACTTGTTGGTAGCATTTAGTCTCTTCTGCGTAACAGTCCTCATTTCAGACAAGATGTGGTGCCTTATGCAACAGATAATCGTTCTGAAATGATTTTAATTTTATTGTACTGCCGTAACAAATTATTAGTAGGCCAATGCACTTTCTACCATTGTAGGCAGTAACATCCCATAATAATGGATTACAGTAGAAAATGCGATTCTCGTTTGTACATGTACACCCATTTACGAGTTAACAGCCGTAGAAACGCAGTTTTTCTGCTGAGTTGAGCGAGCGAGCTCGGCCTACCTCCGTGACGCATGCGTCGCGGCCTGTCTTTATGGTAGGCCTCGTATTACAATAAAATATTCGTGCCATTAACTAGGAAACAGAGATAAAGTTGTTTTGTAACTGTAAAAAGGGCAACCCTATTTAACTGTAAATAGTGTAATGCATTAATTGTAAACTGATATACAATTCGGCAGAAGCACACCGCTCATCTGAGTGAATGTGCAAAAGTTCTCAAACCTAAGTTAACCCTGCTGTTCTGTTCACTTTTACTTGACATATATACTGTTCGGGTCAATATGACCCGACATATCAAAATGCTTTAGAAACATAAATTTTGGTACAGTTTTAGCTATCGACATTGTTGTTCTATTCCAGTACCTTGTTAGTAATAATAATAATAATAATAATAATAATAATAATGGTAATAATAATAATAATAACAATGCATACAACTTTATTGAGGGATATTTTTCATTTAAATATGCACATAAATTTGAAACAACAGACAGTTTCCATTACAGGCATTCAACTTAGAAAGCACTACAGTTTTTCCATACTTCTATTCTTATTGTTGACAGTTTAGACGTAAGTATTGACATTTTCTAACAACAGACAGTTGTCATTACAGATATTCATCTTAGAGCACACTACAGTACAGAACACACTACAGTTTTTTTATTACATTCCAACATAGAAAGCACTACAACTTTAGAATCCTCTCTTCTTACTGATTGTAGTTTAGGCACAAGTATTCACATAAATTTGAAACAACAGAATTTTCAATACAATCATCTTATAAAATACTACAGTTCTTTTCTTACTGCTTGCACTGTGGACACAAGTAGGTTACATGTTTCTTGCAAATATGTTTACTACATTTTCCACACACCATGTTTGTTTTATTGTCATTACTTGATGGACAGAACTTACAGCGTGCACGTTTTGTAGATTTTCTTGTTGTTACCGATTCTGACACACCACCCACATCATTCGGGTTTTGGATGCTTGTGACCATTCTCAAAGAATCTTCTGTTCTTGGGAAATGCGTTCTTGATGCAATATGTTCTTTTATCAGTGACTTTCCAAGTTCCTCCAAGAATATTCTCCTTCTAGTCAATTTGCTTGCATTCCAATTAGGGTCAACCGAAATCCACAAAACGTATGCATTATAAGCAGAAACATCAAGAATATTGTAGAAAACTATCATTGGCCACCTATTACTTTTTCGTTTGCATGTATATGTACCTAATAACTGATCAAGCGTGTCTACAGCACCTTTGGTTGAATTATAGTCCAAAATCATTTTTGGCTTCTTATCAGCCCTGTCACTGATTTCCGCATCATGGTGGAGAGTGCTCATAAGTACAACATTCTTGTGTCTCTTAGGAATATAATTAACCACAGTAGTGTCATTTGTGAAGTAAAATGAAGAGCTGTGTACCTCCTTGTTGGTCATTTTGTGTGGAAGCTCCGGCTTATTTTTCCGTATAGTTCCCAACATAGTCAATTTCCTTTTCAGAAGCAGCTGCCCCAAATTGTACGACGTAAAAAAGTTGTCACACGTGATATTCTGACCACGTAACTCAGAAGTGAGATCAGATACCACCCTCATTCCCTGATTTCTTTCTGGTGCCGCTCCACTCACCTTTCCTGTATAAATTTGGGCTTTCAGTACGTATGAAGTTTTGCTGTCACACATGGTCCATATTTTGATCCCATATTTTGCCGGTTTACTTGGGATATACTGCTTGAATGGACAGCGACCTCTAAATGCTACTAACTGCTCGTCAACAGTAACATTTTCTCCTGGATTATACAGTTTAGGAAGGACCTCTACCCACTTCTCCCAAATACTACGAATTGCGGCAAGTTTGTCAGTACGTCGTCTTTCCTCTCTAGTAGATTTCTTGTCAAATCGCAGGACACGTGATATCTTACAGAATGTTTCATGAGACATGGTTGCTCGAAATATGTTTCGCCCAGTATCTTTATCCCACAAACTTTTTGTAGACTCCCCATGAGATCGATATACACCCGCTAGGAGTAAGAGTCCTAAGTATGCATGGAAAACAGAACCATCAATATCTGTCCACTGTTCACCATAAACTCGCTGCCCTTCAATATTTGTCATCTCTATTATTTCATTTTGAAGCGCTGTGTGAAATACTGCTTCAAATGAACATTTTACATCAGATATTCTGCTGACTGCATACCTGGTAACTCCTGGGGTACTCTTGATGATGTTCGAAGCTGGTAGGCGACCATGTTGTGCTGGTGGATGCAACTGCCATTCTATATTCCCATTTTTAGAAAGAAAAGTCTCTACACTATTTTGTATGGGCTGTGGACTGTCGTAACTGTCATCGGAACACTCGCTTTCAGATGCATTGCTGATGTGATCTTCAAACTCAGAAAGTGATCCTTCATCTGGTGAGGCATTTACTATTTCTTCCAACTCACGATCATTCAATGGTCTCATCGCCATGGTGTCACAAGTCAAACTGGGCAGAAACAAAGCATTCCAATTATTGAGAACTGCCAATTATTATTTCCTGGGGAAAGCAACAAACAAGCCCATTGTTGTGAACGCATGGAGCTTTAGGTGATTGTTGAGAGTAAGTTGGAATGATGCAGTCACTATTCCCACACAACACAACAAAAATAATTTTCGCCATTTCCAGATTTTAGAAATAAATACGAGTTACACTAAACATATTTGTGTCGGGTCATTATGACCCGAACATTACATATGCAACTATTACAGTTGAAGCCCAAACTTCTTAAACTTTTTTAAAACCTTTTAAAACACATGCTGCTCATCCATTTTCAGACAAAGTCACAAAGTTTCATAAATATATATTGGTATTTACATAATGTAAAATAACGTTCATATTCGTTTCGGGTCATATAGACCCGAACAGAACAGCAGGGTTAATACCGACCTCGTGATGAGTTTTAACAACCTTGTGAG
Organism: Schistocerca cancellata; assembly: GCF_023864275.1. Lineage (NCBI taxonomy): Eukaryota > Metazoa > Arthropoda > Insecta > Orthoptera > Acrididae > Schistocerca > Schistocerca cancellata. The sequence goes on along the minus strand of NC_064626.1, from coordinate 296,244,257 downwards.
AACTGCCATTGCTCTTCTGGTCAAGTTCTTTGCGCAGATGCGAGTGTACATCCGCATTGTTTGAATGATTCTGATTTGTGTTAGAGAACTGCAATGTATTCCATCTGTTGTTGCGAATGAATATGGAATGAATGCAGATTTGAGGCCAAATGCATCACCGCCGAACGTATCGTCCTCAACTGACGGGTTTAGGGTTTATCTCCCACACTGCGTACAATCTTGTACTTCTTCCTTACGTCAAAGGATCTAGATATCTCATGTAGTCAGAGGTTCTTTCATTATTCTCCAGTTCCCACCACAATGCGCGCACTGAAATTTTGTGATTGTTCTCACCACAAAACTCTTTCGAAATCGGGTGAGTATACTCGACGAATGTGTCTCGCACTGGAGTGGAATATAGGATGCAGACACACATAGTAGTTCAAAAGAAAGACCATCATTTTCGCACTATAGAGATATCTTTTCTAAATCGTTTGGCAATTTATTTTGATCTTCTGGCGACTTCACTAAACGATAAACGACAAATCAATTTGACAGCATTATCTGCAGACAACCTTAGATGGCTGCTCAGACTGTCTCCTAAATTGTTTATATAGAGAAGGAACAGTAGAGGGCCTATAACACTACCTTGAGGAATGGTGGAAAATCATTTTTGTTTTACTCGATGACTTTCCGTCAGTTACTACGAACTGTGATCTATCTGACTGGAAATCACGAATCCAGTCACATAACTGAGACGATATTCTGTAAGCACTCAATTTCACTAAAAGCCGCTTGTGTGGTACAGTGTCAAAAGCCTTTTGGAAATCTAAAAATACGGAATCAATTTGATATCCGTTGTCAACAGCACTCAACACTTCATGTGAGTAAAGAGCTAGTTGTGTTTCACAAGAACAATGTTTTCTAAATCCGTGTTGACTGTATGTCAATAAATCTCTCTCTTCGAGGTAATTCATAATGTTCGAACACAATATATGTTCCAAAATCCTACTGCATATCGACGTTAATGATAAGGGCCTATAATTTAGTGGATTACTCCTACTACGCTTCTTGAATATTGGTGTGACCTGTACAACTTTCCAGTCTTTAGATACGGACCTTTCGTCGAATGAACGGTTGAATATGATTGTTAAGTATGGAATTATTGCATCAGCGTACTCCGAAATTTCATTTGCTTTTCTGAAGAGGTATATTCTTCGTTAATTTTTGGAGGATTTAGGTGTTACAATATTCGGTCTCGCTACGGCAACCCTGTGTTCACTAATTCTGTATTCCTTTTGATGCTCGTCATTTGTTACTAAGACGTCAAATGTGTTCTCAAAAATGGCTCTGAGTACTATGGGACTCAACTGCTGAGGTCATAATCCCCCTAGAACTTAGAACTACTTAAACCTAACTAACCTAAGGACATCACGCACATCCATGCCCGAGGCAGGATTCGAACCTGCGACCACAGCAGTCGCGCGGTTCCGGACTGAAGCGCCTATAACCGCTCGGCCACCGCAGACGACGCCTGTAAAATTCTTGAAATGTAAAAGAAAGAAAACTTCTACAGGATCTTCTTAAATTGGAACACTGCCATTTGCATTTGGTCATTCAATGATTGTCTGGGAGTGTAATGAATTCGTTTTAGCAGAGAAAGCTTTCTCTTTGCTTTTGATCGTGTTAATGAAGCGTGTTCTACAGCAAACATGGACAACCAAATGTTCGAAGTCCTATACAAGCTTGTAGTACGAGGTGCATTCAAGTTCTAAGGCCTCCGATTTCTTTTCTCCGGACTGGAAAGAGATAAAAACATGCGCATTGTTTTAAAATGAGGCCGCGTTCATTGTCAATACATCCCAGAGATGGCAGCACCGTACGGCAGATGGAATTTTACCGCCAGCGGCGAGAATGAGAACTGTTTTAAATACTTAAAATAGCGACGTTTTCCTTACTGGAACAGCGTGTAATCATTCGTTTTCTGAATTTGCGTGGTGTGAAACCAATTGAAATTCATTGACAGTTGAAGGAGACATGTGGTGATGGAGTTATGGATGTGACGAAAGTGCGTTTGTGGGTGCGACAGTTTAATGAAGGCAGAACATCATGTGACAACAAACCGAAACAACCTCGGGCTCGCACAAGCCGGTCTGACGACATGATTGAGAAAGTGGAGAGAATTGTTTTGGGGGATCGCCGAATGACTGTTGAACAGATCGCCTCCAGAGTTGGCATTTCTGTGGGTTCTGTGCACACAATCCTGCATGACGACCTGAAAATGCGAAAAGTGTCATCCAGGTGGGTGCCACGAATGCTGACGGACGACCACACAGCTGCCCATGTGGCATGTTGCCAAGCAATGTTGACGTGCAACGACAGCATGAATGGGACTTTCTTTTCGCCGGTTGTGACAATGGATGAGACGTGGATGCCATTTTTCAATCCATAAACAAAGCGCCAGTCAGCTCAATGGAAGCACACAGATTCACCGCCACCAAAAAAATTTCGGGTAACCGCCAGTGCTGAAGAAATGATGGTGTCCATGTTCTGGGATAGTGAGGGCGTAATCCTTACCCATTGCGTTCCAAAGGGCACTACGGTAACAGGTGCATCCTACGAAAATGTTTTGAAGAACAAATTCCTTCCTGCACTGCAACAAAAACGTCATGGAAGGGCTGCGCGTGTGCTGTTTCACCAAGACAACGCACCCGCACATCGAGCTAACGTTACGCAACAGTTTCTTCATGATAACAACTTCGAAGTGATTCCTCATGCTCCCTACTCACCTGACCTGGTTCCTAGTGACTTTTGGCTTTTTCCAACGATGAAAGACGCTCTCCGTGGCCGCACATTCACCAGCAGTGCTGCTATTGCCTCAGCGATTTTCCCGTGGTCAAAACAGACTCCTAAAGAAGCCTTCGCCGCTGCCATGGAATCATGTCGTCAGCGTTGTGAAAAATGTGTACGTCTGTTGGGCGATTTCGGGTGAGTAGTTAATTAGAAAAAAAATCGGAGGCCTTAGAACTTAAATGCACCTCGTACATAACAATTCACCACAGAATACTTTGATCAAAATTAAATACGTGTAATTACCTTTGAAATGCAGAATACTGTATTATGGCCTTTACTTAACTCCACATTAACGTTACATATCGTTTGTGAATCTCAAAAAAACACAAATTATACAATATGGCGGCTAACAATGACTGTTTCATTGCGCACATTTCCTACACGTCCTCTCGTTATCTTGTCTCGCAACAAAGTCCCGTCACATTCCGATTTTCTTAATTTTCTTTGCTCGTCATGGAGCAACGGAAGTCAAGAAGTAAATATTTCGCTCGCGCAAGCGAAACGCGCCACTCCGCGATGTTAATTTTAAACCAATAACGATAAGGAAATCGTTGAACTGATCAGCTGATCCATTCACGACTCGTACGAGCTAGTACAAGCCAAGGGACCCTAAACACGTCACAATGTCCGCTACTCCGAAGCAAATTGTGCTACTTGGTGTCAGCATGGAAAATGAAGAGAATCAATGAGCAATAACGAAAACAACAATTAATGGCAAAGAATTCTGTTTCCTTAGCGCACCAACGTAACTGCAACGACCATATTATATGCACGGATAATAGAAACACGAGAGACAATTTGCACAAAACAGCTCTCACCAAAGCAGCGAGCTCCCGACAAATAGAAATGGACATGTGTTCACTTACAACACCGCTAATTGGGATGTTCACAATTAAACACATTTATCATTTATCGAAGTTCTTAAATGAAACTGATGAAGATATTTGGTGCGAACTGCGAGGTACGTCAACAAAGCTAAAGTAATTACGAGAGAACAGCAGCGTTTGCAGTTCACACTGGGGATCAAAGGAGGCGCAGCTGTAAATGGAGTTCATCACAGAATTAAAATAAATTTCGTTCCCTCCATTATCGTTCAAATGTACTTACAGATGAAAAATACCGGTTTGCACCTTCACCGATGAGTTCATTTTATTTTCTTGCAGTGTCCCTTAAGTAGCAGCTGGTTACTCTTCACAAAAAAAATTCTTTGAAGTCAATGGCTTAAAACTGGTAGTCTAAAAAAGGATCATGATAGTTACCTGTTGAAAAGGGGTCAGTAAAATAAGTCTTGTATTGTTCAGGAATCATTTTTGAATCATTACTCTGCTGCGATTTAAGTAACGTGCAGGAAACGTGAATCTAGGTAGTTGGACAAGAATTTCATTACAGTCGTCACTAAAATGGCCAATGATGGAGTTATATTCTTCCCTTCGATATCTTTAAGTGAGGGTATTCACATTTCTACTCGTAAATGATCACATTCTCTTGGACGGAGTTTAGGCACAAAAAAGGTTTCAAAAACATCATTGTCAACTTCGTTGTGAAAACTAATTATATATGAAATCCACAACTGTAGATTCGCTCATTCGGCGTTTCCAAATGAACATGTCGAAAATTTGGTGCTTTACCCAAAATTTAAAAAGATTATTCAATACCTGTCGTCATCATATGGTCCATGTCGAAAATGTTATGTACATACATTGATCACAACATTTTTAAATTTTCGCATAGGCTAAAGCATGAAATTTTTGCAGTGTCTCACTTTAAAATGGACAAAGACCACATTTTAATCATGGATTTAACAAATTAATGATTTTAACATTACCAAGTAATGATGATGTCTTTTAAAAACCACTGAAATGACAATACCTGAGCGCCAAAACACGCAGACCGAATTCTTAGGACGATATCACCTACCATGATTTTCCTAATGTTGACTGGAAGACACTCTCTGAAATTCTGAAGATACGAAAACTTTAATACAGATAACGAAAGGCTATCTACATCTTATAGAGAAATCAGCAGCAATTATAATAGTCGAAGAACATGAAAGGGGAGCAATAGTTGCGAAGGGAGTGAGACAATGTTGTAACCTATCATTAACTTATTATCTCTGTAAACTGAGCAAGCAGTAAGGGAAAGCAAGGAGAAATTGGTAAATGTAATTAAAATTCAGGGAGAATAAATAAAAACGTTGAGATTTGATGATGACAGTGTAATTATATCAGGAGCTGCGAAGGACGTGGAAGAGCTCATGAACGGAGGAGATACGGTCTTGAAAAGCTGTTAAAAGATGAACATCAACGAAACTGAAATAAGGATAGTGGACTGTAGTCGAATTAAATCAGGTGATACTTCAGTAGAGCTAGAGGATTGAAAATGCATGCTGGCAAGAGCGAGGACAGCGTTGCTGAAACAGAGATTTGTTAACTTCGAATAGAAATTTAAGTGTTGCGAAGTCTTTAACAAATATTTGATTGAGATGTAGCCTTGTACGGAGTGAAACATGGACGATAAACAGTACAGGCAAATGGAGAATAAAACCGTTTGAAACGTGGTGCTAAAGAAAAATGCTGAAGATTGCATGGGCAGATCGGGGAACTGCTGAATTGGTACCGAATCAAACTGGGAAGAAACGAAATTTATGGTACAACCTGACTAAAAGAAGGGGGTGGTTTACAGGACACATCGTGAGGCGTCGAGGAATCGCCAATTTAGTAAGGTAAGGAGGAGTGGGAGGTGTAAAATATAAAGGGAGACGAAGGTTTTTCTACAGTAAGCAGGCTCAGATGGATGTAGGTTGCATAGTGATGCAGAGATGATATGACTTGCACGCGAGACACCAGTGTGGAAAGGTGCCTCGAACCAGCCTTCACACACAATTTTGCTGACATTCATTTAAAAGGACTTTGTACTTTTATTTCTTTCCGTTTTATTCGCAGATGGCGTGTAGGAAGAGAGACTGTTGTTTCCCGCTTCAAATGCTCTAAGTTCACGCTTTCCGCATTAATGCGAAACATCGGTAATAGTAGGGCGTTATGCCGTGCTCCTTCTTGTAGCATCTTGTTTGCTGGAAACCATGAAAAAGCCGGCAGCTTGATTTTCAAATTTCTCTTTCCTTAATGCAAATTGGTTAGGGTGTAACATTCAAAAAATCCATCGAATGAACTACCTCCTTAGGAACGGAAATGTGCTTCGTTCGGAGCACTGTCGATTAATCTCTGTGCCGCATCTCCCTTACGCACATCTAGTTTTATGAGGCCGTTCAACATTAAATCGCTCCTGCACTTCGTAACTGTTTTCTAACTGAGTGACCTCCCAGAATATAACTTTATTGCTGTATCTGACGGTGGAGGGATGTACCATCAGAAACATTTCGTTACCTGCAACCTAATGGCGCAGGCATTAAAAGCTTTCTTCCGCGAAAGAACTCTGCTGCCAACAACTATTTACACAGAACTGAGGAAGGTCACTCTGATGAAACGCGAAAGTTGTCTGTTACATAGACACTTCCTATATATTCATAGTTGTATTTGCTGTGTCTTCACAGACTCGTAGAAATGCTTTGAAAAACTTCAAGTTCGGCAATGACTGTACGTTTATCAAAAATCCACTATTGCAGTTTCAGCCTTTCGGTCATTTTCAAGTGGGTAGCAGCAGCAAATACACTCCTGGAAATTGAAATAAGAACACCGTGAATTCATTGTCCCAGGAAGGGGAAACTTTATTGACACATTCCTGGGGTCAGATACATCACATGATCACACTGACAGAACCACAGGCACATAGACACAGGCAACAGAGCATGCACAATGTCGGCACTAGTACAGTGTATATCCACCTTTCGCAGCAATGCAGGCTGCTATTCTCCCATGGAGACGATCGTAGAGATGCTGGATGTAGTCCTGTAGAACGGCTTGCCATGCCATTTCCACCTGGCGCCTCAGTTGGGCCAGCGTTCGTGCTGGACGTGCATACCGCGTGAGACGACCCTTCATCCAGTCCCAAACATGCTCAATGTGGGACAGATCCGGAGATCTTGCTGGCCAGGGTAGTTGACTTACACCTTCTAGAGCACGTTTGGTGGCACGGGATACATGCGGACGTGCATTGTCCTGTTGGAACAGCAAGTTCCCTTGCCGGTATAGGAATGGTAGAACGATGGGTTCGATGACGGTTTGGATGTACCGTGCACTATTCAGTGTCCCCTCGACGATCACCAGTGGTGTACGGCCAGTGTAGGAGATCGCTCCCCACACCATGATGCCGGGTGTTGGCCCTGTGTGCCTCGGTCGTATGCAGTCCTGATTGTGGCGCTCACCTGCACGGCGCCAAACACGCATACGACCATCATTGGCACCAAGGCAGAAGCGACTCTCATCGCTTAAGACGACACGTCTCCATTCGTCCCTCCATTCACGCCTGTCGCGACACCACTGGAGGCGGGCTGCACGATGTTGGGGCGTGAGCGGAAGACGGCCTAACGGTGTGCGGGACCGTAGCCCAGCTTCATGGAGACGGTTGCGAATGGTCCTCGCCGATACCCCAGGAGCAACAGTGTCCCTAATTTGCTGGGAAGTGGCGGTGCGGTCCCCTACGGCACTGCGTAGGATCCTACGGTCTTGGCGTGCATCCGTGCGTCGCTGCGGTCCGGTCCCAGGTCGACGGGCACGTGCACCTTCCGCCGACCACTGGCGACAACATCGATGTACTGTGGAGACCTCACGCCCCACGTGTTGAGCAATTCGGCGGTACGTCCACCCGGCCTCCCGCATGCCCACTATACGCCCTCGCTCAAAGTCCGCCAACTGCACATACGGTTCACGTCCACGCTGTCGCGGCATGCTACCAGTGTTAAAGACTGCGATGGAGCTCCGTATGCCACGGCAAACTGGCTGACACTGACGGCGGCGGTGCACAAATGCTGCGCAGCTAGCGCCATTCGACGGCCAACACCGCGGTTCCTGGTGTGTCCGCTGTGCCGTGCGTGTGATCATTGCTTGTACAGCCCTCTCGCAGTGTCCGGAGCAAGTATGGTGGGTCTGACACACCGGTGTCAATGCGTTCTTTTTTCCATTTCCAGGAGTGTAATATGCACAAAAGGTTAAACGAATCACTAACATAATACGTGTTTTACAGTAGTCACACAAATCTGGATTAAAAGAGACTAAAAATTACTTACACGCAGTAAGCACAACACTAATCTTCAGTAGAAGGAATAAAAATGACGTGAACCTCTAGTGGTCGTATCCAAATAAAGTATAAAATGCGTAAACTGAACGCGTCGTAAAATATGTAGATGCAACAAACACTCTTCACTGAATTTATCTTTATGTGATAGACAGGATACAAGCACATGAAATAAAACTCATATCTATTGCACATCCCAGTAACGAACGGTGCACTAATAAAACGGGCGGGAAAGAGCTCCAACGAATGTATGTCATCTGCAAATAGTGCAGTTAAGGGAAGACGGAAGGCAATTTTTACTTCAATTTTGCAATGCTATTTCACCCACTAAATAGGTACACTTCTCAAATGAAGTGTAAGTGTTAAAAAAGCAAAATTTTTACTGAATGTATGTAACGCTTTTGAGTGCATTTACAGGTAGACTGAACAAAATATCTCTTATGGATTTGAAGAATTTTTTTATTCTTTCACAAATAAAATTTCACTTTTATAAATACAACATTTATTATAAAACTGTTTCTGTTGAGTTGGTGGTTATCAATGCACTTATTACCATCCTGAGTACAAACTGACCAAGTTATACATTTCTAACGCAATTAGTTTAGAAAATAATGGTACCTGAAATTCAAAAAATGTAGTTTTGAGGAAAATCAGCCACGCGGGATTAGCCGAACGGTCAAAGGCGCTGCGGTCATGGACTGTGCGGCTGATCTCGGCGGAGGTTCGAGTCCTCCCTCGGGCATGGGTGTGTGGGTTTGTCCTTAGGATAATTTGGGTTAAATAGTGTGTGAGCTTAGGGACTGATGACCTTAGCAGTTAAGTCCCATCAGATTTCACACACATTTGAACATTATTTTGAGAAAAATCAATTTAAAATTTAGCATTGCAATTTTAGTATAGTTCTTGATGAGAATTACTTACCGCTGATATTTTCCTGCACCATACTGGGCATCATCTGGGTCATACTGATTTTCTTTTCTTCTCTTGGTCCCTCTTCTTTTCCGTCTAGCTTCTTCTGCGCATTTTAAATTAACAATAACTGCTTTTCCGAGTCTCTCTTTATCTATTTACACTAAGGTTTCTGCAGCATTTCCACTAGATTTTCTGCCCAATACTTCCGAAACATCGAGTTTTCTTGTCACACCATCATTGAAGCATAAAATAGTACCATAAACACAAAATCTGAAGGCTGTAATCTGAACAAACACAGTTATCGGTAGCCGGGTCGAAATGACAGAATTCACACATTCATTTAAATTGTGCGTTTTCCCAAGAAGATATTTCTTCGACAAGGTATCTTTACAAAGATCTCTGAACAGAGTTTTAATTTAATTCATTATTGCCTCAGGTGAAGGATGTTTGTGGTCATATGTTGCACTTATCATGTACTTGCACCATGCGCCAGGACCATTCGGGCAAAGACAGTGCTGAGGATTTTCATTTGGGGAAAGCTTATGGAAAGAGATAGCCCATACAGCTTTTTCATGTTTTCTAAATTCGCAACATTTTTTCTTATGACCTAGTCATAATAATTCCTGCATAATGTCTATTTAAACATCTGCCAGGAGATCTTCACCACGTATTTCCTTACCATCTTCCAGTACTATTTTTGACTTTTCTTTTAATAATCTTCTCAACCTGAACTACGTCCTCTTCTGGACATGCGAAACGCATTCTAATTTAGAAATAGTGACATTAGGACAATAGGGTTGTTCTGCACATATCCGATCATAAGTCTGGCTGTTACCTTCTTCTAAATACTGCCAGATAGCACAGAGTGTCAGGAAAATCATGATAACTCACAAAAAAATTGTCATATTTATATGAAACAAAAACTGTTTTACGCAGAAAATGGCGGCCATTTCAAATACGCAAAAATATAAAAATCGATCTTTTGAGCACGTTTGCCATCAGCCTTCCCTTAAGACGTACACAGGCACAGCGGTATAATAATGGGAGGTGACGCTTACACACATACTCTGAACGTTGCTTTAGAGCCGGCGCCGCCATGTTAAAGACGCCCCAAAAGATTAGCCGAATACTGTTTACGATTGCTTCTTGTTCTTAATTTCTGCGGTGGACCCGGAACAGTTGTTTTAAATAGAAAATGTTACAGAGCTGTCGTTAAGAACGTATTTTTAGACTTTTTGTAGTCTTAAATGTCTATTTGATCCCGTAATACGGCGCATTTCGCCTCGTCAGTGTAAATTCCGTTAGTTATAAGTTTCGAATAAGCAAGAAGAGAAGTATGTGATATGAAAAAACTGCTTTCGTAATCCAGAATTGACACCAATACGGGCTGACGGAACATTTCCAGTCCATGTCCTCTTCCTGAAAATGTTGAGGACATATTTTGCTATTTTTGGTCCATTTGTTATCTTTTTTCTCACAGTGTTCATCCAGAGAGCTTTTAGAGTTGGACTGATAGTAAATATGAAATCTAATGACAAAAATAAAACCACTACCGTAAAAGTAAACAGCGCAACCAAAGCTCGTGTACATACAAGAAAACAGCGCTTGATAGCGTTCACACGCGAATGAAATGTGATTCCTTTCCGCTTTCAACTATAATTAGAACGGTTAGGACGCCTGTAAATGACGCAATCTCATAACACTTACATAAAAAACTAATGTTTGGGGCAGCGAACGTGGTGGGCGCTAGCTTCAACTTTGTGAGGTCGTGACAACTCCCCTTGTTACACATCCATGCACGCAGGCGTCCTGATACGCAACCTTTGCTAGCATAGACAAGTATACTCTTAGACGCTGATCTTGTGTTACTGGGAAACCGAAGTCGGTCAAACTTTATAGCAGTGGTAAGAAGCACTGGCAAAAAAACGTACATATCCATAAACTAGAGAATACCTTTCATTTATATATGGGTATGAAGACATATACAACACACAAAATATTCTCGTTCTCCATAGCTATCTGATTATTACATAATATCCAGGGGACACGCCACGTCGATGCCAAGTAGTGCGAATACGTTCCTGAATGTCAGATGTAAAAGCATAGCCATAATTTTACTAACGGAAAAATATCACCTTTACGTTTAAATAAAAGTAACCCTCATTTCTGGGTGATTGTATAGGACACTGCTTGGCGTCAATGTCGCCTTGTCGCCTGGGTGAGCCGATATTTTACAGCCAACATGATCATGAATTGTTTTGAACATTTTCAAATGTAAGGAAATTGATCTTTTGCCATGTTTTATATGATAATTGTGTTTTTGTAAAAAGTTGTTACCTTTCTTTATGGCGTTACGCACGCACTACCCCAGGTTCTACGCTCCATCCTTTCAGCAAGATACTACATGACATGTTCAGTGCCGTATAATGAAGTATTTTATTAATATTGAGATCTATATATGCAGTTTTTACCACAATGTCTTTTTTACTATTCTTTATGCCTGTGTATCTGCTCTGTTTAATGTTCAAAAATGTTCAAATGTGTGTGAAATCTTATGGGACTTAACTGCTAAGGTCATCAGTCCCTAAGCTTACACACTACTTAATCTGAATTATCCTAAGGACAAACACACACACCCATGCCGGAGGGAGGACTCGAACCTCCGCCGGGACCTCTGTTTAATGCCTTTGTGGCACGACTTCTGACTTAACGTCTGTTGCATGATTAAGAAGAGCGTTACTTATATTTAAACATAAAGGCAACATTTTTACCGTTAATACTATTATGGTTGTATTTTTATATCTGATTTTAGAAATGTATTTCCACTGCTTGGCGTCGCTGTGGTGTTTCGTCTAGATATTACATAAACTAAGATAATTATGTAGTACGAAAACATTTTGTAACTGTGCCTTGTTATTGTATAAACATGTAGCACTGAATGGTATATGCTACTGTATGGATATGTACGTTTCTTGCGAATATTTTTTAGTACAGTTAAAAACGTTTGATTGATTCGGTTGCGCAAAACTATAAGGTCAGCACCTAACAGTATATTTATCTACGCAGGCAAAGGTTGCGTCTTTAGTAGTCTTTGGAAAAGGTGTAAATTCGCTGGAGTTCTTCCCGTCTGTTTTGATCATCACGCTGTTCGTTAATGATACGCAAGTAGGCCTGAGTTTTATTTCACGTGTCCGCTTGTCGCATAACGGTACATTTAGTGAGCAGTATTGAATTTTTTGTTTCTTCTACGATGCTTTCTCGTAACATATTGATGCATCGTATACTTTATTTAAATGATGTGTGTAAGATTTCCACAAGCACTAGAGGCTCATGTCATTTTTATTCCTTTTACTGATGACTACTGCTGCGCTTACAGCACGCAAGTGATTTTTAGTCTCTTTTAATATCGATTTTCGTGACTCCACTGAAAAACATTTACGTATTATGTTGGCGGTGTGTTTAACTTCGGTATATTTAACCTTGAGTATATATTGTTTGTAGTTGTCACCCACTTGAAAATTACCGTAAGACTGAAACTGTAATAGTGGATTTTTAATAAACATTTAGCCAGTGGTGTGCATGAAGTCTTCCAAAGAACTTCAATTCTTACTGAAAGGTATGTGCTAAGGCCTGATCAGGGTAGATCCAGAAATCAAAAATGGTTTTTGTTAGATAATGTTCAGAGTTAGGATTCGTATGTCCAAGATTTGACGCAGTAAGCGTTTTGTAAAATTTTTTGTAAGAGTGATTCGTGCTACAAAAATGTTGGAAATGGTAGGTTTTGTGTATGACTTAAAATTTTAACAATATATGTATATATATATTGAGATCAACATTGTGTTTTAATTTAACAGCCGGAACCATAATCCACATCCTTTGCTTGTCTTGAATATGAAAATGAGTAGTAAAGTTACCCACCAATGAAAGAACGTGACGAAAAATGAGGCCTCTATGCAATATATATGTGCAGTTCATGGTTTGAAATCGATTTTGGTATAACTAAAGTTATCAGAGCAAAGTTATTTCAAATAACTAATTTTATGCCTTTTGCACAACTGGTATTATTCAAGTCAAGATATAATTTCATTAAGTAAACATCAGGGCCAAGAGTTAATTTTTCACTACCATCTTAATGCCATTGCACAAACGGCATTATTCTCTTAAACTTGATTGCTGAGACAAATACATGAGTCAAATACGTGTTTCATTACTGGCAAAATGGAGGAGTGCAAGAAACAAGTTCGCAGACGCAGTCAGATGCAGGTTTGTTGAATAATTAGCAATCTTATCATTGATACTTTCACTAATTAAAAAGGATACAATTTTGGTTAGATACTTTCATTACTTTACTATTTTTTAACTCAAATGATTCGCATACTAGCTACCTTGCGCTTTCTGCAAAGATGCAATTCTGTACCTAGTTATCGATTCGAACAACTTGTCTATCTTTTGGTCGTTCTGTGAGGTATCCAGGAAATAATAGAATCTTCTCGGTTTACAGGCCACATAACTTCGAATAAAACATGCGAGCGGTCGATGTCTCCGCCATCGTCATCAGGAGCTAAAATCACCGTCTCCCTGGGCTGGCACGGTGTGTTGCTTGCATAGATGCAATGGCAGCGTCTGGAACCATCCAGAGAGGGCCAGAGTAACGCGGCTTGTACGCCGAGAAGACTTTATTGAAGCATGCCGCCGTGAAAGACTCCGAGAACACACATTCAGGAAATATTCTTTGAGTTCCGACTGTGTCGGCCCTTCAACCTACTGCCTGAGAATGCTGGTGCATGCGTTTGAAGAAGGCATTTTATTCTGTCGTGCTGGAGGTGCGTCATTGTTATGGAATCTGATGCCACTGGTTGCTGTTTTCCTGTACGGTAAGGTGGTGATGCGTAGCATGGGTGTCTGCCAGCTGAGCACACTTCTATAAGTTTCTACTAATCGATTATAACGAATACTTGGTTCATTTCTTCGCATCGCGAAGCGGCTGTAACTTTCACGGGGTGGAAGCATGTCTCACTTATGGAGATTCGGTCTCTGGGTCTTTGTGAGGAGAGTATGTTTCGAGACTCGGTACAAAAGCTGTCTGCTGTCAATTTATGCGAATGGTAACAAAGGCAGTTTTTTACACTTCCTATGGATACATTTACATATAATTATTGGGTAATTTCCAAGAATGTTTGCCTTTCGAAGCTCTGGGCTCCAAACGATAGATATCGAACGCGCGGTTGTAAATCGATCACGGGACTGTGATGGTGGGCGTTATGAGCATGTTTATAGTGGTCACTACAACAACGACAAAAGACGAGCGTTACTAAAATACTTGTAATTACAAAGGAAACGACTTACCTCAGTCGTCGTCGACGTTATCGTCATGAGAAAGTTCATCTCACGTGTATGTTACGGAAAGCATCCCATTTTTGCCGCAACGTGGGTAAACTCTGCCAATGTCACGCTAAAATATGGGTAGAGTGTTACACGCGTTAACTTTTCCTTGCAACCGCAAGTTATGGAAATTGGGGAACTGAGACAAGTAGAATTCGTCTCCTTCTCCTGGACGCTCTTCTATTTTAATGGAAGATTTCACATATATCCACAGCCACTCTATGTTCTGCGTGTGCACTCTGGAGTCATCCGAAGACACAAACTCTACAGAGTGGTTGACGAACTCGTGGTTGCATCCTTCCGCTTTCAGTGTCTTATAGGACTGAAAACCGTCTGTATTCATTTTACTACCGGGAAATATAAAGTGCCTTATAAAACCGACTAAAGTTACCTTGTCTCTGGACAACACTCTCGCATCATACACTTACGCGACTCTCGTTCTATATCACCGAATAACCGAATATGTTAGATTTCTTCTTTGAAGGTCGTCCTCTCTCGTTTTTCCTTCTTGCTATGTGCGATTCGTGGCTCTGAGCACTATGGGACTTAACTTCTAAGGTCATCAGTCCCCTAGAATTTAGAACTACTTAATCCTAACTAACCTAAGGACATCACACACGTCCATGCCCGAGGCAGGATTCGAACCTGCGACCGCAGCTGCCACGCGGTTCCAGACTGTAGCGCCTTTAACCGCTTGGCCACACCGGCCGGCGCTATGTGCGATTCGTCCACTTCAACAACTTTACTTGGTCCACCGATCGGTACACTGTCGTTCGTCACTATTACATAACACAGTTCTCTGCAAAACCCGAATAGTTGGTAGATAGGTCAGTTTCCGATACTGTTGCTTGCAGAGTGTGGACCCTAATCCAACAAGATAGAAGAATTACGCTGGTGGATGGATAATTTGGAATAGTCAAACCATGTATTCTTCCTGATAGTCGTTCGTTTTGCACACTTTCCGCAATGAGATTATAACGGTATTTAAGTATCAGAACTCTTGTTACGAACTTTTATACACTTTGCCCCACCGCAGTCTACACAGTCCCTCCTTTCGTGACGCGGTATTAGTCCACATTTGCGACAGAAAGTCAAACAAGTTTATACATTGCATAAGCATAGAAATAGATTCTTCCACGTGAGGCAATCGGCCGAAGAAACGTCAACAACTCCAGACATTCCAATCACTACCGACATAAATCGGCCGGAGTTTCCCTAGTACTCACAAATAATTTATCATACCGCCCGCCACCACTGTCGCGCGATCGATTTACAATCTCATATTCGATATCTATCGTTTGGAGCCCGCGGCTTCGATAGGCAAGCATTCTTGGAAATTACCAAATATTGTTTCAATAGATTTTCCTCGCCACTTTTTTACCTGTATGTTGCAGTCTCCAGGAAACGAGACAGACGAAGGGAAAGTAACCAAAATATCTATTATTTCAAAAATAACAACCATAACTATTAAAACATTTATCCCACTGTGACAAAACGGTGAATACCTTCAGGAAAAATGTTTGAGGTTGCCTAAGGAACCATGATTGTACCCCGTCGAGCACCTCTTCGTCCGAAGCAAATGCGCTGCTACGAGTGTCTTTCTACAGACCTGCAAAAATGTGGAAATCATATGGTGACAAATCTGCACTGTCTGAGGATGCGTCCGCCTACATGTTGCCAAAGTTGTATCGACTACGCTACGGAAATTTCGTTGGGAAGCCATACACACCCTCCATATAGTCCTGATCGTTGCCCATGCGATTTCCATATATTTAGAGTCCTCAAAAAAAGACGCTTGCGGCCGTCGATTTGCTTCGGACGAAAAGGTGTAAGCCTCGGTGCAAACATTGTTCCGTAAACAGTTTTTCATGAAGACGAAAAAAAATGGCTCTGAGCACTATGGGACTCAACTGCTGTGGTCATAAGTCCCCTAGAACTTAGAACTACTTAAACCTAACTAACCTAAGGACAGCACACAACACCCAGCCATCACGAGGCAGAGAAAATCCCTGACCCCGCCGGGAATCGAACCCGGGAACCCGGGCGTGGGAAGCGAGAACGCTACCGCACGACCACGAGATGCGGGCATGAAGACGCTTACCGTCTTTTCTTACAGTGGGACAAATGTACGAATATTAACAGTTATGGCAATTAGTACTGAAATACCGGTTTACTTAACTTTTTCCACTTGCCTCGTTTTCATTTGACTGCCCCTTACATTTAGACGAACTGTGTCGAATTGCCCTAAGTAGTTTGGAATACGATAATTTGATGCGAAACGTACTACGAGCATTTGCCTGCATAAGGTGGCAGAGTCTTTAGGGATTTATTAATGCAATTAACATCAAAAGCAGTAGTAATCAGAAAGATAATTATATTTCGCATTTATCTGTTTGCTTTTCAGCAGAAAAAGTAGGTGTTGAAGTAGCCCTCAGAGACGCAGTGCTTTATTCTATCTGATGCCTTGTAACTGTATGGTGTCACATAACAGGCTGGGTCCACAAGCCCACAGCACTGCGCAGTGCTGGAAGCCACGTTTCTTCGCACATCTTGCCGGCCGGTGTGGCCGTGCGGTTCTAGTCGCTTCAGTCTGGAACCGCGTGACCGCTACGGTCGCAGGTTCGAATCCTGCCTCGGGCATGGATGTGTGTGATGTCCTTAGGTTAGTTACATTTAAGTAGTTCTAAGTTCTAGGGGACTGATGACCACAGCAGCAGTTAAGTCCCATAGTGCTCAGAGCCATTTGAACCATTTTTTTTTCTTCGCACATCTTGATGTTTGGTGAGATATCTGCTACAACTGCTCATGTTCACTTAAATTCAGTTTTCCTTTTGCTATGTCCACTTTTAAGACGTCGCATCATTGGAAAGTAGGCGTTCACCGTCTAGATATTTTCCTGCAAATTATTTCCAGTCAGATTACGTTACTAATTTGATTTACGGTCCTGTATACTGTACTGAAGAAGTGATTTCTCTTGATTTGGGGCGTATCCGGACTTACTTTCATAGGCAATCTGTCTTTAAATCCCAACAGGAAATTTACAAATTGAATATTTGAATAATCTTAGCTTCTCGGGGGATTACATTCGTATAGAATTTTTTGATAGAAATTTTCGCCATTTGGCTTTTAATTTTTCATTTGTTTTATACAATCACGATTTGGTCTTTGGAGCCATTCTCAAGTGCAAAACACATTTAACGTTTCAGCATGCTCTGGAGAATGGCTACAAAGGCCAAAATCATGATTATCTAAAATAAATGATCAATTAAAAGTCAAATCACGAAAATTTCTTTCAAACAATTGAATATTTGAAGTCCTGTGTTGTTTTCGAAGGAAACGTAAGTGAAGAGACTGCAAACGTTTGAGATGTTGCGATACACAAAGAAGTGAAACATCAATTGGGCTAAGCTATTGCAAACAATAGGCGAGGGAAAGGAATGCCATTTAAGCCTTTATCTTCAACTGACAACGAGATTTTTTTAAGTAACAGTCACGGCATACGCCCAAGGTGGTGTAAATATGCTCAAATAAGGATGCTTGTACAGGAGTTTGGATTCTCTCGTCCCAATTACGAATCCCGTATACCAGTCTATGATAGGAGAATCGTTTATGGAGACGCTAGTGGAATGTATTGCTGAAGCATCCATAAATAGTGTAACGGCCTTCCCAAGAATCATTAGAGGCCAAAAAGGATGTAGCGTACAGAACACTTGTGCGAGCCATTCTCCAAAGCTGCTTGACTGCTTTCGATCCCCAGCTGATCGGATTATAGAAGACATCGAAGCGATTCAGAGACGTTGCGCTAATTTTGTTACCAGTAGGTCCGACCAGCACGCAAGTATTACGGAAATGCTCCGCGAGCTCAAATGGCAATCCCAGGGCGCAATAAGTCATTCTTTTCGCGAAACACTATTGAAAAAGTTTAGAGAACTGGCATTTGCGACACACTGCAGCACGATTCTACTGCCACTCGTGTAATGACAGAAAAGACAAGACAGAGATATCACGGCCCGCACGGAAGCATATAGAAGGTCGTCTTTCCCTAGGTCCATTTTCTGATGTACCGGGAAAAGGAATGACTGGCACCGTTACAAGGCGTCCTCAATCATTCATTGTGTGGTTGGATGCGGATTTCGTATGTTCATGTAAACGTAGAAGCTGACAAAGAAATGTACAGAAATAAAGGACAGGAACGCATCTCATTCCGTTCCTACAGAACTATTTCAACAACACCAGTTTCAAAACAGTACAGAATACTGGATTAGCTCCCGGAATACCACGTAATACATGTACAACACGGGGAGGCGGAAAATTAGATTTCAACACCACGTCGACGACCACGGCAGATACGAAGCACAAGATCGGCTGAACAAAGATAAAGGAAATCGTCCGATTTCTTCTTTTTTTTCTTCAGGAAGCATCCCGGCATTGGTGTAATCGTTCTGGAACCCATGGAAAACTTAAAATCTGCATGGTCCGATCGAAGTCTCACCCCCGCAGCTACTCAATATGACCCCAGTGTCTGGATGACTGCCCACCACAATGCTCGGCAAATACGGCCTCAAACTGTTCAGCGACTCCAGGCAAATACGCATGAGAGAATGCTGAAAACGGCTGGCGAACTGGGCCTTATCACCGTATTTGTTTAGCTATTCACTACAAGTGGTCTAAAGATCTTCAAAGGAAAAAACATTTGGAGTTTTCTCCTATCTTTTCGTTCTCGGGATACAGCCACCTATTGCATGATTTGCGGATGGTAATGCCCTAATATCAGCTAGTAAAAAAATGCAGAGAACACTTCCGAAATTTGCAAACAAGTCTGACCATTTTTGAATTTAAAATTTAAATGAAAAACGTATGATAGTAAGCAAATTAGAATGAAGGACACAATAACAAGACTGAAATTAATAAAATATTTGAAAAGATGTAGTAGTAAGAAAACACCTTATATTTTCATTTATACACTCAGACGCGTTTCGGTTTCTTAACAAGGCGTCCACAGTGGTTGGCCTAGAATATTACATGATATTTCGTATTCACACATTAGTTTTTAGTTTTAAAAGAGCTCACTAAGTACTCTATAATAAAATGAAACGGTACCTACAGTAAAATGTCTAATTCATTAACAAAATATGTTTGATCTTCGGGTAATACGTTAGACGTTTCACTGTAATTATGTTTTCCTTTTATTATAAAATATTTACATTGTTTCAAATCTAAAAACTAATATGCGAAAGGGAAAATGGTGTAACATATTCCAAGCCAAACACCCTGAATGCTTTAGGCAAAACACTTCTGCTTCTATAAATAAAGATTCATGTGCAGCATGCAAAAATGATTTTTCTTCCTAACTACTGCTGTTTATTTATAGATGTTGTGAAAAATGGCCAACACAAGAGCATATAAAAAGTTGATCAGTTTTGTTATTTAGCTACCTTAATTTCGAAGACCACAGATGCAGCATGGAAATCAGGGAAAGAACTGCAACAGCAACACTTAATTTAATTAAAGAAGATAACCATGAATTGAACAGGACTTTAGTATAGGGAAAAGAAACGGTTTGCCAAGACGTTCGCTTCTGGCGTGCTCCTGTATGTCTGTGAAAGATGGACAGACAGAAAAAGCTTGGAAGCAATAGAAATGTAGCTTTTGAGAAGACTAACGAACACGGGCTGGGCAAAAAAATTAAATCTAATGAAGATGTTTTAAAGGAAATCAACTACTGAATAAACCTCATAACTTCAAAATGGTTCAAATGGCTCTGAGCACTATGGGACTTAACATCTGCGGTCATCAGTCCCTTAGAACTTAGAACTACTTAAACCTAACTAACCTAAGCACATCACACAACACCCAGTCATCACGAGGCAGAGAAAATCCCTGACCCCGCCGGGAATCGAACCCGGGAACCCGGGCGTGGGAAGCGAGAACGCTACCGCACGACCACGAGCTGCGGACTCATAACTTCTCAAAAAGGAAAATCAAAAATTTTTTGGACATTTATTTAATCAATAAAATTTAAACGCGTCAATGGGATAGAAATCATTTGGGAACTGGAACCAACGGGAGACCATGATATAATATTTCTATCCATCTGAGGCAAAAAGTCAAACGTATCAAGCAATTAACAACACAAAAATAAAGAAAGAGTGACTGCAGCCACAAAGCGTAGATTTTATAAGTTGAATGATTGATATTATTATTATTATTATTATTATTTAATTTGTATATTGGCTGGTGTGCCGCCCTTGGGATTTTTTTGTGTAACTGAGACACGGATGGAAACTTTGCCGCCGGCACATACGTAAAAAATCTGGCAGTAAGAACGCCCTTTCTAGCACAAGTGAAGAAAGAGAGCCGATCAGCGTGTAAGCTAGTGAGCTTGTGAAGCAAAGTGCCTGGTGCCGATCTTCGGAGATACAGGGCGCGCTCCTCAAAGCCACAGAGCTATTAAAACAGCATGCAGAGCAGCGAACTGCTGTCTTTGAAAGTAGCTCCTATTGAACGGTAACGCGAGTGAAAAAAGTCGCGCGCTTATTACTTTCAAGCGAGCGCTCTTGTTAGCTGGAGAGGTCTTATCGGCCCGCTGCCAGAACCCACTCGTCATTTATTCTCCGCGTACCTACTGGAACATAGAATCAAGCGGTTTTTTGTTTAGGTTTGTTTCTGTTATTACTGACCGGCAACAGTAACCTGCTTGCAGCTATGTTGTAAGTGGTACAAATTTCGTTTGCAGTAGCTAAGATAAACTTGTTAGGTTAAAATATTCTGGCGAATGTCATGAAGTCTAAATACTGTCCACAGAAATATTACCTCAGCTGCAGGCAATAAATAAGAAACGGTGAAAAATAAAATCATATAAAACAAGAAGAAGCGGCGAGATGCTGTCTATATCCACGGTTGCGACTGATTGGTAACTCTAGTGGCTACGTTTGTTTGGCGTTTGGCGTTTTCCATATTTTTACCATTTACTTCTACATTTCGTCAGGCGCTTGCAAATTCAATTTCGAAATGCAGTATACAGTACAAGTGGCACTTGTTTGATCCTACAGACCCGAAATATTCAATTTTTTTTTTTTATGCCGTACACTGTGCTTGTGCTGGAAGAATAGTACGATACATAGGGCTCAGTGAGGTGATCGCTACGAATTTTTCCATTTGATGTCATTACGAAACATGCCCATTTTCGTTTCTCTTAGAATAAACCGAACAGAAATTATTTTGACAGGCTGTTAAATTTAGTTAACATATGTGGCAGTCTATCTGTACGCTAAATAAATCTGCGCGATTCAGAATCAGTCTGCATTGACTCTTTGCCCAGTCTTTATACCAACGGAACGTCATACCAGAAAAGAAGTATCTAACTTGTAATTTACTGATATCGACATTTTTCAGCATGCCCGTACGATAATCCGACGGAAAGCTATCTGGCTATCAAAGGTGTCGTTGCATAAACCTTTCCATAAGTCTTACCGAGTTCATGAAAATTGGGTACGGAAACAATAAATTCGGCACAGCATACATGAGTCCTGCCATAGAGCGATATGTTGTAAATGGATGCAAGAAAATACTGTACATAATAAATATACTGTCCTCAAAGAAGCTC
This sequence comes from Schistocerca cancellata, assembly GCF_023864275.1. NCBI lineage: Eukaryota > Metazoa > Arthropoda > Insecta > Orthoptera > Acrididae > Schistocerca > Schistocerca cancellata. Next base: position 296,222,335 of record NC_064626.1, on the reverse strand, counting down.
TTTCAACGTAGATCTAACAGTCTTTTTATTTACTCCGGAATCTTACTTTCTGTACAATTTTTAAGAAAATGTTGTCGAAATGCAAATCGTTTTTCTCTCTACTCCTCACGAAGTGCACGCTCTAGCGTCTTTTGAATCATTGTAAGAGTATTTCACTTATTGAATATAGGTAAAAAAAACATTGTGGCAGTGGTCATGTGATATTTGCACCGAGAAACAAGAAAATATGAATTTATTATATCCACGGAAAAGTTTTGAGGCTCTGCAATCTCAAAATATCAGTCTTCTCGCTATCATTCTGATTTTGCCATCAGTCAATTTTCACGTATTAGTAGTGATTTCGCAATCTATAGAGTTTATGAGGATGGGCCATTACGGATACAAACTTACAGATACGGTGTCAATGTGAAAGACAAAAGAAGAATGTATTCCAAAATACGCTTATCTTGTTAGGTGAAAAAATACCGCTTCAACCTCCGACGTAAACAATTAGTTACAACATACACCCGATGCGTGCATCAGAGGAGATTGTTAAGTACACAAGGCTGTTTTATGTATACCATTTGTACATTTCCTAGAGACAAGAAAGCTGTACAAGGCAGAAGTGAGGCGAACTCGGAGGTGTCGCGGCGAGTGGAGTGTGAGGGACTCACCGGACATGGGAGCGCGCTGGTTCATCCGAGGCCCCTGGCTCTCACACCATGCACGGCCGCCGTGTTGCGCGCCCTGCCTTCTGCGAGCCGCGTGCGCGCTCCGCTCGTCGCCGACTGCTGCGCTCCGCAGCCGCGCGCCGCCTCTGACCAGCGATACTATTGATCCGACAGCTGACGTCAACGTAGTGCGCCAACTGCCCGCCAGCTGGCACTGTGGACAGACAACCCATCCTCGCTCTCGAGTCCCCAGATGCAGTTGCGCGAGAGGTGCTCTCACTGCAACGAAAAGTATTGACCCTTTTTATTTTTACTGATACCATTAATATCTGAGATATCACACGATGTGGCCATTTCACTACCTGCACACCTTTTCAGTTTCCACCGGAGTAATACTTTGGCATTCTGTCCTTAGCTTAGGCTTTGTGGTGGAACGCCGTGACATTGGTGGCGCTTTCAGCTGCCTATGAAGGGTGAACATAAAAAATATCGACAACTCTTAGTACATTATGCGGAAGAATCCTTGTGCGGAAATGAACACTTTGGGTGCCGGGGAGAGGTGTGCATCCAGGGCTACGTGGAGTTTCCGACCGTGGCATTTCCACCCATACCTAGATACCAAAGGTACCGTGGCACTTGCTACCCAACTGTAGGTGCCACGGGTACAGTGGCACTTCTGACAAACCGGTTTTCCACCGTGGTATTCACGACCAGGGCGTGCCCCACTGCCGATTTAGCCAGTCGTTCACCAGGAGCGGATGTGTTGTCACCAGTCAGGTACTCCCCTCGGCGACAGCCTTCGTTTCCGCATAACTTCGTACACTATTTGAATTCTTTACGCCGTTAGTAATGTAAATAATCACCACATCGAATGGAGAGCGTGTCTTCCCAAGGACGATCGTCGCTGCCGGGTGTACAGTAAATCTGGTGAGTTTACGAAATGATTGCGCCTGAATTTCGAAGGGAATAAGTTCCGATAACGTTGAAAAACTGCAAATGGCAGAATCATGGTGGAATAGCAACATTCTTGCCAACCTGACGGAACAGATGAGAAGATTAAAAATGAATGCATACGTGCAAGAAAAGAGTCTGCGAAGAAAAGGCAGTGGCTAATTTTCACTTGCTTGGTGAGAAATTTCAAGATTTGAAAGATAAAAGCTCATATTTCGTCGCAAATACGTCAGATTATGAGAACCCCAAGACTGGACTGTGTAAAGCAAGCAGAGGTGCCATTGGGACGATCCAGAAGCCTGGCTTTAGTTCGGAGATTCAATTGAGTGAAAGTAGTTGAAGGTAATAATTTTTTGAACACTGACGGTGGGGTTCTTCCTGACGAAAGGATCGTGGGGTTCGCTTGTGAAGAAGCGGAGACAATCCAGTGTGAAAATGAAACTGTTCTTGGGGACGGATTGAAAAATAAAATGTCTGGGGAACAGAATACAAAAACTGGGACTAACAGAGGAATACAAGGAAGAGAAGAAATCTGATTGTTTTGCCGCATGCGGGCTGCAGTGGCACATCTTCCATTAAACATTGTTGATGAAGCGTGAGCCGGCCGGTGTGGCCGTGCGGTTCTAGGCGCTTCAGTCTGGAACCGTGCGAACGCTACGGTCGCAGGTTCGAATCCTGCCTCGGGCATGGATGTGTGTGATGTCCTTAGGTTTGTTAGATTTAAGTAGTTCTAAGTTCTAGGGGACTGATAACCTCAGATGTAAAGTTCCATAGTGCTCAGAGCCAGTTGAATCATTTTTGATGAAGCGTGAATGATAATAATGGGAGAAATTTCCAGCAGAGAAAAGGTCACACAGTTCGCAGACCATATGATCAATCAATTGATGAAAATCCTAGTGCGCTAACTGAAATATTTATTTATTTACTTAACATGATCTGATTGGACCATCAAGCCCTCTGTTACAATGAACCTGGGTTTCATATGTACAGTACCTATTTTACATCACAGTTACCTAAGATATAGCAATTTTAATATGAAAAATAGTATTAAAATTATTTCAGTATCTGAAGTGGTTGTGTGAGTTAATGATACTATGAACTAATAAAGTTACTACTGGCAGGACTTGTACTACTGCAGCTTCTTCCACTAACAGTGATAATAGTAGTAATAATGATGACAATAACAACAATGATGATAGTGGCAGATATTACAAAAATTATAAGTACACAAAATAGATGCTTTCTGATACAGTTAGTTCTAGGGAAAGGAAATTGAAGGAGACTGCACAAGGTAAGAATACTGGGAAATGAGGAAGATTTGGTTGGAAAGAAAGGATGCTCAAAGGTAACGAATCCGTACATGGACAATGGTAATCCTTACTGTTGCGTTAGTAGACACATCAGTAATTGTCTTCTGAAGTTGGAGATGTTACGCATTTCTCTAAAACAATGCGGGTGGTTATTCCAGAGCCTGGTTTCTGCTACTGAGAAGGACTTCGAGAAAGTGGTTGAACGATAGAGTGGGACAGAAAGGATTTTGCTCTGATGGGAACCGCTGTTTCTGCCTTGTTGTTCAGACAAGAACGTTCAGGTCGAGGAAAGATTTGGAGGGGGGGGGGGGGGAGGGGCAGTGCGTGATGCAGCTAGGATAGCTGATCAAGGAGTCGAACATAACAGACATTCATAGCCAACTGCAGGCACCTTGAGCTTTCCTAAGAAAGGCCTTTGCAGGATAACACGACTATAATCAATAACTGGAAGTGTAAGTGTTAGTACAAGCTCCTTTTTCAGGTCAAGAGGGAATGGTTTTTTTATATTTTTTAGGGCATGGAGGGATGCCCTTTTGTACATTTCAGTTAGTGCTCAGTTCAATTTTAGATTTTCATTTGTTATTGCTGCTAGACTCATTGCTGAAGGAGAGAAGGTGATATTTGTCCCATTTAGGGTTAAAGATGGCAGGGATTCCAGATATTTCGAGCCTAGGATGACCAACCAGTACCGCTTGGGTTTTGAATGGGTTGAGCTTTAGCCCTACTTCCGACGCCATTGGTTTTGCATTTATGTACAACTGAAGGTCATCAGCGTACGTGTGCTATTTGCAGTAGGACAAAACTGATGACAACATTTATGTGCTATAAAAAGGCTATAAGATCTTATATCGAAACATGGGGGACGTCTGATACTAACTCCCTCCATTGTCATTTCGTGGGGCATTGCTGGCGAGACATCAGGTATGAGTGGAAGAATTTACTACACTTGGAGAGATGTTTTCAACCAGCGTCTCAGGACCACGAACACTACCAGAGGTTAGCATTGAAAACTTAACTCCTCGATAAATCAAAAACACATGAACGTATACCTCGCAATAAATAAGCTAAAGGAAAAGGAAGTAAATACTGTAATTGAAATTAGAAAACATTTCATTGGCCTGGCACTTCAAAAAAGTCTTGACAAAAGGTTAAAATGCATTTTAAAAATATATAAGGACTCGAAAGATTCAAGAGAATGTATAAAATCTATGGATTTCTTAGAACAAATTGAGTGAGAAACTAAAATCCATAAAACAAAAGCAAAAGTTGCATTATTTGTTAAAGTAAGGCCCTAATGCTGTAGAAAGAAAAAAGATAAACATTAAAAATAAGTTAAATATGTATATGTATTATGCGCATAGCTAGTCCTCAGTCTGAATAAAATGTGAGGGGATGTTTTTGCTATTAAAACGGTCGGAAAGTCCATGATATCAGATCCAGGGACCAGTTGTAGGGGGAAGGAAGTCGGGCATATTTTGCTATTGGCTTCTCTTCCCACCCCCACCTCCTCTCACTGAATACAACTTGCCATTACCCCCATTTTTAAAGTGCCACAGCTGGCTACGATTTGACAACAATGAAGTATATAAAATGTTTGACACAATAATAATAATAATGTGTTCATACCACTGTTTAGTGTACATTGCTTTAACATAACTTCCAAGGACCTGTAACTCCCATAAATAAATAATTTGAAAAGCAATCGTCCGTGACTTTGGAATTTACATGATTTAACAGTTATAAGAAACTATCACAACTTTTACAGCGTCATAACTTACAAGATATGAATCCTAAGTGTGCACTTGACGTTCTCAGTATTTCATTAAGCAATGCTGCAGTGAATAGAGGTCTACGGTCTATGGAAAGTAAGCGTGTAAGTGAGGCAAATGGCGTCATTTACTGTCGTTTTCGCCTACATTTGAGAAAGTTAGTCTTCATTAGTTTGTCTTTGTAATGTTTTTACCTTTCTGTCTTGCCATATTTTCTTGTGAATTGCCGGTTCTATGAAGCACGCAGGGTTTTTTGTTAGTAGTTACGGTCGGTCCGATAATGGGCGCCTCGACCTGGCTGGTACATTCTTTGCTCCGTGCCAGCGCGCAAGCGTATCCTCGTGAGCAGGTGCTCAGGCAAGCAACTGGACATTATCTTGTGTTAAAAGTGACTTGTAATGTTCTGGTATCCCTATTATTCCAAGGCTTGGTTTTCATACTACTATATTTCTCAAAAATTGGTGGAGAAATTTGGAAATCGATATACGTAAAAATATTAACGTCTTTAATAAGATTTCTTTTTTGGGTGCGAAGGCGTGAGTGGAGTCATGATTTTATGTCTGTGCCTGACCGCAGGGCGTCGAAGTTTGAGAACGGTAGGGTTGATAGCTCATGGATTACGATATCAAATACAGTATGATCAAATTTCAATGGCACCGTTCTTAAACTCTGATGCCCTACATTGATTTTCCGATAAATGACGAGCTTGTCATACTACATAACATACCAGCCTTGGCATTTTTCCTGTATATCCTGTATACAATGAGAGTGTCAAGATTGTAGGTCATTTGCATTAGACAGATCTAGTACACTGCTGGCAACTGAAGCTGCAACACCAGGAAGGGCAGTAAATAACGAAATTTTGCTTATTGTGCGTATACACTGGTAGCGAACCCAGCGATGCTTCGCACTTGCTAAATGTGTCTGATAATTGGATACATGTCCTAATTTCTTTCTGCGCCCCCCTCTCTGCCTATCTCCTCCTACTCCCCTCCCTCCAATTGCTCCTCCATTTCTCTCTGTCTATCTCCTCATTCTCCCTCTCTATGTCCATGACCTCCCCCTTACCTCTCCCTCCATCTCCTCTTCCACCCTCTTTCTAACCATGAGTCTTCCCGGGGACTGGGTTTTTATGTTGTCCTTATCATTCCATAGTCATCATCATCATCATCATACGCGAGAGTGGTTGGACTGGACTGTGTAAGTAAATTGGACTGAGTAAAACTTGTGGCTTTGTAAGGGCGCTGATGACCGCACAGTTGAGCGCCCCGCAAACCAGTCATCATCATCATGTAACCATGAAAGCTGTTTATTGCTATTGCAAACGAAACCTTGATTGGGAATTGAAGCCGATTGAAATAGATGAGAAGATGGTTGGTATCATTGAGAGAGACCTCTCCAGCGGCTGGCTCTATGAGGATAGTAACTTCGATGATAGTATTTTGCACGGTTTTAATCTGCGAACAGGCAGGATTACAATGTTTTGCAGGATTCATATTCTATAGTAATACTGTAATCATAGGTCAATAACCCATAAAAACTACTTTCCGATTAAAGTAATCTCGTACTGAGGAGTGACCAAAGACACTTTCAAAAGAATAACTTCGTTAACACAACGAAGCTCGATTACAATGTCCTTGGATGAATATCCACACAACTACATACAACAGAAATGTCTCTCCTGTAACGTTGTCTGTCATTTTCCTACACGACTAACCCTAGGACAAGTAGGCAGCGGCGTGAAGCCCTGGGACGTTATTGTGCCAGAGTGTCGTCGAGGAGCACCGAGGCAAAACTGCTGGTAATGCCAACTGGTAGCGCAGGAACTGAACTGCTGATGTGGTGGGACGAAACTGCTGGTACTGTCGACTTGAGGCGTAAGGCGTAAATTACTTCGCCCAGTCCAGTCATGGCCTAAATAAACGGGGGCGTACAGGTATCCGCTTGGCGCTGCGAGGGCTCGCGACCTGACAGCAAAATAGTACCCGGCCACAGCACTCTATGCTGCGACGAGTACGCCGCCTGCTGGCGAGGCCGGCGCTCCCAGATGTTGTGGAGGCGCCGTGCAGCTGCGTGGAAAACAGCCCAGGCCATACAGGAAAAATATCTCTGTTTTGATGAGAGCCGTTTACGCACGACGTCCTGGCGGGACGGCTACCCACACGGCCTGCCTAATGTACGGAAGAAACGACTACCAGGCAGATACAACACCTATTTCCTGTGAAAACCAGCTGTGAGGAAGAAGACAAAGCAGTATATTGTCCTGCATACAATTTTCGTTTAAAATTATATACAACGAGATAGAATATATTTCAGAGAAGCCATTTGTGTAATGATTTAAGTGCCCTGCTGTCATAGTTAAAACTAATTGTGAAAAAGTAAATGAAACAGCACATTTTTACAGCATGGCATTTTCTTCCTCGCAATCGCTTTTAACAGATAGCAAATTGTTGTTTTAAAAAATATGTAGCCTATGTAAGCACTGAAGTAAATTTGTCAAGCACTTTTCAACATTATATATATATATATATATATATATATATATATATATATATATATATATATATATATACTGTAGTTCATCCCCTTTTATATGCTAAATACATAAAGAGCTTTTACCTGTCAGCACGTTATACAAGCGCCGCGTAAATATCTGAAGAACTTTTCGCGATACATCTACTTACATACCATACGCAAAAAATATGTAGCGTATGTCCAACCGAACGTTTGTTCGATTATCGTGTAAAAATTTGAAGCAAATAGTTCTATAACTTTCCGAGATTTTTGGTAACAAACGTTTAACTACGACTTGTCTTTATACTGGGTGATTCACGAAGATATGCAAATATTTTAATATGTTATCCTACAAGTAAAACTAAAGACAAAAGTTCATATAAACGTAGATTTAGTTACGGAGTTACGGTTAATAAAAGATTTTGCCAGAAATTTAACAACAATGGATTTTTGTGCTTGGGGATGAATGAAAGACATAGCTTATGAGGACAAAGTCAACACACGTGAGGCATTACTTGCTCGCATTATGAACGGAATAGACAAAATTAAGAACCACCCCGTGAACCTGAAACGAGTTACAAAAACTGTTTATACACATGCAGCTACATACATTGAACTCGGCGGAGTCGTTTTTGAACATTTAATGTGAATGTATTGTGGAACTGTAGGTACACTGTACAACTTCCATAACAGTGAGCTTTGTTTTTCCCGGTTTAACATGAATTCACGTGTGCTATGGTATTAGTGAAAGCAGATTATCCGACACACCCATACAGTTTGAGTTAACATTATTACCATCATTTTTTTCGAAATTAAGTTCACTACAACTTCTGTTGAAAACTTTGTGCAATTGTCTGGAATTTAAAAAACAGATTGGACCCACTAGTTAATAAATTAGAGATTTTACTAAATTACGTCTTTGCTTCCCTCGATGTTCTGGAAAACTACTGCAGATACACATCTGACATGTTTTATTAGCTTCACCAGATCAATAACAACAACAAAAATGGAAATCGTGCTTTACTTTAACCCCGTACAGTTTTGTGATGGCTTCATATTAGAGAAGTTGCTAAATTTAAGGCAAAATCGTCTATTAGCCGTAACTCCGTAACTAAACATTTGCGGACCTATGTTTATATGAACTTTTTTCTCTAGTTTTACTTGTAGAATAACGTATTCAAATATTTGCATATCTTCGTGAATCACCCTGTATAGTAGTACAGATTATCGATTGTAGATAACAGGAAGAATGTATGAGTAAATTAGTAGGTGATTCAGAGATATACAGGACACGAAATTTAATACACACAGCTGCCACCTCTGAGAATAGCAATAGCTATAATCCAGCAGGCCATGGAGTCGAACTGGGCTTGGTTGTCAGGTATGGGGTACAACACTCCATGCTGTTTCAACTCTGTGTCACAGTTCATCAATCGTAATGGCTGGCGAGCGGTGGCGTGCCAGTGTAGCAGCAACCCATGACGAGATGTTTTCAATAGTTGATGAGTCTGGGAATGTGTCAACTGGTGCAACAGCTGGACTCGTACTGTACGGAGTTACGCCAGGATAGCACAGGCAACGTATAGTCTTGTATTATCTTCCTGAAAGATAATTTGACGGATACAGAGAAAAGAAGGCACAGCCCTGGGCCCGAAAACTTCAGGTATGGGAAGGGGATCGAGCTGTCTACCCAGTGGCACAAAATGCCATCAGGCGAGGTGCCGGGCTCGTGTGTCTTGACCAGTTAGTCTTATCTCGAAACAGAAAATAGACTGAAGCTATGTGTTCAGATACTTTGTAATCATAATGACACTGAAAAAGAGAAAGACGCAGCAAAAACTGACATACCAAACGTCTTTTTTCAAAACTGTTTCGTAGAGCAAGATCACACTGTAGTTCATCCCTTAAATCGTCGCAGGAAAGACAAAATGATTGATACTGAAATAAGTGACCGTAGAATAGAAAAGCAACTAAAACACGCAACAGAGGAAAGGCCAATGAACCTGATGGGATACCAGTTCCATTCTACATAGAGAATGTCAAAGAGCTTGCTTCTATTCTAGCAGCAGTGTACCGTATGTCTCCTAAGGAGAGAAGCGTTCCTAATGATTAGAGGAAAGCACACGTCATTCCTATTTTCAAGAAGGGCCGTCGAGCACACGCACAATACTATAGGCCTATATCTGTGACGTCGCTCTGTTGTAGAAGTTGGGAATATGTTTTATACTCGCGATTTATGACACTTCTGGGGAAAGAAAATCTCTGCTGTAGAGACCAACATGCGTTCTGAAAATGACGATCGTATGAAACCCAGCTCGCCCTGTTCTTCAATGAGACATAGAAAGCAGTAAATACAGGCGGCCAGGTGGATGCCGTATTCCTTGACTTCCGAAATGCATTCAGTAAAGTTCCGCTCGGCCGCCTAGTGAACAAAATACGAGGGTATGGAATATCAGACAAACTGTGTGACTGGACTGAAGACTTTCTAGCAAACACAACACAGCATTTCATTCTGAACGGAGAGAAGTCTTCAGATGTAAAAGTAACTTAGGACGTGGTTCAGGGAAGTGTTATACGAGGTGCATTCAAGTTCTAAGGCCTCCGATTTTTTTTCTAATTAATTACTCACCCGAAATCGATGAAACTGGCGTTACTTCTCGACGTAATCGCCCTGCAGACGTACACATTTTTCACAGCGCTGACACCATGATTCCTTGGCAGCGGCGAAGGCTTCTTTAGGAGTCTGTTTTGACTACTGGAAAATCGCTGAGGCAATATCAGCACGGTTGGTGAATGTGCGGCCACGGAGAGTGTCATTCATTGTCGGAAAAAGCCAAAAGTCACTATGAGCCAGGGCAGGTGAGTAGGGAGCATGAGGAATCACTTCAAAGTTGTTATCACGAAGAAACTGTTGCGTAACGTTAGCTCGATGTGCGGGTGCGTTGTCTTGGTGAAACAGCACACGCGCAGCCATTCCCGGACATTTTTGTTGCAGTGCAGGAAGGAATTTGTTCTTCAAAACATTTTCGTAGGATGCACCTGTTACCGTAGTGCCCTTTGGAACGCAATGGGTAAGGATTACGCCCTCGCTGCCCCAGAACATGGACACCATCACTTTTTCAACACTGGCGGTTACCCGAAATTTTTTTGGTGGCGGTGAATCTGTGTGCTTCCATTGAGCTGACTGGCGCTTTGTTTCTGGATTGAAAAATGGCATCCACGTCTCATCCATTGTCACAACCGACGAAAAGAAAGTCCCATTCATGCTGTCGTTGCGCATCAACATTGCTTGGCAACATGCCACACGGGCAGCCATGTGGTCGTCCGTCAGCATTCGTAGGCGGTTAGTGTTTAACGTCCCGTCGACAACGAGGTCATTAGAGACGGGTCAGCATTCGTGGCACCCACCTGGATGACACTTCGCATTTTCAGGTCGTCATGCAGGATTGTGTGCACAGAACCCACAGAAATGCCAACTCTGGAGCCGATCTGTTCAACAGTCATTCGGCGATCCCCCAAAACAATTCTCTCCATTTTCTCGATCATGTCGTCAGACCGGCTCGTGCGAGCCAGAGGTTGTTTCGGTTTGTTGTCACACGATGTTCTGCCTTCATTAAACTGTCGCACCCACGAACGCACTTTCAACACATCCATAACTCCATCACCACATGTCTCCTTCAACTGTCGATGAATTTCAATTGGTTTCACACTACGCAAATTCAGAAAACGAATGATTGCACGCTGTTCAAGCAAGGAAAATGTCGGCATTTTAAGTATTTGAAGCAGTTCTCATTCTCGCCGCCGGCGGTAAAATTCCATCTGCCGTACGGTGCTGCGATCTCTGGGACGTATTGACAATGAATGCGGCCTCATTTTAAAACAATGCGCATTTTTCTATCTCTTTCCAGTCCGGAGAAAAAAAATCGGAGGCCTTAGAACTTGAATGCACCTCATACAATACACTGATCATCCAGAGCATTATGACCACCTACGTAATACCCGGTATGTCCCCCTTTGGCACGGATAACAGCGGTAGCGTGCCGTGACATGGAAGCAGTGAGGCCTTGATAAGTTGCGGGAAGGAGATGGAACCACATTTGTACATCCAAGTCACGTAATTCCCGTAAAATCGGGGGATGGGGGCGATGAACTCTGACACCACTTTCAGTCACATCCCAGATGTGTTCGATTGGCTCAGATCTGGTGAAGTGCGAGACTAGCACGTCAACCGGAAATCGCCACTGTGTTCTTAGAACCACTCCATCAAATTCATGTCCTTGTGACATGGCACATTATCTTGTTGATCGTCATGAAGCGATGTACGTTGTCTGCAACCAGTTTACGATACTCCTTGGCCATCATGATGCCTTGCACGGGATAGTCATGTGAAGTTGGCACCCTTAACATTCGAGAAATTTTTTTTTTCCTAGTTCTTGATACGTATGCCATAGCTCTACAGTTCTCTGTACAAAGTCTGAATAGTTCTACAGAATTTCGCGAAGAAAACGATAACACTTGAGAAAATTTTAATCTTGCGCAAAAAAAATAATAGAAAGATTTGCGAAAAACGTTAATAATAACAAATCTGAACAGCTCTCGAAGAGATATACAGAAAACCCTAATGACATTTTTTGTGCAGGTAATAGTTTACGAGATAAATACAACAATGAGGGACCCAGTTCCGCAGTCATGTGAAGTCGGAAAATACCTTTTTTTTCAGAGTTCTTATATGTATGTTATAGTTCTGGAGCTCTCTGGAAAAAAAAATTAATAGTTCTGTACAATTTTGCGAAAAAAACTATAATCACAATTCTGAATAGCTGAATAGCTGTGAAGTAAGAAACCGATTTTCGAGAAACACACATATTATCAGAGTTCCTTACAGATATACTATAGTTCTAGAGTTCTCTTCACAAATTTTGAATAGTTCTGTAGAATTTAGCGAAAAAGAAAATAATGATAACATTTCTGAATAGCTGACTACCTTTGAAGTTGGCACCCGACTTTTGAGATATATATCAGAGTTCACGGTATACATGCTATAGTCCTAGAGTTATCTGTACAAAGTTTGAATACTGCTGCAGAATTTCGTGAAAAAAGCGCTAGTAAACGGGAAAACTTCAATGTTGAAAAAAAAATTTGCCGATTTTCGAAAATACTCGTAAAATTATGATCATTCTGAAAAGTTCCCTAGACTAGATTAGATTCATTTCTCGTTCCATAGACCCAAAAAATGAGATGATTCTCGTGGGTGTCGTACATGTCAGAAAGTATAACATGAAACATTCGAATATAATACTTACTACCGAGCGAGGTGGCGCAGTGGTTAGACACTGGACTCGCATTCGGGAGGACGACGGTTCAATCCCGCGCCGGCCATCCTGATTTAGGTTTTCCGTGATTTTCCTAAATCGCTCCAGGCAAATGCCGGGATGGTTCCTTTCAAAGGGCACGGCCGACTTCCTACCCCGTCCTTCCCTAATCCGATGAGACCGATGACCTCGCTGTCTGGTCTCCTTCCCGGAAACAACCAACCAACCAACCAATACTTACTCCCCTGATCATTTGTCAGGAGATTGTCGAAATATGTGAGCAGAAAGCGGTAAACTGGAACAGCTAATATTTACCGAATTAACACACTGTCAAAATGAAACATTGTTATGCACTATTAATAAATTTTCCTCCCCCCATGAACCATGGACCTTGCCGTTGGTGGGGAGGCTTGTGTGCATCAACGATACAGATAGCCGTACCGTAGGTGCAACCACAACGGAGGGGTATCTGTTGAGAGGCCAGACAAGCGTGTGATTCCTGAAGAGGGGCAGCAGCCTTTTCAGTAGTTGCAGGGGCAACAGTCTGTATGATTGACTGATCTGGCCTTGTAACACTAACCAAAACGGCCTTGCTATTGTGGTACTGCGAACGGCTGAAAGCAAAGGGAAACTACAGCCGTAATTTTTCCCGAGGGCGTGCAGCTTTACTGTATGGTTAAATGATGATGGCGTCCTCTTGGGTAAAATATTCCGGAGGTAAAAAAGTCCCCCATTCGGATCTCCGGGCGGGGACTACTCAAGCGGACGTCGTTATCGGGAGAAAGAAAACTGGCGTTCTACGGATCGGAGCGTGGAATGTCAGATACCTTAATCGGACAGCTAGATTAGAAAATTTAAAAAGGGAAATGGATAGGTTAAAGTTAGATATAGTAGGAATTAGTGAAGTTCGGTGGCAGGAGGAACAAGACTTCTAGTCAGGTGAATACAGGGTTAAAAATACAAAATCAGATAGGGGTAATGCAGGAGTAGGTTTAATAATGAATAAAAAAATAGGAGTGTGGGTAAGCTACTACAAACAGTATAGTGAACGTATTATAGTGGCCAAGATAGACCGAAGCCCATGCCCACTACAGTAGTACAAGTTTATATGCCAACTAGCTCTGCAGATGACGAAGAAATTGAAAATGTATGATGAGATAAAAGAAATTATTCAGGTAGTGAAGGGAGACGAAAATTTAATAGTCACGGGTGACTGGAATTCGACAGTAGGAAAAGGGGGGGAAGGAAGCATAGTAGGTGATATGGATTGGGGGAAAGAAATGAAAGAGGAAGCTGTCTGGTAGAATTTTGCACAGAGCATAACTTAATCATAGCTAACACTTGGTTCAAGAATCATAAAAGAAGGTTGCATACAGGGAAGAATCCTGGAGATACTAAAAGGTATCAGATAGATTATATAATGGTAAGACAGAGATTTAGGTTCAAATGGCTCTGAGCACTATGGGACTCAACTTCTAAGGTCATTAGTCCCCTAGAACTTAGAACTAGTTAAACCTAACTAACCTAAGGACATCACACACATCCATGCCCGACGCAGGATTCGAACCTGCGACCGTAGCGGTCTCGCGGTTCCAGACAGCAGCGTCTAGAACCGCACGGCCACTTCGGCCGGCTACTGAGATTTAGGAACCAGGTTTTAAATTGTAGGGCATTTCCAGGGACAGATGTGGACTCTGACCAAAATCTATTGGTTACGAACTGTAGATTAAAACTGAAGAAGTTGCAAAAAGGTGGGAATTTAAGGAGATGGGACCTGGATAAACTGACTAAACCAGAGGTTGTACAGAGTTTCAGGGACACCATAAGGGAACAATTGACAGGAATGGGGGAAAGAAATATAGTGGAAGACGAACGGGTAGCTCTGAGGGATGAAGTAGTGAAGGCAGCAAAAAGAGGAGGGCTAGTAGAAATCCTTGGGTAACAGAAGAAATATTGAATTTAATTGATGAAAGGAGAAAATATTAAAATGCAGTAAATGAAGGCAAAAAGGAATACAAACGTCTCAAAAATGAGATCGACAGGAAGTGCAAAATGGCTAAGCAGGCATGGCTAGAGGACAAATGTAAGGATGTAGAGGCTTAGATACAGCCTTTGGAGAGCCACTTGTATGAATATCAAGAGCTCAGATGGAAACCCAGTTCTAAGCAAAGAGGGGAAAGCAGAAAGGAGGAAGGAGTATATAGAGGGTCTATACAAGGGCGATGTACTTGAGGACAATATTATGGAAATGGAAGAGGATGTAGATGAAGATGAAATGGGAGATACGATACTGCGTGAAGAGTTTGACAGAGCACTGAAAGACCTGAGTCGAAACAAAGCCCCGGGAGTAGACAACATTCCATTAGAACTACTGCCAGCCTTGGGAGAGCCAGTCCTGACAAAACTCTACCATCTGGTGAGCAAGAAGTACGAGACAGGCGAAATAAACTTCAAGAAGAATATAATAATTCCAATCCCAAAGAAAGCAGGTGTTGACAGATGGGAAAATTACCGAACTATCAGTTTAATAAGCCACAGCTGCAAAATACTAACGCGAATTATTTACAGACGGATGGAAATACTGGTAGAAGCCGACCTCGGGGAAGATCAGTTTCGATTATGTAGAAATGTTGGAACACGTGAGACAATACTGACCTTACGACTTATCTTAGAAGAAAGATTAAGGAAAGGCAAACCTACGTTTCTAGCATTTGTAGACTTAGATAAAGCTTTTGACAATGTTGACTGGAATACTCTCTTTCAAATTCTAAAGGTGGCAGGGGTAAAATACAGGGAGCAAAAGACTATTTACAATTTGTACAGAAACCAGGTGGCAGTTATAAGAGTCGAGGGACACGAAAGGGAAGCAGTGGTTTGGAAGGGAGTGAGACAGGTTTGTAGCCTCTCCCCGATGTTATTCAATCTGTATATTGAGCAAAGAGTAAAGGAAACAAAAGAAAACTGCGTGCCCGACCGAGACTCGAACTCGGCACCTTTGCCTTTCGCGGGCAAGTTCTCTACCATCAGAGCTACCGAAGCACGACTCACGCCCGGTACTCACAGCTTTACTTCTGCCAGTATCTCGTCTCCTACCTTCCAAACTTTACAGAAGCTCTCCTGCGAACCTTGCAGAACTAGCACTCCTGAAAGAAAGGATACTGCGGAGACATGGCTTAGCCACAGCCTGGGGGATGTTTCCAGAATGAGATTTTCACTCTGCAGCGGAGTGTGCGTTGATATGAAACTTCCTGGCAGATTAAAACTGTGTGCCCGACCGAGGATCGAACTCGGGACTTTTGCCTTTCGCGTGCAAGTGCTCTACCATCCGAGCTACCGAAGCACTACTCAAGCCCGGTACTCACAGCTTTACTTCTGCCAGTATCGAGTCTCAGTCCGGGACACAGTTTTAATCTGCCAGGAAGTTTCATATCAGCGTACACTCCGCTGCAGAGTGAAAATCTCATTCTGGAACAAAAGAAAAAGAAAATCCAGGGAGAAGAAATAAAAACTTCGAGGTTCGCCGATGACATTGTAATTCTGTCAGAGACAGCAAAGGACTTTGAAGAGCAGTTGAACGGAATGGACAATGTCTTGAAAGGAGGATATAAGATGAACATCAACAAAAGCAAAACGAGGATAATGGAATGTAGTCGAATTAAGTCGGGTGATGCTGAGGGAATTCGATTAGGAAATGAGACACTTAAAGTAGTAAAGGAGTTTTGCCATTTGGGGAGCAAAATAACTGATGATGGTCGATGTAGAGAGGATATAAAATTAGACCGGCAATGACAAGGAAAGCGTTTCTGAAGAAGAGAAATTTGTTAACATGGATAGATTTAAGTGTCAGGAAGTCGTTTCTGAAAGTATTTGTATGGAGTGTAGCCATGTATGGAAGTGAAACGTGGACAATAAATAGTTTGGACAAGAAGAGAATAGAAGCTTTCAAAATGTGATGCTACAGAAAAATGCTGAAGATAAGGTGGGTAGATCACGTAATTAATGAGGAGGTATTGAATAGGATTGGGGAGAAGAGAAGTTTGTGGCACAACTTGACTAGAAGAAGGGATCGGTTGGTAGGACATGTCCTGAGGCATCAAGGGATCACAAATTTAGCATTGGAGGGTAGCGTGGAGGGTAAAAATCGTAGAGGGAGACCAAGAGACGAATACACTAAGCAGATTCAGAAGGATGTAGGTTGCACTAGGTACTGGGAGATGAAGGAGCTTGCACAGGATAGAGTAGCATGGAGAGCTGCATGAAACCAGTCTCAGGACTGAAGACTACAACAACAAAAAATTAATAAATTTATCATATGGGAAATAAATAATCTTAACTGTTGTGACCAAACGTGTCAAAACTGAGATCTAACAGACATTTTCATTAAGCTGTCTTAACATTCTATGTTAAGATATTCATCTACAGAGTAAACTGTGCTTTATCTGAAACCAAGTTTCTGATGGTGGCTGGCAATTTATTGAAAATGTGTGTTCCTGAATATTGGACCCCTTTTTGGACCAAAGTACGTAATTTTAGATCTTTATGTAGATTGTTCTTATTCCTAGTATTGATATCATGTATCGAACTATTGGTTGGAAATAAACATCTATTACTTGCAACAAATTTCATTAAGGAATAAATATACTGAGAAGCAGTGGTTAAAATACAAAGCCCCTCGAACAGGTCCTTGAATTTACACCAGAAATGATTTTTATCACAAGAGCTCTACAGAAAATTTTAAATACTTTTTTGGGCAGTAGTATTTTATGAGATAAATGCAATGATGAGAGATCAATTCTCACCACAGAAAATATAGGAAATCGCACTAGAGTTCCGATGACAGGTCCAATCACAGTTCTGGATAGCAGCCCAAGAGTTTTATCCAGAAACCTAATGTAATTTCTTGTGATATGTAACTGCAATAACGTGGGCTCGACTTCACTAACATATTGTTTTCGATCGGCAGCTGAGTATTGCTGCACTAGTTGTGATCGGTGCATTTAGGTACAAGTGAGCAAACATCGTGTCAACTGTAGTTATGTGTCTGACTGCTGACAACCACATCAGTCTAACGGTAGTTGTCATTTTTGGCCATCTTGCGTTGTATAACAAGAACTTTAATTTGATTTGGTACTCTTTGCGACAAAAAAGTACTGAATTTGAAGATAGCGCTCTCTATAATACGGCTTTTAAGGTGCTCCTGTTGCTTCAGTGTTCGATACACACTGGAATTTTCCAACATTTAGCAAGACATACGACATTATTTTCACAGAGGGGTTCAGATGCGTCATACAATTCAAGCACTTTAAATGTCTGTTGTGCCCCAGGTACTGACTACCAAATGGAAAGTCGGAATTAATTACCACTTAGAAGATTTATTCTGAATACAAGTTGAAACATGACTGAGCATCATCTCTCGTGTCCACGACCGTAGCCAAGTTTCAGCTCCCGTGAAACACTATCACAGCGGCAGCGTCGCGACCGAGACGAGACGTGCTCCGTACTCCAGCAGGCCCACCAGACGACTCCCCTTCCGGGACGCGACGACGCGTTTAATCAAGTGCGGCTGCATCTTGATTGTCTCGGTCGACTCCAGCGCTGTAACTGCCGCATCTCTCGTGGCGTCCCCACTCTCAGCACTTTGATGTATGCTGCTCTGCTGCCAACTGAAGCGTTGGCACACAATGCTCGAGAAGGCGGTGGCCGCGTCTTACGTGCGGCGACCGCCTTGTGTGAACGCACGGCGCAACAGTACCTTCATACGTTCATAGTCAGAGTTGGAAAACAGGGATAGGATTTGAGACCTTAACTTTTCCCGGCGAATTGAATGTTCAAATAACTTACGGGTTTGCTGCCGGTAACGTCGTCGACCACCGCCGATATTTCGGTAGGAGCACACCCTGCCACTCTCAAGGCACAACTGCAAGGAGGAAACAATGTGCAAGGGAATTTAATACCTCGGTCCACAGAGTAAAAACAAGGAAGGTACCACACACAGAACAAGTAACCGCAGATTCAACACACAACCAAAGATAATCAACATTAGAAATATCGATAGCAACTATTAATCAACAGGTGACGTAGCACTAATTCTGTCCCTCAGTTTTTTGATGAGAGACAGAGCAAGATTCCAAGCTGCATTTAAACAAAAACCACCATCTTTGTTTATAAGGTTGCTTAATAGTTTGATTTCAACAGCTTCCTTAATGAGACTATCCCAATAGCTGGACACTGGACTCGCATTCTGGAGGACGACGGTTCAATCCCGTCTCCAGCCATCCTGATTTAGGTTTTTCCGTGATTTCCCTAAATCGTTTCAGGCAAATGCCGGGATGATTCCTTTGAAAGGGCACGGCCGATTTCCTTCCCCATCCTTCCCTAATCTGAGCTTGCGCTCCGTCTCTAATGACCTCGTTGTCGACGGGACGTTGAAACATACTAACCTAACCTAACCCAATAGCTGGACGTGCAAGCCAGAATCTCCGTGTTGTTGTTTTTCATAGGATGGCCGGTGTCTAGGCAATGTTCTGCAATAGCGGATTTGTTCGGCGGTTGTACGCGTGTGTGACGCTTATGTTCAATACACCGGTCTTCCACAGTCTTGATTGTCTGACCAATATATGACATGCCACAACTGCAAGGAATACGATAGACATCAGTCTTAAGCAAACCAAGATCATCTTTTACGGACGCCAACAGGGCCTTAATCTTAGAAGGTGGTCGAAAACATAATCACATCATATTTCCGCAAAATACGGCCAATCCTGTTGGGAATGCTTCCTGCGTAAGGCAGAAAGGCCGTAGACTTAGGCGTCACTCACCCGTTGCACAGAAGGCTGATAGCGCAAAGCACGTTTGATCTGCCTCTCACTATAACCATTCTGACGAAAGGTGACTTCGAGATGTGCTAGCTCAGCTGCCAAACTTTCAGGGTCTGAGGTAACGTGGGCCCTGTGAACCAAGGTACGAAGTACTCCACGCTGAACTGGATGGTGACAACTATCAGCTCGCAGATACAATTCAGTGTGAGTAGGCTTTCTATGAACAATGTCCCAACGTACGATCAGTCTTCCTTCTGAGTAACACATCAAGGAAGGGAAGGCAACCATTCTTTTCCACCTCCATAGTGAACTGAATATTCGGATGGACTGAATTCAGGTGTTCCAAAAACCGGTTTAAATTCTCACTACCATGAGGCCAAACAATAAAAGTGGTCAACGATGTCACCCGGCAGCAAACCTGTAAGTTATTTGAACAGGGATGGGATTGGAGCACAAGTTATCAATATTCGGAAATCATCTTCTTCATGCCCGGCCACTGTGACCGAGCGGTTCTACGTGCTTTAGTCCGGGACCGCGCTGCTGCTACGGTCGCAGGTTCGAATCCTGCCTCGGGCGTGGATGTGTGTGATGTCTTTATGTTAGTTAGGTTTAAGTAGTTCTAAGTCTAGGGGACTGATGACCTCAGATGTTAAGTCCCATTTGAACCTTTTCATCTTCTCGATGAGAGGGAGAGTGCTATTGTCAACCACGCATATGTTGCTACAGCTGCCGGAGAGTGTCGTTTGGTGAAGAAAGCTCTAGGCCAGATTCATGGATGAGAAGAATATAAGTGTGTGTGTGTGTGTGTGTGTGTGTGTGTGTGTATGTGTGTGTGTGTATTACAATGTCTACGCCAATATTATGTGTCGCCAGTGTAAGGGGCAGTGCTCGAGACTTATGAATTAACGAATATTTTTCCAGAAATGACTTTTAAACCTATATGTGAGAAATCAGAAGAGACTTATTTTGTGACTTATTATTATATTGTGAAATAACAGCAATATGTTTTATTATTTTATAACCAGTTTCCGACAAAGAATAATCGTATAACAAAACACAATACTACTAAAAGAGTGTATTGGCATTGTATTGTTTCTGGAATTTTCCCTTAATCTGTTCTTCTTCTCTATGATGTATGAAGCAGTTGAGATCGAAGATAAGCTGAGGTCTGTTCTTTTAACTATTGTAAAAGGTAGTCATAAGTGATCAAAAGAAAAATATAACGTACAATTTACTAAATGGAGTTCTAGTGTACGGACTTTTATTTGTAACTAAATAACCAACTATGAATGATTCAAGTTTGGTGTCCACAGCAGTCCGAACTACAGTTGTCTGCCGCCATTATGTGAGCGTACGGAGCGGCAATTTTAAACTGCAGAAATAATCAGACAGTCATTCTTTCGATCGTTATTACAGTATTTGAACTTCGAGGACAAGAAACCACAGGAATTTATTATTTTTCTATTCTAACAGTGAAAATAACATTCAATAGAACAATTTTAGACTTAAGGTAAACGAAATAATTTTATGGCTGGTGCGTAGGATTAATTTTTCTCGGAATAATTTATCAGTGACTTTAAATAAAAGTATTTACAACACCAGTGTTGCTATGGGTAGAGGTTGTGGTGTGATATATTAATTATTTGGTGCATACATTTTAATATCAAATAAAGAATTATTGGAACTCGTTATAGTCGGGCTCAGCAGCACATAAATAAGAATTATCAGAGATTATTTATTTCTTTCAAATAATACTGTTATTCTTGCTGCTGTATTTTCATACGTTTTACAACAACACGTACATACCACCACAATAACATTAAATAGGAACCCTATTACCCATTACATTAGCGCCCTGTCACGTGGGGCTCGAGTACAAATACTGTAATTATATTTTTTGTAATCAGTGTATTTCTTTCTGTTTATACACTCCTGGAAATGGAAAAAAGAACACATTGACACCGGTGTGTCAGACCCACCATACTTGCTCCGGACACTGCGAGAGGGCTGTACAAGCAATCATCACACGCACGGCACAGCGGACACACCAGGAACCGCGGTGTTGGCCGTCGAATGGCGCTAGCTGCGCAGCATTTGTGCACCGCCGCCGTCAGTGTCAGCCAGTTTGCCGTGGCATACGGAGCTCCATCGCAGTCTTTAACACTGGTAGCATGCCGCGACAGTGTGGACGTGAACCGTATGTGCAGTTGACGGACTTTGAGCGAGGGCGTATAGTGGGCATGCGGGAGCCCGGGTGGACGTACCGCCGAATTGCTCAACACGTGGGGCGTGAGGTCTCCACAGTACATCGATGTTGTCGCCAGTGGTCGGCGGAAGGTGCACGTGCCAGTCGACCTGGGACCGGACCGCAGCGACGCACGGATGCACGCCAAGACCGTAGGATCCTACGCAGTGCCGTAGGGGACCGCACCGCCACTTCCCAGCAAATTAGGGACACTGTTGCTCCTGGGGTATCGGCGAAGACCATTCGCAACCGTCTCCATGAAGCTGGGCTACGGTCCCGCACACCGTTAGGCCGTCTTCCGCTCACGCCCCGACATCGTGCAGCCCGCCTCCAGTGGTGTCGCGACAGGCGTGAATGGAGGGACGAATGGAGACGTGTCATCTTCAGCGATGAGAGTCGCTTCTGCCTTGGTGCCAATGATGGTCGTATGCGTGTTTGGCGCCGTGCAGGTGAGCGCCACAATCAGGACTGCATACGACCGAGGCACACAGGGCCAACACCCGGCATCATGGTGTGGGGAGCGATCTCCTACACTGGCCGTACGCCACTGGTGATCGTCGAGGGGACACTGAATAGTGCACGGTACATCCAAACCGTCATCGAACCCATCGTTCTACCATTCCTAGACCGGCAAGGGAACTTGCTGTTCCAACAGGACAATGCACGTCCGCATGTATCCCGTGCCACCCAAAGTGCTCTAGAAGGTGTAAGTCAACTACCCTGGCCAGCAAGATCTCCGGATCTGTCCCCCATTGAGCATGTTTGGGACTGGATGAAGGGTCGTCTCACGTGGTCTGCACGTCCAGCACGAACGTTGGTCCAACTGAGGCGCCAGGTGGAAATGGCATGGCAAGCCGTTCCACAGGACTACATCCAGCATCTCTACGATCGTCTCCATGGGAGAATAGCAGCCTGCATTGCTGCGAAAGGTGGATATACACTGTACTAGTGCCGACATTGTGCATGCTCTGTTGCCTGTGTCTATGTGCCTGTGGTTCTGTCAGTGTGATCATGTGATGTATCTGACCCCAGGAATGTGTGAATAAAGTTTCCCCTTCCTGGGACAATGAATTCACGTTGTTCTTATTTCAATTTCCAGGAGTGTAGATTGCCACTGTCAAGTATTAATGCTTGTTTTGTTTGGGTTTTCATGTACCAACTAGCCTTGGCCACTGTTTCTATGTTTCGATATAGTGCATCGATACGTGGAATTGTGTCAGTGTTTCGAAAAGGCTATGTGTCATTGTTTCGAAACAGTTGTTTCATTCCGCTCTGTCTCGGATAACGGGACCAGATTCGATCTCGAGCCAGACACACGTTTCAAAATAACGCTGTTTCAGTCCACTTGTGCTTGGAACTGACTAACTGTATCGAAATAGTGATGTTTCATTCCACTCAGTCTCAGACGAGATTCGGGCACGGCAGAGATACTGAAATCCGTTTAGCATACAACTTCATAAAACACTTTCAAGAGTGTCGAAAACTTTTTGACATAAAACAGCATGAAGCGTAAGATTTCCGAAAATAAAGCTTCGTTTCTAATTGACTCCTCTATTCCGAAATGGCCTAATGTCTTCTTTAGAAATACTAATTAACAATAAAATAACGCACACTATTCGCATTCAAAATAATAAAAGTGGTGAAAAACATTTACTTAAATTACACATCTCTTATAACATACGCTTCTCTGTTCATGTATATTAATCATATTAAAAAACGCAAGTAAACCCACAACATTTTGAATAAAAAAGGTGTAGAGTGGCAGTTTTTAGACATTTACATAAATTGGATGCATGTATACTTGCAAGCGATCTGATAGACGGATCATTGATGTTGTAACGGTGAGCGGGAAGGGCTGGGAAGCATGGTGGATTTGTAGTAACGGATCGAAACCCCTTGGCAGACTAAAATTTTTTTCACTTATATTTTGTTATTTATTCGAATTACGTGACGTTATTTATGAGTTTATAGTCAATGTGCCTATTCTCCACAATGATTCCTTTTGTGTACATGGAAATTAACAGGACGGGTATATTATCCTTACTAAATGAATGTGGGAATCCAAGTAGCGTATCCATTGTTTCTGCAGTTTGCTCCCGCCTCCAGTTCCGTTCGTGTTGTTTCTTTTATCTTCAGCTATGGCGTTATGAACCCGGGTGTGGGATTATTTTATTAAGATGAATCCTGAGAAAATTAAACTTGTGCTCGGCGGTGTGTCGTTTAAAAGTAGTTCAACTTCTTGCTTAAATAGACTTTTGCGACATAATCATCCATCAGTTAATTTAAGTGAAACTCGTTCGAAACAAGCGTTATTGAGTCTAGACAGTGACGAAGCCAGTTCAACTGTTCAGGAATCTGCCATTTGAGTGTCTGTGCGTCAAGATGGACAATCTGTGCTAGAAATGCCCAGCATTTCCACCGGTTCGGCGCTGGGTAGGTGTGGTAGACAAACAAAGATTACTGGACAGGCATCAAGACCAGTGCCTTCACCCAAACGCGCCAAACTAGAAGAACAGCTTTTAATACTTATTGTTAAAGAAAATCTTCCATTTAATGTAGTTGAGAGTGTAGAGTTTAAAAAATTACTTATTTATCAAATGAAAACTGCATACCTCCCAGTATAGAAACACTCTCCAACGGTTTACTCTCTCACGTGTTCGACAACACACTACTGCGAGTAAGCTCTGCAGTGCAAGCTGCATCCTACATCTGCATTACGACTGATGGATGGACATCTGTGAAAAATGAGTATTATATTGGAGTGACTGCTCACTTCACTGATGAAAAGTGCAATCTGAAGTCATATTTCTCATGTAGTTTTAAATTCTATGACAAGCATACAGGTGACAATATTTCCAGTGATTTACAAAATGTGACTTCAACTTGGGGTATTACCAAACAAATTGTAGCTTGCGTTACGGATAATCCACTTAATATGGTGAAGGCAGTGATGATGTGCAAATCGGAGCATGTACCTTGTTTTGCACATACACTGAATTTAATTGTGCAAGCAAGCATTGAACCAATTACACAAACACAAGGGCAAAAGATAAGTCAACAGTGGATTTTTTCAAAAGAAGTCCTCAAGCCCTTAAGAAATTACACAATATTCCGAAGCGAATGGGCTTCCCTGTTTTAACACTGAAACAAGATTGGCCTACAAGATAGAATTCCATGTATGAAATGTTTGACAGGCTTTTGAAACTCATAGAGCCTTTGCAAAGCACCCTCGCCATCTTCAGTGTGGATTCACAAACAAAACTGTCCAATGAAGACTGGTCAGTTATTGAAAAATCATTTTGAACAAGTCACAACAAAAATTAGCACCGAAAGAAATGTTGTTGTTGTTGTGGTCTTCAGTCCTGAACCTGGTTTGATGCAGCTCTCCATGCTACTCTATCCTGTGCAATCTTCTTCATCTCCCAGTACCTACTGCAACCTACATCCTTCTGAATCTGCTTGGTGTATTCATCTCTTAGTCTCCCTCTACGATTTCTACCCTCCACGCTGCCCTCCAATACTACATTGGTGATCCCTTGACGCCTCAGAACATGTCCTACCAACCGTCTTTGTACCAACCGATCCCTTCTTCTAGTCAAGTTGTGCCACAAACTTCTCTTCTCCCCAATCCTATTCAACACCTCCTCATTAGTTATGTGATCTACCAATCTAAACTTCAAAATTCTTCTTTAGCACCACATTTCGAAAGCTTCTATTATCTTCTTGTCTAAACTGTTTATCGTCCACGTTTCACTTCCATACATGGCTACACTCCATACAAACAATTTCAGAAACGACTTCCTAACACTTAAATCAATACTCGATGTTAACAAATTTCTCTTCTTCAGAAACGCTTTCCTTGCCATTGCCAGTCTACATTATATATCCTCTCTACTTTGACCATCATCAGTTATTTTGCTCCCCAAATAGCAAAACTCCTTTACTACTTTAAGAGTCTCATTTCCTAATCTAATACCCTCAGCATCACCCGACTTAATTCGACTACATTCCATTATCCTCGTTTTGCTTTTGTTGATGTTCATCTTATATCCTCCCTTCAAGACACCATCCATTCCGTTCAACTGCTCTTCCAAGTCCTTTGCTGTCTCTGACAGAATTACAATGTCATCGGCGAGCCTCAAAGTTTTTATTTCTTCTCCATGGATTTTAATACCTACAACGAATTTTTCTTTTGTTTCCTTCACTGCTTGCTCAATATACAGATTGAATAACATCGGGGAGAGGCTAAAACCCTGTCTCACTCCCTTCCCAACCACTGCTTCCCTTTCATGTCCCTCAACTCTTATAACTGCCATTTGGTTTCTATACAAATTGTAAATAGCCCTTCGCTCCCTATATTTTACCCCTGCCACCTTTAGAATTTGAAAGAGAGTATTCCAGTCAACATTGTCAAAAGCTTTCTCTAAGTCTACAAATGCTAGAAACGTAGGTTTGCCTTTCCTTAATCTAGCTTCTAAGATAAGCCTTAGGGTCAGTATTGCCTCACGTGTTCCAATATTTTTACGGAATCCAAACTGATCTTCCCCTAGGTCGGCTTCTACTAATTTTGCCATTCGTCTATAAAGAATTCGCGTTAGTATTTTGCAGCCGTGACTTATTAAACTGATAGTTCGGTAATTTTCACATCTGTCAACACCTGCTTTCTTTGGGATTGGGATTATTATATTCTTCTTGAAGTCTGAGGGTATTTCGCCTTTATCATACATCTTGCTCACCAGATAGTAGAGTTTTGTCAGGACTGGCTCTCCCAAGGCCGTCAGTAGTTCCAATGGAATGTTGTCTACTCCTACTCCTGGGGCCTTGTTTCGCCTCAGGTCTTTCAGTGCTCTGTCGAACTCTTCACGCAGTATCATATCTCCCATTGCATCTTCATCTACATCCTCTTCCATTTCCATAATATTGTCCTCAAGTACATCGCCCTTGTATAGACCCTCTATATACTCCTTCCACCTTTCTGCTTTCCCTTCTTTGCTTAGAACTGGGTTTCCATCTGAGCTCTTGATATTCATACAAGTGGTTCTCTTTTCTCCAAAGGTCTCTTTAATTTTCCCGTAGGCAGTATCTATCTTTCCCCTAGTGATATATGCCTCTACATCCTTACATTTATCCTCTAGCCATCCCTGCTTAGCCATTTTGCACTTCCTGTCGATCTCATTTTTGAGACGTTTGTATTCCTTTTTGCCTGCTTAATTTACTGCATTTTTATATTTTCTCCTTTCATCAATTAAATTCAATATTTCTTCTGTTACCCAAGGATTTCTACTAGCCCTCGTCTTTTTACCTACTTGATCCTCTGCTGCCTTCACTACTTCATCTCTCAGAGCTACCCATTCGTCTTCTACTGTATTTCTTTCCCCCATTCCTGTCAATTGTTCCCTTATGGTGTCCCTGAAACTCTGTACAACCTCTGGTTTAGTCAGTTTATCCAGGTCCCATCTTCTTAAATTCCCACCGTTTTGCAACTTCTTCAGTTTTAACCTACAGTTCATAACCAATAGATTGTGGTCAGAGTCCACATCTGTCCCTGGAAATGCCCTACAATTTAAAACCTGGTTCCTAAATCTCTGTCTTACCATTATATAATCTATCTGATACCTTTTAGTATCTCCAGGATTCTTCCATGTATACAACCTTCTTTTATGATTATTGAACCAAGTGTTAGCAATGATTAAGTTATGCTCTGTGCAAAATTCTACCAGATGGCTTCCTCTTTCATTTCTTTCCCCCAATCCATATTCACCTACTATGTTTCCTTCTCTCCCTTTTCCTACACTCGAATTCCAGTCACCCATGACTATTAAATTTTCGTCTCCCTTCACTACCTGAATAATTTCTTTTATCTCATCATAAATTTCTTCAATTTCTTCGTCATCTGTAGAGCTAGTTGGCATATAAACTTGTACTACTGTAGTGGGCATGGGCTTCGTGTCTATCTTGGCCACTATAATACGTTCACTATACTGTTTGTAGTAGCTTACCCACAGTCCTATTTTTTATTCATTATTAAACCTACTCCTGCTTTAACCCTATTTGATTTTGTATTTATAACCCTGTATTCACCTGACCAGAAGTCTTGTTCCTCCTGACACCGAACTTCCCTAATTCCCACTATATCTAACTTTAACCTGTATATTTCCCTTTTAAAATTTTCTAACCTACCTGCCCGATTAAGGGATCTGACATTCCACGCTCCGATCCGTAGAACGCCAATTTTCTTTCTCCCGATAACGACATCCTCTTGAGTAGTCCCCGCCCGGAGATCCGAATGGGGGACTTTTTTACCTCCGGAATATTTTACCCAAGAGGACGCCATCATCATTTAACCATACAGTAAAGCTGCACGCCCTCGGGAAAAATTACGGCTGTAGTTTCCCTTTGCTTTCAGCCGTTCGCAGTACCCCAACAGCAAGGCCGTTTTGGTTATTGTTACAAGGCCAGATCAGTCAACCATCCAGACTGTTGCCCCTGCAACTACTGAAAAGGCTGCTGCCCCTCTTCAGGAACCACGCGTTTGTCTGGCCTCTCAACAGATACCCCCCCCCCCCCCCCCCCCCCCGTTGTGGTTGCACCTTCGGTACGGCTATCTGTATCGCTGAGGCACGCAAGCCTCCCAACCAACGGCAAGTCCATGGTTCGTGGGGCGGGGGGGAGGGGGGGGAGGGGGAGGAAAGAAATGTAACCTTGTCAAAACTTGTCTTATTAAGGAAAGGTTTAGAAAGTCATTTCTGAGACTGAAAAAGTCAGATTACAGCAGTGAAGCCATTAGTACAGTAACTGCTAAAGTTGAGGATGTAATCTGTACCCGGCTCGTTCAAAAGTTTGCAGTTAAAGCAATTGCTTGTGAGGCAACATTATTGGATTCTCGCTTCAGGGAAAATGGATTTCCAAAAACTGGGTATCGATTAAAAGAAACAAAAGATGCCATAATCAAGAAGTGCTGTGCTATATGATAGAAACCCATTCGGTGTTCTACAGACAATCTACCACCAGCCAAAAAAGTTGTGGTGAGCACATTCAACTCTAGCAGTGGCAACATTTGGCAAGATTTTGACCAAGCTGTAGGAGGCTTGATCCAAAGTGTTGACAATCCACGTGCTGCAAGTATAGCCGAGCTTGATAAATATGAGAAGAGGCCACTGATACAAAAATCACAAGATCCACTGCTGTGGTGGAAACGAAGTCATGTGTTGTTTCCTATGCTGTTTGAAATAATGAAACGACGTCTTTGTATTGTTACCACCTCTGTTCCACGTGAGCGCATATTTCTCATCAGGGGCAAACAATAACAGACAGACAATTCCGTCTTTCATGAGAAAAAGTATCAAAAATGACATTTCTAAACTACAACTTAGAATAGGTACAGTAGATCTACTCAGAAATGAAAAAGTAAAATTTCAAGTGATTTTGTTCTTCTCTGGACAATGTGCACTGAATTTGTACTTGGCTGTGTTTTGTTTAGTCCACTAAATCTTACATGTAGCTACCTTAAAAGAACATTTTTCTCAAATTTGTTGTACACACAAGACACTTAACGTTTTTGCTCGCCATTCAGTGAGTTTAATTTTTTTGAATATATTATTTATTTATTTGTTCGAGAATAATTATCTGATTTATGTATGTATATGTTTGTGTGTTTATTTTTGTAAATGTGCTATGTTTAGTTATTACACTATAGGAATCTTAACACACTCCTGGAAATTGAAATAAGAACACCGTGAATTCATTGTCCCAGGAAGGGGAAACTTTATTGACACATTCCTGGGGTCAGATACATCACATGATCACACTTACAGAACCACAGGCACATAGACACAGGCAACAGAGCATGCACAATGTCGGCACTAGTACAGTGTATATCCACCTTTCGCAGCAATGCAGGCTGCTATTCTCCCATGGAGACGATCGTAAAGATGCTGGATGTAGTCCTGTGGAACGACTTGCCATGCAATTTCCACCTGGCGCCTCAGTTGGACCAGCGTTCGTGCTGGACGTGCAGACCACTTGAGACGACGCTTCATCCAGTCCCAAACATGCTCAATGGGGGACAGATCCGGAGATCTTGCTGGCCAGGGTAGTTGACTTACACCTTCTAGAGCACGTTGGGTGGCACGGGATACATGCGGACGTGCATTTTCCTGTTGGAACAGCAAGTTCCCTTGCCGGTCTAGGAATGGTAGAACGATGGGATCGATGACGGTTTGGATGTACCGTGCACTATTCAGTGTCCCCTCGACGATCACCAGTGGTGTACGGCCAGTGTAGGAGATCGCTCCCCACACCATGATGCCGGGTGTTGGCCCTGTGTGCCTCGGTCGTATGCAGTCCTGATTGTGGCGCTCACCTGCACGGCGCCAAACACGCATACGACCATCATTGGCACCAAGGCAGAAGCGACTCTCATCGCTGAAGACGACACGTCTCCATTCGTCCCTCCATTCACGCCTGTCGCGACACCACTGGAAGCGGGCTGCACGATGTTGGGGCGTGAGCGGAAGACGGCCTAACGGTGTGCGGGACCGTAGCCCAGCTTCATGGAGACGGTTGCGAATGGTCCTCGCCGATACCCCAGGAGCAACAGTGTCCCTAATTTGCTGGGAAGTGGCGGTGCGGTCCCCTACGGCACTGCGTAGGATCCTACGGTCTTGGCGTGCATCCGTGCGTCGCTGCGGTCCGGTACCAGGTCGACGGGCACGTGCACCTTCCGCCGACCACTGGCGACAACATCGATGTACTGTGGAGACCGCATGCCCCACGTGTTGAGCGATTCGGCGGTACGTCCACCCGGGCTCCCGCATGCCCACTATACGCCCTCGCTCAAAGTCCGTCAACTGCACATACGGTTCACGTCCACGCTGTCGCGGCATGCTACCAGTGTTAAAGACTGCGATGGAGCTCCGTATGCCACGGCAAACTGGCTGACACTGACGGCGGCGGTGCACAAATGCTGCGCAGCTAGCGCCATTCGACGGCCAACACCGCGGTTCCTGGTGTGTCCGCTGTGCCGTGCGTGTGATGATTGCTTGTACAGCCCTCTCGCAGTGTCCGGAGCAAGTATGGTGGGTCTGACACACCGGCGTCAATGTGTTCTTTTTTCCATTTCCAGGAATGTACTTGTGTATCATAAATAATTCTCAGGCACATCAACAATGGTGCTTTGATACTTTTGTTTTTGGCGTTCAGATACTGAGATAGAAATTGCATTTCAACAGCGACTTCACTTCATCTCTGATTTCCTGGTGAAGTTTATAGTAAAATGATAACAAATCTGCTTGCTGCGAGTACTTGAGAGAACTCCATATACCTGTACCTCATACAAACTTCTTTAGCAAGAACTGTAAACGGTGTAAAGCCAGATCTGCCATGATATAGGTATCAAAAAGGCATTACACTGTATGAATTGTTTTAAATTTGAGTCTGGATTTTATATTTTAAGGAAACATACCGATCTCTGTGCTTAAGTTACCTTGAAATGTTTTAACATGTTTTCCAATTCTATCAGTGTACATGCTTTGTGCTGTATCCAGCTAACTTGTGAACGTTTGATGAAAAACTGTCATATTTGACCATTGTCGTATATGCTCCAGTCTGTTATGGCATTTTTTTTATCTGTGTGCATCAGTCACATTGCATCCTGCTTTGTGTGAGAAACAATGGAAAATTTAACTGTGAGTAAGAAAAATGTGAGTGCCACACTCATATGCGTTAATCCAGTGCCTCGCTTCAAAGAATGTTGTCTCAATAAATCAAATCTCATGATATGCCTTTTCTAGAGCACATAAAGACTGTCACTAATAAAACTTATCAAAATTAGGAACTAGAATGTAGGGAAACGTGTTTGGCAAAATTAATTATGTCAAACATACAAAGTCTGTCCTCAGACAATTGGAAAGTATGAAAGTCACTTGACACGAAAGCAGCGCATTTGCTGCAGGAAATACGAAACAGCCCCTTATTGAAAGTTTCTTACGTTTTGCGATATGGTTGGCGCTCTCGCACCTCACTTGTGTTTTTATGACAATATTTATGCAGTAGACACTCAAAATGATATAATGTGAACGCCTATACGATTACAAAACACAAACTGTTTCCGAAACTTTACATTGTGCTGTTTCATTTGTTTTGAAACAATTATGCGTTTCAGTTTGCTCATCTCTAGTACCGACTGAACGTACAAGATGCTACTGTAAATATCAAACTGGCACCTGGCAATTTGTAAGCAGTGTGCAACGCTAGGCTCGCACTGCCTGCTGCTAAGAAAGTGAGTGCTTTTGCTGATATGACTTGCAATAACGACTGCGCGTAACGCCGCTATCTCGTTCGGGGTGCTGCGGCAGACACCCTCTCGAGCACCCCGAAGACTTTTTGAGCCCTTGGCTGCGATGGGTTTCAGGCTGTCAAAAGAACTATCGTGTGTGCATGCGCGGGCGAGAGAAAGGCTGAGGCAAGTTCGCGTGTATAAGGATGGACTCATCGCGTCCGTCGTTTCCGTAGTGTTGCGGTTATCACGTCTGCTTCACACGCAGAAGGTCCCCGGTTCGATCCCGGACAGAAACAGTATTTTCCTGCCTATGTCGTATTCTACTCCAGTGAGCCACGTCATGTGTGGATCTGCTGCATGTACCTTCGTTATTCAAGTACCGCATTTATTGAATTTTTAAGTTACGATGGCAACCTCATTACAAAGAAATAGTTCAAAGTATTAACCATGTGATAATCAACAAGGATAAGGCTTTGTCAGCACACTTTAATGCGGAGATAAATGCTGTTAAAAACACGATCAAACCGTTGGCAAACATTCCCAACAAAGTAAATGATATGCAGACTAACATTAGTAACTCAAAAACTAGTTTTAAAACGCTGACTACTTCCGTAGACGGTAAAATACAAACCGAAGTGAAAAAACAAGAACAAACGGAGATAGCCAGAGTTTTTAATCTAGAAAATCGAAACTTAGGGGTAATTTCAAATTCCGGTATTGAAGAATCCGGTCCTGACGCGGAAACTAAAATTGATCATTTGCCAACTGCTAGTGTAGCAGTGCAGAATAGACCACAGCCCACTGGTCATGTTATAAATCAGAGTAATACACAAAGTTTGCCAGCAAGCGCTGTTGCAATTTATGGTAAGTCAAGCCATGATAGCCAACCTTTATTACCACAGCCATTGGTGCATACAAGAAATTCAAAACTAGAAGCAGACTGGACCTGTAGCAAAGCGGGAATACCGTCTGCTAATGAGAGCCTATCCATGCATTTGAGTACATTGATGCATGAGGAAAGCCTCATTAAACATCGTCACTTTCAGATTTTCAGTGAAGAGAGAAAAAAGAATATCCATCCAGTCGTATTTACATGTAACTTCAGAAGTGTCCTTCCGAAATCTTGGACGGAAGAACAGTAGATACAATTCGCTCTGGGCATTAAATGCTGCCGAGATTTGGTCAAACTTTCAGTGATTTTGAGAGGGCATTTCTTGATCAGTTTTGGTCTGCCTCGATGCAAGAAAGAAAAATTGTTTACAAGGCAGAAGTATATAACACGAAGACTGGGTCTCTAAGAAAATACTTTGAAAAATACATCAATATGACACGGTATTTGGACGAGCCGGCCACTACCCGAGGTCTCTTGAGAGTATTAAAAGTTAGGTTACCGATTAACATAAGGGAAAAGCTGTTCAATATTGCGGACACTGACCTTAAAGAATTTCTGTCCGTAATAGACTCACAAGATCTGGTCCAGGAAGCTGTACGAAAAAGTTTAGATATAGGAAGTTCTAATACCAACTGTTCAATGGAAAAAGCTCTTGGAATCGAAACAACGATAAAAGAGGCGAAAATCGTCCGAAGAAGAATAAAAATAAATTTAATGTTAATAACAATCACAATGGAAAACGTAATTATTACCAGAAACAGGATGTCCCAGTAATCATACTTACCAGAGGAACCGAGATTAGCATGATGCGAATGATAATCAGAGGCAGTATTCGAATGAGAATACAAATAATAACCATCCAAATAATAAAAAAAAGGAGAGACGATAGCAAATCGAGAAGTCCATACAAGGATAGACCGAAAAATATGCATAATGACTATCACTTTTGGCAACAGCCGGGGCTGAGTCAGTGGCAGCCCCACTACAATTTTGCAAACAAAGGGCAGCCTATAAATTATATACAGACTGTACGTGTACCAAACAGTCCGTTTTCACAGTCATGGGATCCAAACAGACCACCTCCATCATACTTTGTTGCTTTTTTCGTGTGTGATGATACTTCCACTATTCTCATAAGAATAGTGGAAGTATTACTGGATACGAAACAAGCAACAAAGAATACATCAAACTAGTTTGATCCCTGTAGGCCTTCATCAGGAGAACGGACTATAAAATGAAAGCAGAACAACTATTCCCAACAGAATTAATATGATTAGACATTAGGACAGAATAAAATTAGAGGACGAATTATACCAAGAAGATACTGTCTCTGATAAAGAAACAGCTGAATATGTACAAGCAACAGTTAATGGGTCCGTAAATGGAAGTATTGACTCAGTACTCCTTGATTCTGGCGCAAATATTTCAGTGATAAGCGGTCAATTTTTCAAGAGAGTTATGCATGTCCTGCGATTACCGGTTCTGCCAGTGAGCAACTGTAAAGTTATAGGAGCTTTGGAAAAGAAGTCACAGACAGTGAAGTTCCAAACACAGATAGAGCTTTCCTTCGGAAATGATAGCCCCAAGTGCACGTTCGTAGTTATGGAAAACCTGTCTGTATCAATAATTCTGGACTTCGAATTTCTCCAGGATAGAGAAGCAATAACAGATCTCGCCCGAGGCGTCTGCGAACTGAAGCACCAGGAGCGAAAGATAACCTTACAGTTAAATGGGGAAATCGAGACAGGCCTTCATCTGACTAGACCTGTAAATATAGTGATCAGCTAACAAAAATTGCTTGTATTAGAGTATGATCACCTGAAAGAGTGGCGTGCTAGGAAAAAGGATGATGTTCACAACAATGTGAGTGACATCTCTGCCATGATTGAGGAGAAAGTGAAGGAAGCATTATGCATTGACCAAATCCAAGATAGGCAATTAGTAAATCTATTGTCTAACTATGAAAAAGTATTCATAGATCACCCAGGCGTTACAAAAGGTTATATTTATGGTATGAAAATGTATCCGCACAAGACCTATTGCAAAGCTTCGCATTCGGTCCCTTGAATGAAGAAGACTGAGGTAACTAGAGAGATAAGAAAAATGCAAGATTTGGGAATTATCGAGCCATCGAATTCACCCTATAGTGAATGAAAAGAATTCACCCTATAGTAGCCCCTTATTAGCCATCACGATAGCTGATAAAAGCATATGGTTAGTCTTAGATGCATGGGACATAAGTAAAATTATTGTGCCGGACGCACTAGGAGCGAAAATCTCGACGAGCAGACGCAAAAGTTCTTTGGAAATAAATATTTAACTTACATCGACTTGTGCTCATCATTTTGGCAAATATTACTATCCAAGGAATCCAGGCAGTACAATGCTTTGGTCTTTGCTGGAAGAAGCTGCCAATTGTGTGTTCTCTCATTTGGTTTAAACATTAATGCTGGAGCGTTTAATGCAGTCCTGGATAATTTACTAGGACCCCAGCTACTAGACCAGGTCGATACTTATGAGGACGAGCTATTACTAGCATCTGATGCTTGGGAAGAATGCCTTCAACTGATACAAGGTGTATTAGAGAAGCTTTCAACAAGGGGTGTCACAGTAAACCTGAAGAAATCGAAGTTTGCCCGCCAAGAAATTAAATTCTTAGGGCCTATTATTTCCCCTCATGGTATAGAGCCAGATCCGAATAAAATGGAGGAAATAGAAAATTTTCTATACCCATGCACAAAGAAGCAACTGAAAAATTTTCTTGGCCTAGCCTCGTTCTTCCACAGGTTCCTAACAACACAACAGATGAATATTGATGCACTACTGAGTTTATTGACGAAAAATGTGCAATGGTGTTGGATACCACAATGTAAAAAGGATTTTGACATCATTAAAGAGGCGCCAGTGAATGCACCTATTCTTAGCCGGCCAGATATGTTGAAGGAATTTTACATTGCGACCGATGCTTAGAATTATGGAATCGGCTCATGCCTATTTCAGAAGGAACAGAATGAAGAATGAAGATAAGCTGGAGATGAAAATTATTTGGTTCGCCAGCAGGATACTAACAAAACGTGAAAGAGCATGTACAGGAACCGAACTTAAGGCATTATTGGTGGTCTTTGCTTTTGAAAAGTTTAGGTATTATGTATATGGAAAACATGTGAAGGTCATGTGCGATAACCAAGCACTAAGCTTCTTCACGTAGAAGGTTAGCATGATAAATGCTCACACTTCAGGAGTATGATTTTGAGATAATGCATGTCCATGGTCCGGATAATGTCGTCGCTGATGCGTTATCTAGACTGCCGCAGGGTGCATGGGGGCTTAATTAAATAAATTTTATTATGCAAATAATTTTGCTGTCTCCCCGGTTACGCAGCCTCGTAACCGGTTGGCCCTGACTAGTATTACTCCGTAATCTGACTGCATAGAATAACAACAAAGAATGAAACAAAACTTCCGTTAGCACAATTAATTAATTAAGTCCCCAGCAACTATAAAACCTACGAAACAACAAAACAAAAATGTAACTGTTCTGTGTATGGGAGTGTGATTCAACATACTCATCTGGCACGGCTCTTCCTCAATAAGACAAGATATTTTAGATACCATTTAGACTGAATTAATTAAATAAAACTGAAATACTATAATTGCACATAGAAACCCGAATTACAGTCTAATACATGAACACGAGCCAGATGCTTTGTTGACTGAACCTGTGACCAAGAGGCATTATTGTTTAAGACATTGAAATAATAAAAAAAAGGAATTTTTTACCTTCATATATATTGACGAAAAGTACACTCTAGTCCATCAAAGCAATATGACAACATCTGAACAAGCACTCTCCATGGGATATTCCCAACAACGACACGCTACTGCAACATCTCCACAAGCACTCTCGACTACCGCTTCTCGACAAGAACTCTCTACCACCACTTCTGAACAACTACTGCCTGTGGAGGCGGCTGAATAATACTCTTTGGCGCAATCTCTGGCGCTGTGACTCAGTGTAGCCACCTTTCATATGCCCCTCCTCCACGGGCTAGAATTTGATGGTATTTTTGCCAGCATTGGTGGTGAAAATACCACCAAATTCGTCCAAAAAATACATACAAAAATTAAAAAGTAATATTAATAAGTAAATATCACATAACTAAATAATTTTTTTTGGCTTTGCACTGACCTTTCAATAACCTAATATATAAAATACAGTAAGGAATACAAATGCTTGCATACATATGATTTTACATAATAGTTTACATAAGTATTATTCAATCAATGGCACCAGAAATGACGAACAGGTGCAGGTAAGAATCTCATAACATTTCATAAACAATAAACACACAAAAAATCAGTTTTTACAAATATTCACATAAAACCCTTTCAATAGTTCAATAAACAAGTAGGACTCCTCAGAGTAGTTGACAGTTCCAACAGTAGCACCCAGCAATGATCAACAGGTGCAAATAGCAGTCTCATAACATTTCATCAGCAGTATTTAAACAGCTTCAACAGTGGCACCCAAAAATGGCGAGCAGGCGCAGACACCAACAAGTGACATTATCTCAGTAGAAGCAGTCCATTAGTGGCACCCAGTAATGTTGAACAGGTGCAGACACCAACAAGTGACATCATTTCAGTAGAAGTAGTCCATCAGTGGCACCCAGTAATGTTGAACAGGTGCAGACACCAACAAGTGACATTATTTCAGCAGAAGCAGTCCATCAGTGGCACCCAGTAATGTTGAGCAGGTGCAGACACCAACAAGTGACATTATTTTTGTAGAAGCAGTCCATCAGTGGCACCCAGTAATGTTGAACAGGTGCAGACACCAACAAGTGACATCATTTCAGCAGAAGCAGTCCATCAGTGGCACCCAGTAATGTTGAGCAGGTGCAGACACCAACAAGTGACATTATTTTTGTAGAAACAGTCCATCAGTGGCACCCAGTAATGTTTAACAGGTGCAGACACCAACAAGTGACATCATTTCAGTAGAAGCAGTCCATCAGTGGCACCCAGCAATGTTGAACAGGTGCAGACACCAACAAGTGACATTATTTCAGTAGAAACAGTTCCAGTAGTGGCACCCAGCAATGTTAAACAGGTGCAGACAACAACAAGTGACATTATTTCAGTAGAAGCAGTTCCATTAGTGGCACCCAGTAATGTTGAACAGGTGCAGACACTAACAAGTGACATCATTTCAGGAGATGCAGTCCATCAGTGGCACCCAGTAATGTTGAACAGGTGCAGACACCAAAAAGTGACATCATTTCAGTAGAAGCAGTCCATCAGTGGCACCCAGCAATGTTGAACAGGTGCAGACACCAACAAGTGACATTATTTCAGTAGAAGCAGTTCCAGTAGTGGCACCCAGCAATGTTAAACAGGTGCAGACAGCAACAAGTCACATTATTTCAGTAGAAGCAGTTCCATTAGTGGCACCCAGTAATGTTGAACAGGTGCAGACACCAACAAGTGACATCATTTCAGCAGAAGCAGTCCATCAGTGGCACCCAGTAATGTTGAACAGGTGCAGACACCAACAAGTGACATTATTTCAGCAGAAGCAGTCCATCAGTGGCACCCAGTATAGTTGAGCAGGTGCAGACACCAACAAGTGACATTATTTCAGTAGAAGCAATTCCAGTAGTGGCACCCAGCAATGTTAAACAGGTGCAGACAGCAACAAGTCACATTATTTCAGTAGAAGCAGTTCCATTAGTGGCACCCAGTAATGTTGAACAGGTGTAGACACCAACAAGTGACATCATTTCAGCAGAAGCAGTCCATCAGTGGCACCCAGTAATGCTGAACAGGTGTAGACACCAACAAGTAACATCATTTCAGTAGAAGCAGTCCATCAGTGGCACCCAGAAATGTTGAACAGGTGCAAGCACGAACAACAGTTTGAAGGCACACACAATTGCTTTTACAAAATTATTATCAATGCTCTTACACTAAACATACAAATTATAACAAACACACAAATGATATCAGATAATTGTCATATTAACTACTACAAATACACAAATATCAGTAAACCTATAATATTTATGGGTGTCAGTGCAAGCCGCAACAAACAAGTAAAATAATATTCAGGAAATAGGTCGGCACCAATTATTTGGGGTTAGGAAAGGAAAACACACAAAACACACTCACTCATCTTTCATCCACATTTAAGTACTACTGTGTAATTGAATAGTGTTAACTGTGTAAATGCAATTCTGTCAAAGGTTTGACTTTCGACATGTGTATCAAGTAGTAGTGGCAGCAGTGTATAACAGTCAATAATAGTTAGTCAACGTCGTAGTCATCATGTCAAGACTAATATTGGCCAACCAAATCAAAATCTACGGTTGCTGAACAACTGTCAGTGTGCCAAGATATGCAAATGCTTCCTCTCTCCAAAAAAAAAAAAAAATATATATATATATATATATATATATATATATATACTGCTTATTGATTTAACAAAGTGTGTGTGTAGACAATCTTCTTTCCACTTGAGTGTTCTAGCCTGCCATCCTCATATCTTCATCCTCCTTGTTCCAAATAAACCAACAAAAACAATATGCTCCTCACTTACTTCACCTCTTATCCACCAAAACTCCAATAATAATCATCATTACATAATCTTAATACTTCAATAATACCTCTTACGTCGATACATATAAACCTTATCATCAATACCATTTACCTTACCTCTTGTCTACCAAAACTTCAATAATCATCAACTTCACAGAATCTCACTACCTCAATAATACTTCTTCAATACGTCGATACATATAAACCTTATTACCAATATCATTTCACTTCCATAACAACTCTTTCCTCTAGTCAGTCTCCTCGAACAAGTACAGATAAAATCCTAGTGCAAACTTCAATTCATCATCCCATACAATCCGAAGACACAATGTCCACACACAACCTCTGTGTAGTCCACCTGAGCCACATCTTCTACTCATTATGAATTATAAAATACATTTTGGTTACCTTGTCCATCATTAAATAAAAGAAATGCATACATGACCTCTAACAGCCTTTAGTTTGAATAACTTTCAGTAAGTAGGTGCGAGTACGTAGTATGAAAGATCACATAAGACTTTGAATGAATAAATCGTAATATTTCACAGTATGTACACCACTTCAAGAATCATGGCAAAATGAAGCAAACATGTGGAGTAGTTCTTGTGTCAAGTGTCATTTGCTATTTCAATTGCTCATGAAGAATGCAGTGTAATAACTGTCAATGGTCTAAACCTGGTGTTGGTATGTCATGTCGTTAGCTTTCTTCCTACTAACATAAATTTATACAACTTCCATAAAACCTCCAGCTCATGTGACTTCAATGAAGTTTCTTGTACCAATGTCGTTCGTAGAATTATAGCAGTTCATTTTCTTATCTTAAAATATAAGCCACTGAGCGTAAGCAAAACATGCAATAGCGAGTAAATATACCAGTAGAGAACAGAATGTCAACAAGTGGATGTACCACAATCCCTATAACGAGGCTCTGCCAAGCGAACAAACTATAATTAATACCATAGTGTGATCCAAACTCCATGTTTGTACACCG
This sequence comes from Schistocerca cancellata, assembly GCF_023864275.1. Classification (NCBI taxonomy): domain Eukaryota; kingdom Metazoa; phylum Arthropoda; class Insecta; order Orthoptera; family Acrididae; genus Schistocerca; species Schistocerca cancellata. The sequence continues at coordinate 296,182,007 of NC_064626.1, read as the reverse complement.
TATATCAGCATTTCTATGTACCAAATTAAAGAGTAGTTATGGTAACAAGCAGAAATGTGTAAATATGCAATCCATACGCAATGCAGCAAATATGTATCTTACATAATAAACAGGTCATTAGCATCATATCAGCATAAGCAAATAAATGTACATAGGTAATCTTAATAAGTAAACATGAAGGCGCAAGCAGATAAATCACAAAGTATTACTTACATACATAACCATATGAGCACGACTAATCAGGTGACAATTATAATTTAAATAAATAAGCACAGCAGGCACATAATAAAAAATAAATGTGACATCAGTGAAAAAGCATAGCAGCCAAGCGATGCATGATATACATAATTAACAACCCTGTTCATTAATCAATCATTGTCAAAATCAGTTAACACAAAGTATAAATCACGTAATCGCGAGCAGCAAATTACGTCTAAAGTACGTACGTAAGTGGAAATATGTTACCTGGAAAATAAACTCAATTAATAGTTACCTTTTTAGTTTATTACTTTCTTCTTCTAAATTACATTCTTCTTGAAATTTTCTCGATAGCAAGTCCTCTTAACGTCGGACACACACAGAATTTACCTGAAGGTTTTAAATATTTTATACAACCGTATCCTGAAAAATACTGAACGTTAATGACATAATTTTTTTTTCTTTATTGAATTTCAATTCCCCCCGAAGGGGGCGGACTGGCAGCAGCTTAGTATGCCGCTCTTCAGCCTACAGACTTTGGAGAAAGATCAATAGAATAAATATTAACAAACAGGCGATAAAATCGGAGACTTAAAGAGTAACATGGCGAAAAGAAATCGTGGAACTTAAAACAAACAACAGAGGGATGATGATGCTAATAAAATACATACGAAGCAGACAGGGAAAACAATAGACAGACAATTAAAAAAACACGGCGACAGTCTGGATTCTGTTCGCAAAAGGCATAAAATTCACACCTAGAGACAGCATGGTTTCTGTTCGCAACACGAGAAAGACAAACAACACTGTATAGTCACTGGAACACTGCACTAAAAAGTTGGCAAATGTGACGTACCACAGTCGAGAGCAGGTGGGGGGAAGCTGGACAGAAGATGGGAAAACAAAAAAGGGGGGAAAGGAGAGTAAAAGCGAAGGGGGGAACCGGGAAATGAGCTGATGGAGGATGAGGACCCATAAGAGGGGGGGGGGGAGCAGACGCGACAGGGAGTGGGGTAGGCAGAGGAGGGGAATACATAAGGACTTGGGGGGGGGGAGAAGGGAGGTAGGGAGAGGTTTAGTGGAGAGAAAACAGGACGGAAGGGGGGGGGGGGAAGAGGGAGCCCAGGGAAAGGACAGAGGAAAGGAGGGGGAGTGAGGATCAGAGTTGATAGGAAGGATAAATGGAGGGAGAGAGGGCATCGTCCGGGAGGGGGAGTTGATGGAAGCCACCTTGGGAAAGGAGATGTAGGGTGTAGAGATGGAGCGTAGGGGGGACACAACGGTGGTGACGGGGCAGGGGGCGGGGATGGGAGAGGAGAGGAGCAACCAGGGGGTGAGGGGGTTCAAGACGGCGGGAGGTGTAGAGGATGCGGATATGTTCGAGGAATAGGAGCAGATGGGGGAAAGGAATGAGATCATAGAGGATCCGCATGGGGGACGGGAGGCGGATACGGAAGGCGAGGCAGAGTGCATGACGCTCAAGGATCCGGAGGGACTTATAGAATTTGGGGGGGGGGCAGATATCCAGGCAGGACTGGCATAACAGAGGATGGGACGGATTAAGGATTTGTAGGTGTGGAAGATGGTAGAGGGGTGCAACCCCCACGTCCGGCCAGAGAGGAGTTTGAGGAGTCGGAGGCGGTTGTGGGCTTTGGATTGGATGAAGCGGAGATGAGGGTTCCAGGTGAGGTGACGGTCAATGGTGAGGCCAAGGTAGGTGAGGGAGGGGGTGAGGCGGACAGGACGTGTGCAGACAGTAAGGGAGAAATCCAGGAGCCGGAAGGAGCGAGTGGTACGACCTACGATGATTGCCTGGGTTTTGGAAGGATTGAGTTTCAGGAGCCACTGGTTACACCATGCAGCAAAAAGGTCAAGGTGATTCTGGAGAAGGCGTTGGGACCGTTGGATGGTAGGAGCGAGGGCGAGGAATGCGGTGTCATCAGCATATTGCAAAGGGGGGGGGGGGGGTGGTTGGGGCATATCCGTCGTGTACAGGAGGTAGAGGAGAGGGGAGAGGACAGAGCCCTGGGGCACACCGGCAGAGGGGTAGAAGGTGTGGGAATTGGCATTATGGATGGTAACATAGGAGGGGCGGTGGGAGAGGAAGGAGGCCACCAGACGCATAATTTATCAAGTCACTATAGCTTTATACTGAATTTATTCAGAGAAATTACACTGTGTATTTGTTTACGACTGTCAGTGCATTCGCACTGAGCGCTCGATCAGCTGTAGGTACGCGTGACATAGGAAGTAATTGTTTACGGTCAACGACTGCCTTGTGCGGCGCGCAGACTTGACTGTTGCTTTGAGTATATGCCGCCGCCAAAACACAGCGCGGTATCCTTGTATTCTCTGCATGTTTACGTATAACTGTTGGTTTCTCGAAAGTATGTCATTCCACAAAAATTTTAACGTTTGATATATGATGTATTCCTTTAGAGCGCCGAGATTTAAGAGTTTCTACTTCGACAGTGTTATCATGAATAATTTTGCGAACCCTATATGGACCGTTATAAAGCAGAAAAAATTTGCGATACAAGCCCTTTCCTTTGTGAGACAAACGATGAGACTTAATTAACACCTTTTGACCAACTGACTAGATTTTTAAACGACCAGGACGTTTAGCTGATTTCTCTCTTCTAGCAGCCGCAGATGTAATATTTTGCAGAGCCAGGTTGACAACTTCAGAATGCTGCAGTTTCCGTGTAGGCGGAAAAGGAACGATTTCAGAAATGCGATTTGTCGGTGCTTTATTTTTTAATATCAGTATAGGCGGTAAAGAAGTTGAATCATTAGGGAGTTCATTCAGAATGTTTTGAAAAATATGAAGATACTGATCCCAAGTTCTGTGATTCTGATGACGATAAAGTCGACACAATTTATTGATTTCCTTCATCCATCTCTCTGAAGCATTAGATTGAGGGTGAAAAAGTGAAATGAAAATTGGTTTAATCTTACGACGCCATAGAGTACGAAGCCAAATTGTAGAGCGAAACTGTGATCCATTATCTGATATAACTTTATCAACATGACCCACTTCTTTAAGAAAATGTTTGATGAAAGCATTAGATACTGAACGAGCTGTTGCTTTGCGTAAAGGTGTAAAACACACATATTTTGATGTCAATTCCACTGCTACAAAAATGTACGCAAAACCATTAGTAGAACGAACCACTGGACCGAACAAATCGACTGCAGCCATGTCCTTTAATTTCGCTGGAATGATAGGAAACAACGGTGCTCTGTGACAAATAGTTGGCGGCTTAGCCTTTTGACATAATTTGCATTTGGCAAGAACAGATCGAATACGTTTTTCCATATTACTGAAGTAGCAATTTTCTCGTAATTTATGAAAGCATTTTCTGGGACCAAAGTGTGCATAACTGAAATGTGTGTACCAAATCAATTTTTTAACCCACTCCTCAGGAATACAAACTAACCAAACAGAGTTGTCGACCGATTTTCGTTTAAAAAGAATATCATTGTGAACTAAATAATACTGTCTGATCGCTACGCTTTCCTTTCTCCTCCACTTCTCCTTAATGTCCCTCCAGATTGGATCCTTATTTTGCTCCTTAGCGATGTCCTGGAGCGAAGACGAAATAAAATTCTCAAACGCAACACCTTGAATATACATCAAACAATAATTGTTTTCTTGGCAGTCCTCTTCCACACTTTGTTTCAAACCCATCGGTACACGTGATAAAGCATCAGCAATAATATTTAAAGAACCCTGTATGTAAACAATACTAAAATCAAATTCCTGTAGATACAGCGCCCATCGTGACAATCTTCTATGTGTTAATTTTGTTGACATAAGAAATTCCAGAGCTCGGTGATCGGTGTAAACCTTAGTATGTCTGCCATACAAAAATATGCGAAATTTTGTGAAAGCCCATACAACAGCCAAAGCTTCAAGTTCCGTAATCGAATAATTCTTTTCTGATTTAGAGAGAACACGACTTCCAAATGCAATAGTTTTCTGTACTACAACGCCGTTTTCTTCTATCTCTTGAAATAAGTGTGCACCTAGGCCTTTGTATGATGAGTCCGTCGCCAAACAAAAATCTTTAGATAAATCCGGGTGTGAAAGAAGTGGAGCAGCAACTAAAGCATCACGAAGTTGTTCAAATTCTGATTGAGCTTCCTCATCCCAACACCAATTAGAATTCTTTCCAGACAGTTCACATAAACGAGGTGTGGCCAAATTGTCCAATCTAACAAAGCGTCTAAGAAAATTACAGACACCAAGGAAACTACGAACATCACGTTTTGTAGTAGGAACAGCATAATTACGAATAGCATCTAGTTTCTCTGGATCAAGAAGAATACCTTCTGTAGAAATAATATGACCGAGAAATTTCACCTGAGAACGACCAAATTCAGATTTTTTCAAGTTTACTGTAATGCCAACTTTTGCAAAAATACGTAATAATGAATCCAAAATTTTGTTGTGCTCACTCCAAGAACGTTTAGCAATAAGAATATCGTCAACATATGAAGTAATATTGTCACGAAGATAAACAGGTAAAATTTTGTTTAAACTACGAATGAATGCTGCTGAAGATATAGTAAGTCCAAACGGTAATTTCCGAAACTGATAACAGTTACCAAAGGCTAAAAAGGCAGTGTATTTTCTACAATCAGGGTGGAGTTCTACTTGCCAAAAACTTGCGCGCATATCAATCGTGGATAAAACTTTAATTCCATGGAAATGTTGAAGAAGCTCATCTAAATTTTGTGGGCGGTCAGTTTCAGGAATGGTGATATTATTTATCTGTCTGGAATCCAGAACCAAACGAATTGACCCATCCTTTTTAAGAACGACGTGTAATGGGCTGGTATAAGGACTGACTGCTGCCTCAATAATGCCTTGATCTAACATGTATTGATGTTCACTTTTAACCTTGTCTCTGTAAGCCAAAGGAATAGCGTACGTTTTCCCCCGAAATGGTGTGTGTTCTTTTACTTTAAATAAATATTGTAAGCCTTGTATAGTCCCTGTGTGTTGACTAAATACTGTAGCATGTGAAGTCAAAATTTGGTGCAGTTCTTCTCTTGCAACGTCATCCGGCACTTCAGCTTTCTTAACCTTTTCATTAATTAATTCTTCGCTATTAATTATATCATCCATCCCGTCTCTGTATCTATTGTCATTGTCATGAATGAACACATTGTCGTCATAATGCTCAGCGAAAACATCAGAAGTAAGAAACCTTAAACATTTTGTGTGTGATACAGATTTTGTTAAACACTCGAAAAATTTCAAACTTTTCGGCATTCCGGCAACAGTCAAATTCACACTTCCTTCTTTAAAGTTTAAAATTGCTTTATGTGCGTTAAGAAACTCCATACCTAATATAATTTGTGTGTTGAGTAATGGAACAATAATAAAATTAGCAGAAAATTCGTATCCTTGACAAATGAAATTTACGTTGGTCTGTTGTTTGACTTCCACACTTTTTCCAGAAATAGCGCCTCGAATTGTAGTTTTAGAAACAGGTAACACAGGACAGGCAATAGTTCTTACACATATACGAAAAACTGATTCACTAATGACATTCAATGGGCTCCCAGAATCTAAAACTGCAGTGAACTTATTCTTACCCACACATACTTCAATAACAGGATGTAAAAATGCGTCTACATTATTTTCCTTTTCGTCTAACAAAATGTCTCTCATGTCTTCCAGGCGTACGTAGTGTAAAGTCGTAGTGTCATTACTTTCTGAACCGTCTATATTGCTGCCAGAAGCCGAAACTATTTGCACTTGTCTCTCTGAAGTTCTGTCACGTGGAGGATGCCAATTAGGTCCTTCCTGTCTGTTGGATGCAAATTCTTGGTTGTGTCTGTTATTAAAATTTCTGTTTTCCTGTCTGTCTGCATAACTACTTCCTGTGTAGTTTCGACTGTCACTTCTGAAATTACTGTTAGATCTACTACCCTGGTTATTTCTGTAGTAAGAATTTCTATTATTGTACGAATAATTTCTGTCTTGATGATACCTATTACTGTTTCCGTATGATTGATCATTCCGGTAGGAATTACCGTTATTATGGTTGTCTGTGTAATTTCTGTTAGAACGTCTGTTATTGTCATAAGGCTGGTATCTATTGTCCTGTCTGTTTCGTCTGTCATTCTCAAAATTACCCATATAAAGTCCGTTCCGATCACTATCCCTTTTTTCTGAAAATCTATTGTAATTACTGTTACTGAAAAAATTACAAGAAGTCCCGTCGTCGTTGTCATGCTCAAGTTCTTGCAGCAACGTCTTAAAAGTCTCAATGTCGTCTTTACATCTTCCGGCTAAAGCAATTTGTCTTATGGATTGTGGCAGCTTAGTTAAACAAATGCGAATTAATTCAGTCGGGCTATAAGTGTTGGACAGGAATTGATTCTTTCGAATCATGTCATCTAAGTATTCTGCCGGCGTGCGGAACTCAGACTGTTTAAAATTACGCTGCATAATAAGACTATGTTTGACTCCGTCTTGCGTGTTTTCGGACCAATATGCCGATAGAAATGCATGATAAAAATCATTTAGATTATTACAATCTCTAATAAGTGCGCGCATGCGCGTCGCCGGTTCGTTTTCTAAATATCCACACATAAATTCCAGTTTGTGACTTAGTGGCCAATTTGGTGGAAGTGCGTACATAAATTGATCTAACCATGAACATGGATGTATGTTATTCTTAGAATTGCGAAAGATCTTAAATTTCCGAACAGTTAAGAAGTGTTTATAGTCAAAGTTTTCTCCTCGTGGCGACAAAGACCTACCGCATCTGCCCCAGTCCGAATGTCGATTATTGTCAAGTTCGCGCGCCTGGCGCTCTCTTGTTGCATCTCGTAAATGAAATAAATTACTTTCTTCAAACCCTTCTGCTATTTGTGATTCTAAATTTCTTCTGCTGTCTTTTCCTACGATTTTGCCTTCAATATGTTTGACTTGCTTTCGTAATGCCTCAAATTCCCTTTTAACGCGATCATTAAATTTTCCCTGATTTTCAACATGCTTATTTATGTTCTGGTACTCTTCAGTTTTTGAAAATGGCAATGGAGTTGTATCATCTGAATCTCTGTCCCCATTTAAACTAAGACTTGTCAATTTATCTGCAATCTCCTCAACTCTTTCCGATAAGTCACCTATTTGTTCTTTCTGTTTATTTACGTCTTCCGTAAGTGTCGCGACTCGAGTTTCAGTATTAACACATTTAGTAGTTAACTGTTCATATTGTTGTGTTAGGTTATTTATTCTGTCATTTGGTACGGATTCCTCGATTCTCTCAAATATTTCTTCCTTATCGTGTGCACGTTGCAAATTTAACTCTGAAAATTTTTGTACTATCACGCGATCTCTTTCTTCCTGTTCTCTATCCTGTTCCTTTTGTCTAATCTCTACTACAATTAATCTATTATTGTGAGAATTCAAAATCGGTTGTACTTCTTCTCTAATTTCTTTCTTTAATTCATCTTTCATGTTTTTGAAACATGTCCCTATTCGTGAATCTAACCGTGTTTCCATTGTTTTTAATTCAGATCCTAACTGTGATCCCAGTGAGCTTAATCGTGTTTCCATTGTTCCCATATCAGTTTCTAATCGTGTTGCCAAAGTTCCCATCTGTGATCCCAGTGAGTCTAACCGTGTTTCCATTGTTCCCCTATCTGTTTTTAATTCAGATCGTAACTGTGATCCCAGTGTTCCCATATCAGTTTTAATTGTTCCTATCTCTGTTTTTAATTCAGATCGTAGCTGCTCCATTGTTCCCATTTGTGAGTCTAACCGAGATCCCACTGTTTTTAATTCAGATCCCAAATTTAATATTGCACTCATCAACTGCTCCACATTGCCTGGTTCGAAATTCCTTTCGCCCCTAACATTTCCCGCAAAACCAGCTTCCCTCGTCATAGCTTTAAAGCTATCTGTGTTCGATACTATTCCAGAATCTTCTGTCATTAATCTTGTATTCTGAAAATTCTTTAATTGTGAAAAGTTTTGAACTGGTTCCGGACTATTTTCCCGACTTATTAAATTGTCTTCAACCTCATTATTCATCATACTATTCTCATGTGTTGGCGAGTTCGCCATGTTAACAATTTCGTCATTCTCACTATCCATCATTTTTGCCTTTTTCATCGATCGTGTAATCATTTACAAAACATACAAAATTCGTCACTATACGAAAATTACACACAATGAGACTTTATCTCCAACAATACCATTCACACGAAATGCTTCCCAACAAACATGCCTAACGAACAATTAATCTTCACAATTGCACAAAATTGTCAAACCCGTATACAAGACATAAAAAATTAAATTCTGCAAAAATACCATCAGAAGAATGACAAGACAACTGCAAATGTTCAATTACAAAATGTACACATGCAATATAGACTACAATTACTAAACTACAAATTACTACAACAATACTACTGTCTGCAATTTTTACTATCAAAAGATTTCCAAGGGACGATCCGAAGCAGCGGTCGCCACGTGCATGGAGGCTGAATTAAATAAATTTTATTATCCAAATAATTTTGCTGTCTCTCCGGTTACGCAGCCTCATAACCGGTTGGCCCTGACTAGTATTACTCCGTAATCTGACTGTATAGAATAACAACAAAGAATGAAACAAAACTTCCGTTAACACAATTAATTAATTAAGTCCCCAGCAAATATAAAACCTACAAAACAACAAAACAAAAATGTAACTGTTCTGTGTGTATGAGTGTGATTCAACATACTCATCTGGCACGGCTCTTCCTCAATAAGACAAGATATTTTAGATACCATTTGGACTGAATTAATTAAATAAAACTGAAATACTATAATTGCACATAGAAACCCGAATTACAGTCTAATACATGAACACGAGCCAGATGCTTTGTTGACTGAACCTGTGACCAAGAGGCATTATTGTTTAAGACATTGAAATAATAAAAAAAAGGAATTTTTTACCTACATATATACTGACGAAAAGTACACTCTAGTCCATCAAAGCAATATGACAACATCTGAACAAGCAATCTCTACTACCGCTTCTCGACAAGAACTCTCTACCACCGCTTCTGAACAACTACTGCCTGTGGAGGCGGCTGAATAATACTCTTTGGCGCAATCTCTGGCGCTGTGACTCAGTGTAGCCACCTTTCAAGGGTTTATCTGAGTTTGTGGCATTAGTAGAAAACTCCACCGAATACAGGATCTTATTCAGTAAATATAAAGTATATCAGAAGAGCTATTTTGCACTATCGAAGAATGTGCAAAAGTATCAAGAGATTGACCCAATGTGGAGGTATATCATCCACACATTGCGGCAACAAAACGACAGTGCCTTCCATCAGTATTATCGAATAAACGAAAACATCCTCTTCTACAAATCAGACAGCCCAGATACTCACTGGTGGGTGTGCATTCCTTCCGATCAACTCGAAGACCTAATATGGTTTACACACCTAGCATGGGGACATTTCTGAGATGCCATATATCCAAGAAGATCAGTCAATACTGTTATTACCCAATCTTACAGAAAAGACTACAAGGAGTTCTCAGAAACTGCAATATCTGTCAAAAGGTTAAACCAACTAATGCTTACAGGGACAGATTTTCATCCCATTGTTGCAAGACATTGAGGAGTTCTCAGAAACTGCAATATCTGTCAAAATGTTAAACCAACTAATGTTTACAGGGACACATATTTTCATCCCATTGTTGCAAGACATCCAGGAGAAATCACAGCAATTGACATAACGGGACCCATACCTACTTTAAGAGGAGAGATGAAATATATTTTAGAGGTGCATGATTTGTTCACAAAGTACATTTGGATGTATCCTCCCTGGACATCAATGGCAAGCAGCATTGGGAGAAAGCTGACAATCGAATATATAAAATCTTTTGGTTGCCCAGTAACTGTGCTCACTGATAGTGCTCCATACTTCACAGGAGACAGATGGAAAACTGTAATGGAAGAAAATGGTATTAGACATAGCCTCATCTCGCGTTTCTCACCTAGAAATAATCCTGTGGAGATGACATTTAAAGAATTAAATCGATTCATTAGGGTGTATACCCACAACAAACAAAGTGGGTCGAATATCATAACAGCTTCGTGGAAATCTACAATAACCTACCCCACATTTCAACTGGTTTTACACCTACCAAATTAATGAGTGAACAGAAAGATGAAGTAAATGAGTGGGTTAACGCCATTCCAAAGATTCAGGACCAAAGGATGACCCATCAACAAAAGCTCAATATAACATTAAACAATATAACTCGCCAGGCCGGAGTTCGCAAAACAAAATTCGACACGATGCTTAGCGATAAACAGAAGTACTCAGTCGATGAACTAGTACTGCCTAGAACGCATCTTAAGCCATCGCTAATTAAGAAGAAAAATAAAAATTGGCATCTACTATATGAAGGTCCAGTCAAGATTGTTTCAATTCCTCATGCCGGTTGATGTTTACTGCAAGACATCAATACAGAAAGTATAAAGGGACTGTATTGTCATAGCCACCTTAAGGAATATTTGCAGTAAGAACCACAGTTCACTGATTGCAAATAACAAAATGTATTCAGTGCACAAGCACCATTGTAATATATGTAAATAGTAATTATAGAGTAGTTTTATTGTAAATTCTTATTTCAGGTCATGTATGACCAGATGATATGTTTAACTGTAATTTCAAGTCCTGATCAAATCTAAGCTCCCATAAGGGAACAATTAAAGAATGTAAATACTTGAAGTTTCAATACTGTAAGTTCATTCACTAAAATTTTTAAACTGTAAGGATAGATGTTTTAATGTAAAAATGATTTTCTGATTTTTTTCTACCTGGGTTATGTAATGATAAATATGTATATACTTTAAGTATATCATGCATCTGTGAATGTGGATGAGTCATGAATGTACTTAACCTTGATTTTTGTAGTGCACACACACGAACAGATCTTAGTTGAGTGCTAGTCCCTGTGTATGCTTATTTCTGATTTGGGTCTGTTCGGGGCATTTGCCTGCTTGCATACCAGTTTGGGTACTTTTAACTTTCGGGTTTTGCCTTGCCGTTAGCTCTTTGAGCTACTTATTGGTAGCTATACCGAATACAGGCATCTGTTCCGAAATACTAATTATGAGATTCAATCGATTGTGAATGAATAAGAACAAATGACAACAAATGAATTATATCAACTAATGGAGATGTGCTGAAATCTATTGATCAAGACAAATGTAGAAGATTCTATCAGTCAATTTTTTATATGACGTTCAATATAGTATATGATTTTTGTCTTCATGTTTCGACACGAAATCACATGTGGACATGAACTAATGTTATTGCTGTGTATAAGTGTAAAGTGATATGAAGATTATCTGTTGTGTGAAACTATGAGCCCCCGCAGTAATCAATAATTGTGCTATGTGTCTCACGAGAACTTTAAAAATCAGAAACTGTGTTTTTCATTTTTAAAACTGTGTTAAGCAGTGATAAATCACTCAAATTAGTGATAATATGAACGCTCTTCGAGTGCATACGTTAGCAGCAACGACTGGACGTTGATAAACTATTAACAAACTTTAAAATAAAAAAAAATTGAGCAGACCGCAGACTTTTAATATACCGATATAACTTCACTAGGATAAACTCTTCAAACAGACTGTACTGCCAGATGCGTGCCAACAATGCGAGTGCAACGCCGGCTCCGCTGGGCCATGCCAAAAGCTTACGGACAGTGAGAAATAAACGAAGTACACGATGAACAACCGACTCTTTAAAAAGTCCAGTGTCATACATGTGCAATTTATTTAAACGAACTGTGAATTAGTACATTAACCAGAACAGTGTTTATAGGCAGAACATCTTCCGTGAATAAACTGAGTGAATCAATGTGAATGGAGATAAACTTGCTTCTTCAGAATCATAAAATAAATAATTTCTTTGTCACTGACACCAATTTTCGATACTGCATGTATCCACACTGGACGAGAGGAGAGTGGAAGCAGGAACTGTGCCAAAAATACTATAGAACCGGGTGCAGTTGACAGCAGCCGGCACTCCATCGACGTGCTGGGGGCGAACCAGCAGCAGCCTCCACCAGCAGCGGCCTCCTGTCTCCTATCCAGCAGTCGATACAGGGTTGGGTATTCAACGTCGCCGGGAACGTCATTCAAATTTTCTTTCAATTGAAATGAACTTTTAAACATTTATTGACCTCTTTTGACCTCAACAACAGATTCAATGTTTTCTGTAATGAACATGTTAAGCGTGACACTCAGACTAGGTAACTGTACTTTTTCGAAGCCCGTTGGATGGTTTCCGGATCCAGTAAAGCCGAACGGGGCGGGATAACTAATTACGGGAAGTCTCCGCAGCCTTTTCTGAAACTGTACAGTTGCTGAAGCCGTTTAAAACTGCCATATCCACACTAGACATATGGTATACTACTTGATGTTTTGTCTAAACGCTAACTAAATTTTGCAAACAAAAACTCTTTATCTAAAGTGAAAATTGACCGATATGTGTAAAAAAAACTTATCTATGAACAAATGTATTTTTTTCCCGCCCAAGCGGCAGCGTAATGTCAACGCCAGTATTTTGTGTCGCCAGTGTATGGGACAGTCAGTGCTCGAGACTCATAACCAAAATTTTTCCAGAGATGACATTTAAGCCTATATCTGAGAACTGAGAAAAGACTTATTATTATATTGTGACTTATTATTATATTGTGACTTATTATTATATTGTGAAATAACAACAATATGTTTTATTATTTTATAACCAGTTTCCGACAAAGAATAATCATATAACAAAAGATAATACCACTAAAAGAATGTATTGGCATTGTATTGTCTGTGGAATATTTCCTTCTTCTGTTCTTCTTCCGTATGATGTATGAAGCAGATGAGATCGAAGATAAGCTGAGGTCTGTTCTTTTAACTATTGTAAAAGGTAGTCATAAGTGATCAAAAGAAAAATATAACGTTCAATCTATTAAATGGAGTTCTAGTGTACGGACTTTTATTTGTAACTAAATAACCAACTATGAATGGTTCAAGTTTGGTGTCGGCAGCAGTCAAAACTGTAGTTGTCTGCCGCCATTATGTGAGCGTACGGAGCGGCAATTTTAAACTGCAGAAATAATCAGACAGTAATTCTTTCGATCGTTATTACAATATTTGAACTTCGAGGACAAGAACCCACAGGAATTTATTATTTTTCTATTCTAACAGTGAAAATAACATTCAGTAGAACAATCTTAGACTTTACATAAACAAAATAATTTTGTGGCTGGTGCGTAAGATTAATTTTTCTCAGAATAATTTATCAGTGACTTTAAATAAAAATATTTACAACACCAGTGTTGTTATAGGTAGAGGTTGTGGTGTGATATATTAATTATTTGGTGCATACATTTTAATGTCAAATAAAGAATTATTGAATCTTGTTATAGTCGGGCTCAGCACCACATAAATAAGAATTACCAGAGATTATTTATTTCTTTCAAATAATAGTGTTATTCTTGCTGCTATATTTTCTTGCGTTTTACAATAACACGAAAACACCATCACAACAACATTAAATAGAAACCCATTATTCATTACACTGTGTGCGTATGTGTGTGTTAGAGGGAGAGAGATGGGGTCCTGGGAGCTTTAAACTTGGAGTTGTCTGTTCTCTCTGTTCACTAGAAGGAGCCCCAGCATAACAGTGTTCGTAGACTTAAATGATTTAATTAATGTGTATAAACAAAAATTGTTACAGTATAGGAGCCTTACATACCACTATATTACATGTGACGTTGTTTTGCCTTCAATAAATGTCATGGATGAAAAGCTATTCATCTGTATGCCGCCTCAAACAGACATGAGTTTATTCAGTATAAGTGTGTGCAAATGTTCTTAGCTCTAGGAAATGTTCATTGCGAAATGAATACCAGAAATTGATTATGGCAGGATCATTTTGATATGAAAAGAGCTTGTCAGATTTCATTCTTAACAATGAAATTGTTTTTAAACGAATCAGCTCTGTTTCTGTGTCACTGGGTACCTATATTATATTTTGTCCACTAAGTAAAATTGGTTTTAAAACTTATGAAAACGACTTTCAAACGACCTCTGCAGTAGTTACGTTTTTTAGTGTATTTGGTCACATTGCTCTTATACACAGCACATTCATTCTGTTCTTTTAGGTATGGAAATTGACTCAAATTCTCATTTTATAACTGAGAGATGATTAGTTTTAATATAATTTTAAATGGACTGATACTTTCGCCTCCTCGTTTTATACATAGGCTTTGAGATGGAATTTTCCAGTTCTAAAAAAGAAGAAATAGCGTTTTTAAAGTTCCAAAAGATATTCAGAAGCTTTCCTTTAGAAATACTGCGCCTAGTAATGTAGGACAAGTTCACTGTACTCGAAATCCAACAATTCGCAGTAGCCTCAGAATTTTAGGTTTATCCACACATTTCAGAACCGGTAGCGCAACATGCTGCTTATATATGATATTAACGTTTATCCACACAGTGATGGTGTATAACTCACTAATATTTTAGTACAGGATGGCTTATAAAGTTTTCGAGCAACGTTGCAGTGCCGTTGATCCTACCTATCCTTGACGGCACTCCGTCAGTACACACACTGATGACTGTACTATAATACACTATTAAATTTTCGTAGGTATAAGTTTACTTTTCCAAATATTTCTGATCCTCTTGTCTTAGCATGCAATGTCTTCAGACTGGCAAAGATCTACGAGGACATTAAAATTAACATCGATTTCAATTATAAATGTGGCAAACTGGGCAACAACGCGTTGATCATCCAACGCTGGAGAAAAGAAAGTACAAGAAAATACAGTTGATGAGATACGACCTGAGAGTGTTCCTCGTATCGTCTCGTAACTTGCTGCCTTGATATAGCAGTTTTTTTCCACTTTCATTTCAATACCCTTATTACCATGATCGCGTGAAAGTATTTGGAGACCAAGCATTAACAGTATCTTCCCTATTGGAAAGAAGTTGGTTTATTTCACAAATGCTAAAGAAGATTCATACGTCGCTTATGTATCGACAACTCTTAGCAACTTACTTTAGCAAATTTAATTTGTCTTTACCCGGTTTCTACTTTTTTCTAAGTCAAATATTCAATCCGTACATCAGCCCAAGTCTAAGCTTCATTTCTTACTTGTTATCATGATATTGTGCTTTGTAGTGTCTGTCAAAGTCATGCCGTCTATTATGCGAAAGACTACTTCATCAAACAATGCAAAGTCTGTTCCTGAAGGATGTGTTTCTAGGCGCTTCAGTCCGGAACCGCGCTGATGCTACGGTCGCAGGTTCGAATCCTGCCTCGGGCATGGATGTGTGTGATGTTCTTAGCTTACTTAGGTTTACGTAGTTCTAAGTCTAGGGGACTGGTGACATCGAACCTGCGACCGTAGCGGTCTCGCGGTTCCAAACTGAAGCGCCTAGAACCGCTCGGCCTCATTGGCCGGCAAATGTTGGAAAATCCCAGCATGTATCGAACACTGAAGTAACAGGAGCACCTTAGCACGTTGGGTTGCTGAGGTTGTCAGCAGTCATTTACATAACGACAGTTGACACGATGTATGCTCACTTGTACCTAAGGACACCAATCACAACTAGTGCAACAATACTCAGCTTCCGATCGAAAAGCAATATGTTAGTGAAGTGGAGCCCACATTAATGCAGTTACAAATATCTTCATAAGAGATTACACTAGGTTTCTCGATAAAACTCTTGGGGTGCTATCCAGAACTGTGATCGGAACTGTTATCGGAACTCTAGTGCGATTTCGCTTATTTTCTGTGGTGAAAATGGATCCCTCATAACTGCAATTTTCTCATAAACTATTACTGCCCAAAAAAGTATTTAAAGTTTTCTGTAGAACTTTTGTGATAAGAATCATTTCTGGTGTAAATTCAAGAACATCATGTAGAAACTTGTTCAAAAAACTTTGTATTCTAACCACTGTTTCTCAGTATATTTATTGCTCAATTAAATTTGTTGCAAGTAATATATCTCTATATACAACCAATAGCTCAATACATAGTATCAATGCTAGTAATAAGAACAATCTACATTATGACCTAAAATCAATTACCTTGGTCCCAAAAGGGGTCCAAAATTCAGGAACACACATTTTCAATAAATTTCCAGCCACCATTAAAAACTTGGTTTCAAATAAATCACGGTTTAAACAGTGTTTGAAAGACTTTTTGATAGGCAACTCCTTCTACTCTATAGATGAATATCTTAACAGAGACTGTTAAGCCAACTTAAGTGAAAATGTCTGTTACTTTTCAGTTTTGACAGCACTTTGTCACAACGGTGAAGATTAGGTATTTTGCGTATGATAAATTTATTAATAGTGCAAAACAATGTTTAATTCTGACAGCGTGTTAATTCTGTAAATGTCAGCTGTTCCACTTTTACCGCACTGTATTAAGCTATTTCACAATCTCCTGCAAAATGATCAGGGTAGTAAGTATTATATTCGAATATGTTTTTACCGTATACTTTCTGACATGTACGTGTACCACACCCACCAGAATCATCTCATTTTTTGGGTCTATGGAACAAGAACGGAATCTAATCTAATCTAGGGAACTCTTCAGAATGGTGATCACAATTTTACGAGTATTTACGAAAACCGACAAATAATTTTTTTTCCGATTACTAGTGCTTTTTTCGCGAAATTATGCAGAAATATTTAAATTTAGTGCAGAGAACTCTTTAACTATAGCATATCTACCGAAAACTCTGAAATATATATATATTTCTAGAATATCGGATGCCAGCCAGCTTCACATGACTGTGAAAATGCGTCCCTCACTATTGCAGTAAACTCATAAACTATTACCTGCACTGTAGTATCCTGCCCACTTGTCCAATCTAGGGTGCCTAGGCAGCTGTTTTCCAGGATCCCTAGACAACAATTCAAGAAAATCATATTAAAGGAGTTTATTACAGTAAGTTAAACTGACAATACTTTGCATATCCACAAAGACGTATCGCAAGCAAATGACGACATTCGATTAATCAATGTCCTTTGGTACGAACAATTTCAATACAAGCAAAACAAAACATTTCATAAGTCACTGCTATTGCGTTTGTATGACGGCCTGTCTTCCATTGCAGCCACGGCTACGTTGCGCGGCGCTTATATTCTCTTCGTATAGATGCCGCTTCGGTCGTGGTGTCGCCCTAGCCAGCGTGCTATTGGCTCACGTTGTCCACAGCCCTCTCTGCTGTAATGTTCTAGGCTGGTGCGCCGGAACTTGATGTTACGCCGGAACATGCACGAAAAAATGTCATTAGTGTTTTCTGTACAATTCTTCGGAACCTAATCAGAATTGTGATTTTTTTCGCAACGAATTCTTTTGTTCAAGATTAAAATTTTTCTCAAGTGATATGGTTTACTTCGCTAAATTCTGTAGAAATATCCAAATTTTGTACGGAGAACTCTAGAACTATGGCATACCTATCAAGAACTCTGTAAAAAGTATATGTTTCTCGGAAGTCGGGTGCTAACTTCACCAGTCTGCTAGAGCTCCACAGGACCCATAGATGCCCATATGAATATTCCCCAGAGCATAATGGAGTTGCCGCCAGCTTGTCCCCATCCCGCCGTACAGGTGTCAAGGAGGTGTTCCTCTGGAAGACGATAGATTCGCACCCTCCCACCAGCATAATGAAGAAGGTATTGGGATTCATCAGACCAGGTAATGTCTGCCACTGCGCGAACGTGCAGTGCCGATGGTCGGATGCCCGTTTCAACTGCAGTTGCTGATGTCATGGTGTTAACATTGGCACATGCGTGGGTCGTCGGCTGATGAGGCCCATCTTTAGGAGTGTTTGGTGCACTTGTGCTCTGCCCAGCGTTGAAGTCTGGGGTTAGTTCCGCCACAGTTCGTCGCCTGTCCTGTTTTATCAGTCTACCCAACCTACGACGACCGATATCTGTAATCAGAGATGGCCATCCAAACCTACGATGTCTAGACATGGTTTGACCATAGCACTCCTCAAATACTCGATAAGTCATCCAGTTTCCGAAATGCTCGTGCCGACACTCTGGGCTATCACAATCTGCCCTCAGTCAAACTCAGATAGTTCGCGCACCTTCCCCATTCTACACACAGGCAGAAAGCTCACTGATACTACGTGCACCGTCGGTGTGCCTGACTAGGCAGTCATTTCCCATCAGTTGCTGCTGCTATCTCCTGGAGGGGTTTATATCGATAGTAGTTCGGTGGTCATAATGTTTGGGATGATCAGTATACATCGTCGGTATTGTATTGTATTGTACTTAACCGGGGACCTAGAAACGACGGAGAGGCTCCGTTCCCGCCGCAGCCGCAGTGGTCCACAACCCCACGACGACTACCGCAGTCCACTTCAACCCTCCGCCGCCCCACACCGAACCCAGGGTTATTGTGCAGTGCAGTCCCCGGTGGACACCCCCAAGGAACGTCTCACACCAGACGAGTGTAACCCCTATGTTTGCGTGATAGAGTAATGGTGGTGTACGCGTATGTGGAGAACTTGTTTGCGCAGCAATCGCCGACGTAGTGTAACTGAGGCAGAATAAGGGGAACCAGACCGCATTCGCCGAGGCAGATGGAAAACCGCCTAAAAAACCATCCACAGACTGGCCGGTTCACCGGACGTCGACACAAATCTGCCGGATACATGTCGGTAGTTCCATGGTGTTTTTCGTGGATGATGCTGTTGTATACAGATAAGTCACGACGCTAGAATACTGTTGCGAAATGCAGCAAGACTTGCAGAGGATCGATGCATGTTGCTCGGAGTGGCAATTGACTCCTCAACATAAACAAATGTAACGTATTGCAAATACATAGACAAAGAGACCCTTTATTATACGAACACAAAATTCCAGAACAGTCACTGGAAGCAGTTACTTCCTTAGAATACCTAGGAGTATGCTTACGGAGCCATTTGAAGAGGAGCGATCACATAAAACTAATCGCGTCGGTAAATGTCATACTACGATTCTCTGGAAGAATCATCAGCAGATGTAGTCCATCAACAAGGGAGGTAGCTTACAAAATACTCGGTCGACTACTACTTGAATATTGCTCGTCAATACAGGATCCGTGCCTGTACGCAAGGACGATCAGCAAGTTTCGTTACAGGTTAATTTAGTAAGCGCGAAAGCGTCAGGGAGATGCTCAGACAACTCCAGTAGCAAACGTTGCAGGAGAGGCGTTCTGCATGACGGTATGGTCTACTGTTAAAGTTCCGAGAGTGTACATTCCTAGAAGGCTCAACCGACATACTGCTTCCTCCTGCGTATTTCTCACGAAAAAACCACGAAGACACAATTAGCGAGATCTTCAAGCTTACACGATTGGAATAGGAAAATTGGGGGGGGGGGGGGGGGGAATCACTGGTACCCTCCACCACGCCCCATAATGTGGCTTTTGGAGTATAGATGTGGATGTAGAATGCCATCTGGCAAAGTTCCTCCTTATCGCTGCCTGCAACGTGATGCTGCACGCAGAACCGCCACTCGCCTCCAAAGATGATGTGGTGTCACAAATGTGTCCAGAGTTGTTGTTGCGCGCCCTTCTACACCGTTCCCATGACAAAGGACATCGCAGTAATATTGTCTGCATTCTGTCGAAGTGTATACTCGTCTTGCTGTAAATAACCCGGTTTCTTGACTCGTTGTACATTGTCCAATGTTGGATGGGGAAGTGAACAATATGTCTCACCCCTATGGCGCTAGTCGTATGGGTCCACTGAGATCCTGCACGGCTTTCGGTGTGGGCCTCGTGAAACCATCGATTCCATATTCGTATGACAGTCGTACTATTCCGACCATAACAAGCAGCCATACCGATGAGCGAGAAACTACAATCTCGGTAGAGCACGACCCCGCTACTGACGGATTTCGGCACTTGTCAATAGACGTTTCTGATTCTTACACTAGCCGTAAACGCAGTGCTTAATTCCTAAAATTGAACATATCAGAACGCACCTCTTCAACCATGCAACTCATCTCCTCCCCCCACCCCCAGACAGACAGACAGACAGACACACACACACACACACACACACACACACACACACACACACACACACACCGTACCTACCTAGCCATAAAAATCAAGATTCGATTTTTGAAACCTGAGCGTCGACCTGTGTTCTAACAAGGATGAGGAGCAGGGAAAGAGGAAAAGATCTGGAGCGTTACGGGCAAAGAGATGTGAGGGGAAGGATGTTCAAGTATCGGCTCGAAAGGAAGCCAACTTTTAGTCATGTGTGTGCCGTGCACATAGCTGATCAGCAGCTATGGTATAAATTACGACATGGAAGATACAAGGTTTCGTGAAAGCACATTGTAGGGATACTGAAGTGTTTCGAGATATTTTCAGTCTGTCGTTGCAGCTACAAGAAATGAGTGCTTTTTTTTTCTTTTTTTCAACAGACAAGTTTAGTTTTATTGAGGTAATGATTCATCAGTGGCCTGTAATATAAGGTAAATTATAGGCCACTGAAAATGCTTTACCTCAATAAAGCGAAACACGTCTGGTGAAAAAAAAAAGAAAAAGAACAAGCATTTATTGTAGTTGCAACGACAGAACGAAAATACCCTCAGGAATTGTAAAGCAGCTACAGACAATATGACCACACAAATGAAGGATTCACAATGACAGTTTATCCACAAAGAATTATGTGACTGAGTTACTACTTCTCACCAAACCAACGAACAGTTTTATACTTGTACTATACATAGAAGCTTCCAGAAGCTGTGGAGCATGTTAAAGTAACATCATTGAGAAAAATTATAGAGGTTAATTCATAATCGAATTACCACCTTGTTTTTGTTTCGAGAGACTTTGTGCTGTCAACATGTAAGTTAGGATCCACTGTAATTTGCTGGCTTAATAATTACCTGTTTCACTGTATCTGTTATGTTCAGTATTTAAAAAGAACAATCAACCTGTCTCTTCGTAATAACATAATTAGAATTATATTTTTAATGCGGCCAAATAGGTGAAGTTGGAGGCAGACTGTTCGCGAGACAACTGCGCAGTCCTAAGAGCATCGACTGCATACCAACCAGCGCATCGTGGCGAAACGACATAAAGAAGGCCGAGGGGGAACCTGTTCCCCTACCGGGCGCGTCCCCAGGTGGCGGATAGGGGAAAGCTCTACAGATATGTAGGGTAGGTGGGAAATAAAATACCACCCGTGGACCAACACAGGACCAGAAATCCAAAGGCGACTGTCTCACATTGGGCGGTCTTTGGTCAGCGTCTGTTCCCCAGGTTAGGGGCGGCTGGGAAAAACCTCCAGGGCTAACAACCGTGGTTGTAAATTTGTGGCTCGAAGAGTCACCCCTTACATAATACTATCAATCATGGAAGAGTGTAATGTGAAACAAATTACCCCAGGTGGACAATCCATCGCACCAAGGTGCGCAAGCAGACTATCGGATTCTGGGGAGTCTGCAGCATTGCACAGAGATGAATCGGGACATGATAAGACATCAAGCAAATTGAAATGTAAAAAAACAAGTTACATAGCTACTTTCAATGTAAACTCTCTTTTAAAAACAGGAAAATTAAAACATCTTACAGATACCCTCAAACATCATAGAATACTCATAACATCACTACAAGAAACTCGATACATAGATGAAAACAATTTTGATTCCGGAGGTTTCAGAATATACAAAGGAAAGGTAGGCAAAAGAATAATGAAAAACACACCCCACCTCAGAACGGGCTTTATAATAGATAAAAGTATTTTAGACTCCATTATCAGCTTTCAATCACAATCGGAAAGACTCTCCACACTCACTTTTAAATCTGCTAATAGAGTATACACAATTGTGAATGCACATGCCCCCATAAATGAAGACAATAGGAAAAATAAGGAAAAGGTGGAACGTTTTTGGGAACAACTAGATGACGCGGTGCAAAAGATCCCAGACAAACACAACATCATACTTACGGGAGACTTCAATGCTCAAGTAGGAAAAGAGAAGAAATACAAAAATATTGTTGGAAACTACCCAGCGCACAATAGAACTAACCAAAATGGAGTCAGATTAGTAGAACTCTGCCAAGCGCATGGCTTGATCCTGAAATCCACAGCCTTTAAGAGACTACCCAGAAAACAGAAGACATGGACCTCACCAAACCCACACTTGGGTGAATTTCAACTTGATCATGTGGCGATAAAATGGAAACACCATACAGAAATACAAAATGTCAAAGTACTCAGAGGAGCAAACTTGGATTCTGATCACTATCTTTCTAAAATAAAACTCAAAATTATCCCCAAAAGGAAAGATAGAAACAGTAAACCCAAAAGCAGAAGATACGATCCAGAAAAGATAATGAATTCGAAGGAGTTTCCCCTCGCGACTCAATATATAAGGAACCAAAATTGGGATCAAATGAAGGAAAGCCTACTAACCAAAGCTGAACAAATAGCACCTATAACCAAAATCAAAAAACACGCATGGTGGACAGAGGAATGTGACAAACTTACTGAGCAAAGAAAGAAAGCATGGCAACAGATGCAATCTCAGAAAAATGAATATAATAGGCAAAATTTCCTGAGTGTAAGAAAACTAGTGAGTAAAAACCTCAAAAGAATTAAAAAAGCACAAGAAGATCAACTCCTTTTGCAGATCAACGAAGACTTCAACAAAAACAAGACTAGGAGCTTTTACAGAACTTTTAAACAAAAAATAACCAAGTACAGCCCACCGACACTCCAATTACAAGATAAAAATGGTAATATTGCACACAACAACAGGGATAATTGCAAAATTTTGAGGGAATATTTCAGAAACCTTCTCAACTGTAAAGAACCAATTGAAAAAATGGATTTCAGCAACTCAACTTCAACAAGTCCTAACTCAGAACCACCCACCGTCGAGGAACTACAATCAATCATTTTGAATCTCAAAAACTATAAGGCTTCGGGAGAGAACCAAATTACAGCTGAACTGTGGAAAAATGTCAATAGAAATGCCATAGAATCTCTCCAAAACATATTTGAAGAAATATGGAAAACAGAAAGAATTCCGGATGAATGGAAGATGGCCCTCATTCACCCAATTCATAAGAGGGGATCCAGAACAGACCCCAACAATTACAGAGGGATTTCGCTCCTTGACGTAACATACAAAATACTGTCTAAAGTCCTTTTGAACAGAGCAGAACCCCAGCTAGACTGTCACCTTGGAGAATACCAGGCAGGCTTCAGAAAGGGAAGATCCTGCCCAGAACAAATTCTAAACCACAAAAATCTTATGGCCTACCAAAAATCGAGAGCAAAAGCGTATGTCATCACATTCATTGACTTTCAAAAGGCGTACGACTCCATAGACAGGGAATCTCTAATCTCCATATTAAAAGAATTGAACCTAGACAATAAAACTACAAACCTAATTAGAGAAACCATCACCAACACATACTCCAAAATTAAATTTATGGGAGAACTCTCAGACCTATTTGAGATAAAAACTGGAGTACGACAAGGTGATGGACTCTCTCCATTGTTATTTAACTGTGCCCTAGAAAAAATAGTAAGAGAATGGAACAAGAAAATCAATAGTGGAATCCGACTAGGAACAAAAAACAAAGGCATCAAGGTTAATTGCCTATCATTTGCAGATGATATGGCCCTACTAGCTGAAACATGGGAAGAAGCCAAAGAACAGATCCTCGAATTACAGAAACAAGCAGAGAAAATAGGCCTTAAAATTTCTTTTGAAAAACCCAAAATAATCACAAATATAAAAAAGCCAATGAAATATCTTAAAGTAAGAGACCAAAAGATCGAAATTGTTAAAGAATTCAAATATCTTGGTGAATGGATTAGCTGGAACGCCCTTGAGAAAAAAGCAATAGAATTAAGAAGAAACAAAGTTGAACTAGCCTTTCAGCTTACTAAAAATACTTATAATAAAAAGTCCCTCTCATGGAATTCAAAAATAAAACATTACAACACTGTCATTAAACCAGAAGCACTGTATGCAGCTGAAACATTATCTATCACTAACCATGGCCCAATTGAAAGGCTAGAGATCAAAGAAAGAAAAATATTGAGAAAAATTTTAGGCCCCAAATTTCATAACGACAAACTAATTCATACCAAAAATGAAACACTCTACAAAACCACAGAAAAACTTTCGGATACAATGAGGAAAAGAAGAATTGAGTTTTATGGGCACATTCTCAGAATGAACCCAAATAGACTTACAAAAAGAATGTTTGACTACTTCAGGAATAAAAAATCCAAACCAAATTGGTTTATCCAAACAGAGAAAGACTTAAGAGAACTACACATCACAGAAAAAATGCTCACAGACAGGACCGCAAAAATGATAAGCAAAGAAAGAAAAGAGGGATTCCAGCTCCAAAATAGAAAGAAAAGAACGATTGTCATCTCTGATGAGGAAAGAAAAGCAAGATCAGAAAGAATGAAACAGTACTGGGCGAAAAGAAAGGCACAGAACACACAGAAGTGATTGATTCAACGTACCCCAAAGTTGGGTGAAACGAAGAAGAAGAAGAAGAAGGCGCTGACCCGCGCGACAGTATAAAGAGCGGGCAGCGCTACACCTCGCAGCTCCTGTCTGGGGATACGCTGCGCCCACACGCCTGCGCCGTCTGCAGATCATACAAAACAAACTACTCAAAATCATAAGCAATGCTCCACGATACACACGCATCGCGGACCTTCACTGGGAATACCGACTTGAGTCTCTCACGGAGGTAATCCACAAACTCACCACAATACTATACAGAAACTCCAGACATTCGCAGAACCCGTTTATTCCGAATCTGGGAACTACGACTACAACCATAGATGGAAACATAAAAGACATACTTGTAAGGACCTAACATCTTTGGCCAAGTACACGCAAACACAACGGTACAGGTGAGCCCCTGTTAATCAGACACCATTACTGGATATCCAGCTGGAACACACTTGCCGAATAACTGGCACCACAGGGAAGCCGTACCGTACACTGCATGCAGACAAGCTCCACACACCCCACTCACAGTGAGATGATCTATGGCCGATCTCCCACTAATATATAACGATCTTGATTGTTCCAAGAATGCAGCGCACGTCAGCCGGCATACGCCGGCAGCAGCGGCCCAGTACCGTCCCACGTCTTCACGCCGCCGGCAACCTCAACTTTGCGTTCTTCGGGTAGGCATATCAGAGACATCACAGGAGAGACATTTCTGTTGTGTGCTAGTTGTGTGGATATTCATCCAAGGACATTGTAATTGAGTTCTCTTTTATTAATAAACGGTTAGTCTTTCAAAATGTCTTCGTTCACTCCTCAGTACGAGGACACTTCAGTCCGTACTTCTGGAACGCACTGAAGGCCCCGAGCCATAACAGCTTATCACGCTACTAGAGGAGATAAGATATCGTGAACTACCGCACGTAAATTAGTTTTCCACACCTGAAAGGGAAACAACGACTCTACAACCCATGTTGAATTGGTGTAGGTGAGTGAAAAAAACGCACCATCTATGTAATGTAGTGGTCAGATGGCACACTCTCTTCCAGTGTGATCAAACAAGTCTGAATGACGATTTATGAAGTGGCAGAGTATCTCTCTGAGAAGAGCCGTGAATCGAAGAGACATGGAGGCACTGGTTCTCTAAAACCAGCATATCGCAATCAATCGAGGGGGACAATGGAAAGAGTGAAAATATGTCATGCTGTATATTTTGAACGTGACATAGGTCGCCGCATTCATAGTTCTGTGGCAGCTCACATACATTCAAAAAGCTTGCGTAACAAAGGCAGCGCCGGCCGCGCTGGCCGAGCGGTTCTAGGAGCTTCAGTCCGGAACCGCGCGACTGCTACGGTCGCAGGTTCGAATCCTGCCTCGGGCATGGATGTGCGTGATGTCCGTAGGTTAGTTAGGTTTAAATACTTCCAAGTTCCATGGGACTGATGACCTCAGATGTTAAGTCCCATAGCGCTCAGAGCCATTTGAACCAAGGCAGCAGTGTGTATTGGAACTGCTCAGTGACTCACTTTCACTACGTACTGAACACCTCGGTACATTCGATAAATTTACATTATGATCAAATAAAGTTCAGACAGCAATCAAATTTTTGATAGGGTCAGTAACATAAATAAAATAGTTTTTTGCGCCTGTATATACAGTTTACATTTGGACAGAAATATAATACTTACGTTATTAATTTTTCTGTTTTTTTTTTTTATACTTGAAGAACCGGTATTTCTCATATCTTAGATGCATTTACTTAATTAAAAAAACAATTTCTGTCGCAATTGACACTGAAATTGTTAGTTAAAAACTTTCACCTTAATTTCAACAGGAAGGTCGACAAGTTATTCATTTGTTCATGTAGAAGGAAAATTTTCTGTGACTTGTGTTTTACCTTTGACTATCCTGATGGATCGGAGAATTTTACTGTCGAGAGCTGAAAATTCAGCATTGTAAGCTATTTTTTGTAGTGCACATCTTGCGTCGATAAAAACTATTTGCTTGAATTATGTATTTTGTAAATGTGCAGTAACAGTAATCAACAGTGATTATACAGGGTGATTCAAAAAGAATACCACAACTTTAAAAATGTGTATTTAATGAAAGAAACATAATATAACCTTCTGTTATACATCATTACAAAGAGTATTTAAAAAGGTTTTTTTTTCACTCAAAAACAAGTTCAGAGATGTTCAATATGGCCCCCTCCAGACACTCGAGCAATATCAACCCGATACTCCAACTCGCTCCACACTCTCTGTAGCATATCAGGCGTAACAGTTTGGATAGCTGCTGTTATTTCTCGTTTCAAATCATCAATGGTGGCTGGGAGAGGTGGCCGAAACACCATATCCTTAACATACCCCCATAAGAAAAAATCGCAGGGGGTAAGATCAGGGATTCTTGGAGGCCAGTGATGAAGTGCTCTGTCACAGGCTGCCTGGCGGCCGATCCATCGCCTCGGGTAGTTGACGTTCAGGTTTCATAATTAACCTTTTTCGTAGGACTCTCCATACAGTTGATTGTGGAATTTGCAGCTCTCTGCTAGCTCTGCGAGTCGAT
Organism: Schistocerca cancellata; assembly: GCF_023864275.1. NCBI lineage: Eukaryota > Metazoa > Arthropoda > Insecta > Orthoptera > Acrididae > Schistocerca > Schistocerca cancellata. The sequence continues at coordinate 296,154,686 of NC_064626.1, read as the reverse complement.
TTTCCTGGGCTGCGAACAAATGCTTGCTGGATGCGTGCTACATTTTCATCACTCGTTCTCGGCCGTCCAGAACTTTTCCCTTTGCACAAACACCCATTCTCTGTAAACTGTTTATACCAACGTTTAATACACCACCTATCAGGAGGTTTAACACCATACTTCGTTCGAAATGCACGCTGAACAACTGTCGTCGATTCACTTCTGCCGTACTCAATAACACAAAATGCTTTCTGTTGAGCGGTCGCCATCTTAGCATCAACTGACGCTGACGCCTAGTCAACAGCGCCTCAAGCGAACAAATGTACAACTAAATGAAACTTTATAGCTCCCTTAATTCGCCGACAGATAGTGCTTAGCTCTGCCTTTTGTCGTTGCAGAGTTTTAAACTCCTAAAGTTGTGGTATTCTTTTTGAATCACCCTGTATTCTTCTGCATCTTTTATTATTAATATTAATAGACAGATTGAAACGAATTCAAAGAACTTTCTGCGCCGCGTAGGAACAATCGATATCTCAAGACGACCGTGCATCGGCTTGGAAGAAGATTTAAGAGACAGTGCGAAGTACACATAATTATTTACAATTTTCTGACTGAAACTGAGATTCAAGTTACAATCCGTCACCTTTTGGCTTCAGCTCATCAAACACTCGAAAAACAGCAAGTTAAACAAATTCAGTGTTAAAGAGAGGTCTGCGACAAACATAATAATTTTATGTTGCATACAGACAGAATCAGGGTTAGTAGTGAAAATGTTTCAGCTGTGTCAGGCCAATCCATATAACTTCTGCGGCCACCGAACCTTCATGCACGAGTGCTGTGTATAACATTATGTACCCGACACAAAGGAGAAAAGCAAGCAGCTAAAACATGTGGATTCATCACCAACGAAAAAGACGATGACCCAACCATCCTTGAGCGAGTTGACACTGTGAGCTTTTTTTAGACTGCCATGGTATGTTCCTAACAGGCAAACCATCACAAGGGCATACTGCCGAAGTCTCCAGAAGAGTCTACGAGAGGGTGTCGAGGCAAAGTGTTGCGGGAAGCTGATCAAGGAGGTGTTTTTGCTCCACGACAACACTCCATCTCATTCCACATACAACACTATCACACATGCTGCTTCTTTGAGCTTTAAGACTTTGCGCAGACCTTTTATTCTCCTGACGTTGTACTCAATGGCTTCTTTCTACATTCTAGGATGAAGAAACATTTGTGTGGCAGCCTTTCCGGAGTGATGATGAGTTTATTTTCGAAGGGGTATGGTTACCGAACAGCCAAAATGCAGACTTCTACGAACAAGGTCTCCGCAAAGCCATTCAGCGTTGTCACATTGAAGGGTAAATGTGTAAGGGGGACTATTTTGAGATGGTAAACCAGTAGCGCCAGTGAGCATCACAAGCCGAACGACATGGACTGCGTGATGTAGGCAATGCGCCAAATAGCAGTCTTTAATAACAAATCTTACTTGAAAATCACTTCAAGCCGTATGTTATGAATTTTCACATTTTTTAAGGAATGCACGCATATTTCCCGTTCTGTCCCACCAAATGAGCAGATTGAGGTTAAGGCAATCTTTTGTGAGAGATTGTTGCACAAACGTTGAAATTATTAGGAATATGATTTTAAAACTAAGATATAAAATTGTTTAATGAACATTTTAGAGTAAGGGGTATGGGATCTTCAGAAATTCTTTAATACACTCCTGGAAATTGAAATAAGAACACCGTGAATTCATTGTCCCAGGAAGGGGAAACTTTATTGACACATTCCTGGGGTCAGATACATCACACTGACAGAACCACAGGCACATAGACACAGGCAACAGAGCATGCACAATGTCGGCACTAGTACAGTGTATATCCACCTTTCGCAGCAATGCAGGCTGATATTCTCCCATGGAGACGATCGTAGAGATGCTGTATGTAGTCTTGTGGAACTGCTTGCCATGCCATTTCCACCTGGCGCCTCAGTTGGACCAGTGTTCGTGCTGGACGTGCAGACCGCGTGAGACGACGCTTCATCCAGTCCCAAACATGCTCAATGGGGGACAGATCCGGAGAACTTGCTGGCCAGGGTAGTTGACTTACACCTTCTAGAGCACGTTGGGTGGCACGGGATACATGCGGACGTGCATTGTCCTGTTGGAACAGCAAGTTCCCTTGCCGGTCTAGGAATGGTAGAACGATGGGTTCGATGACGGTTTGAATGTACCGAGCACTATTCAGTGTCCCCTCGACGATCACCAGTGGTGTACGGCCAGTGTAGGAGATCGCTCCCCACACCATGATGCCGGGTGTTGGCCCTGTGTGCCTTGGTCGTATGCAGTCCTGATTGTGGCGCTCACCTGCACGGCGCCAAACACGCATACGACCATCATTGGCACCAAGGCAGAAGCGACTCTCATCGCTGAAGACGAAACGTCTCCATTCGTCCCTCCATTCACGCCCGTCGCGACACCACTGGAGGCGGGCTGCACGATGTTGGGGCGTGAGCGGAAGACGGGCTAACGGTGTGCGGGACCGTAGCCCAGCTTCATGGAGACGGTTGCGAATGGTCCTCGCCGATACCCCAGGAGCAACAGTGTCCCTAATTTGCTGGGAAGTGGCGGTGCGGTCCCCTACGGCACTGCGTAGGATCCTACGGTCTTGGCGTGCATCCGTGCGTCGCTGCGGTCCGGTCCCAGGTCGACGGGCACGTGCACCTTCCGCCGACCACTGGCGACAACATCGATGTACTGTGGAGACTTCACGCCCCACGTGTTGAGCAATTCGGCGGTACGTCCACCCGGCCTCCCGCATGCCCACTATACGCCCTCGCTCAAAGTCCGTCAACTGCACATACGGTTCACGTCCACGCTGTCGCGGCATGCTACCAGTGTTAAAGACTGCGATGGAGCTCCGTATGCCACGGCAAACTGGCTTACACTGACGGCGGCGGTGCACAAATGCTGCGCAGCTAGCGCCATTCGACGGCCAACACCGCGGTTCCTGGTGTGTCCGCTGTGCCGTGCGTGTGATCATTGCTTGTACAGCCCTCTCGCAGTGTCCGGAGCAAGTATGGTGGGTCTGACACACCGGTGTCAATGTGTTCTTTTTTCCATTTCCAGGAGTGTAATAAGAAAATAGTTTAATGTCATTTTGAGAAATGTACAATTATTTTTAATGCTTAATACCAAGTCACCATTACTTTTGCCGTTGAATCCGATCGCTCGTATGCCACATGTATTTTCTGGCTGTCGAATAGATAACGTATGATGATGCCTAGTAACAAATCCAATTACCCAAACTTCCCTTGCTAGACAGCCTTCTTTGAAAGATTTGTTTGGCAAGCCATTTCTTCCTTCTAGCTGATAGTCTAGTGATCTGACAGTGAGGAGATCTTTCCTCTTTTGACTAAAAAGCCTGCTCTACGTTGACTCGAAGTACGCTATCAGTTGGTCTTTTGGTTCTGCGGTCAACAAGTTTTTTTTTTTTTAATTTTTCATCTGCTCTCTCAACTCTATAATTGGGATTATATCTTTCCAACGTTGATTTGAGTGGGTTAAACTCCTTAGATGCTTTTGATACTCCAATTTTAGAAAAAAATGGCTGAAACTGCTATTTCCACTGATTAATATCCAACTGCTGTCTATCAATCTTTCTAATGTAAGTTCACACTATCTGGAAAAACAAAGGAAAAGACAGAAATATAAAGTCTGAAATCTACTTACATCAAGAAACTAAGGGACAGTAATGGGCACTCCCATTCTGCTCCGTACCTTTCCACCCTTAGAGCACTTCCGCCGAGAATAATAACTGACGGATTTAAATGTATTATGTAGTTAACGTGTAGCAAATGGCATGCACTTTATATGTCATTTAAGGGCGTAAAATTAAGAATTAACCGCTTATCCTGTGTTTAAATTCACCGAGCGTTATTGAGAACACAACTGTAAACTTGAAGCACAACTTGTAGTGGTTAATAAAAAAAGAAAAGAGAGAATAAAAGAAAAAGAAAAAAGGTTGAAAATGTGGGAAGAAATGGTGAATAAAAAGGGGGTTTTAAAATCGTAAATGACCGTTAAAAAAGGGAAAGAATTAAATGCAAATCGGACTTCGTATTACTGAAAAGCTATAGTTGAGGTGGTCCTTGTGGCGTTTTTGAGCAAAAGTTAAACCAATTTCCACTACAAAACTTACTGAAAAGAAACAGAGAATAACAGAATGTAACTGACAGGGGGAAGTGGCGTAGATGAGAGATCATCCTTTACCAGGTTAACTTGTCTTCTTCCGGGCGGCGTCCAGGTCTTCAAAAATCTCCTTCATTTCTGCGTGAAAAGTCTGCTCCGAAATCTTGCAATAGTCCAGGAATCACTAATTTATACCAATTAAAATCATCTTGATACTGTATTTAATTTAATTTACTTTGCTACTTCCATCCTCCGAATTTCTTAACAACTTCCTCAACATGTCTACACATTAAAATCAGATCAAGACTAGCTAATAAGTTTTTTTAACGTCTTCATCAGATCACGTCTGCCTTAAGCTTCGGCTATCAAGAGACAATTAAGAAACGAATCGAAAACAAAAAAAAGAGTTACAATTTTAGTAGTTTCTCTGCCGTCGAGCGCTCATACCGCTGCGACGGGATATTTTTTATCTGAGGGAACGAGTGTAGCGCGGCGAAATTCAAAGTCCCGCTACAAACTGTACACTTACAAGTTGCACTCCAAACCAAGTCAAAATAGCTGTGGGCGTAAAATTAAGAACTAACCTCTTATCTTGTGTTTAAATTCACCGAGCGTTATTGAGAACACAACTGTAAACTTGAAGCACAACCGTACATTTACAAGTCACACTCCAAACCAAGTCAAAATAGCTGCCGTACCTTCGCTTCCAATCAGAGACATAGCTACATGTCACCATAGCAGGTTGCAGTTTTCTCCAGTTTAGAAAACAGCGCAATATCGTTGTGCTCCACTGTACCTTTACGCCCCGATTTCGCCTACTTCTCAAGAGGTTCTCAGTGCCGTCAGCGAAAGACGTTATTGCTCTGTCATAGATTCCCAGCCTTCCACGATGGCTGGAATCGGAAGCTAAGCACTCTGAAACAATGCTCTCAGTCTCCCATACGAATGACGATACTGCGACACCCAAAACAAGACATTTTTTTATAAAATTGTAAAAAAAATTCCTAAGAGACTACGTGAAATTGAAGTGTGCTAATTTTTTGGTAAATACGTTGTTAATTATTAAGTTCTAAAATTGGCTTACAATTTTCTATGTTTCTAACAGGAGAGAAAGTCGGTACGGAATTATTGTTGGATGATTTTCATTGTGTTGTGACTCCTTTCACTTTCATAATGGGTGGGGAAAAGCGATATGATAATGAGGTGACAACAGAGTAGCAGACGTCGACTCGAGCAACATTTTCGAAGTACTAACAGGTCGGAAATCCGAGCTGCTGAGATGGTCCTAACTCTGCTTCTAACTCTCACGGCTGCTACAGGTACTAGATTAGTTAAGTCTGTTTAAGAAATTTTTAATATAGAATGAAAATCCTGACGTAAACCACAATACCTCCTACTGTAATTGACAAGTATAGCGGAATCCAGTACTCTTGCCTTACTACCCATTATGTACCAATAGTAAGCATTCGCTAAATCGTTACAAATACATCGCGCCTTAATGCACAACGTAGCCACAAGTAAACCTTGCAGACCAAAATTAATTCAACACGTCACGCCTCTTTTTCAGAATCAGCTTAACAACACAAAATGCTTCAGGTTTGAATAAACATACCTATCGAATCGTCTCTTGACTAGCTTTCGTGTTACACCTGACTGGGATGGGCAAGGCAACACACTCACATATACTCTTACACATTCACCGTGAGGTTCACCTAAGAGCCGTCAGGCGCATTTTCTATGGTGCTTTGGTCGATATTTGGAATTTCGATTTTGCAGTGTGCAGCTGGAATCATCTCAAACAGCTACTGCTCGTCACGCTTCTCTTTCGACGCACGGTGTCAACAAAAAAAAAAAAAAACTTTAAATCAAAATATTACGCGCCTGTAAGATAGAGCGCTCCCAAATTAGTCTAGTCCGAAATTCGTTTTAGATATGTATTAATAGGAACAGTAAAACACGAAGAATAAACACCAATCCAGCAGTCTCTCATAAGCGCTGCACGCTTGGCTGTAGCAGACAGCACGGTCTGGGGCAGTACTGTCGCTACTGGAGTACTAGTTATTCGTCGAGTTTTACTGTCCTTGTTAATACATGTCGACAAAACAAATATCGCACTCGACTAATCTGGGACCGCTCCTTCGACAGGGATACAAACCGACATTAACTGTAGACACTGGCCGTCGCATAAAAGACGTGATTAACGCTATTTATTTGGGCTGACTCCAGCTACATAATGCAAAAACGAAATTACAAATATCTTCTGAAACATTGGATAAAATGTGCCTGACGTATGTTAAGAGAAAACCATATATACAGGGTGGTCCATTTATCGTGACTGGGCCAAACATCTCACGAAATAAGCGTCAAACGAAAAAACTACAAAGAACGAAACTTGTCTAGCTTGAAGGGGGAAACCAAATGGCGCTATGGTTGGCCCGCTAAATTGCGCTGCCATAGGTCAAACGGATCTCAACTGCGTTTTTTTTTACATAGGAACCCCCATTTTTTATTACATATTCGTGTAGTACGTAAAGAAATATGAATGTTTTAGTTGGACCACTTTTTTCGCTTTGCGATAGATGCCGCTGTAGTAGTCAGAAACATATGGGTCGCAATTTTAGACGAACAGTTGGCAACAGGAAGGGTTTTTCAATTAAAAAACAGAACGCAGGCACGTTTGAAAATTTTATTTCGGTTGTTCAAATGTGATACATGTACCTTTGTGAACTTATCATTTCTGAGAACGCATGCTGTTACAGAGTGATTACCTGTAAATACCACGTTAATGCAATAAATGCTCAAAATTATGTCCATCAACCTCAGTGCATTTGGCAATAGGTGTAACGACATTCCTTTCAACAGCGAGTAGGCCGCCTTCCGTAATGTTCGCACATGCATTGACGCATGTTATCAGGCGTTGTCAGTGGATCATGATAGCAAATATCCTTCAACTTTCCCCACAGAAAGAAATCCGGGGATGTCAGATCTGGTGAACGTGAGGGCCATGGTATGGTGCTTCGATGACCAATCCACCTGTCATGAAATATGCTATTCAATACCGCTTCAACCGCACGCGAGCTATGTGCCGGACATCCATCATGTTGCAGGTCGTGGTTGACATTTCACATGTGGCTGAACAGTGGTCCATCTAAAACATTCATATTTCTTTACGTACTACACGAATATGTAATAAAAAATGGGGGTTCCTATTTTTAAAAAACGCAGCTGATATCCGTTTGACCTATGGCAGCGCCCTCTAGCAGGCCAACCATAGCACCATCTGGTTTCCCCCTTCAAGCAATATACACTCCTGGAAATTGAAATAAGAACACCGTGAATTCATTGTCCCAGGAAGGGGAAACTTTATTGACACATTCCTGGGGTCAGATACATCACATGATCACACTGACAGAACCACAGGCACATAGACACAGGCAACAGAGCATGCACAATGTCGGCACTAGTACAGTGTATATCCACCTTTCGCAGCAATGCAGGCTGCTATTCTCCCATGGAGACGATCGTAGAGATGCTGGATGTAGTCCTGTGGAACGGCTTGCCATGCCATTTCCACCTGGCGCCTCAGTTGGACCAGCGTTCGTGCCGGACGTGCAGACCGCGTGAGACGACGCTTCATCCAGTCCCAAACATGCTCAATGGGGAACAGATCCGGAGATCTTGCTGGCCAGGGTAGTTGACTTACACCTTCTAGAGCACGTTGGGTGGCACGGGATACATGCGGACGTGCATTGTCCTGTTGGAACAGCAAGTTCCCTTGCCGGTCTAGGAATGGTAGAACGATGGGTTCGATGACGGTTTGGATGTACCGTGCACTATTCAGTGTCCCCTCGACGATCACCAGTGGTGTACGGCCAGTGTAGGAGATCGCTCCCCACACCATGACGCCGGGTGTTGGCCCTGTGTGCCTCGGTCGTATGCAGTCCTGATTGTGGCGCTCACCTGCACGGCGCCAAACACGCATACGACCATCACTGGCACCAAGGCAGAAGCGACTCTCATCGCTGAAGACGACACGTCTCCATTTGTCCCTCCATTCACGCCTGTCGCGACACCACTGGAGGCGGGCTGCACGATGTTGGGGCGTGAGCGGAAGACGGCCTAACGGTGTGCGGGACCGTAGCCCAGCTTCATGGAGACGGTTGCGAATGGTCCTCGCCGATACCCCAGGAGCAACAGTGTCCCTAATTTGCTGGGAAGTGGCGGTGCGGTCCCCTACGGCACTGCGTAGGATCCTACGGTCTTGGCGTGCATCCGTGCGTCGCTGCGGTCCGGTCCCAGGTCGACGGGCACGTGCACCTTCCGCCGACCACTGGCGACAACATCGATGTACTGTGGAGACCTCACGCCCCACGTGTTGAGCAATTCGACGGTACGTCCACCCGGCCTCCCGCATGCCCACTATACGCCCTCGCTCAAAGTCCGTCAACTGCACATACGGTTCACGTCCACGCTGTCGCGGCATGCTACCAGTGTTAAAGACTGCGATGGAGCTCCGTATGGCACGGCAAACTGGCTGACACTGACGGCGGCGGTGCACAAATGCTGCGCAGCTAGCGCCATTCGACGGCCAACACCGCGGTTCCTGGTGTGTCCGCTGTGCCGTGCGTGTGATCATTGCTTGTACAGCCCTCTCTCAGTGTCCGGAGCAAGTATGGTGGGTCTGACACACCGGTGTCAATGTGTTCTTTTTTCCATTTCCAGGAGTATATATAATCCCCAGCCAGTATGTGGGTCTCCATTCCCTCCCCTCACTCTAGCCCACCTGTCCTATTAGCAGGAATTTCGGATTTTGACAGGAAATTCATAAAAAGCGGGAATTATCTTCGTCCTAAGGCTTTGCTGACATCCCACCGCCCCTCCCCACCTCCCCCCCCCCCCCCACAACCACCGCCACCACCACACCTCGAAATTGGCAGGAAATTCCAAACGCATGCACGAGAGCGTTACAGTCTTGGCAGACAATTCAATTATCAACATAGAACGACGTCTATACAGTAATTCTTTTATAATCGACTGCAGGATACAGTTCGCATCTCTCTCTCCCCATATCATTATTCTGCAACATCCTACATGTACAAAAAAACTACAGCACTGCTGCCGATTAGAGATGAGCAAACTGCAGAGGTCAGAGCTCTATAGGGATACATCTGACAGACGTATTAACTTATCTCACATATACTATACATGCTCACCCTACGAAAAATAACAAAAACTTCCACTATTTTCTGTAAAAACTGCTGATCACTTTGAATGTCCTCGTTATTTCGAAGCGTTCATCAGAGCAAAAAAGAAGCGAGAATTTGAACTCCTAAGAAAAAAGTCTACGTTAAGCAATTTCTTTCAGTATGATGGACAAAATTACTAGGTTCAATAGTCTCCCTGGCATTCAAATCAGTGTCCATGAATAAATTGTCATGCACGTGTGCGTTACAAACATTTCAATCACATGTTGGGAAAAAGGCAATCATCTTACGTTCGCAACAACAGGCTATAATCCATGAGAACAATGTTGTTTTGTACACTACTGCCAGTCCCTTTTTACCAATGCCGAGTTAAATCACACAGGCGTTTACTTAATGTAAAATAAAATCGTGAGAGCATGCCTTGTAATAGAACCTCCTATCATCACCTAGTAGAGAACACTATAAAATTTCTGTGATACATCGAAAACAAATACCGTCTGCCTGCTGACATCTTTGCTCACAACTCCCCTCTGCTGACCTGCATGTAAAGTTTCTGTCATCCGTACTTGAAGAAGAAATTCATGTCCAGCAGACTATAATTTGCGATGATAAAAACAGTCATGATTCCAAGAAAATAGATACAGTCGATTTCTATTAATTTTATCAGCAAAATCACTGTAGCTTGAGACTATTCTACGTGTTCAAATTACAAATTTTAATGCACAACAGCATTACATTCGTTTCAGACCTTTGAAATACCAATACATATCAGCATCTGTAGAGTCATTTATTACGTTTGAGAGCACTCCTCATCATTATTTAATAACATCCAAAATAAACTCTGCCCAAACAGGTCATGAAGACCAACAGTACAGACCGGCCGCCGTGTCATCCTCAGTCCACAGGCGTCATTGGATACTGATATGGAGGGACATGTGGTCAGCACACCGCTATATCAGTCAGGTTACGAGACCAGAGCTGCTACTTTTCAATCAAGTAGCTCCTCAGTTTGCCTCACAAGGGCTGAGTGCACTCTGTTTGCAAACAGCTCTTGGCAGATCAGATGATCACCCATCCAAATGCTAGCCCTGCCCAACAGCACTTAAGTTCAGTGATCTGATGAGAACAAATAGGTAAAAAACTACGTTCTATCTAAATCCAAACTTTAGCTAGTCATACCACTTCTTGTAATACGAGGGTTGGAACTTTAATAGTGGCAACTATTTATTTACAGCTCGTACTTTATAGATATGTGTTTCAAAGTTTTACTGACCTTCAAAGTAGTCACCAGCATTGTGTATAACCCGTTATCAGCGATGTGGAAGTCGTAGGATACTCTTAGCAGTGCCAGTTGTGTTGACAGTTCGAGCGGTGTAGTTTATTGCCTGACAAATTTGCAACAGTTCTGAAACGAATGGCGTGAAGTGTTTCCTTCAGTTTAGAAATCGAGTTGAACTTACAAGGGCTTATGTCAGCGGAGTGCAATAGGTGGTATAGCACTTGGCAGCCCCATCAGTCAAATAAATCAGTAACAGCTTGCACTGCACCTGCTTGAGCATTGTCCTGCAAAATGATGGTCAGGTCTTGCAGAAAGTGTCATGACTTCTGACTCTGAGTTGGTCGTTGGTTGTGTTCCAAAAATAAACAACGTAGAGACAGAAGTGATGACACTTTCTGCAGGACCTGACCAGTGTTTTGCAGGACACTGCTCAAGCATGTACAGTGCAAGCTGTTACTGATATGTTTGACTGATGGGACTGCTAAGTGCTACACCACCTACTGCACTCCCCTGACTTAAGCCCTCATAAGTTCAACTGGATTTCTAAACTGAAGGAAACACTTCACAGCATTCCATCACTATGGAAGATGAGATTAAATGTGTAAATCATCACCTTGGGACAGCTGTTTGAAACGCTCCACAATGCCACAAACTCTTCCATTTTCCATAGGTTGCGATGTCTCCCACATTTTTGTCAGTAAGAAACATTGCCTATGTATTTTATTTCTACTATACTGTGTGTTGTGGGAGCAGCACAGTTTACACCATGCGATGTCCAGATTTCTGTGACTGATGACCATAGATGTTAAGTCCCATAGTGCTCAGAGCCATTTGAACCAGATTTCTGTGAGTGCCAATGGATCAAAACATGTTAATGTCGGTTTAGCACCTGACAAGGATGTCGAAGTCATGGTAGAAGAACAAATTGTATGGTGGTGTACTAAGCTGTAGTCATACACTGCTTGGATGTATTATAGCTAAAGACAATGTTCCAAACAGTTCATGAAAGAACAACACATGAACCCTCACTTGTGACTGATAGTCTGTGGGAGATGGTCTTCCTCAAGGACAGGTGACAAAACTTTACATAAGTCTGTACAAGTGACTTTGATCACTGGCCATCTGCTCCAACTGACCAATACCTGTATGTGTAATATAGTCAATGTCAACACACAAATAGTATTTGTATTTGGGTGTACCGGAAAAGGAGACTTGGTAAACTCTTACAGGGGAGAAGTTTCGCAGTTGTACGAGGGTTGGAACTTTAATAGTGGCAACTATTTATTTACAGCTCGTGCAAAATAGATACATGTTTATAAGTTTTACTAATCTTCGAAGTAGTCACCAGCATTGTGTATAACCCATTGCCAGCAATGTGGAAGTTGTAGGATACTCTTAGCGGTGCCAGTTGTGTTGACAGTTCGAGTGGTGCGGAATATATGGTTGCATCTGAATGAGTGTCATTCGAATACAGTGCTATGCTATAGAGCTGACTTTGCACTGATTTATCTCATACATAAGGATTATATTCATGAAAAATTATCTTCCTGCATCCAGCAGACATCTAGCACAGAAAATAGCGGAATTGGGATGATTACATACCAACGTTGTGGATCTTTAAGAGTATATAAAGGGGTGTGATAGGTGCAATGGGATGCCTTGGTTTGTTGTTATTACTTGAGAATGTACACAAACTTGTAAAAAAATATTGGTAATATATATTGCATCAAAGATATCAAGCTCTTTAGCAGGTGGAATTTAAATATGATTACATTCAGGGCTGTAGCACTGTCAAAAATAACATACAAGTGGTTGAAATCGAGAGACTTCGCGATTGGTAACATGCATACAGAGTCTCTATTTGTATGTGTGCTGAGCTGTCAGCAGTGGACGATTGCGGTTCGAATGTGTAACTTGCTAACTGTTAGTCTATAAAATACACTGCAGGTGAGATGCACTCCGTAGGTAGGGAGAAGGGAAAATCTTACAGTTCAGGATGCTAAGTGCAGTGAACAAACTGTCAATTAATGAGTAACTTATTACTCAGATACAAAAAATACCCTAAATATACAGTTTGTATGTGTCTTGTTTTGTGGGAATGTATGAGATTTGGTAGATACAAACAAAAGTAGTGAAACTCACTTGGTAAGCAATAAGAGCATATAATTATGGGAAAAACTCGAGAGCAGCAGCAAAAATTAGCTACCGACATATGTCAACTCCCTGTTGCAGATCCCTACACGACAGGGTGGCAGTCAAATAAACATCTAGAACTGTTTCCAGACTGAGTTTCCATCACATGCATCACTACATGAGTCTGTAAACAAGCTGTCTGATCTGTCGTAGCAGTACACAGAATTGTTTGTAGATATCGTTTTTCCAATCTGCACCATTCGTTGAGCCTCGTCTAAGTACAAAGCGAGTGTTAGTATATTTTTCATGATCGTGCTATCCAAAATGCACGGACGTAGATCATTAGGAAGAGGGGAGTTCTTTGGATTTTTTAGTATAAGACAAGCAAATCTCCTCATATAAAATCAATCAACACATGGGTATTACAGCAATATGATCATATACTCATGGACAACTATCAAAAAATATGAAAACCTGGTGTAATTACGACATATTGATGGAAAATAAGTAAAATTGAGCGAAATATGATGAAACATGTAAAATCGCGAATACCTGGCAAAATTACGTAAACTGACTTAGAGAAAAAATACTATGAATGTGGGAAACTGATTGGGGAGGGGGGGGGCGGTACTTGTACACTCAAGACCAAGAAAAGCTGAAAAATTACGCTCTGTCTGCCTTAATCTTCCCCCTCCCCCTGTAAAATATGAGAGTTTTAGTAACACATACTTCAACCATGGTGATGTAAGTATCACACAGAAGCACTATATTAAAGCACATTATCCCAATCTAGGACAGTGTTCTCGCATATTCAGTCGAATATAGATATTACAGAATTATTGTTGGTTCTCACAAACAACGTTATTTCATAAGCATTAAGAAGAAAATCGATGTTTTTAACAGACTTAAGCTATTCCCTAGGGTGTTTTGTAGGAGAGTGGACTGATGTCGCATATATCTGCCTTGATGGTGCGAGGAGGGTGCACTCTAGGGAGATGGTGTTAGGACAAAATTGCTATATTATCCTACACATGAGCAAAACCAACTAACATGAGGCAGCGACCTCTGTGTGCATGAGGAAGGATGCCAAGGCCATGGTGGAGCTACCCTGAACACTATTACTTCTCCTTTGGCTTTTGCTCCCTTGTAAGAAGTTGCTGTTTCAGTGTGCATTTTCATGCAGCAGGACGTGGGTGGTAACTTGATGTATCAACTATCGAAAATATTCATGTCGTTTTTCCTTGCTCTATTTCCTAGTGAGTCATGGCCGCATCTGTCAAAACCATTACTAGTACTAATAAGCACGACTGACACGGAAATGTGATTGAGGATAGAATATTTCTGGCTTAAAAGAGATGTATAAAGTCTGCCAATTTCCTAAGAGACCAACAACAGTCTCCAAACATCGTTCCAGTTGGTTTACAAGCAGTTTGAGAGAGGAACAAACTCAGACACTTTCTTAGACACTAGAATAGTGTAGAAGGAAGTAGTTTTATCATCTTAAAGCTTTTCGCCGTAGTGATGAGTAGAAAACTTGCAAGTGGTTGTATGCCAGATGTTGACATAGATGTCCTGCATTGGAGTATTAAGAGCATTGCATTCCACGTGACTAATACTTCAGAAACCATATGGCTTTAACATTACTGCATTTTTAGGTGCAGAACTGTAGGGCCTTAGGAGTGCATTTATTTATACTGTGTCATCATTTCTCTCTTGCGGTAGCTTCTTGAGACTGACTTCAGACACTGGAATAATACTCCAGAGTTGATAGTACACGTAAAATGTTTCAAACTCATCCATATGGAGCTTTGTAACGCATAAACCACATGTGTTTTTTTAACCATCTGTTATATCACCACAATCTCTCATGTCTACTATACACTGATAAGTGGTGCTACCCTCCTCGACAGGCACGTATCCAGAGAGATCTTTTGCACCTGGATGATTGCTATGAGTAAGATTGGTTGGAACAGTCTTCGCTGAACAGCAGTTATGGAGTCAGCTCATTCTGTTCCTTCTCAAGACGTGGAATATATTGGGTTAGTAGTTAGTACCCTCTCACTTCTGGCCGATAGCAGAATAAATTGGCGCATATGTTGCAGGGAGGGTTGATCAAGTATAATGTAGGGATACCTTTAAATTTCTGACTTTATCCTATGAATGCTTGAATACTCTGTGACTCCCATCGACATAGGGAAAGATGGCCAAATATAATTGTAAATTCCACACTATGATCAATATAACAGAAATATATAGAAAACCTACTATCATCTATATAAGACGCTGTCTGGTATACTTTGGTGTATATGACCAAATGGATGTACTGCACCGTCATCTATCTGCATTTTCAGTCTAGTATATGGTACTCGAAAATTAGTGGAGGGGTGGTTCAGCAATGATTCAGAAATTTGGAAGCATACTGCTGTTTCGTTGGCTGGCATTGAAATTACGAAAAAACTGGTAAAAATTACTAAAATTAATCACGCAGTCAACTGCGGTGTTTATTACAGTACATCATCCCATATCGAAGGTGTGTTTCCCACCCAATCTGTCCACTGGTACACTATTGGTTACCACATAATGATTGACTGACACCACTTGTTTGAGACGAGAAAGCCTTGGCGGAACACTGGACATCTGCTACTTATCACTGAAGAACATCGGATTAAATGTAGAGGTCAACAGTTTCAGGCAGCTGTTTGGAGACATTCCTCTATGCTGCAGACTCGTCCTATTTAAATATGCTGTGATGCCCTCTACATTTTTTTTTTCCACCAGTAAGATAACAGTACTTCTTTGTATTTCTCCTACCCCACGTGTGGTGGTGAATAATAATCTCCAGGGAAGGCCAGCACCAGAACAATGATCATGTATATGACTCAAAATGAGGTAACAATGATGTTGGTCTCTTCAAAATGGAATGCTGAGAGTGCTACCCCATCACTATGGAAGATGCGTTTAAACATGTAGGTCATCACCTTGGGACAGCTCCTTCGAAACGCTTCACAATGCTGCAAACTGTTCCAGTTGCCATAGATTGCGATGTCTCCCACATTTTTGTTAGTAAGAAACAGTGCCTATGTATTTTATTTCTACCATCCTGAGTGTTGTGGGAGCAGCACAGTTTACAACATGTGATGTCCAGCTTTCTGTGAGAGCCAATGGATCGCAACATATTAATGTTGGTTTAGCATCTGAAAAGGACATCGAAGTCATGACAAAAGAACAAACTGTATGGTGGTGTACAAAGCTGTAGTCATACACTGCTTGGATGTGCTATAGATGAAGACAAATGTGTCAAACTATTTACGAAAGAATAACACAAGAACCCTCTCTTGTGACTGATAGTCTGTGGGATATGGTCTTCCTCCAGTACAGGCGGCAAAACTTCACACAAACCTGTGTAGGTAACTTATAGTATTCTCTGCTACGAGACATTAGGAGCTTCTGTTACAAGACATGCTCCCACAATTTCTTTTTTATGTTTCGTAAATGCCAGTGCACTATAGCATCATATTGGTCAAACGGGACCTGCAGAGGTGTACAAAACAACAGCATCCTCTTGAATGTTGTTGCTGAATGTAAAATAATTGCGTTCTTTCCGACTTCTGAACAAAGGGCTTGAAAGGCCATATTCTGTAATGTTATTTCATGTGCCTGAAATGTTTGTAATTCATGCTTTAATGACAATTTATTTATGTAAACTTACTTGAATGGCATGGATGATCTCAAAACCTGTAATTTTGTCCATCACAATGAAAGAAATCGCTAAACATAGTATTCTCGCTTATTCTTTGCTCAGATGAATGTTTGAAAATAATGTGGACATTTTGCAGTGATCAGTAGTTTTTCAGACAATAGTGGAATTTTTTTCGATTTTTGTGGGGTGAACATGTGTAGTAGATCTGAGATAAGCGAATACAACTGTCAGATCTGTCACTATAGAGCACTTGCCTCTGCAGTTTGCTCTTCTGCAACGACCTTTCCCCTGTTCTGACCTTAATATCAGGTATTTCCACTTGGTATTAATTTTTTACCAAGATGGCAGTAGTCTTTGGATAGGTTCCTTTGTGCGAAGGACAATGCCAAGAACAGAAGGATACCTATGCTGAGAGATAGTTAGAGTTTACAGCTGGTCAGGTAAAGGCAATTGAACAGATCTGCGAAGTTTCTTCAGAATTCGTTAGTAAATGAGACATAATGTTTTCTCTAGTTAAGTCCATTTCAGTTGGCTTTAGAAAATAGTGCCAACCACAAACAGTATGGTAATTTATTTCTGGACAAGCGAGTTTTTAAGTAAGACCCTGAAGGATCACTGTCCCACTTTTGTCAATTTTTTTTAAACAATTAACACATAACGTTCATGTCTGGGAGTGTGTCCAGCAGAATGGACCTCGTGTCAGGCAAAGTGCTGAAGAAAGTCTTGGAGTGGTTTGATGCTGTCCTACATCTTTCCCTCTCTGTCCTAATACTGCTGTGTCCGGAGAGTCTGTGTTTTACCTTTAAGTGTTGCGAGTGGTCAACATCTACCTGCTGTGAGGTTGACTCTGAAAATTTAGAGGCTATGTGTCCTATGGTAGGGACACTTGAACTGAAATCAGATAGTCGCTGAAATCTTCACAAGTTCAGTAGTTTCGTATTTTCTATCTTTGATCATGAGCAACATGCAAGAACTACATAGGTGGTGCAGAGAGAATGCACAAAAAAATCGAGAGGTATAGCATTGTCAGTGCCAATTGCAGAGAGGTGTGACGCAAAAATGCCAGGTTTATATCACTATCCAGAAATTGAAAGTCACAGGTTCGATGCACCTGTGATAGACGCTGAGTGAAATTTTTACTGTCGGTTCTGGCTGCTCTGTCCTGATGATCAGATTTCTAAAATAGTGGACTTTATTGTGATTCTGTGAAGATTCTGTCCGTCTTTCCACATAGATCTTTTACATTATTATCTGCAGAGTAGCGATCTACATGGCTAAGGGCATGAAAGCTTACAATTCTGTACTTGATTTGGATTCAAAAGTTTATTAATTTCAGATTGTTTGCATTATCACATAGATGATGTATATGCTCGCAGTTTCGGCCAACACAATGCCACCAGTGCCCTGGTGTGGATGACATTTGCTTTCTATAGAGGGGCGAGGCAAGGGCTTGGCATCCAAACCACAATGTGTTTGCTACTTACTTCAAACTTCATGCAGTCGGAGGAAACAGCTAACCAAATAACTGTTTAGCTGTCAGAAAATAATTACATGTCATTAATTTTGGAATGATGTTGGGACCATTTACTCCACACCGCTCAGTTTGGCTGGATAATTAGCAACGCCAACAGTTTCAGCATGGAAAAAGAGTCTTCATGCTTGAGAAAGTGTGGAATCACATAATGCAAACAAATATAGAGAACTCTAACTGCTAAGATAAGGAAAAACGAGGAAGTATCCCAGTGGTTAGGCTATTTGCCAGAGTAGCAGTTGAAAGCAGATTTTTTAAGTATTAAAAATTTGTCAGGTTTGAAGGCAGTTATGAAGAATTATCTGCATAATTGATGCACTAAATGTCAATCGAGTGGGAAAGTGTCTGCTTCTTCCAGTCTGATGGATGTCACTCATTGCTTGGCAATCTTGAGAGAGGGCACCCTTGGCGACAGTGACTATTGCATACTGCATCACCACGAACACCTTACCTTTCGACGTCTGTTCTTTCTGCACACTGGAAAGGCACTTTAACACTGAATTTTGAGGAGAATTACCAGCTGGGACAGACACGAGTGGGTTGGTAGTACTACTGTACTCATTCACAACTGCTGGAAATGTCCAGTCAATTGTTCCATAAATAACAGTTGTGTATTAAGGTACTTACACATTCCACTGTGCATACATAAAGCAATACCTACTGGACAAGGTGTTGAAGCCAACTGTACGTGATTTGAAAAAAGTTCCTCAGCATGCTACAGGCTTCATACTATTGCCACGAGTTACTTCACAGTTTTATGCAACAAGGGCATGAACACTAATCCTGCTGCAGATGTTTCAAACTGTCTGTGCATTCGGAATCTGTTTTTTAAGGTGTGCACAACTGCATGTCCACACTAACACTCAAATCACTACATGCACACCGTCTTTAATTGGAAGAAAAAAACTGTACTACGATGCCAATGCTTCTGCCATTCACTGCCACTACCACACGTCTAACATCCACCATAGGAATCCCACATCTGGTATGCTGTTGTCTGCTCTTCTGTCTGTCTCATTATGTCAAAGCCGGCTGTTGGCTGTTCCATTTACCTTCCTGGCTGGCTTCCTCACATCTTTTTTTAATTACTACTGCTCTTGTAGCTTGTATCATTTCTTACATACATATGATTTACACATATTCATTGTCAGTGTATCATTTACTTTTTAGTTTACTTAATTTCGTTCTATCTTAATATCTAAGACATTTTTAATTTATTACTTTAGATAATAAGTCCTTTAGGGGATCTGCAACCATGATTGGCAATAATAAGTTAATGTTGTCTTGATGGCCAAACATGTCTTTTATTTTTCATTCTTTATTAGACTTTTGGTATCAGTGTCATCACATCTTTGGTATATAATACACCATAAGACAAGGCAGAGAACAATGTTCTATACAACAATGCAATTGTTTCAGTAACATGCCTTAATCGATAAAGAGTATCTAGCCAGTTGTAAACATTCCTGCTAATCATCAGGGCCAAACTGGCTCATGCCAAACAGCATGTTGCAAAGTAAATATCTTATGCAACGAGGTGGCGTTAAAGGTATTGTCAGTACCAGAACAAAAATATCTGTGACATATCAATGCTCATTTTAAATAATATGTAAGTTGTCACGTTTCACAAGATGTGCTTAGACATGCTCATACCAACATACACAACTAGTATGGCTTACATCTATATGAGATGCTTGTAGATACAGCACTTTGCCAAGCCGTCAAGATAGTCAGGACAGCAATTTTTAACAAAATAGGAAGGGAACAGTAACTTTTATTAAGAAAATCTATAAGGAACAGTCATACTTGTCTTCATGCGTTAATGTAAAACTGCTTGGACATCACTCTTAGATTAAGATCAAATGTGTGGCAATATGAATAAGAATTAAGGTGAAATGGCTGAGATGCAATTGCTTCTCATTGTCTACTATGTGGATAAGTGGTTCTCTTTTAATATTTATCACTTATTAAATAAAAATAAATTCTAACTTATTTCCTATACATTAATCAGAAAAAAAATTAATGTGAGGCTGTTTGTAGGTATATCCAATCAGAATAATATAACCCAAATACAACTGGTTAAGCTTAACAAATGAAGTACATTGTTCATAAATTCACAATATGATTCATATGCTACATGATTAAGTGAATTTGAAATTTAACTTGAGGACCCCCCCCCCCCCCCCCCAATAAAATGGTTACCAAACATACTACATAAACAAATGACTGGAAAACACAGGCAGTGCTCACAGCTTAAAAATTAATTAAACTCAGAACTTCACACTAACACAAATAAACAGAAGTCTACTTGAAACAAGATGTATTAATCCCAAGTGTCGATCAGTAACAAAAAATAATCAAAGTCCCCACTGATAAACTGAGCTAAAATCAGATCCAGTTCAAGAAATCTAATGTCCTAAACGACTTCATTCATAAAAATACGAGCCCTGTTGAGTAATTAATAGAAATACAACAGATACCAGAACACTGCTGAACATTCCTAAGACAAATTAAAATCAGATCACAAATACTTCATCTTGTGGAACATAGATTTACATACCAATAGTAGCTGTCACGGTGACTCATCGTAAATCAAATCGCACATGTTACCACATTGCCATTACAGATATCAGACAGTTAAACTGAGCTTGTTGGTTACATTTCCATGCAGCTAACCTTGGTATGATTGTCACTTCTACACTCCATTTCCAAAATATTTAAAAACTAAAATGCAGTAGTGTTACATACAGTTACAATGGCATCCTTAAACAGTAAAGTACATTCAGTTACTATTTTAAAACCATCCCCATATAGATGGTGGAAATGAAATACTAATAACATCTGTTTTGGTATAAAACATAAATCAATAATAACAGTAAAACAACAACTAACACATTATGGAAACATATCGCACTCTGGGAGCTTAATTACCTCTTCCAGTGTGGCTTACATTACGAAAATTAACGTATGTAGTAATCAAGTATGAATCAATATTACGATCTCAAGGAAATGCAACTTACGAAATGACATACAAAAACATAACTGTTTAGTACAGAAACGTATGTAACTTGATTCGGTGTTAATAACAACACAGTTGCATTCACTGTCAGTGGATACTGAAATCGCTTACATAAACCCTAGGATGGTTGTTCGTGTGGGGTCCTGCCCACTCGTCTCGTGTAGGGTGCCTAAAGGATGCTGCATTCTCAGAATGCTATACAACAATTCAAGCAAATATCATTAGTAGCTTTATTTCAATAAAACATGTTGGAAATACTAACTTGTATTTAAAAAGGTGTCACAAGTGATGGGCGAGATGTAAACAGTAATGTACTTTGCTATAGACGATGTCCAAACAAGCAACGGATATGGATCACTAATAACTGTTCTAGTAGCACTCTCTGCTAGGCTGTGTTAATACTCTGCGAATACTGTCCACTAATTTCCAGCTGAGGCTGGCAGAACTCGCACTTATATTCACTTCAGCTAGGCACCACTCCTATCGTGGTGAAGTGCTGGTCAGCGTGTTATTGGCCGACGTTGTTTCGTCGTTTCATGACCTTCTCTTCTCTTGCATTCCTCATATTCATTCTGGCACTTGTGGTTATGCCAGAACATTCCTCCTCCCCCCCCCCCCCCCCAAAGATATGGACCGTCGTCAGTAGTGGGGTGAAGAAAGTGTCACCCCAAATGTATTTGGCACTTTTCAGGAAGACAGAGAATGATCCGCCTCTAAACTTACATGCATCTGCATCTGCGTTAAAGGATAACAGAGAGTGGATGGGGTGATGGATTGAGATGGAGCTGTAATGAGGTACGATTTAATGGTAGACTGATGATGCCTTCTAGAGAGAGAGAAGTTGCTGCAGGTCAATTTTCCCGCTGTTCTGTCAGGATCCATCAGTCGCATGACATAGCCTGCGTTGGACTTGCATACAATCACGTGTTCTGTATGTGATTTAGAGCATTGTCTACTTGCGATCATTAACGGCAAACCTCTCGGTCATTCGAGGACTTCCATCTCATGTGTGATGAAACATGACACATTCCTCTAAACGAAATATAATTTATGTGATGTACTCCATCCCCCTGTCGCATCTTGGGTGTAATGTTAAGACTTCAACTTAATAACCAAGATGATTCTAAGTTAGCGATAAGTGTTTGTGAGGCACTGCAATCCCCGTGTACACATCTGGCTGACAGATGTGCCTTTTACAGAGTTAGTGGCGGAATGACTTGTAATTTCACTTGTTGGATGCAGCTGCTACGCGTTTATCTGTTTCCTTGTAAGAGGTATTCTCCATTGCTAATGATCATTTTATATAGGACTGGTGCATGCGTAGAACAATATCTGAACCATGATTGGATTTGAACGGTGGGTGCTATACATCTCTGTAAAGCTATACTGTGCTCGTATAACACACAGCCGATTTTTTAAGGAAGTAGCTTTTTCGTTATACGGTTTGATAACATAGTTTATTGCAGAGAGACTGGGAAGAAAGATAGGTGTCATGCGCTTGAAATATATTTCTTACATTGGAATATTAACAGCGCTAAGTTGAGTCGCATAGTGCCCAGAGCCATTAACAGCGCTGCATTTCATACAACTGATAGCTCGGAAACTCAAGTGATCTAACATTATAGCCTGTTTTAAGTGCGGAAGGTTGTTGCCTTAGGAGTGCGTGTGTTTAAGCTCTCTTACCAGTACCTTCCAGGTACTGAACCTAGACTCTGTAACAATACTTTAAAATTGATAGCTTGGTTGAGCTGCATAAAAATGCTTCAAACTCCATCCGTCTGGAGCTCAATCACGCATAAAAATCAACCATTTCTTGTTCTTATTAACTGTCTCGTACTACATCACAACACTTTCAAATCTGTTGCTACACATTGATAAGGAGTGAAAACCTCCTGGACATGGGCACATCTTGGGACATCTTGTGCACTTCTGAGGACTCGGCAAGCTCCATTCATTCACGAGACATGGAATGCAGAGGTCTACTTCTGGTCAGCTGCAGATTAAATCGGTAACGGCACTGCAGGGGGGTTGGTCAATGAGAGTGTGAGGGGGTCTTTCAGTCTCTAATTTTATCCTAAGACTGTGAGAATGCTCTGTGACTCCCATCAGCATAAAGAGATAAATCGTAAATTAAGCACTATGCTCGAGGTGTTAGAAATATGTAGAGCACCGATGTATGTGTTCGACAATTAACAATGAATGGGCGTACTGCACAGTCATCTATTTACATTCGCAATGATACTCGCAAAGTGGAGAAGGGGTTGTTTAGCTATGATACTGAAACTGGTAAACATGCTGTCGCTTGATTGGTCGGTGCTGATATTACTGTAAATTTGCTAAAATTGTTCGCACTATCAGCTGTGATGGTTATTATTTCAGTGTATCGATGGTGTCTTTTCCATCCGATCCGTCCACTGGCATGCTGTTGGTTACGACATAATGATTGACTGACAATGCTTGTTTGAGTTGGAGAAGGAGTCTGTAGAGCTTGTCAATCACCTTTGGACTGTAGTTTGGAAACTTTCCACAATGCCTCAAAACTCTTCCAGTTTCCTTATGTTGTAACTGACTTTTATTTAAAATCATCCACTGTGTGTGTGGTGTGTTATGGTAGCAGTAGTAACAACATGATTTTACAACGTGCAACGTCTAGTTTTCTGCAAGAGGCCATGGATCAGAACTTGTTAATAGCAGTTTAGAACCTGGCACAAACCTCAAAGTCGAGGCAGAAAAAAAAAATAGTATGGCAGTGTACAAAGCGTGTTACAGCAGAAAAAAAATGATGTTTGAAACAACGAGACGGGTCATAGGGAGCGTCCCTTACGACTTACAGTATAGTCCACGGGATACTATCATCCTCCTACAGTAAAGGTGATGAAACTTTAAACTGGTCTGTGCAGTTAATCAATACCTGTATATTTAATAGGATCATCACATGTGCACAATGCCGGCGTGCATGTAGTATATGTTTTCGATATATGAGTGGAGAGAGACGCAGTAAAAACCTCATCAAGTTCTCTATCAGATGAAATTAGTGGAGCTTTTATAGTTCGTAATTTTTCTCTGTTGGGTGGTACAGAATAACAAAGATATCTTGTTGGGGAGATAGATGTGACTGAGTGCGGATCTGTAGTACTTGTATGTAGTTTGGGAATGCACCACAGTGCAGTAGCAAAAATCCTCATCCTTCTCCCAGTTCCAGTTTCCACCAAATGCTCAAAACACAGTCCTGACGCAGCAACGCAGCTTAGCCTGTTTCTACATGGGTTGCAGAAGGTGGCAGAAGTAGTTTTCTCAGACTCCTCCTCAGTTACGACTTAAATTGGAACGATCACATGCACAAAGGTGGAGAAATGGCAGCGAGGCAAGATGTGTAGGGACTACATAAAAAGAGGCTAGAATTTTACTGTAGCAGATAGTTTCGAGAAAGGTGACGTGTTTCGAGATATGAGAGTGCCCGAAATATGATTCATTAGTGGCTGTAATCAATAAATCACTTCTCCATAGGATTCAACAAAGGGATGTGTTTGAAGGGAAAGACTTGGTTCCAAATCCCGGACAGCATTTCTACAGAAAGCGTAGCACTAGAGATCTGAAACGCTAGAGTACATTTCTTATGAGCTCAATCACCACGTCATCTACTACTGTTTGTGATCGTTCTCAATCTACCATCGCGTATAACCCAGTCAATATATCACCGAACCTCTGACATGGCATCGTTCAATCAGCACATCTACTACTGTTTGTGATCGTTCTCAGTCTACCATCACACATAACCCAGTCGATATATCACCGAACCTCTGACATGGCATCGAGGCACAATGCATTACAAATATTGGAGAAATACCTAGCGGCGGCGGCGTGAGGGATTTGCAAATACCGGTTTCATACCACACTCCTTAGCTGAAACACTTTCAAAATTCGGTAATTTTATTACGAGGTTGCACTGTCGGCGACGTGTAACCGCACTGTCGGTCTGATACTATACACTCCGGCAATCAATGTCTATATTCAGTGTCATGGTATTTGTCTGGAAAAAAACCACGTCATTCAGGGGCAATGACATTCCTCGGTTTATAAAGTGGGTATAGCTTTTAACATGGATACTAGTACGCACCTGCCGAACCAAGACCGTTTGTGATGGTAATATGTTTGTGTTTTGTAACACGCTATTGTTTGTAAAATAATTATGCCTCTCTTTCTAGGAAACTGTAGTACCACTTGCAAGAAAACTTGTGAGACACATTGATTTTCGGTCAGTATAATTTCGTTTTGCCGGCAATCGGTCATTGAGGAATTATTATACTGTACTTAGTAGTAGGGCATGTGTGATACGTTCGCCTTGATCATCAGGCTTATGGAGTACGTCTTTGTGTTCCGACATGTGCGAAAGAAATGACTATGTCCAGTCTTAAGGAAGGTATGGATTTGACGTGTACTTTATTTATTTTTCCCGGGAAAATCACTCTTAAGTAGTGCGAACACACAAATAAGAAAAGTTAATGGTTTAAATTAATATACAAAGCATTCACCTATAATATTGGTCTCAAAGATTAATATGCTGGAAGAGAAGCTAAGCTTCCACATATAATGTTGATCTTTTTTGCGCTTGTTGCACTTCAAGATACAACACACAAATGTGCCAGCAAAATTTTTAATAATGACATAAATGTCTGATCTTATGGGCTCGAAATTCTACTAAATGGTTGTCCTCAAAGAGCTGATTTTTAAATGAGAGTCAAACGCTTTGTGATTTAAGAAATTCATCGTACGTTCTCGCGCATAGCTCATCTTACGTAAAAGGAAATCTCCTTCAAATGTAACACTTTTCAAACCACCATTCGCAATATTTTCCTGCGACCTGTTAGAAATAGGTTCGTTTCAGCAGTTGCAAGAGAGCACCAGATAACAAGCGTAACCGCGCCTGCGCAGCTACGATGTTGCAGGAAGCCCATATGGTCGTACGTGTAAAACATTAAAAAATCTTACATTATGTCATAAAAGAAACAAGACATCAGAGGATACTTCAAGAGCGTCGGAATTTCGTGAACCATACTAAAACACATTATTCAGCTTAAAATGCACATTCGATTGCAAATTTTCTTGGAGTACCAGTACTGTATTATCTCATGTTTGGTTCTTTATTATGACATAATGCCATACGTGCACTTGAAATGCAGCAAACAGTTGAAACTAGTTAATAGTGTGAAATTAAACACTTCGTTTCAAATAAATTGACTGCCTCAACAGAAAAGATTAATGAAACCCAAATCTCTTTAGCAAACCAGCCAAAATAATTTCATTGTTCTGTAAGGAGATTAATGTTCGACTGTCAGAAAGGTGGAAATAAAATCTAAAACTACTACCATATTTTAGCCTTCCGTAATTATGCGAACGTATTTTAATTCATTTGATAGCTCCCCGCCACAAAAATCCGTTTTGTTATCATTTAACGTGAGAGCAATAAACGAAGAGGAAACAACAAAATCACTACACGGTCACGTGGAGACGACCCACCTCCCCACCACAACTCAGA
This sequence comes from Schistocerca cancellata, assembly GCF_023864275.1. Lineage (NCBI taxonomy): Eukaryota > Metazoa > Arthropoda > Insecta > Orthoptera > Acrididae > Schistocerca > Schistocerca cancellata. The sequence goes on along the minus strand of NC_064626.1, from coordinate 296,128,116 downwards.
CTGCTCTGTGCATCAGCCCCAGATTTACTAATTTCCGAAACGGGGCAATATTAAGTAGTGGCGCCCAGCCACACATCTGTAATGAGAAGCGGGAGAAGGTACTACTCATACGCGACTCAACTGCGATGCGCAAGAGCCCGCCCGCAACGCCTCAAATGAATCTAATTTAAACAGTTGTCACGCCACGCTTATCGGAGGCAATTTGTTGTTACAAAGCATTGCATAGTCTTCCTAAAGCCTTTGACACACTTTGCTGTTGGCAGACACTTGTATGAGCACTGTTTTATTGTTGTATACGGCGCATTTCCTTGGCAACTTTAGTTTTATTTTCTTTCTTTTTCTTTTCCTCCTGTTCATGTCTTGTTGTTCCAGTATTATTCTGCAGTAGTGGGATACAGTAATAACCTTTGTTAGAGTATTGGTTCTTACCAGTCAAAATCACATAAATTTAACTGAAAACTAAAACAATGAAAAATTCCCGGAATTCTAAACAATTCCTGGGTTTTTCCTGGTTTTCACCCGGATGAAAAAATTCCCGGGTTTTTCCCGGATCTCCCGGTTGTCCTGGGTCGTATACACCCTGTATAAGAGGATTAGTTGCCGAAGAAAGAACTCAAGGACAGAAACGAGGACGTCGTTCAACTTCTGATGACGAGGAACACTTGAAAACTTCTGATGACGAGGAACACTTGAATGGAAAGTTGCACATTATCAACAAGCTTCTTGGGAACAAGCATAAGGATTGTGCAGTGTGCTCAGACAGAAAAAAGAAAGGTGGCAGGCGTGAAACTGTGTATTACTGCGAAACATGCTCACAAAATCCAGCTCTCCACCCTGAAGAGTTTCAAAAAATACCACACAATGGAAAGTTTTCTACTGTAAAAGCTTACGTAAATATATGAATGAAAGCACACATTTTGTTTTAATGTATACCCCAATTGTTGGCCAGCGGCCACATTGTTTCCACAAAGAGATCCGCATAAATCTCTGTGGTGCACTGCCGCCCAGGCGGCGGCAATTTAAATAAGAGCGCACGGAGCCATCCTGTATCTGCCTTACGGAGTGCAAAGGGTTAAGCCGCAAATTTTCTTCCTTCCAGGAGCAATGAGTTAACATTCAAAGGGCAATTATCAGCTAATGAGTACTCTTAATTAAAGACAACACAGTATTACTACGAATTTAGGAATGTTAGTGTATCTCAGGTTCTATTAAGCATACTTTTTTATCATGGCAGCTTCAATTACTATCCACTAATGTTCCTTGAAAGTGAAAAATTGTTGTGCTAAGAGAAGGTCATTAAAATGCATTTTATTGCAAACACAATTTGTCATTAAAAGTGTAAAACATTTGTTTTGGTACCATTTAGGATTACAGAAACACATGCTGCACTGTCAATTCACAAGAAATTACACCATTCTGTTCAAAATTTATAGTTTAGTAGTGAACTTAGCGTACATCATAAACCGTTAACCTCATGTATTCAAACACTGTCCGAGTCGTTGGAAACATTCAATATCATTCTGCCACATGATGTGAATAAAAGAGATGGCAGAGTGACTCCAGTTCAATCGCTGTATTGCATACAAATATTACAAAATGGATTTGTTGGAAGAATTTGTATTTGTACCACAAGAACTGCAAGCTTTCTGGAACTTTCTCCACAGGTACACTTACTGCATCAAAGTATTGACAAAATTTACACTACAAGATAAAATACCTTTCTAAGAAACAAGTAATATACTTCAATCATTATGTTTCTGCACAGAATAAACTACTGCAACCTGAAACAAAAACCACTGACACTATATCAGTGTAATTAACACTGAGTAAATGTTTGTTGAAGCCCATGTGAGGTTCTAGCACCACCCACAACTGAAGTTATTTAAGTAGCAAGCAGCCAGTAATGACAGTTGCAACTGCAGTTAAGTCATTCTTCATTTGGCTGCAAAAGAAATTACTGGGTGTAAGAGAAGATTCTAGAGGGTCCATTTAAACTCAGAAAAAAAGATTATAAAAAAACAATTACATTGACTGAAGTGATATTTATTCATTATTATACGAAGTAAAAGCTTGCAAAACAAATGTTCTTATTTGGCAACAACAATTAATGGCTACTCACCACACAGAGGTGCTTCAGCAGTCTTTTTCACTGTACCTGTCTGTGACACATTGCCTCCTCTATGTGGTGAGCAGCAATCTATCCTTTCCATATTGTTGTTGTTTCATCTTGGACTTTTCTTGTTTGATGCATTTTGCTACTGTCACTATTATGAAGTAGCCATAACAACAAGCTATACTTCTTCTTGAAATTTGACAGTTCTGTGAGACATAGAAGGAAACACATGTTTCAGAAATTTACTCATATTCTCATGTGCAGCTACAGAATAAACCACACCCACCCACCCACCCACCCACCCACCCACACACCCACACACACACACACACACACACACACACACACACACACACACCCACACACACAGACATTACATGAAACAGCAATGTAAATAGTTACACTTGAAAATGGGAACAAATTTCAAGAAGTGCATCATGCTAGATATTATAGTCATTGTTTCCCAATTATTTTATTATTAAACTACACAAGCATTAATAATGCAAAGACACATCATGGAGATAGTTTCAACAGAAGTTGTTCAAAAGCTTGACAATAACCCGAGATTTCTCGAGCTGTGATGTAAACTTCTTAAGCGGTTTCAATTGTGCTTGCACACCACATACATGTGTAATAGTAAGATCTACAAGAGCAAAGATAAGGTCATTGCCGTATGTCCAAGAAACTGGACTCATTTTATAGAGATTAGTATGATAATAACCTCTAAGTTGGGTTTCTGTAGTTAATCTACAAAAACCTCACAAATGAAGTTATCACACAGCTAAATAAAATACCTATACCAATGGCATTTTCAGTAACCTTTGCAAGGCATTAGATCTCTTTGTTAATATATAACTTGGCTGAATCAGTATCCCTGATAATGAACTGACAAATTACAGAATGAATTAAAATAACAAAATACGAATGGGAAACTACAATGTTGTGGTGTGATGGCCTCCTCCCTCCCTTAAGTCCACAACACAAAGCAGATGGTCAAATTAAGGAATAAGAACAAATTGACACATACGTATAATATAGCAGAGACAATAAATAGCTATTCAGAAACATTATATTGGCTGCTATTAACATAACCATACTCATTAAGGGCCACAAATCAGAAATGCCAACTGTAACTCATGGCAAACAAAATCGCTCTTAACCTTACGAAACCAAAAAAGGTTCCAGAATTCATATAACATGTAATGCAGCACTAGTGTGGGTCAGTACCCATGAGAAAGAAGCTTGTAAGCACATATGTACTACAAGCTGAAATAATAGTCACGCACTATCATTTTCAGAACTCATGTAACATTTACAGCTAATATAATTTCTGCACTGAAGGGAAAAATCAACTACACCTAAATCAAGGAGTTTTGTTGTCTATATCGGATGAACACCACTGCCACATCATGTTTACTTCCTCTTTTCCACCCAGAATGTCGCATCTCCTGTACAATGCCTATGAAGTGTTTGGCGCAACCACACATTCTGCCCCAGTACTGACACCTGCACTGTGAACCTTGTCTGCGAATAATCAATAATCTGCAAGCCAAACCCACCAAGCTGTGTATCTCAAGCAATTATCTGCCGGTGCTGGTACTGTGGAACAATGGGAGCACAACTACCTAGATTCTTATGGGCCATTTCCAGGCTCCATGTGACTGATTGTGACTGATTCATTTTCTCACTTCCCTTTCATGTTCTGCATGTCCCAGGTCACTTCTACTGTTACTAGCAGGAAGTTGGAAAAAATCCTCATTTTTCAAGGCACCTCAAACATATCACTTTCAGATAATGTAACTGCATTCACCTCCCTTGAATCCAACATTTTTATGCCCGTAACACAATTCAATGCTTTTGTCTTGGGACCACGGCTTTAAAATCATTCAACAATTGATTAACAGTTCATCATTTACATACAATGCACTCATCAGAGGATGAACAAAGTGTTCAAAACCAATAACAATAAGAAACAATAAGCAACTCTGACACCACAAGGAACCACTGTGCACAGTGACTGTATATTATTATAAAGAAAGATAGGAATACAGCACTGTTTATTATTCTCACTTATCAAGATTTCACCTATAAATAGCCACCTTCAGTGCATGTAGGTGAGTTGTAATAAAACAAACTCCCAGCAGTACATATCACCATTCGACTTTATAGATGTACAGCAGTAAGAAATTGAGTTGCTTGGTCAGTTTCCTACTGCCTGTGCGTATATGTAGTGGTCATTGACATGTATTGCTGGGAGTTTGCTGTGTTATAACTCTCTCAAATGCACTGAAGATGGCTATTTATAGCTGAAATCTGAATATGCAAGGATAATAAAAAAACCATTCATATTGTGACTGCCTGCGGTATTCCTATCTTCCTTGTAAGAAACAATAAATTGTGTTGAAGAGAGTTATCATCCAGTTAATGGTTGGTAGCTGGTTTTCTAACATATCTTATTTTACAACCAGGGAATGCTCTTTAATGCCGTCTACTGACAAAATAATTTTCTGATCAGGTACAACATTATAAGCAGCAACTACAGAAGATAAAAAATCTATTTATGCAACTCACCTTCTGCCAATGAGTGATGTCTATCAGTACAGATTCAAATCTCCACAGCTTAGAAAAGGAACAATAGCACGGTTAACTTCAGTGAGAGACCTGAAGTCACAATCTGTTTGTGTAAGTAATGGATTTAGCATAGTTGGTTTGTAGCCTTCAGGTGGTGTGTAGTTCCTGCACAGTATGTAAGCCTCTGTAATGGAAATTTTAATAAGTGAAAGAAAATTTACTTTGTTTAGTGATACAACTGTCACAATATATTAATAATACTATTAATAACAATAATAAAAAGGTGCCATCTTAGCTCGCTATGCCTTAGAGGAAAGTATGTCTGGATAGTAAAAATATACACAATTTTAAATAGTTAGTTCTCACACTAAATCATTAACTTACAGACCCACTGTGTCAGGAAATATTACTGATGTATTTCGGTCCACTTTAATAACAGGTAAATAGTTTTTCTTGGCACCTTTTTGGAGGACATTTCTCAGGATTTCCCCTGTTCGGCGGTTTATCAAACTGTTCCACCACATATTTCCATGTCTCAAATACCTTGAAATAATGTACTGATACTTACACATTTCAATCTCGTCAGAAACTGTGTGTCATTCACATATAAAATTTCATTTGAAGTACTTCTTCAGTTACTTTTTAAGCAATGTTTCTCAGATATTGGGCCATGAAGAAGTTGAATACCCACTAGAATAAATGGATCTCAATGGACAGTAGATGGTGCCCGCTAGAATAAATGGATTTCAGTGGATGATAGACGGCATTGATTGTGCCACTGTTTCGCCACATGAACACATCGGCCCTCCCAAAAGGAGAAAGGGTCGGGGTAGTTCATCAAGATGAGTGAGGACCCCACTATCAAGAGGCTCATGGTGTGGTAAGTACACAGAGCACACTGTGATGTCAACATGGGCCACTATCTGAACAGCAACTGCTTTTAGTGTTGTCAAGGGAATAGGTGAGGAGTGAAAAGTGTCCCTTGCGAACATTGCAACCCCACCTTTTGCCCTGTCACCAGTAAGGTCATCATTTCTATAAAGGTGATGACCTCCAAGTACAGGTGTGTCAGTCTCTTTAAAATGGGTCTCTTGAAGGCAGAGGCAAAAGGGTCTGACCTGTACAAGAAGTCTCAGTTCCACCAGATGAGTCCTGTATCCATTTACAGGGTGGCGCACGAAATGTGTTACCATTTTGTTTTTGAATATAAACTTTATTGTCAATACAATCTGAAAGGAACATATACTACAATGAAGAGCCATCCATGGAGATTTGTTCTAACTCAGCACATGCTCAAAATGTCCACCATTTCGTTTCCTAACTTCCTTCAAACGAACACTGAAGTTAGTGATTACCCTACGACACATGTCTTCCATAATTTCACTGCAAGCTTGAAGAATAAGTCTTCTGAGCTCCATTAAATCACATGGACGTTTCGGGAAAATTTTTTCCTTTAGGTACTCCCAAAGAAAAAAGTCACATGGATTGAGGTCTGGACTATTGAGGGGGCCAGTTTTGTCCATCATTGAAGCGACCTGGAAACCTGAGTGAAATGATCCGCATGTCAAAATGCTCATGTAAAAACTCCAACACAGTGTTTGCAGTATGTGGCCTTGCTCCATCTTTATGAACTACTGCGTGTTGAAGGGCAAGGCAGTAGCAAGAAACTGTGGAATGAAGCTATTGCAAAGCTTGCTCAAATAACACTCGTTGTGCATAGTTTCTTCAAAGAAAAAGGGTCCAATAAGTCCGTGACTGAAAATTTCTGCCCACGCTGTAATCCTCAGAGCATAATGTTGTCGTTCATGAAGCACTTGTGGGTTTTCAGTGGCCCAAAAGTGTACATTTTGTTTGTTAACCACACCATCTAAATGAAAATGCGCCTCGTCTGAAAACCAAACGTTGTTGAGATTTTCTTCCCTGTCCTCCGCCCACTGAGCAAACAGTAGTCTCTGCTGCTTGTGTTCTTCAGTGAGCTTCTGTGCACAGGTCATCTTGTAAGGGTACATATGGAGGTCACTTTTAAGAATGCATTGAATGGAGCATCTGGATATTCCCAGTTGCACTGCTGCCTTTCTACACGATTTCCCGGGACTTCTCTGTACAGCAACTAGTACCGCTTCAATATTCTCTGGTGAACGAAGTCGCTTTGCTTCCAATACTGTTCCTTCCTGTACAAATTTATCGTATAACCTGTGGATGGTCTTCTTGCAAGGGACCCATTGTGTGTTAAACTGTTGTCGAAAACACCTCTGAGTCACAACAAGGCTTTTCGTTTCATGAAAAAGTAACACAATTGCCGATCGTTGCTGTGTCGTCAGTCTTCCATTATCAGCCATTGCTGCTTACTAGTCTCCTAGCGGCAGTATCATGAATTACACGTCATTTCGTAACTCATTTGTTTTTCCAAGCTCTGCCGGTACTGCTGTAGAGATCCCAGCGGGATATCTAATGTGCATCGTAAATTGTGAAAGAAACAATTGGTAACACATTTTGTGTGCCACCCTGTATATTCCACTGAAGTATGGGAGCTATTTCACCAATGTGGACTTGATTTACCCCTGTCTTTGTGCGAAGGTGGTGAGGGGCTTGTAGAGTGAGGCGGGGTTTTGGGGCTGACTGTGTCTGGTGATGAGGCATCGAAATCCATGATGTCCTCAACATCAGTCAGACATGCCAGAATGACATCTGATGGCGCCCGGGTCAGCTTTCAACCCGAATGTTGGGATCCTTTCCCTGCTCCCTTTCCCATCAAGGATGAGGAGTAAAGGGGGCTGTGAGAGCCACTTTTCTTCGAAGAAACTTGGCATTGAGGGACACTCTGCTATTGCGGTGCCTTTGGGCTGTACACTGTGGAAGCATTATTGGTCTCTTCCATTGTAGCTGTTTGAATCGCTATGTCTTTCACTTTACTTTGGCACATATAGGTGCAAGTACAGGTGTTAGAGATGGATAAGGTAACACTGGACGTCGTCTGAGTCAAAGCGTCAACCTTAGTAACAGGTTCCTGCACTGACAAAGCATAAGAAGTGGCAAAGACAGTGGGTTTCATTGCCTGATAGTCCGTTTTGGTTTCTGCATCAGGGATCTGCTTGGTCACTTTGATTTCCTGAATTTTACGTTCCTCTGAAAAAACAGGGCAGGCTCGGCTCCCGACTGGATAGCTTCCAGAGCTGTTAATAAAGACTGCTGGAGATGGACAGTCCATCCCAGCTTCATGGGCTGCCTTTTCACACTTCCCACAAGTCGCTTCGTCTCTGCAACTCAGCATTCTATGGCCAAAACGCTGACATTTGAAGCATCGCATAAGGTTAGGTACATAGGGCCGAACCCTAAGTCGGAGGAAACCTGCCATGATGTGTTCAGGTAACATTGGAGAATTGAAAGTCACAATAAAAGTGACAGTCTTCTCAGTCTCTCCATTGTTCTTGCGTGTTCTTTGTTCGACATCTGTGATTCCCTGTGGTGCCCATTCTTGTTTGAGTTCAGCAACGTCTACATCCCTAATATCATGGCAGGTCATCACACATTTGCTGGAGTTAAGGGAGTTACACAACTCAACAATGATGTCATACTCACCCAATTTCTGTGACTTCTTAAGGAGTTCCACCTGTTTTGCCCGGTTAGTCTCAACAAGCAAGGAACCATTGCGCAACCGCTTATAGACTTTAGGGTACCAGCCAGCCCTTCTAAGCCTTTATGGATATAGGAGGGGGACACTTTTTCAAATGACCCCTCCTTCCTCTTGATCACTACAAAGACACTGTGATTCATGACTCCTGGAGCTCCATTACTGACAACAAGTTGATTATCAGGATGACTAGCCTCCCTCATTCTTTTTGATGAATGGGTGTGAAACCTCCCAGGCGGTACACCCTTTCTGCTGGGAGGAGAAGAACAAGATTTCTAGGGTTTCATCTCGGTCCCATGAGCAGTTAGGAAAATAAGGTTCCACTCAGACAGAGCTCCGCATGCCTAAGTAAGCCTTATACAACTGAGGTGCGACAGGTTCCCCAGAGATTGCTTGCTAATGACTGCTCCACCTCAACGGCCATGCATCTCATCATCGCGCAGCTCACCTTGAGACTGAGGTTTTTTTTTTATAGAGGTTTACTCCATCCTTGTAATCCGGGCATTCCCTGTGATATACAACATTCCACTGCTGCGCCGCATGGTGGTTGCTGAAGCATGCCCAGACCTTACAGTGTCAGGGTACTGGCAGCGCTTACCAGTCCGCAGCTCAGGAACCCCTGGGGGCAAATGAAAAGGGTTTAATTAAGGTTCTAAGAGAATAACTTTACTATTACACCTGTTACTGGTTGCCTTGGAAGAGCTTGAGATCTGCCATCACAAATATACCTACAGTTACAGCTATTGCTGCTCCACAATTCCACAGTGCTCCTACAGACATGTGCGTGTCTTAGTAATCCTCATGTCTGCATATATCCATGTGGTGTGCATTATTTATTTATTTGTTGTTTGTTGTTGTGGTCTTCAGTCCTGAGACTGGTTTGATGCAGCTCTCCATTCTACCCTATTCTGTGCAAGCTTCTTCATCTCCCAGTACTTACTGCAACCTACATCCTTCTGAATCTGCTTGGTGTATTCATCTCTTGGTCTCCCACTATTTATTTATTTCTTATTTTATAGTTTCTCTTAATTATATTTTTTTCATACCTATCATCCTCTATTATGTAGGTTGACACTTCTCGTTAGTCTTATACTTTCCTTTTTGGATCTATTGGTATTATTTTGACATTCAGAGCACCCACCTGATCTTAAAGGCAGAAAGTTGAGTAGTTTTTTAGAGATTCTATGTGCAATAAAAGTAACTGTAGTCCATAACCTCTGATGATTTACAACTGTCTGCAAATCACAGTCTAAGTAATTGGAGCAACTGGAAATGGGGGCAACTGAAAACAATATGATCAGTGGAAACTTTCTCTTCACATTCACAGATAACTGTGTGCATGACATACTTATCAGGAATATTTATTTATTTATAGTCCCTGGCACCTTGTGGTGTACAATGTACAAAGATATAGGACATGGTTTACAGTAGCTGTGTGGCGACTGTTTCATTTTTTATAAGACATAAAACAAACGGTATTAAAGTGAAATATTTCCAAATATAGGTGAAATAATGAAAAGATCGTATGGCATTTATTGGCCGGGATATCCTCTTAAGGATTCGGCCGCCGTATCTCAAGTCTTTTTAGTTGACACCACTTTGGCGACTTGCATGTCAATGATGAAAATGATAATGAAGGACAAACAACACCCAGTCCCCTGCCGGGAATCAAACCCGGGCCCTCTTGCATGGTAGGCGGTAATGCTAGTGCTGCGCTATGGAGGCAGACTCCAAATATAGATCACAGCCTGTTAAAACATGCAGCATACCTCAAATAGGGTACAGCATACCTCCAATAGTGTTAATGTCACACACACACACACACACACACACACACACACACACACACACACACACACACACAGCCTGTTCTTAATGCTTGGGAATATGCTACAGACCTGCCTTTGGTGTCTTATGGTACTTTTATTGTCCCATTGAGGCTGCCATCCATCTAACCTCCACACTTGTAAGTGTCTTTTATTAGAAATACGAGCTCTGTGATCTCATACACTCAATCACACTGTTAGTACACCAACCAATACAATGCTGTCCTGTAGCATATCATGATACCCTTTGGGCATATCCCAAGAATCATTAGCAGACCACCGACAGGCGTTGTGCGAAAGGTACCTGTTATCCACAGGAGAATGCTCCAATACATTTGTTACAGCACTATAACAGCAATTCACAAATAAGGAATGCCTTCCACGATTGAAACATTTAAGGAAGTTAAAGTTCTTTTCAAATCTCATTGCATGAGTTAGTTACTGTGATTCAATAATATCCTTCAACAAGGGATATAAAAAACTAATAGTGACATTTTAATCCATTGTGTGTAATGAACTTCACCCACTCTGTCATGAGGCAGTACTAATAATGGGACAATCCATCATCAAGGGGAAGGAGTAATCATCAGTGAAGTGAGCAATAAAGACAAATAATGTTAAAAAGAAAACGCTTGCCAATATTCTGCAAAATTATATTTATTTGATCAAGAACTGGCTTTTGACTTCTCAGGCCATCTTCAGGTGACAACTGGATGTTACAAACTCAGATAACATGGCATGCATCTTACACAGATATTATTTACACAGATGACACAAAAATGTTAACACGTAGTGTTTACACAGGAAAGTATCAAATTTCATGTCACACACAAAAATATGTACATTAATTAAAAAAAGAAACAGTGGTACTTCTTTGGAGATACATTTAACAAGTGATGAAAAATAATTTAGAATTTAAACAGTAGGAACATCAGGTTGGAATACCAAATATGTTAGAAAAAGAGTAGACTGCTACTGACCTTAAGGATGACATGTAGAGTTGCAGATAGGCACAACAAAAAGACTGTTACACATTTAACTTTCAGGTAAAGCATTCTCCAGAGGGGGGGAAAAAAAGAAATAAACATGACACACATTCATACAAACAAGCATACCTCATGCACACATGACCACTATATTCAGCAGCTCAGACCAAGCTCTGGTCCAAGCAGCCAGAGAGGGTGGCCACGTGTGCATGAGGTGTGCTTGCTTGTGTGAAAATGTGTGTGTGTGTATGAAGCTAAATGTATAACAGTCTTTTCGTTGTGCCCACCTGCAACTCAATTAAGAATTTATAGTTTCAATCTATTATTAGTAACCAAAACTTAACTTACAAGAAAACTAAGTTTGATTATTTAACACTAAGCTGGCATTCTGTGATTTCTGTTTGTTGATTTCCAGTATTTCCAGCAGGATCATCTTTCTACTTTTGTTTACAGAATGCAATGTTTCACATTCTACACTCCTGGAAATGGAAAAAAGAACACATTGACACCGGTGTGTCAGACCCACCATACTTGCTCCGGACACTGCGAGAGGGCTGTACAAGCAATGATCACACGCACGGCACAGCGGACACACCAGGAACCGCGGTGTTGGCCGTCGAATGGCGCTAGCTGCGCAGCATTTGTGCACCGCTGCCGTCAGTGTCAGCCAGTTTGCCGTGGCATACGGAGCTCCATCGCAGTCTTTAACACTGGTAGCATGCCGCGACAGCGTGGACGTGAACCGTATGTGCAGTTGACGGACTTTGAGTGAGGGCGTATAGTGGGCATGCGGGAGGCCGGGTGGACGTACCGCCGAATTGCTCAACACGTGGGGCGTGAGGTCTCCACAGTACATCGATGTTGTCGCCAGTGGTCGGCGGAAGGTGCACGTGCCCGTCGACCTGGGACCGGACCGCAGCGATGCACGGATGCACGCCAAGACCGTAGGATCCTACGCAGTGCCGTAGGGGACCACACCGCCACTTCCCAGCAAATTAGGGACACTGTTGCTCCTGGGGTATCGGCGAGGACCATTCGCAACCGTCTCCATGAAGCTGGGCTACAGTCCCGCACACCGTTAGGCCGTCTTCCGCTCACGCCCCAACATCGTGCAGCCCGCCTCCAGTGGTGTCGCGACAGGCGTGAATGGAGGGACGAATGGAGACGTGTCGTCTTCAGCGATGAGAGTTGCTTCTGCCTTGGTGCCAATGATGGTCGTATGCGTGTTTGGCGCCGTGCAGGTGAGCGCCACAATCAGGACTGCATACGACCGAGGCACACAGGGCCAACACCCGGCATCATGGTGTGGGGAGCGATCTCCTACACTGGCCGTACACCACTGGTGATCGTCGAGGGGACACTGAATAGTGCACGGTACATCCAAACCGTCATCGAACCCATCGTTCTACCATTCCTAGACCGGCAAGGGAACTTGCTGTTCCAACAGGACAATGCACGTCCGCATGTATCCCGTGCCACCCAACGTGCTCTAGAAGGTGTAAGTCAACTACCCTGGCCAGCAAGATCTCCGGATCTGTCCCCCATTGAGCATGTTTGGGACTGGATGAAGCGTCGTCTCACGCGGTCTGCACGTCCAGTACGAACGCTGGTCCAACTGAGGCGCCAGGTGGAAATGGCATGGCAAGCCGTTCCACAGGACTACATCCAGCATCTCTACGATCGTCTCCATGGGAGAATAGCAGCCTGCATTGCTGCGAAAGGTGGATATACACTGTAATAGTGCCGACATTGTGCATGCTCTGTTGCCTGTGTCTATGTGCCTGTGGTTCTGTCAGTGTGATCATGTGATGTATCTGACCCCAGGAATGTGTCAATAAAGTTTCCCCTTCCTGGGACAATGAATTCACGGTGTTCTTATTTCAATTTCCAGGAGTGTATTAGGGAAAGACAAATAGAAACAAGGCAGATGGGTAAAAAGTAAGTAAATTGTTCACCATTTCAAAAGTAATCGCCATAACTGTGAGACAATACATTCAATGCCTTCATGAGAAAATGTTTGCAGTTACCGACAGAACCATGATTGTATCCAGGTATGCGTATCTTTGTCTGAAGCAAACTGGTGCCACGAATATCTTTTCAGGGCTTCAAAAATGTGGAATTGCATGACGAGAGATCAGGACTGTGTAAGGGCTTCCCAGAAAAATTTCTGGAGCATAGTTGAAACAACCTTGGCAACATACGGATGCATGAACAGTTTGCAAAAACTGAGATGCACCATCAAGTCCCAAGTGCATTTAATAGAGCTGGAGTCACTGTAAACTTGGTGAAGCCAGAGTTTGGAAAGAAGCAAAAAAAATTTCTCAGACGTGTGATTTTGTAAAAAGGGACTGAACCTCACCCACAAAAGATGAAGACAACTGAGAACTCCCCTGTATCGACATATCAAAACAGTTGCCATAGGATTTGCTGCGTTCTACCGTCGCTTTTCACAAGATACAGCATTTTGTCACCTTACCTATTGAAATTACTAATGGAAGACATAATAAGAACCTGGGGAGCAAAGCAATAGTAAATTTTTGAAGATATTTATTTAAACCTGTTATTAGCATCAATTCTAAACATCTGGATTTGACACAATGATTTTACATGGGATCTGGCAGCACGAAATTTAATATCAGTTACCATCTATTTCAAACTACCAGGACAATGGTAAAAGTGAGCACTGCATGAATTCCATCACCAGCAAAGCACAATACACTGTTACTAAGAGAAAGGGTTGTCCATCACTGGCATTTTAATAAGTTTCAACACTATCTGCTTCGAATACATGTCACTGTGTGCACAGATCAAATACATTATTATTTTTGATGAAATATAAACTGACACACAAGTGCCTGACAAGATGGGGACTCACACTTCAACAGTATGACTTTGAAATTGAATATTTACCAGGAAAGAGAATATTATTCCTGATTTGCACTACAATTACGTGAAAATCTAGAAGTAAATACAGGACAAGTAATGGTGAAAGAAATTTGTATGAACAACATCGAAAGTGCAGCAAGTGTGAAAAACATTAAGAAGTTACTGAGGCACATTAATGTTGAACAAGATGCAGACGAGATCTTGAAGATGATGAAAGATACCTTAGAAGTGAAGATCCACACCTATTAATGTAAGCATACTGGACGACACATACGAATTCCGATCACTGGAGATGGTGGACACCTAGCACTGCAGTAAACACATGATTTTTAAAAACTTAGCTCATAGGGTACATGCAGTGCTGGAATGTGAGCTCTCTGTCACAAAACAAACTTGGCAACTAAATAACACAAGGGATTCATGTATTATGTGACACCTGATAAACCAAGACAGTTAACAGCATTGGATTTTTTCATCCACCAACAAAAGCTAAAAAACACTTTTTGTAAGTACTGATAGAATGGTAATAGCGAAGGTGAATGGTCAACTTCAATTTACTGGGAGAAATTTAGGAAAGTGCAGCTCATTCATGAGCAAGACCACATACAGAAAACTAGTGCGATCCACTCCTGAGTACAGCCCAAGTGTTTGATATCCCCACCTGTGGAAGACATCAAGGTAATTCCAAAGCAGGCTACTAGATTTGTTACTGGTAGATTTTTATCAACACATGAGTATTACAGAGATGCCTTGTGAACTCATATGGGAATCCCTGGAGGGACGATGAGATTCTTCTCGTGGAATATTATTGAGAAAATTTGTTTTAGAGAACCAGTATTTGAAGCTAACTGCACAACAAATCTACTGCTGTCGATGTACATTTCACCTAAGGACCACAAAGATGAGGTGAGATAGTTTGTATGGTGGCATATAGATTGTTAGTTTCCCCTTGCTTTATTTGTGAGTGGAACTTGAAAGGAAATAACTAGTAGCGGTACAAGGTGCCCTGCGCCACACACCGTATGGTGGCTTGGGCAGTACATTTGTATATTAGACACTGTTGATGCAGTCTTAGAGGTTTTCTCAAAAAATGTCAATTTCTACCTGTTGCAAAAAGCTACCAGTAGGATAATGATAAAGAAATCAACATACGATTATTTCGTGCATACAAATAAGCCAGACAGTATCTTGATAGATCAACAGTTCTGATCATGTGAATGGAAATGTTTTTAGAAGAAAATAATTTCTAACAAATTCTAATCTCTGCTTATCATCCTGGATCCAATTCAACTGTGCGTGCAATTCATAAACTTGTATGATTCTGTAGAACATCTTGTGGAAATAATCATAAAAATTGGGATGAAAAAATTACCTGATTTTGAAAGTGTAGTTAACAACATGTACCATATTAGTAATGGTTTACCACCACACACTGTGTTACTTGGGATAAAAGCAAGCAGTATTTTTGCACAATGCCTTTGGTTTCTGCCTCTAAAGGAACTCCTGCCAGAAAACCTTGTGAAAATAGCATTATAAACCATGAAACAAAAAGCAGCTGAAAACAGACATGTTCAGGATAAATTAGTGTGGCCTGTTACGTATGCAGTCAGTGATTTGATCCTGGTTAAGTCTCATACCAAGTTGTTGAAGGACACGGAAGAAATCTGACAATTTCATTATTGTTACTTTTGATTAAATAGTGTAACTACCAGTAAATGGAGGCTTGGATAGAACAGAAGAGATAAGTTGGCAGAACTACAAACTAACAAATAAACGTAAATAATGTGACAGAAAGATTTTGTATTTTATCACTTACCAATACTAGAATTTCGTGAGCTGCTTGGTTTGACAACAACAACACTGGGAAAAAATATCTTCATCTGTGAATAAACCAAATCAATATCATTTCCACGGAACACCTTTGCAAGAAATGTTCCACCTGGCTTCAAGACATGTGATGTAATATTAAATGCAGCTAGCAACAACTGCGATTGAACATACTCATCAAGATCATGTAGACCAGTAACTGCAACATAAAACCACAATCATCAATCACTACCAAAATTTAGTTGTCTCATTTCCTCACCAGCAATTAATAATCACATTAGTAAAACACAAACACCTGCACCCACATATATTCATAATGACTAGACGTAACAACATTGTATGAGTGTGAATTTCTTGGAGAGTGTGTGTATAAAGCAAATGACAGCTGTCTACGACCTATACTGATACAACATTTTCAATAAAGTCAGAATCATTACAGGGGCTGCATTTCATTTTCCATTACATGTATTTAGCATTTTGAACTACCAGCAATGTTTCTCACAAATATTGGCAAAACATTTTTAGGCTATTCGCAAGCCTGAGGGATGTCATCACTTATTTATGTTGGTTGGAGCTATGTCAAGGCGAAATCCGACTGTGATTATTGGAGTGTAGGTAACAGTTTGGGTACGCTTCAAGTAAACAACTTCTAGCCTATTGTTCACCTATAAAAGTATGCATGGAAGTAGGCAGCTCTAAGAGATGTGTTCTCTGCATTGAGAGACAGAGAAAAAGTTGCATCATCATCCCTGTCTCCGCTCCATGCTTCATTTTCCAGCTGTTCCCTATCCTGGTAAATGGCAATGCTGGAGTGAGTATTGGACTGAGTCACTGTGTCTGTTTCTGGGTCTCCCTAATAAAACTTTCTTCTTGGAAAACTATTGCTATCACTTCTTAAAGTCATATTCTTTGTACTTCATTTATAACATCCACAATGAACCCTTACGTGTACCTTCACATGAAAATCACTGCCAAATGTTGTATGTGGACCCTGAAGTGCATGATACAGGCAAATGCAGCAGAATAACAATAGTGGTTAGTGTGTCAAATGGTAACTGCTCCTTGCCATTGTACATCACACCACCACCACCACCACCACCACCACCACCACCACCCATCTTTCTACATGCACACAACTTTAGGGTGAAAAAGGGTTTCTCTCTGAGTGAGACAACAAGCTCTGGATGAAGCATCCACTGAAATATGTTTTTGTTGAGTTTAGAGAATTGGGCAGATGAGATGGAAGTGAGGGGGAGATCTTGGGGACACCCAATGCAATATTAATGTAGCACTAACAAAAAAAGAAGAGGATATTTTGAACCCAGGGGGCAATATTTCAAGATCAGACTCCTCATAAAAAATAGAAAGATAACATTAATAGGTACCTGGAAATGTTTAATTTTCAAGAGATGATAGTATCTCATTCTTCAGAAAAAAATTAAGGCCTATCAGCCCATGAAGCAACATTGCAACTAGACAGCAACTCTGATGCAGTGTAATTGATGCTGATGTAACAGCACGGATTCCTTAAGCCCACTCACAGAAGTACTGCTTATCCACAATGTCATGATAAAATTAATTGGACATTCAAAGACTCTGAAGGATGTTTACATCCTCATTGATTTTAGCCTAGAGTTGCTCAAAATGTGCAGACACAGTGCACAATTACGAGTCAACTGTAGCACAATTTGAAGAATTTTGAGGGTGCAAATTAAGCTGATAGGATATTTACTGACTGCTTATACAATCAAGAGTCGCAATAATTAACCAATTTCTTGCACTAAGTGATAAGGACTTGCCTTATACGAAAGGACCCTATATGACAACAAAGCTTTCAAAGGTGCAATGGGGTCAGACATTACAAAAATAGTTTTCTTTGACCCCCCTCCCCTGTACCACACCATTCCCTTTGTATGTACATCCAGCTCCATTATTCTGTTGTATATTCCATTCAAAGAAGCAAAGAAACAAAAAATGTCTGGTTTGAAATCTTGTAGAAAATAATTGTCATTCTGAAATGTCCGGTTATATGGGTGATTTTGTTGTATTATCAACAGTGAATTTCAACTTTATAACTACACACATGTAAGTGTGTGTGTGTGTGGGGGGGAGGGGGGGGGTGTTACAGTTTTAAGTGTCAACAACACTATTTACATTAATGGAAGGTCCATTTTTTGTTTAAGATATATACATAAGCCAGCATCAGGTATTATAACTGTCGCAATCTCAGTAAAATCCACAATGGTGAACATATGTAGTACAATGCTCCATGTTCACTAAATGACTGTCATGGTGACATAGTGTCTGATGCCATTCCTGCACCTGTACTACTACTGCAAGAATGTCAACATTAACTTCAAATTGTCCCATTTGTTTGCAACACCCTGTCTTGTCTTCTCCAAGTACAGATGAACCAGATCTGCTAAGCACAGACAGACATCACCAATTTGAGAAAAAAAATTCTCTCCTCCTCATTCATTTGTAAACAATTCATGCCACTGCCATTTGCCATAAGCAGTTGTAGTTGTATATGGACCCACAGAGAACTCTGAACACCCTTCTACAGACACATCATTGCAACAAGGATTTGTGTGCAGATTTACGTTTTATTCGCATTCCAGTACACAGCATTAATCTGAAATCTTATTACAGAATGCACTTCCCACAGAGAGAATGTTCATTCTTAATTAATGCATTACATTTTGTCTTGTAAACTGTAAACTACAGCCAAAATCACACATTCTGAAAGACTATACCAGAAGAGGAACGTGATTTCTGGAGACACTTTTTTAAAGTTAGCATGCGTACAAAACATTAATTATAATTAGGCAAGCTATCGGAGACAGTGGCTCCTTCTGGAGTGGCAAAAATTTTTGAAAACAACAGACATAATATGAAATAGGATTCAGCTGGGCAAGAGAGGAGAGTTTGAAGTGTTAGAAATTGCGGGAGTGGAAAAAAGGTTGGATAAAAGATAGAAACATGGGAGAAAATCAAAGACTAAATTTAGAAAAAATCAGAAAAATTCATATGAAAATCGTGAAAACAGATAATGGTTAATAAGAGGAAATGAGTGGATGATCTATATGATACTAAAAAAAATTAGAAAAGAAAAAAGAAAAAAACAGATGAAATTTCTAAAATCGGGTAAACAGGAAGCTAAAGTCATAAAAGAAAACGTAAACTATTTAGCTTGGCAATTAAAGAGATGTAAACGCATGTGAAAGAATTACATATAAACAAGTGGAGGAGTGGGAGAGAAATAGCTGTCAACTTTGCGAATAAATCAGTGAAAGGCAATTGGGAGAAGGCCCTACAGTGTAGTAAACCATAAACTGTTGTAATCAAATTGGTAAATAACAATGGAATTGTTATATCCAAATGAAAGTGGACTCAACTATGTGCACAGAAATCAGTATTAGAAAAGATGTAAGGGCAAAGTGTTGATTAATCTTGGTGATACAGGTAAATAAACAAATGGATTAGCACTTAAGGTAGAAAACAGATGACAGTTTAAACAAGACAGATGACAACGAAGATTGGCAAGAGGATTACATAAGAAGGAATGATGACCATATGGGCAAATACAGCATCAAAAACAATCAATTTTTGACAAAATAATTTAACTGGAAGGATAAAAAAATCTACTCGCCAAGTGGCAGCAGAACGCACTAACATAAAAGACGGTAATAATTAGGCAAGCTTTCGGAGCCAGTGGCTCCCTCTTCAGGCAGCCACTCCCACAATTTCTAACACTCCAAACTGTTCTCTCTTGCCATGATGAATCCCATCTCGTATTACTTGCGTTCTTTTTGAAAATTTCTGCCTGAAGAAGGAGCCATTGGCTCCAAAAGCAGGCCTAGTTATAACCTTCTTTTATGTATGTGTTCTGCCACCACTTGGTAAGTAGATTTTTTATCTATCCAATTAAATTATTTATATCTAAAAACAAAGATGCTGTAACTTACCAAACGAAAGCATTGGTATGTTGATAGAGACAATAACAAACACAAACACACACACAAATTTCAAGCTTTCGCAACCCACGGTTGCTTCATCAGGAAAGAGGGAAGGAGAGGGAAAGACGAAAGGATATGGGTTTTAAGGGAGAGGGTAAGGAGTCATTCCAGGCCCGGGAGTGGAAAGACTTACCTTAGGGGGAAAAGGGACAGGTATACACTCTCGCGTGCGCGCGCGCGCACACACACACACACACACACACACACACACACACACACACACACACACACACACAAATCCATCAGCACATATACAGACACAAGCAGACATGTGTAAAGGCAAAGAGTTTGGGCAGAGATGTCAGTCGAAGCGGAAGTACAGAGGCAAAGATGATGTTGAATGACAGGTGAGGGATGAGTGGCGACAACTTGAAATTAGCAGAGATTGAGGCCTGGTGGATAATGGGAAGAGAGGATATATTGAAGGGCAAGTTCCCATCTCCGGAGTTCTGATAGGTTGGTGTCAGTGGGAAGTATCAAGATAACCTGGACGGTGTAACACCGTGCCAAGATGTGCTGGCCGTGCACCAAGGCATGTTTAGCCACAGGGTGATCCTCATTACCAACAAACACTGTCTGCCTGTGTCCGTTCATGCGAATGGACAATTTGTTGCTGGTCATTCCCACATAGAAAGCTTCACAATGTAGGCAGGTCAGTTTGTAAATCACGTGGGTGCTTTCACATGTGGCTCTGCCTTTGATCATGTACACCTTCCGGGTTACAGGACTGGAGTAGGTGGTGGTGGGAGGGTGCACGGGACAGGTTTTACACCGGGGGCAGTTAAAAGGGTAGGAGCCAGAGGGTAGGGAAGGTGGTTTGGGGATTTCATAGGGATGAACCAAGAGGTTACGGAGGTTAGGTGGACGACGGAAAGACACTCTTGGTGGAGTGGGGAGGATTATTTTGTCAAAATGTGATTGTTTTTATTTTTATGTTAAAACACAAATTATCTAATCTTTTGGAAAAAGGTCATACTCAAATGGAAAATAATTTAGTTCACAGTTATAGCGAACACAAAAAAAAGGACACAAAAGGAGGTGAGGAAAAAACCACAACTATCCAAAGATAATTTCTTAGGTCACTTCTTTTTCATTATGAGATGGCTAGATTGTTACTCATCATATGGTGGAGATGCAGAGTCAAAGACAGGTACAACAAAAAGACTGCTAAACAAATGAGCTGGCTAGACACATTGGTCTTTTGTGTGTGTGTGTGTGTGTGTGTGTGTGTGTGTGTGTGTGTGTGTGTGTGTGTGTGTGTGTGTGTTTGCTTAGCCGTGTATTTGTTGTGCCTGTCTGCGATTCAGTATCTTTACTAGATGTTGAGTATCAATCTATCTTTTTCATAATATTGTCATTATTCTACCCTGGATTTTCCATTGTTTGATTTCTTTCCCATTAATGATGTAGAGGATTATAACTTAGATAGACCTTGAGGAGTTGTAGAAATGAACTACTGACATGGACCTGAGGTAACTACTCTGACCACTCATTAAAAAAAATATGTCTGGAGACATTTTATTCCCATTGTCACACAGAAATAGACTGAAAGTTACAAAAGCCTAAAACATTAATTCAGAAGAAGGAGCTTATTGTTATTATTATCCCATATGAGGTCATAAGATCCTGAAATCAGCCATGCTTTCAATAACAGTTTAAAGCATGTTGACTGTTGGAAACAGCTTTTACAATATTGTATAGCATGTCAACTACAATTAACTCCAACAACGTATTTTACCTATCTTTAAGATTATATAATTAAACCCTTTACCATGTGTTGACACAAATAAATTGTTTTTCTTGGAGCTTTCCATACTCTGGAAAGTTTTTTTTCCTCACTTGTAACGACACATTTTGCTACAAACACAAAAATTATCATATATTCTTACAAAAACCAAACATGGTGGTTAAATTTAGATTTGTTTGTAGGTTATAACCATTAATGGTATAGGTATTGTTTTTACTCTTTTTGCTGCACACCTGAAAATGATAACAGTCAACCAGAAAAAATCCTTCTGAAACTGATGTCCAGTCATCTCACAGAATTAATAATTAATTAGGTATTTTTTTTCCTCTCAAAAATTAGCTTCTTTCATTAATAACATCCCTAGAGAACAAGAACTGTCGTCTTGTGGAAGCAGAGATGGAAACACCAGACCATCGAAGAAATTGCAAGCACACAATGCACTTTGCATGGAGAGATAATTACAACACCTACAGAACTCTACTTTGAACAAGGTGAAACATATTAGTCCTGGCACTTGAGAGAAAACTAGCCAGAGTTGTGTAACTGGATATAAACATAAGCAAGTAAAAATATGAGGGGCAGCTTCCTATCTAAAATAAACTTCAAAGTAAAATATTAAAATTTTCCAGTAGATTACAAATGTATTTCAGACTCAAACATAAACATGTAGCAACACTACACATACCATCTGGTGCACCATCACAAATGACAAGATCTGCTGGACATCCATCAAACTCTTTTATTATTCTTTCAGCTGTGTTGGTGTCTGTTATGTCACCCCGTATGCAGATAACACCAGGAATTGGGGCCATTGACTGCAAATCCACTGCCACTATCTTCACACTATCGTCTGCACTCTCATTTTTGGACCTTCAAAAAAAAAGTTAATAAAATATAATGAGAACTTATATTTTTTCAAATAAGAATAAATTGTTCTTCATTGGTCTTACAGTTTCAGGTGCACTGTGTAATCCATTTAGTAGCACATTCATGTACCTCATAATCAATATGTGCACCAAACAAAGATTATAAATAGCTCTGAAGAAAAGGCAGTTAACACAGCATACTTCCCCAACAAAAATACAATGATAATACATAATAGTATCTGTTCTATCCCAATGACATGTGTAGGTTGCTTATATTGTACAGAGAGTGTGCATACTAAGTACACTGCTGCTGTGACCACAATATCAAAGTTGGCACTGATCACGTCAATCTGCTGCTGTGAAAATGGAAACACCAGCACTTCATAATTTGGGTGCAGAAGGAGGAATAAGGAACTTCTATCAGTCAGAAGTTGTGTTGAAGCGACTGAAATGTCTATCATTCTGCACCACAGTCTCACAATGGTGATGAAGATTCGCCCCAACTGAGGTGAGCGTCTGCACATCTTCCATGGCCCATTCAGATGCTGTCCAGGGTACTCCAAATTGCCTGAGGCTTGTTGAATCCAGAGAATTTCTTCTGGATGCAAGGCAGTTTCAGGCATTGTGTGGGGCAATTCTGTTTCCAGCAACATTTCCATTTATCAATGGTAATGAATTCAGTGTCTGTGAGAGTCCTGATTGTGATGAGAGTGGGATGCCTCAATCTTAATCTACATCGTTCAACATTGGGAGGTCAGTGTTATCAGCAGTACCATGCTCTTCCATTTGATATCAGGAGTTGGGATTGGAGGAATATCCGATACACATAAATTAAACAAAAGAGGATCAAGGGCAGTTTCCCATGGTAAGACATTACTCAATGCTCTTTGACAGCTAGAGTCTCTTCCTGTAATTACTGTAAATGTCCTTCCAGCTAAGTTTTGTTGTCTGTCTGCATAATTCAAGTAATAATAATTTATAAAGCAGTCCATGTCTCCAGACTGTGTCATATGCTGCACTCAGATCAACAAAAGGAACTGATGTTTTCTACTTTGTTTGGTATGCTACTTCAATAACTCTCGTTAAAGATAGGACCTGGTCAGCGCAGCTCCGTCCTGGTTGGATCCAGCTTGCTCTTAGGTAGGTTCTGAAAGCTCACTGGACTAATCTGTTCGTACAGAATTCTTTCAAGGAACTTACATATAGCACTCAATAATGCAACAGGGCGATAGTTCTTAGGCTGGTCTGATGCCTTGCAGGGTTTTAGTATTGCTATGATTTTTGACTGCTTCATTTTTTGTAAGATTGAACCAGATATCATAATGTCAGGGAAGAAATCCATCAGCCATCTTTTTGTGTAGTTCCCACTGAACAGAATAAATTCTGGGTGGATTCCATCATTATCAGTACCTTAAGAGCAACAGAGATTTCAGGTATAGAGAAATTTCTTGAAAACTCAGATTGTTCATTGCTGTTCATTTTGAGCAATGGAAGTTTGAATATGATGTATTTTGTATGAGTTTTAAGCCTTGATGTTCTTGCTGTGTACAGTAAATGTGACATAAATCTATTAGCTGATGTATGGGTGTTGTAGTTTACTTTAATTTTGTTTCCATCCAACTTCCTTAGTAATTACCATGCTTCTCTACTTTATGTTTGAAAACTGAGTGATTCAACAGTATCTGTCTACCTAGTATATCTTGCTGTAAAATAAATAAATAAAATCCACAGAACAGTTGTTGGTTTCACCAGTTCACAACCAAATTGATATCTTTTAAACCTAACCTAGAGTGCTGATTATATTGCAGAACAGTTTGTTGCCATAACATACATTTCAAACAAATACTAAAAAATCTGTCAAGGCTACTGTGCCCATATTTTAAGGAAACCACAAATAATCTGTGAAGAAAACTGAATAGTTCAATATTAGCACTTGACATAAGGTGCCTCTTGTCTCACCTCTCACTGGTAATTTAAACTATCCACCCACTGGCTGTGCAAAACTGATTCATTGGCAACCCATGTGCCATAGAGGAAAAGCACCATGGCAGACACTGACCCATTTCTAGACTTTTACTATGAGGCCATTATCGTAACCACTGAGGCAACTCAGACAGTTTATAATCTGATTAAAACTAGTTGTCACTTGACTGCACAGCTTCCATCACCTATACACCAATGAGACCTGTGCTTGCAGTGGCACTGTCAGCTCCCATTGTGTTTCCACTTCTGCTGTGTTTTGCTATCCCACATATTGTGCCAGCCAGTCCTCAATGAGGCATCATAGTGAGAGATTTAGGTGACTCTTGCCTTGTGATGTGTAATGTAAGTAATGGAAAGAGAGGCATACCACAGTTTCACACCACTGAGAGACTTTCAAAAAGTAGCAGACATGTCATGATTATATACAGTCAGTTGCATGAATTCATGTGTTACTCAAGGGAATATTTTGAGAGTGGTAGGGATACAGGAGCATCTTCTGCTCCGTAGGATAAAATGGTGGAATGGTGCTGTCTACAAATCAAAGAATGCTCAGTGATAAGAATCTGTAAGGAGAAAGTCACAAAGAATCAGGGGAGTCATCTAAATTGGTGTCTCATGGAAAGAAGAGACACCTTGAGAAGAAAGTCACAAGAAGATGTGATTTGTTGCCAGATATATGCATATTATTCAAAAAAGGAGTAACCAATACTCAAAAAGGTACAAGCTACCTTTGTAGCAGGGGACAACCTGGCGATGCCACTTTCTTAGGGCATTAGCAGGGACAAATGGTGACAATATCATTTGGCATAATGAAAAATGGGTGAGTGCAGGACACAAGTTTTTTAAAAAAAAATGTTGGACAGACAATACCATCAGTGGTAGTATGGCAGGTCAGATTGGTAAGAAAAATAATAATAGTAGTACACAATGAAATTGCAAAATATTCCTTTCCTAACTGTCTGCTGTTATTCAGATCAAACAAGACCTCTGCCTAAGACGAAGTGATGAATCACAACCTTTTGTGAAATGATCTGAAGAATCTGTGCTTGAAAACTTAATGAAAAACTCTATAAATATTACTGATAATGCTACAAATCATTTAGTTATAGAATATAAGGTACCCACAAAGACAGCGAAGAAGAATAAACATTGTTTGCTGGCTAGTGAAACATAAAATACAGTTTAACAGGAACTTGACAAGGGCAGAACTGTTAGAACTTGTGTCAAAACATATGCCAAAGAACCCTGTTTACACTGTGGATGAAATAGCAAAATAAAAACACAAACATAAAAGTGCTCAGGTTGTCTCCTCACCATTGCCATTTCACAGCAATACCAAACAGATTTGGGCTCAGGTTAAACATCATATTGCTAAAGAAAATTTAAAAAATTATGTTGACTGAAGTGGAATGCTTTTTGAAGAACGCAGTTAAAAAAACTGACAACAGAAGACTGGCAAAAGATAGTGAACCCCATGAAATGAGCGATACAGGAAGCAAGGAATAATGAAGCAGTGTTACACCATGCATCAAAGACTTGATAATATCTGTCAGTTCGAGCAGTGACACCAGTAGTGCCACTGACTCTGAATTAAGGGCTGTTTTCCCATTGTTGGATTAGTGTACAGTGCTCTTTAATTAACGTCTTACTTCCATTACATCCTGTGCTCATGAATTTATTTTGATCAGTTTCTCTTTTCTGTTCTGAGACTAAGGAATAGTGTTCAGGCAGCTCCCATCATCTCCTTTTGGCAAGTCAGATTGCTTTTTAAATATATTTCATTTTTTGTAGACACTGAGAAGTTATTTCATGTGTATAATAACATTCAAGGCATGCAACCATAAGAAGGAAACTTTTCCAGATATGAAAATTTCCCCTATTTCAATAACCAACATAACAGCAGCCCAAAATTAAAATTTAGAAAAGATTTTTGATGTTGAGATACTGCTGCCAAATGAGTGCAATAATACACATAAATTTCAGAATTTTTACTTTTTTTGTGAGATAAGAGACTTTAAACTTCATATTTGTTACAAGTTAAGTATTGACACAACAGCATAAAAACACTGCTTTCAGAAGCTTGTGTACAGGAAATGTAATGCAATATGAAAAATTTAAATGATTCATAGCTGAGTGAGATATTTTGGTAATGAACAAACGAAAGTGCTGCTGTGAGATCAATAGTTTTCAACATATGAGTGAGGAAAATTTCATATGTTTCAAAAAAATTAACATAACTCTTGTCTTAATTAAAATTAAGAACAGATTTTTGACAGGCTTAGGGACACTACAGAATTTATATTTTATGTGAATTTGAGTATTTCTACTTGACTTTTCTGGATATTTCTCAATATTGTCATTATTCCATCCTAGATTTTCCACTGTTTGATTTTGCCAACTAGTTTAAATTAAATTACAGATACAGAATTATACTTATACCAAGATACTGTTCTCTCCCAATATTAATTTCATGCATGAAATTATTTGTCAGAGAAGCCACACAGCATGAAAAACAGAAGAAAACAAAGTGAATAGACATTACATAAAAGTAGTCAACATACAGACCATTTAATCAGACAAATCCATCAACGTATTAGTCACATGATGTTTTGGTAGTGGCCACTCTACAAATTAATCATAGTGTGTGAATGGAAGCAGAGTGCGGTTGGTATATGACCAGGATGCTATGTGCAGTCTGCAGAGCCTGTATACAACACATCAGAATTACTACTTACTACGTGCCTAATGTTTACTACACAATTAAAGACATGTATGGTACTGAATGAGAACAAATCTATGGGAGTAATGTATTGATGTCACAAATTTATAAGCATGCAAAATGTATCCTGATTTTTCAGTTATGTTCTGCAATGGTGTGTACAAGCAGTTCCCGCCTCCCTCAGTAATCACGGCATTTCTCTCAATAAACACCCACAGTCACTGCTCACTAACAAAGACATCATTTGGAAATGCAAAGACTATGACATGAAAATACATTTGGTAACAAAGACACTTTATATTGCACTAAAAGAAAACTGTTAGATAGTAAGATTATTCAATTGAAAATTGGTGTATTTTTGTATATGTTACTGTAAAAGTAAGATAATTATAAGTAAATACATCCAAAGATTTACCATTGTCTCCTAGTAAAAGTTCAAAATCTCTACATAGTATGGAATTTCAAACTTTTACCACACTGTGATGGTCAGTCTTAGGTTTCACCAGTTAATTCTAGGATTTACCAATCATCTTACTTTTACAGTAACATATATTCAGATTACTTTACTTTCAATTATGGCTTTCCACCTATATCATGTGGCACTTCAAAGTTCAGTAGCTTACAAAAGTATTGAGATTCAATGTTTAGCTCAAATTTACATCGGAGAGAACAGTAATCCACACAGAACATTCTGACATTGCCTATCCAAAGATTCTATATCATATTACAGCAAGCTATGGAATTTAACTATGATGCTCCTCTACTATCATTGTTAGTCACTAGAGTACTTCTTAATCATCCAAACTCATCTACTATCAATACTTATTCCCTCAAAAATGAATATATTTTACTTGTGAGTAGTACCTGTTCTATCCATTCATTGTTATCATAATTTATGTTTGCATTCCTTGTGGCAGAAACAGAATGTCTTCTTACTATCCTAAAATCATCATCATCATCATTTAAGACTGATTATGCCTTTCAGCGTTGTCTGGAGCATAGTCCCCCTTATAAAATTCTTCCATGATCCCCTATTCAGTGCTAACATTGGTGCCTCTTTTGATGTTAAGCCTATTACTTCAAAATCATTCTTAACCGAATCCAGGTACCTTCTCCTTGGTCTACTCCGACTCCTCCTACCCTCTACTGCTGAACCCATGAGTCTCTTGGGTAACCTTGCTTCTCCCATGCGTGTAACATCACCCCACCATCTAAGCCTGTTTGCCCTGACTGCTACATCTATAGAGTTCATTCCCAGTTTTTCTTTGATTTCCTCATTGTGGACACCCTCCTGCCATTGTTCCCATCTACTAGTACCTGCAATCATCCTAGCTACTTTCATATCCGTAACCTCGACCTTATTGATAAGGTAACCTGAATCCACCCAGCTTTCGCTCCCATACAACAAAGTTGGTCAAAAGATTGAACGGTGCACAGATAATTTAGTCTTGGTACTGACTTCCTTCTTGCAGAAGAGAGTAGATTGTAGCTGAGCGCTCACTGCATTAGCTTTGCTACACCTCGCTTCCAGTTCTTTCACTATGTTGGCATCCTGTGAGAATATGCATCCTAAGTACTTGAAACCGTCCACCTGTTCTAACTTTGTTCCTCCTATTTGGCACTCAATCCGTTTATCTCTCTTTCCCACTGGCATTACTTTCGTCTTGGAGATGCTAATCTTCATACCATAGTCCTTACATTTCTGATCTAGCTCTGAAATATTACTTTGCAAACTTTCAATCGAATCTGCCATCACAACTAAGTCATCCGCATATGCGAAACTGCTTATTTTGTGTTCACATATCTCAATCTCACCCAGACAGTCTATTGTTTTCAACATATGATCCATAAATAATATGAACAACAGTGGAGACAGGTTGCAGCCTTTTCTAGATCTATAAAGCATAGATACAATTCCCTGTTCCACTTGTAACACTTCTCCATTATTTGCCATAAGCTAAAGATATGGTCCTGACAACCTCTAAGAGGCCTAAACCCACACTGATTTTCATCCAATTTGTCCTCAGCTAATACTCGCACTTTGCTTTCAACAATACCTGAGAAGATTTTACCCACAACGCTGATTAAAGAGATACCTCTGTAGTTGTTACAATCTTTTCTGTTTCCATGTTTAAAGATTGGTGTGATTACTGCTTTCGTCCAGTCTGGTGGAACCTATCCCAACTCCCACGCCATTTCAATTATCCTGTGTAGCCATTTAAGACCTGACATTCCACTGTATTTGATGAGTTCTGACTTAATTTCATCCACCCCAGCTGCTTTATTGCACGGCAATCTATTGACCATTTTCTCCACTTCCTCAAATGTGATCCTACTTCCATCATCATTCCTATCCCATTGTACATCGAAATCTGAAACATTACTGATTGTATTTTCACCTACATTGAGCAACTCTTCAAGATATTCCCTCCATCTGCCCAAGGCATCAACAGGATTCACCAGCAGTTTTCCTGACCTGGTCCAAAATACTTGTCGTTTCCTTCTTACCTCCCTTTCGAAGACTGCTAATTACACTCCAGAATGGTTTTCCAGCAGCTTGACCCAAAGTCTCCAACCTGTTTCCAAAGTCTTCCCAATATTTCTTCTTGGTTGCTGCAGTTATCTGTTTGGCTTTGCTTCTTTCTTCAACATAACTTTATCTGTCTTCCTGGATTCTAGTATGTAGCCATTTTTGATACGCCTTCTTTTTCCTTTTACAGGCTGCCTTGACTGTGTCATTCAACCAAGCTGTTTGCTTCATCCTACCTTTACACAATACTGTTCCAAGACATTCTTTAGCCACTTCTAGTACTGTGTCCCTGTACCTTGTCCATTCCTTTTCCAATGACTGTAATTGACTACATTCAACTAACTGGTGCCTTTCTGAGATCACTGTTATGTACTTGTGCCTGATTTCCTTATCCTGAAGTTTCTCCAATCTTATCCTCCTACGTATGGACCTGACCTCCTGCACTTTCGGCCTCACAATACCAATTTCACTGCAGATTAAATAGTGAACAGTGTCATCAAAGAATCCCCTGAATACACGTGTGTCCCTCACAGCCTTCCTGAATTCCTGATCTGTTATTGTATAGTCAATGACAGATCTGGTTCCCCTGCCTTCCCAAGTATATCGGTGAATGTTCTTATGTTTAAAAAAGGAGTTTGTGATTACTAAGCCCACACTGGCACAGAAATCCAAGAGTTGTTTGCCGTTCCTGTTGGCCTCCATATCCTCTCCAAATTTACCCATAAACTTTTCATACCCTTCTGTTCGATTTCCAATCCTGGCATTAAAATCACCCATGAGCAGAATACTGTCCTTGTCCTTTACTCTAACAACTACATCACTGAGTGCCTCATAAAAACTATCCATCTTATCTTGATCTGTCCCTTCACAATGCGAATATACTGACACAATCCTAATTTTCTTGCTAGACACTGTCAAATCTATCCACATCAGTCGTTCATTTACATACCTTATTGCAACTACGCTGGGTTCCATTTCTTTCTGGTTGTAAAGCCCTACACCCCATTGTGGTATTCCTGCTTTGACTCCTGACAGGTACTGTGGTGTCACCGCAAGACACCACACTTGCTAGGTGGTAGCCTTTAAATCGGCCGCGGTCCGTTAGTATACGTCGGACCTGCGTGTCGCCACTATCAGTGATTGCAGACCGAGCGCCACCACACGGCAGGTCCAGAGAGACTTCCTAGCACTCGCCCCCGTTGTACAACCGGCTTTGCTAGCGATGGTTCACTGACAAAATACGCTCTCATTTGCCGAGACGATAGTTAGCATAGCCTTCAGCTACGTCATTTGCTACGACCTAGCAAGGCGCCATGTTCAGTTACTATTGATATTGTGAATAATGTACAGTCAAGAGCGACGTTCACCATTTATGGAGTGAAGTTAAGTATTCCACCAGCTACATCTGTTTTTCTAAATTCTAATTTCCTTGTCCTGTTTCAGACCTCACGCCAGCCTGCATGAGCTAAAACGCGTGCCTTTCGGCTTCCTCTAGTAACCCGGTGTTGGCTCTCCTGCAAACCCACAACAGGTACACCTTGTATTCTCCCACTTCCTCTTCTTTCTCACCCATTACCCGAATGTCACTAACAGCTAAAACGTCCAACCCCATCTTACTTGCAGCCTCTGCCAGCTCTACCTTCTTCCCAGAGTAACCCCCATGGATATTAATAGCTCCCCATCTCATTACCATTCGTTTGCCAAGTCATATCTTAGGAGTCCCTGTTTTGTCAATTAGAGGTGGAACTCCATCACCTCCAAAGGTCCGAGGCATTTTGCTCTGACTGTTGCCAGCATCATATTTAAAGTACCAGGGAAGCATGTTGCTAGCCTTACTTGCCCCGGGTCTCATTGAGTGTTACCCCTAGTGGTTGAGGGACTAACCGGTGGATTTGGTAGTCTTTGCCATCTGAGCACAAAGGTGACCATGACTCAGAATATGTCCACGATGCCCAGCCTTATTCCAAAGTAACTGGTATCCTGGCTGTCAGGACCACTTACTTGGCCACTCATACGTTGCCTGTGATTCGTGAACTAAGACATGACAACAGGAACCCACACCATGAACCACTATCCTAAAATGACAAAACAAATTATTGAAAAGAAGTAATACCTTAATTTCTGGGACAAAACCTGACTCCAGCTACCTGGGGCTGCACAAAGGTCAACAACTCTTTGTACACCTGCAAAAGCAAACATCATATTTATAGAAAAGTCATATGAAGCTACTTTGCGTTGCGACCAATGTGGTGCACTTTAAGACAGAGATCAACAAACAAATTTTGGATATTTGCTCACATAATATAGATCTTAAATTCAACATAAATAATTTGGCCCCTCCACATCTAATTGCAGAGTATCACAGAAGTATGGTTTTGTTAGTGAGGTACACAGTACAGTGGCACAAAGTCTGAGTGGCATTTTGGATGAACAGCAACCATCATTAAAATTAAACCGCACCTCAATTCAACACTGTTTTAAAGAAACATAGTAAATGAGGAATATAATAAATGCTTGATTTGTGTGTTTGGGCTATTTTAGCTACATGGACTGATTTGGATGCTAATTGGATTGTATGTGGTAATTTAGTTGGCAGGCCACACCACAATTTTGGAGCGGTCACTCTGAATGATACCTCTCTTGTTCAGAGCTACCAGTTGTATCACAGAATTCTGGACAGACCCTACAGCACCATTATTTATACAATACATGTCTGTGTACTGAAAATGTTCTGGCTCTTTAGATATAAACAATGAATAACAAAACTCAGCTTAAGTCTAAATCAGGGGAAGTAGCGGCCAGAACCCCTTTCTGCTGGCAACATGTCAGTTTCACTTAGACACATATAAGAAATGAAAAAATGTACTTCAAGTTCTGATACTGATTTTTTCCCATGGTGCCCTTAAAGTTACATCATCAACTTTTGTATTAGTAGTAGGGAGGAGCAGCAAGCTGAAATCAAGAGTATACCCGAAAAGGAGTACATAAATGTTTTAATACTGAAAATTAAGACAGAAAGAGATGAAGTGTAAATTCTTGAAGACAGTGATGAGCTGCCAAAGTAAAAGCTTCAAGAAGTACAGGGAAAGAGAGGGGAAGACACCACAGATATCTCAGGAATTGTTCATGCTTATGAATGAAAGAAAAAAAAATAACAGTTCTAAAAATGAGATAGGAAGAGAGCAGATAGGTTACTTAGGAATCAAATTAACAGGAAGTGAAAAAAGGTTAAATCAAAATGAATGCCAGAAATACATAAAGATACTTTAGTTGGAAACATACAATTGTAGGAGAAATAGATGCGGGTTATAGAAACATTTAAAACTCAGAAAAGTAAAATTTAAAGATTAATCTCTGAGAGGCATATAGAAAACCTCTATTAAATGCGGAAGACACAGCAGACAGATGCCCCTGTACAGGACATGGAATTGCCAACACTGTTTCTTTGCTAAGTTTCTGAGGCCCAGATCACCGGACACATTTTTTGTCAATTAGCAGAAGGCTGGAGCGCTACACACCAAGTGCATTCACACCACAGTTGACTGTAGCTGAAGGTCACATATTAGCTCCCATAATTCTACAAATGAAATTTATTTATACTACTGGGATACTTCTTACAATTATATGCAGCAAACATGAATGAAAAGTAATGCTCATAAACATTTCTCATGATTTAGCGTTTGAATGGAGGCCATATTGCAATAAAAGATTTCTGAGAAACTGTTGCTTTATGCAGTTGCGTAGTTTACACACTCGTCACCCGTCACGCTCTCTGTTCTGCAGCTCATTTGATATGGATTATGGGGTAAAAAAAGCTTCACATACAGATACAACACTAGAAAGCTTTCAAATTATTTTCAACTTATTTGAATTTAATCAGTTAGTTTACTGACAAATGATTAACACATATTGTACCAATGTAACTGTAATAAATATCTGAAGCCTGCTGGTTTTGAGTTCTAAGCCCTATAGAAAATTCGATTACAGCTGTCTCAGTAATTTGTTTTCGGCTTTGCTCTTTACAGTTGTTCATCCCTTGCCAATACCTGCCCATTTCCCCTTATTAGACACTAGCAACAGTAAAAATAAGTTTATCCGAATACAAGAAATCACCTGTCAGTAGCAGTGCCACACAACTGTGGATGGCCCAGCTATACAGGCACCCACTGCTGTTCTGTTCTTTTTTTTCCCCTCCCATCTTACTGTTCTTGCCTGATGTTAAAATGAACACGTACAACAAAACTCACTGATCTTAATGTGTCAAATAAAAATTTAACTGGTGAATAGTAGGTGTAGAAGGCTCATTGTAACTGCTAATCAAGTAAATGATTTGAGCATAGTAAACACAACCAAGGTACCATTGGGTGTCATGTCTTGATACTACAGACAAAATCCTGTACTTTGTATAGTGGATGTATAAGGCGTAGCTGAATTATAATGACAATATATTTTTAACATTGAGACAGTAAATAAGACTCAGAAAGTGTTTGAACTTCTTTTGCAAATATTTCTGTAACCATTCTCAACCACAACCACATCTGATTACTTTTTTGTAAATGAATGTCATTTCATCTGTATACTGAACAAATTTATCTTCAAGATTGCTACTAAAAATTAAAAAAAATAAAAAAATAAAAAAATTGAGACACTGTAAAAATCTTCAATATGCTTTCAGCAAATCACTAATGTCACAAACAGAAATGTTTTGCTCAGATTTAACAGTTGCTCACATTTAACAGTTACTTCCTTTTATTTAAATGGGGCAAAGTGATGAAGAAAAGACAATGAAATTTATAAGTGCAGTATAACATATTTATGTCACTTCAACACAACATAAATAAACAACACATTTTTAGTATCTTAAGTTTTAATAAAGTTTTATGAAACATGTCTTTGAATGTAGTTCTGCAACTATAATATAAATTCCATTTAGGAAGATGATTTAAAATAAAAAGTCTGTTTTCATATTCTTCAACATCCAATTAGTGAAATTATTCAACTGCAGATTTCATGTAGTTAAGGATCTTAAACTTTATGTTTCTGTTATAAATAAACCTTACAGAACAGGACACATATGAGTTTTAAAAAGTCTCAATGTTGCTTAACTCAAAAGTTAGAGCTCTGAAGCCAGTTGAAAAATCACACAAATTACCAGTTATGTACCTTTTACGGAGAATAAATAACTCTCTCTTCTCTTGAAGCGCATCACCATAAGTGTCTCCCTATGTCTCCAACAATCGTCACTGAGGGCACATTTATGTGCTAAGCAGCCAGCAAAATGCACTGCTGAACATCGTTCAGAAGAAAGGCCTTTCTGAGAGGAAGCCAGATATTCTTCACCTTCAATGCTAGTGTCTTGTCCATTTGCAGAACAACTATGTGTATAAGGGATTTCCATGTTTTCAGAACCCGTCAACTACTGAGATTCATAACTTCCATTTTCCAACTAAATATTACTCAGTAACAGCATCTTATCAGTGTCATTCTCACACTTTAAAGCTCAGGTTTCATTAGTGAATTCACAGAGCTGGTTTGAACAAGTGCCTTAGTGTTCTTGCAGTTGCATTCCAGTTGTAGCCACCTTTCTAACGTAACATTGAAAATAAATTCTCTAGGCCATCCTCATTTAACCTGCTAGTCAGTAAAAACATAATGCTGACAGTTTGTTCTTCTACAGAAAACTGCGCAATACCATTAATGGGCTGTAACAATCCTGTAATGCTTGGTGGTGTCAGTTTACCTGTCTTATCAATTTTATGTACAGTACTTAAAACTTCTTTTGCTCTTTCTATTGCTGCCATTACCTTTGAACTTTGTTCTGATATAGCAAATCTGTATGAATTAGAGGAAAATGCTGTCTTGCTATTAAAAACTTAATAAATTCCATAAAACACTTAAGTTTTCAGTTGTATCACTGTGCATGACATTGTTGCTATACATGTTCTGACAGCTGCGCAACAGAGTAGTGGGGGAACTAAACTGTCATTTTCACATTCATTTTGTGGAATAAATCAGGTTGTAAATGACTGTCAGTGAGTTTTAATATCTTCCACTTTTTTTTTTTTTTAAATATCGTATGTCAGCCTAATATCTCCAAATGAAACAACAGCATTGTTGGAAGTGAAGTTACCACAAAGCAGATTGTTTTTTATGCTTTTGAATAAATATGGACCATTATAAACAGCAAACACTAACTGTCCATTAAAACTGACATAAGGTCTTTCTGGCATAACCTGTAAATGCTTGAGCATGCTTAGATTACTAGCTCCTTCATCACGAATGACCAATTTTGATTCCTACTTTGCATTTTCCAGTAAAATAATTAGCTCCTGTAAGAGTCCCAATAACGATTACTAGCTCCTTCATTGCAAATGACCAATTCTGATTCCTACTTTGCATTTTTCCGGTAGATTAATTAGCTCCTGTAAGAGTCCCAACAAACCCACATTTTACTCCTGAATTAGACAAAAAGTATGAAACAGGCAGTTTCCAGTTACTTTAGATACCTATAACCACAAAAACAAGTGCATACTTTGCAGGAGGTGGTTTCCTTCTCATATCATCCAAATCCTGTATTCAGATCTTTCGTGTATTCCAGATGGGACATTATTGACATATCATCAAAAGACACTACAGATGCCCTTTCTAAAGTGGTCTGTGCCTCAGGCTGCTTGCTAAGTTGACTAAAAAGGCTTTTGTTAAAGCCTGGTAGAAACTTTGCGTCACCAATCCATTGTCTAATTGTAGATAGCCCAGATAATACTGCTGTTATCTGAAATCTTTACTAACAACCATTACACAAACAAAATTTCATCAGGTAATAACTACACACTGAATAATGACATGATTAGAGAAACATTAGCACCACTATTAACCATCCAAGTACATTACTGAAACGCGAATGCACAATGGCACAGAGCTGGTCTGCCTCAAGAACATTTGTGGAGATGCAAGTGGAGGAGGCCTTGCTGGCCTGAGGGGCCTGAAGAATTTGTATTTGCCAGCTGGGGTGCTGACTGCAAACGATGGTGGTGTGCTTGCTTTGCCCTGCCACTGGTACTGGATACAAACACTGCAGCGGTAGACCACAAATACGAGGGTTGGAACTTTAATAGTGGAAACTACTTATTTACAGCTCGTACAAAATAGGCATGTGTTTCAAAGTTTTACTGACCTTCTAAGTAGTCACCAACATTGTGTATAACCTGTTGTCAGTGATTTGGAAGTCATAGGACAGTGACACTTGTGTTGACAGTTTGAGCAGCGTGGTCTATTTCCCAACAAATTTGTAGCAGTTCTGAAGCGAATGCCATGAAGTGTTTCCTTCAGTTTAGAAATCGAGTTGAACTTACAAGGGCTTAAGTCAGGGGAGTGCAGTAGGTGGTACAGCACTCAGCAGCCCCATCAATCAAACAAATCAGTAACGGCTTGCACTGTACATGCTTGAGCATTGTCCTGCAAAATTATGGTCAGGGCCTGCAGAAAGTGTCATCACTTCTGTCTCTAAGCTGGTCGTAGGTTGGGTTCCAAAAATGAACAGCACAGAGACAGAAGTTATGACACTTTCTGCAGGACCTGACCATCATTTTGCAGGACAATGCCCAAGCATGTACAGTGCAAGCTGTTACTGATTTGTTTGACTGATGGGGCTGCTAAGTGTTATACCACCTATTGTACTCCCCTGACTAAGCCCTCGTAAGTTCAACTCAATTTCTAAACTGAAGGAAACACTTCACAGAATTCGCTTCAGAATTGCTACAAATTCTTTGGGCAATAGATCATGCCACTCAAACTGTCAACACAACTGGCACTGCCAAGAGTATCCTACAACTTCCACATCACCGGCAACGGGTTATACACAATGCTTGTGAATACTTTGAAGGTCAGTAAACTTTGAATCATGAATCTATTTTGTACGAGCTGTAAATAAATAGTTGCTACTATTAAAGTTCCAACCCTCGTACAATACCCAATTTTCGCAAAAATTTATATGCTGCTGGAGATTTGTAAAATGACATTAGACAGAGATTTTTCTCAACTGAAGACCACTGATGCTTTTTGCTCTTGCACTGCATTTCAGCCAGTGCCCTGGACTAATAAGCAGGAAACAGAAACAGCTGAACATGTGGGCATTATTATTTGAGCTTCTACAGTGCAACAGTCTACCCTTAATTTCTGACAAGTGGAAAGATTTGTTTTTTAAAGATCTGTTCTTAGTATGAATTTTCTGTTTCAGTTTTTGCTTCCTTGGAGTATCATCATGGTGCACCATACAGAGTTTTCTTTTAACTTGTCTCGCATGTATTTTTGTGATTTCTTACAGATCTGGAAATGCTTTACCCTTCTGAGGTGTTCCATTAGTTTCTTCCAGAAGGTGACTAACATCACTATATGTTCTTCTTGCTGTGCTCACTTTCAGTTTAGGTGATGGCATATAAATCTTATCACTAGACCCTTCAAATACTACTGAAGAGCCAGTATCAGATGTAAATTTTAGTGGAATTGTTGTATGTGTACGCCATTGTTTCCTGTTGTTCACGAATGCTCTCTCTTCAAACTGAGCATCACACAGGAGTCTATTGTACAACTTTTCTGGATCAAAAAATGGTTCAAATGGCTCTGAGCACTATGAGACTTAACTTCTGAGGTCATCAGTCCCTTCAACTTAGAAATACTTAAATCTAACTAACCTAAGGACATCACACACATCCATGCCCGAGGCAGGATTCGAACCTGCGACCGTAGCGGTCGCCTGGTTCGAGACTTTAGCGCTTAGAACTGCTCGGCCACACCGGCCGGCTTTTCTGGATCCAAACCCAGCAATCTGATATTGCCTGTAACAATAACTGTCTGTCAGAAAAATGTGAAATATATATTTATACACTGATGAGCCAGTAAAGCTTGTTTGTTCACCTTTAGAACGAATTACATCACTGATTCTGTGTACCAGGGATCCGACAGTTTGTTGGTAGGTTTGTGAAGGTATGTGGCATTAGATGTCTACACACAGGTCATGTAATTCACATAAATAACAGGCCACTCATTTGCATACTCAGTCCCAATAGTGAGCCAGATGGGTTCCACAGAATTCACTTCAGGCAAAGTTGATTGCTGAGACGTCAATGTGAGTTCACTATAATGCTCCTCAAACCACTGTAGCATGGTTCTGGCTCCAAGAAATGGTCAATTATACTGCTGAAAGATGACATCACCATTGGGGAAGACATCAAGCATGAAGAGATGCAGGTGGTTAACAGCCGTCAGAATGTCTTCAATTACTACCACAGGGCCCATGCAAGTGCAGAAAAATGCCTCCCATAGCAAAACACTGCTCCCACCAGCCTGTACCCATGGTGCACTGCATGTTTCTCAAGCCGCCTTTCACCTCTATGATGACACTTGTGGAGACGACCATCAACCTAGTGTAGCAAAAATGTGTTTCACCTGAAGAGCCAACATGTTTCCATTGATCGACGCTCGAATGCTTATGGTCCTGTGCCCACTGCAGTCATAATTGAAGACATTGTTGGGTCAACATGTGAACACACAGGGGTCGTCTGCAGCAAAGCTCCAATGGTCAAAAATGTACGATGAATGGTGTGCTCTGAAACACTTGTTTGTGTATCAGCATTGTGCTCTTTCAGCAGAGACACCACAGATCACCATCTATCCTACTTTACAGAGCAGACAAGTCTCCGAACACTACATTCTGTGAAGAGTCATAGACTACAACCATTTAGCACCTACTGGTAGTTTCATTACCCTTCTACCTCTTTCCGTGGATGCTCAGGATAGTAGCACATAAACATTCAATAATAAGCTTCACCTTTTTTGGCATACTTGTTCACACGCTCTGCGTAATAATAATCCGCCCTTTGTCAAGGTCACTTATCTCAACTGATTTAACCAGTTGCAGCCCATATCTTCGCTGGGGTGATCCCCGTCTGTCAGCTCCACTTACATACTTTGTTACCAAGTCACATGCCCACAGTGCTATCAGGCGGCATCTGATGTCACAGTGTGCATTGTTCATAATGTTTTGGATAATCAGTGTATTTGACTATATAGCTCAATCAGCATTAACTTCACAAAAAGGATCTTTCATACAGTATTTGGTAACAGAGCTCTTTATTTTCAAGCTATGTTGGACTAATTTAAATATTTTGATTTCCAGATCATTACATAATTTAGTGTGCATTCAAGAGACTTTTCTACATTACATTACATGCTTAAATTCTGGGAATGTTGTCTCTACTGCATGGACAATTTAAGCCTGGCTAAGACTAAGCGAACAAACATAAGGGCTAACTGCATTCTCAGATGTGTAAACGGTAGGCAGGTGTGAGCAAACAACATTCAGCAGAGTTAGATTTTCAGTTCACTATCCACCAAGCATCTAATGTTTATGAAAAAGTTCAGAAACACATGATTCCTAATCTCTTCTTGTACATGACATTTCTGGCTTCACAAGTGAAACAAATCCTGTCTATTATGTTGTTTTTCCTTAAGTGCTTAGCTGTTCATTTTCCCGTATGTGCTTAGCTGTTCACAGTGAGAAACAATTTAGTAGCAAATATATAATATCAATATATGCAAGAGTGTGCGAGATGAAATTCTCGTTCTGTTGTGTTCCCTTACATTCACTACTGTGTTAATACTCATGGAACAGACACCAAGTAATAGAAAAGAATGGCAGATAGCACTGATGAATTGCTCACTTAAGTCCGGTTTCTACCAGGGCAAACACACAGGAGTGGCCATCAACAAATGACAGTTCTCTCCACTATAAATGGTGGGTGAGTGAAAGCAAATATTCAAACATTCAGTCATGTTTGGTAGGAATTTTTGGCATTTGCTCGTGTTCAATCTGTTGTGAGTCTTTTAGAAAAGCATCAATAGAAGCTCGCATCCTCTCTACTTCTGCGCTAGCAGTAGAAAAATTATTCTTCCGCTGTGAACTACTTTATGTTTATCATCGGTAATTAAGGCTCTGCTTTCAAATTTCTTCCTCAACTATAATGAGGACCCAGAGAAAGGCGTCATCCAACCTATTGGCAAAATTTTGGAATAATGCTGTGGTAGTGATTACGAGTGAATTGTCTGTGAATGCTCGTTTGCTTGTGTTCGCTTTCATTTGCTGCAGTATAAATGAAGCTTCACACTAGTTCACTCACATTTGCTTCATTTTGCTCTAGTATGCACCCAATTTTAGAACTCATGAATGAAATTATAGGATGGTGTTTTCTTGGCTGGGGCCACAGTCATGAAATCATTGCTGCCATTTGACTGTTAGTTTTTATTGTCTATTTATTTCACTATTCCAATTCTGGCTGCAGAGCGATTTTCAAGTGCAAGGTGACAACTAAAGTATCACTCATTAAAATGGAATTACATTATGCCTTGCATTCTGTTATTCATATATTTTACAGGTTTCAGTTTTCATCTTGCATTTAAAAATGGTTCTATAGCCAAAACTGAGATAGTGAAACAACAAAAACAAATGTCCAATGATGGCAATGATTTCATTTCAAAATTTCATATGGTTCCTGTGCAGGAAACGCAGTTGCCACATTATAACAACATCATATCACTACCCACCTTCCATCTCTGTTACATACAATGCACTGAGCTTTTCACTCTTATTAACTCATGCACAATGTTTAAGCAGTAATCTCTGTCTGCATATTACCCTGTCTTCCACCTTTGAGCTCTCAGGTTTTCAAATCTCATCCGATGCAGCCCCCAACATTCAGTCTTTCCTTCTCATCTCAAATGGTAAGTCTCCCCTGACCCGCGGTTCTGGCTGACTTTCCCAAAATCCACCCCTTTTCCAAGACCTCTCTAGTCCTTTTCCTTCACGCCTCTTCCCTCCCCTTCAAACCCTTCTGCCTGAAAAAAGCCACTGGCTCTGAAAGCTTGCCAATTACAACTGTCTTTTACGTGTGTGTTCTCCCGCCACTTGGTGAGTAGATTTTTTATCTCTCCACTTAAATAATTTTGTCAATAATTGATTGTATTCATAGTTGTATCAACATGTAAGAGACAAAATTTAGTGGGGCTTGAGAGCTTATGATCCCTTATTAGTTCTCACTTCTAATATATTCTTTTGACTAAATTCAAAATCCACTTCTGTGACCTTTCATTGTCTCTGACAGGAAATCTGAACATTTTTAGTTGAGGAGTTGTCTGTCTGCTCCTTCTACAATTAATGTACTCATAGGCACTTGACATGATGACTTGATCAACTAGCAATGCTTTCTCAGAAACAAGCAAACATATGTACGTTGAAGCTGCCAGCAAGTGGACAGCATTTTGTGGATGCCTGCATTCGGATGAGATTGCCACTTATTTCACCGAAAGGAGTGCCATCTAATTGTTGGTGCCAAAAATAAGGGTGTCATGCTGTTGCTGCCTGTTCACTGACGAGGGTTGCCTCCCAGAGTAAGCATTGGATCAATCTGTTTCTTATGTGATCTGGGATATCCTTTGCAACATTATGCTTAAATATTTAATAATTATACTGTGTCAAGCAGCACACTACCAATGCTGTATTCAAGCATTAAAGGATCTTTTTCCTACTCGAACACATTAACTTACATATTTCTACATTTGAAGCAAGCTACCATTTCTCACACCAACTACATATTCTATTTAGGTCATCCTGTATCCTCCTTGAGCCATTTGACAAAGACACCTTCCTGTACACCATACCATCATCAGCAGGCAGTCATAAACTGCTGCTCATCCTGACAATCAGAATAAGAGTGGTCCTACCACTTCCCACACTTAATCTCCTGATGAACACACACCATCTAGGACAACGATATGGGTTCTATTACTTAAGAAGTCTTTGAGCGACTCACATATATGGGAAACTAGCCTATGTGCTCAAGACCTTCATCAACAGCCTGCTGCGGGTACCACGTCAAATGCTTCCCAGAAATCTAGGAATATGGAATCTGCCTGTTGCCTTTCATCCATGGTTCATAGGATATCATGTGAGAAAAGAGCAAGACGAGTTTCGCGTGAGTGACACTTTCTAAATTTGTGCTCATTTGTGGACAGAAGCTTTACTGTCTCAAGGAAATGTATTACATTCAAACTCAGAATGTGTTCAAGAAATCTGCAGGAAACCGATGTTACGGATATTGGTCTATAATTACGTGGGTTCATTCTTTCATCTTTCTTATGTACAGGAGCCACCTGTAATATTTTTCAATTGCTTGGGACTTGGTGCTTTGCAAGCTAGTAAGAGGCAAATGTCGCAGAATACTGTCTCTAAAATCGAATTGGGATTCCATCTGGACCTGGCATCTTAGGTGTATTTGTTTTTAATTGTTTCAGTTGCTCCTCTACGCCAGTGATGCCATGCCCATTTATATGTAGTCAATGCAAGAGTCTGTGTGACATTCAAACAGTGGTATGTTTATAGGATTCTCCTGTGTGAATGATTTCTTTAACGTGAAATTTAAAACTTCAGCTCTCCTTTTGCTGTATTCTACTGCCACCTCTGGCTGGTCAATAGAAGCCTTTGAGCCACTTAGTGGTTTTACTTATGACCACAATTTTCTTGGGTTCTTGGCAAGATCTTTCATTAAGCTATAGCAGTGGAAATTGTTGAACACTTTGTGTGTCGATCTTCTTACACACACACACACACACACACACACACACACACACACACACACACATAAATTTCCACTAACTTCTGCCTGTAAACATTTGTACATTCTGTTCTGAAATGAGCATGCCACAGTCTCTGTTTCTTCATTATTTTCCAAATTTTGTTATTAAAGCGAGGTTGGTCTTTTCCATCCTTAATCCACTTACTTACTACATATGCCTCCACAGCACAATTTACAATCCATTTCAACTTTGTCCCTAATACCTCTGTGAGTATCGTAATGGAAATAACAACTGCTTATCAGGTTTTTGTAGGATAACTACTCTCCTGGCCTTCTTGACGGATTTACTATTTGTAGTAAATATCGTCACTATAATGACATCACGATCGCTAATCCCTCTTCTCTACACTGACACTGTCAATAACATCAAGCATGTTTATAGCTATTAGACCTAAAATATTTCCGTTGTATGTGGGTTGTCTAACTTTAATCAAGGAAAAAAATACATTTGTCATGGTAACATGTTTAAGTGATTAACATTGCAAGATCACAGATTAATGTAAGTGCAAGATAAGCCATTGCAAATGTGAAATACTGGTACATTAATAATTGATTAATTAATTAATTAATAACTGCCAGACTGTTGAAGGCAAACACCCAAATGTGCATGCATTGTGTTGTCTAGATACCAGATGTTAGTTTGTGGGATGTTCCATGCCTCTTGCACTTGTCAGTCAGTACAGGAATGGTTCATGCTGGTTGTGGACAATCCTGGAGTTTCATCCAATGATGTCCATTACGTACTCAACTGGAGAAAGACCTGGCAACTGAGCATGTCAAGTCAACATGTTGACACCCTGTAGAGCATAATGGGTTACAACAGCTATATGTGGGCAAGTATTATCCTGTTGGAAAACACCCCCTAGAATGCTGTTCATGTCTGGCAGAACAATTTGTCGAATAAATAGACCGACGTACAAATTTGTAGTCACGGTGCATGGGATAATCAAAAGAGTGTTCCTACTTTCATGCAAAATCGTACCTTAGATGACAACTCCAGGTGCAGGTCCAGAATGTCTAGCACGCAGAGATGATGGTTGCAGGCCCCCAACTGGCCTCCTCCTAACCAACACAAGGACATCACTGGTGCTGAGGCAGAACCAGCTTTCATAAGAAAACACAACAGAACTCCATCCTGCCCTCCAACAAGCTTTTTTTTGACATCATTGAAGTCAAAAGTGGCAGGGGTTTGAGATACGTGG
The DNA here is from genome assembly GCF_023864275.1 of Schistocerca cancellata. Lineage (NCBI taxonomy): Eukaryota > Metazoa > Arthropoda > Insecta > Orthoptera > Acrididae > Schistocerca > Schistocerca cancellata. Next base: position 296,083,525 of record NC_064626.1, on the reverse strand, counting down.
AATACGCATCACAGGGCATCTCGATCAGAGCTGTCCTTAATTGTGACAGTTCGTTGTGATTACTGCGGTGCGCCAACTGCTGCTAAAATTGCTGCTGCACATGTAGTATGATATGACAGAGCTATACGCCAAACATTACGGTCTTCCCTCTCAGCAGTGCCATGTGGCAGTGTAGAGCCCGGTCTTCTTGCGACTGTACATTCTCGTGACCACTGACTGCTGCCAGTAATCATGTACAGTGGCTATTCTTCTCACAAGCCTTTCTAATGTAACTGAATAGATAAAAAAATCTACTCACCAAGTGGCAGCAGGAGTGCAGGACTGCGTGCGTGCGCGTGCATGAGCGCGCGCGCGCGCGCCCACACACACACACACACACACACACACACACACACACACACACACAAAAAGGTTCAACTTGCGCAAGCTTTCAGAGCCAGTGGCTCCTTCTTCCGGCAAAAGAGCTGAAGGGGAAGGAAAAGGGGCAAAGGAAAAGCACTGGAGTGTGTTAGGAAAAGGGGTAACAGTTCAGAAAATCCAACCAGAACCCGGGTCATCAGAGACTTACCGGGTGGGATGAGAAGGAAAAATCTTTCTGCAATATCACAGAAGAAACATCCAGCTTCCCGTAGCTCAATTACACGACCTCGTTCAAACTAAGTGAGGTGCTGACAATGACATCTTTGTAGCCTTAAAGGCATCCTTTACTAACATCAACTCATACAACCAATCCCAAAAGGTAACACACCCACGACTGTTACAGCAAGTATTTAAAGCAAATTTGATTTGCATCCTCACCGTGGAATTACTAGTGCCACTCTTATGATACTGGTGAAAAATCTGAAAAGACATCATCTGTCAGATGTAGAAATACATCTACCAACTTTCGTTTACTTTGCAGAACTCCTCCTTGGTGTTGCAATATTTTTTATGTCAGCGTAGCTGTTCAAGGCAGTTTTCGGAAAACGTGCTCAAAAGCGCATCACAAAAATATGCCCTCTCTCTCCACACAGCAGCGCTCTTGCACAGAAGTCAATATTGAGAAGGTGGGAAGGGATCTGCCCCCAGCTCATGACCTTAGCTGAAGCAGTCAACACCACTGAGCAGGACTAAAGAGTTATTCAAGTCTCAGATATAAACACACTTTTGAAAGTGCTGAACACTGTACTTCAAGAAAACAGTTTCTTAACTAGCATATCAAGTGATGCTTTAATAGTCAATGACAGTTGTAAATTATCAAGCGCTCCTATGGCAAAGGATTGTATCAAGTTAAGTATCATTCATGTAATAAATTGAACTAATATTTTATGTGTTGTAATTTAGATGAGCCATCTCCAAGAGCAATCAAAGAATGAACAGTTATGGACAGATGATTGTAATTTCATAGTTCCAGTCTACACTTAATAGATTAAAGTCAATCCAATTAGTGTTGCATGATCTGGGTACTTCTGCACTATTGAGCATACACTTTCTTTGAATGGTTCTATAACTGCTTCAGCAGAACTGGATGGCCAGTAAAAACATTGATAATTAACATGAATTCACCTGTGCCTGACGACTAGATTAGATCCAGTTTTTATTCCATAGACCCAAAAAAAAATGAGATGATTCTCATGGGCATGGAACATGTCAGAAACTGTTAATTCAATAACAGCTGCTTTCACGTTTTTAACAACCATTTCGGCTAGTTCTAATAACTTTAACTTTATTTCCACTTCCGTTTTTCGCACATCACTGATCATTTTAGCCGCTCCCCACAGGTTTTAACGTCATTATTTCTACAATTGTTAGCCCCATTTTCGTAATCTTTCACCACAACACCACTCCTTTAATACGTTTTTTCGAAATTTTCTCTAAATTTTCCCGAATTTCTCCGTCCTTTAACGTGATTTAGCGGCAACATAACCACCTAACCTTTTTGCACATCGCTGTCTACCAACCCAAGTTCACCACAGGATCAACTTAACCAACACTTTTTCGCCTTTTTTCATACCAGATCTCCAATTGCTTCTAGTTATCTATCCCCATATATTTCTATCTTTCTCTTTCATTTCAACCTCATGTTAAACTTTCCACCTTCTAATACCATGTCACCCTCACAACACCCCCACAACGACCCCATTAAGTTTTATTTACATTCCCTCCGCAAACATGCTTTCACCCTAGCCAGATTACGCTCACATATTTTATTTTCTCAGGCTTGTCTGACATTTGGCATAACCCCCAAAGGCCTCACACTTAAAGTTCCCATCTCTGGCTGCAACCCTTCTTTCCATCAGTCCCTATACCAGTTCCAAACTGAACAATCCATTGCCCTCACCCACCTAATCCTTCACCTACACATCAACTCCGCCAATGAACACACCCGTCAACTCCTATCCTTAATAAAAGTCCTCAATCTTTCCTCTCCCACATCCACACCGGCTATTCAGAGCATCCTCCTACAGGCCAGCCGCCAATTAGAACAGCATGCCACCCTTCACCTCAAAAAACTATCCAATCTCCTGGTTTCCCACCTCCGGAAAGGCAACTCACTCACCCTTCACAACCTTTCCAGCAAACCTCAACCACCTCTCATTGCACACAAACCCAGTCTCTCCCATCTACTCAATCTCCCACTTCCAGCTCCACTCCCTCCAAAACCTCAAAATTCCGATCAACACAATCTGGCACCACAACACCCGAATTCAGTAGTTAACCTTTCCTCCAAACCTCTCTCCCAATCCGAAACCTCTGTCCTATCCAAAGGCCTCACCTTCAGCCCCACTCCCAGATTCAACCAAACAGCCCTCGTCAAAGATTTACTGTCCTACACTCGTACTCTCTGCTGGAAGTATCACTTTGCCACGAAGAAAAATGATCCTAATCCTACCCCTAATGATCCAACTCCCCAAGACACTATCCAAATTGAACCCTGCCTGGAACAGTTCTGTCCTCCGTCACAGCGGGACCCACCTCCTCTTCCTCAAAATCACCCTCTCCAAACCTTCCAGGAATTTCTGACTTCCAGCCTTGCCTCTCAATCCTTCTTAAAATACCTTAATCCTACTCCCAACATCACCACTGCTGAAGCCCAGGCTATCCGTGATCTGAAGGCTGACCGGTCCATCGTCATTCTTCCGGTGGACAAGGGTTCCACGACCGTGGTACTTGATCGTCGGGAGTATGTGGCTGAGGGACTGCGTCAGCTTTCAGACAACACCACATACAAAGTTTGCCAAGGTAATCCCATTCCTGATGTCCAGGCAGAGCTTCAAGGAATCCTCAGAACCTTAGGCCCCCTACAAAACCTTTCACCTGACTCCATCAACCTCCTGACCCCACCGACACCCCGCACCCCTACCTTCTACCTTCTTCCTAAAATTCACAAACCCAATCATCCCGGCCGCCCCATTGTAGCTGGTTACCAAGCCCCCACAGAACGTATCTCTGCCTACGTAGATCAGCACCTTCAACCCATTACATGCAGTCTGCCATCCTTCATCAAAGACACCAACCACTTTCTCGAACGCCTGGAATCCTTACCCAATCCGTTACCCTCAGAAACCATCCTTGTAACCATTGATGCCACTTCCTTATACACAAATATCCCGCACGTCCAGGGCCTCGCTGCGATGGAGCACTTCCTTTCACGCCAATCACCTGCCACCCTACCTAAAACCTCTTTCCTCATTACCTTAGCCAGCTTCATCCTGACCCACAACTTCTTCACTTTTGAAAACCAGACATACCAACAATTAAAGGGAACAGCCATGGGTACCAGGATGGCCCCCTCGTACGCCAACCTATTCATGGATCGCTTAGAGGAAGCCTTCTTGGTTACCCAGGCCTGCCAACCCAAAGTTTGGTACAGATTTATTGATGACATCTTCATGATCTGGACTCACAGTGAAGAAGAACTCCAGAATTTCCTCTCCAACCTCAACTCCTTTGGTTCCATCAGATTCACCTGGTCCTACTCCAAATCCCATGCCACTTTCCTTGATGTTGACCTTCACCTGTCCAATGGCCAGCTTCACACGTCCGTCCACATCAAACCCACCAACAAGCAACAGTACCTCCATTACGACAGCTGCCACCCATTCCACATCAAACGGTCCCTTCCCTACAGCCTAGGTCTTCGTGGCAAACGAATCTGCTCCAGTCCGGAATCCCTGAAGCATTACACCAACAACCTGACAACAGCTTTCGCATCCCGCAACTACCCTCCCGACCTGGTACAGAAGCAAATAACCAGAGCCACTTCCTCATCCTCTCAAACCCAGAACCTCCCACAGAAGAACCCCAAAAGTGCCCCACTTGTGACAGGATACTTTCCGGGACTGGATCAGATTCTGAATGTGGCTCTCCAGCAGGGATACGACTTCCTCAAATCCTGCCCTGAAATGAGATCCATCCTTCATGAAATCCTCCCCACTCCACCAAGAGTGTCTTTCCGCCGTCCACCTAACCTTCGTAACCTCTTAGTTCATCCCTATGAAATCCCCAAACCACCTTCCCTATCCTCTGGCTCCTACCCTTGTAACCGCCCCCGGTGTAAAACCTGTCCCATGCACCCTCCCACCACCACCTACTCCAGTCCTGTAACCCGGAAGGTGTACGCAATCAAAGGCAGAGCCACGTGTGAAAGCACCCACGTGATCTACCAACTGACCTGCCTACACTGTGATGCATTCTATGTGGGAATGACCAGCAACAAACTGTCCATTCGCATGAATAGACACAGGCAGACAGTGTTTGTTGGTAATGAGGATCACCCTGTGGCTAAACATGCCTTGGTGCACGACCAGCACATCTTGGCGCAGTGTTACACCGTCCGGGTTATCTGGATACTTCCTACCAACACCAACCTATCCGAACTCCGGAGATGGGAACTTGCTCTTCAATATATCCTCTCTTCCCGTTATCCACCAGGCCTCAATCTCCGCTAATTTCAAGTTGCCGCCACTCATACCTCACCTGTCATTCAACAACATCTTTGCCTCTGCACTTCTGCCTCGACTGACATCTCTGCCCAAACTCTTTGTCTTTAAATATGTCTGCTTGTATCTGTATATGTGTGGATGGATATGTGTGTGTGTGCAAGTGTATACCCGTCCATTTTTCCCCCAAAGTTAGTCTTTCCACTCCCGGGACTGGAATGACTCCTTTCCCTCTCCCTTAAAACCCACATCCTTTCGTCTTTCCCTCTCCTTCCCTCTTTCCTGATGAGGCAACAGTTTGTTGCGAAAGCTTGAATTTTGTGTGTATGTTTGTGTTCGTTTGTCTGTCTGTCGACCTGCCAGCACTTTCATTTGGTAAGTCACATCATCTTTGTTTTTAGGTATATTTTTCCTTCGTGGAATGTTTCCTTCTATTATAACCATATATATATATATATATATATATATATATATATATATATATATATATATATATATATATATATATATAAGACAATTATTTACACTTTTGCTGCCCAGAAGTTAGTGACCTCTATTGCATTTGGCGTTGCATGTAGCAGGTCTTCTGTTGTGCATGTTGCTGGACATTGGGTATACTGGAGCAGGTGGAAGGTCGTCTGCGTTGCTCCACACTCACAGAGTGGCGGCTCCTCTAGGAAACCCCATTTAGTCAAATTGCTCTTACATTTCGTGACACCTGAGTGTAGTCTGTTGAGGGATCTCCATGTACTCCAATTCTCTGTGTAGCCGGGTGGTAGTCTTTCATTTGGTGTAATCCATCCCACAGCACTGGTAAGTCTTGCACACCATAGTTCGATTCAGCATTGCTGTAGTGCCCCAACTAGAGCCTCGGTAGATCTGAGGAAGTTCTTTCTGGATTTTAATCGTGGGTTTGCTGGTTGATAGCCATATAGGGGGTGAGCTTCAGAAGTTTCTGATTTTTTCTTCTCACTTTTTGCTGCTACCTCTCGGAGGATGTCAGTGGATGCAATTCCCGCAAGGCTCTACAGTTTATCCAGAGGAGTAGGCTTCAGGCACCCGGTGATGATACGACACGTATCATTAAGAGCGACATGTACTGTTTTGGCATGGCAAGAATTGACTTTCAAGAAGTTTATACAGATGACATACGAGAGATATAGGGCGGTAGCTTTTACGGTCACTTTAGTCCTTGCCTGGCTTGCAGATAGCTATAACTTTGGCTTTCCTCCAGAGTTTAGGAATCTTGCAGGATTGGACACTGTTGTTCATTAGGTCACTCAGCCATGCTTTCGTTATCAGCCCAAAGTTCTTTATCTGCTCAACTCTTATATCATCAAGGCCTGCCACTTTCCAATTTTTGCACTTACTAAGAGTGAGATCCACCTCAGTCTGGGTAAATGGTTGAAGCAGAGTATTGGTTTCTTGGTCAGAACGTCTCTCACACGTCTTCTTACCAGGCCTGGTTGATTAAGGTGGTTTCCTATTTTGTATGAGCTGGTGTGTAATTTGATCAGCTCAGACATTCGCATGCATATTCACCTCTGAAGGGTCATAATTCAACTCTTTTAGAAGCCTCCAGGCCTCGTCACTACTTCTACTCATATCAGAGTCTTCAATCAGTTTCTCCCACTGTGTTCTCTTTGCCTCAGAGATTGGGGAGAAGACAGATCTAGCAATTTGGGAGGTTTCCTCACTGAATGGGTTTTCATTGTATTGGGTATAATATTCCTTGAGCAATGTAGCTGTTTCTGAAATTACGCCCTGCAGGTAGTTTGTCTTGCAGCCTCTTGGGATACATGCTTGCGAGCAGAATTTAACAAGCTCAACAAAGTGTTCATACTCTTCAGGCATAGGCTTAATTGTACGAACTTTATTGTCCAGCGTTTTAGAAAGTTTCAGTCCATCTGCCTTCTTGAAATTATACCTTCGTCTAAAACCAATTTCTCGAGGTCTTATGATGGGAAGAAGTCGGCACATTATTGGTCTATGTGTGTGTTAGGTATGGGATGACACACTGATTTGTGGCACTGTTGCGCTACATTTTCACTCACAAACAAGAGGTCAGGGTTGTACCCTCATTGCCACCTTCCACTGTCACAGGATGGAGGTAATTTACTATCATGAATGAGGGAGAGGGAGTCAGTTTCAGCCCAAGATATAATGGCTTCACCATTTTCATCTTCTTGAGTGTATCCCCAGGCATGGCTGTGGCTATTAAAATTCCCTATTACCACAGATATCTTCCGTGAATCAAAGTTTTTAGGAGGAACAAATTTTTCGGAATGAGGCTTCTACAATGATGTGATCAGACAGTTGCTGAGTTCCAAGGTGATGATCTCGATGTTATTGTCATGTGTACAATAGGCACTCAAGACTTGGGATTTCTGGCTTGACAAAAATAGCACTTCCATATTTAGCATGAGGTATTTCTGCAGCTAGCTGCAAACCAGGTATTTTCAGTCATCATTGCTGGGTATCTCTGTGAGTTTCTCGTATGCACAGTACATCACACTTCTGTTCACAGCACAGTTCTTCAAGCAGCTGTTGCTTGGGTTGTGACATGCCTTCAATATTTACTGAAATAACTGTCAGAAAAGGTTCTAAAAAGAACCGTTTATTTAAATATATCTTTTTTGAACTCATAAGTGCTTCTGGAATGCTGAGATGTATTACTTGCAACAAATTTCATTAAGGAATAAATATACTGAGAAGCAGTGGTTAGAATACAAAGCTCCTTGAACAGGTTTCTACATGATCTTGAATTTACACCACAAATGATTATCACACGCTTTTGCACATTAAAAACTTTAGCTTGGTCTGATGAGTTGCCCCAGAATATGATCCCATATGACACAATAGAATGAAAGTAAGCAAAGTATGCAAGTTTTTTATATTTATATCTCCTAGATCTCACACCATTCTCATTGCAAATACAGGCTTGCTTACGAGCTTAAGCAATTCTGTGGTATGCCCTTTCCAGCTGAATTTATTATTGAGTTGTAATCCCAGAAATTTAACACTGTCAACCTCTTCAATCTGCATGTCTTCATATGTTATACACATGCTGGAAGGAAATCTGTTACAGGTTTTGAACTGCCTATAGTTTAATGACAGTGAATTAGCTTTAAACCACTTACTGACATCAGTGAAAATTTGATTGGCAGCTATTTCTAAATCTGTACTTGACTTGCTGCTTATTGCAATGCTTGTATCATATGCAAACACAACAAACTTAGCAACTGGCAATGTAACAGATGAGAGGTCATTAATGTACACAAGAAAAGGTAATGGACCCAAGATGGAACCTTGAGGAATATTACATGTAATTAATCCCCAGTCCAAGACTGACTGCTTACTGCGCAGGTATTTTGCAACAACACCCTTTGTTTCCTGTTGGATAGATAAAATTCAAACAATTTTGCAGCATTGCTGGTGACAACATAATATTCTAATTTACTTAACAGAATGCTATGGTTCACACAGTCAAAGGGTTCTGACAGGTCACAGAAAATGCCAGAAGCATCTAATTTATTATCTAATGAATTAAGTACATTCTCATTGTAAGTGTAAATAGCTTTCTCTATATCAGAACCCTTAAGAAATCCAAACTGTGACTTGGACAATACATTATTTGCAGTCAGGTGCTTAAGGAGATGCTTGAACACAACCTTTTCATATATTTTTGTGAAAGCAGGCAAAAGTGAAATTGGTCGATAGTTTGATGGTATCTCTTTACCCCCCTCCCCCCCCCCCCCCCCCCCCCTCCTTGTAAAGAGGCTTAAGTTCAGCATATTTTAGCCAGAATGGAAATGTTCCGCTGATAAGAGATTGATTACACAAATAACTTAAGATAGAACTCAACTCGCATGAGCACTCTGATTAACTTAACTGATATGTTATCGTACCCACTGGAATTCTTAGATTTTAAGGATTTTATGATGGATGCTACTTCTTTGGGAGACATGAGTGTCATTTCCATTTTATTGAAATTATTTTTAAAGACTGGTCTCAGATACTTCATTGTACTGCTCACCAAACCTGATAACCCCAAGATATCAGTAACAGAAATGAAGTACTTGTTTAAGAGGTTTGCAACACTAAATGCAATTGTTACCAAAGTCTCATTTATTTTTAGAGCTATCTGTTCCTCTTCCTTTTTGGCCCCACCTGTCTCTGTCTTCACTATATCCCATACAGTTTTTATTTTGTTGCCTGATGTAATTATCTTTTTCTCATAATAAAGCTACTTCGATTTCTGGATTACTTGCTTCAATATTTTGCTGTATTCTTTGTAATGCATTACAATTCTAACATCAGAGTTGTTCCTAGATAGTAGAGACAGTCTCCTTTTTGTCCCACAATATATTTATTCCTTGTGTAATCCACGGTTTATTTTTTGACTTCTCTGTGATTGAGTTACCCTTAGGGGGAAACAATTTTCAAAAGTGGAATCAACTTTATTAATGAATGCTTTGTATTTTCCATTTGAGTCAGAATTATTGTAAACATCTTCCCAGTTCACGTCTTTGAGTAATTCCCTGAATTTCTCAAGTTTTGACTTATTTATTACCCTCCTGTACTCAAGATTTAATTGATTTTTTTTTATCCTGACAAGTTTCAACATTGAACACAAGATGCTTCATGTCATGATCAGATATCCCATTTACTATTGGTTTTGTGATATGACTTTTTTCCCTAGATTTGTCTACAAAGATATTATCAATTGCAATCTCGGAGCATTTACATATCCTAGCAGCAAAGTTCACAGTAGGAACTAAAGTGAATTGTTCACTGACAGGGCTTTTAAATAAATTCACATTAAATTCACCAGCAACCACTACTTCCTTTTCTTTACCATGAGATGGGGCAACAGAGCTCCCAGATTTTTTATGAAGAGGTTAAAATTTCCTGAAGGTGATCTGTATATACCTACTATTATAAAGGACTTACTATGAAATACTACTTCTGTTGCACAACATTCTACATGCTGCTCTGGTCAAAATTTATTAATATCAATATTCCTGAAATCAAAACAGTTTCTGACAAACTTCTCCATATTTTCTCTACAGAAGTAAGAAGCTATCTGGAATCTTGTAGCATTTAACATATCTGTTACTAGTGTCCAGATAACATTACAGCCAGACTCAAATACAACCTCAATAGACACAATACTTTTGTCAATAGCAATGAACATTCACCCTCCTACAGCATCTAATCTCTCTTCTCGATATAAGTATGTCCCATAGCTCGCAGAATACTTTGGAGTTTTCTATTTTGGTTTTCATCCAGCTCTCGGTTTCAAGAATAATTTGAGCATGACAATTTTCCTGAAAGGCAGTAAGTTCAGGAAGTAAGTGATCTGATTTTGCTTTCTGCATCTTGACTGGTGAGTGTTCATCAGAGGACTTCAAACTGCTACCTAGCCTAAAAATAAAAAACCATATGTACTCCATAAGTATTCTGCTACTCTAATACCTGCTTCCTTTGCATAGTGCTACCATCACCCATTGAGGGTAGTCCTACAATTCTCTGCTCCATAATGCAAGTCCAGAAATCTGCAGCCATGACCATCACAGAATTGACGGAGCCTTTGGTTAAGACCCTCCACGCGACTGCAAAGCAATGAAGCAGCAGCTTTTAAAAAAGTAGCAGTTCTTCTACTAATTTTACACTGTTAACTTCCGCCAAAATAGGGATCAATATGCTAATTAATTGTTAATGAAATTTCTAACCGCTATTTCTCTTTATTAAAACACACCATTTTTTCCACACTCCTCAACGCTCTCTTTCTTGCTAGTATCTAAGGAACAGTGATGAACAAAAAAAATGTTTGAAAACTTGACTATAGTACTGAGTATCTTGTTTATATCCTTACCCATATCTTTGTGATTCCTCTGCAAAGTAAGTTGTGGTGATTTTTTCACACTATAGCTTGTAATCTGCGAAGGGTTTCTCTATTGTCATTTTAAAGGACAGTAGGATGTTAAAATTACTAGGACATGGAAAGGGTAACGAAGGGGAGGATGTCACTAAGAACTGGGTTTAATGTTATACATCAAAATAAGAAAACAACATGATTAGTTACCTGAAAGAATATTATATTCTTCATCAATTTGTATCAGTTTATAAGCACTCCTTGCTCTCCACCCTTCAGTTTTTGCCATGCGGTAGTAAATATCTCTCTTGTCTTTTGTTGTTTTCCCCATTTTCTGAAATAATAACAATACAAGAAAAAAATTACTACATGAATATGAGTGAGATAGAAAAAGCTTTCTTGTTGGAACTAGCTGTTGATGTTATAATTTTAAGGAACGAAGAAATTATGTCGTCACAAAAGAGGCAATCTATCCTTAATAGGGGTCTCCTCAGAGCATGTGTTAATTCTTAGAATAAACAGCAGCAGCTCCCTGTACATGAACAAGTAACAATATTTACAATACCTAGTGTAAAGCAAGCTTCATCAGCAAAGGAAGAAAAACTAAATAAATAATGGTCTAACAACCTTTGGTACCTACAAGTCATGAGCTCATGACTGCCTTGCACTCCAGCATGTGTCTGTCTATGCATTGATGCCAGTCTGGTCTAATTCAAATCGATTAAACCTTTCAATTAATAAATACAGCCATGAGAATAGGTTGCTACTCAATGAGTAGTACAGGTGGTGAGCAGAAAACAGAGATGTAGCAAATGATAAATATTAGCTCACCTTTGGAAAAAGGCCATCTCCCTCTCAATCACTCAATCCCTAACTCCCTAACTCTCTCTCTCTCTCTCTCTCTCTCTCTCTCTCTTTCACACACACCACACACACACACACACACACACACACACACACACACACAGACAGACAGAGAGAGAGAGAGAGAGCGTCATTTTTATGTAACTGTGTGGTGTGCATTGCTTTCTCTGAATAGTGATCTAGACATACATTTTCTCTCTCAGTTTTCCAGTGAATATTGTTTTCTATATGCTGATGCTCAATGTTTCCTTTATATGATGAGTAGCATTCAATCCTCAAATAGATATGTACTAGTATATTCAATCCTGAACTGTTGCTCGTAATAACATCCACCCTCTTGTCAAAATAATTAAAACATTCAATATAAAGGGTGGCCCAAAAATATGTTAACATTTGAAAATGAATAATTTTGATAGAAAGGTAACACCTGACACACATGCCTGAAATGACATGAGGATCTATTGAAACCAAAAATGAGTGCAAAAACCAGCCAACAGGTGGAGCTCAACAGCAACACATTAGTGACACTGATTAAGAAATGCTTATAAAATGTCATGTGATTGGTGCAATGAATGCCAATATATTACTAAACTGCATCATACCTTGCCTGGCTGATAAACATCTGTTGAAAGGCATGACTTTTATGAAGGACAGTGCTCCACCTCATAATGCTACATGTATGAAAGATATCTTGCGCACATCATTTGGTGAGGATTATGTGATGAGCCGCCACTTCCGTCATGCTTGGCTTCCCAGGTCCCCAGACCTCTCAATCCATGTGATTTTTGGTAGTAGGGTTACATGAAGCCACATGTGGTATGCAAATAGAATAGCTAATTCACAGGATAAAATTAAAGCCATATGGTCAGTTGTGAAGGAAGTGTCTGGTCAGCAGCACAAGGTTGATGATATAAAGTCAGTTCGCAGTAATAATATTTCTGTTACTGATAAATCAGATATATGTATTAACAACCATTTTCTGGGCATTGCTGGTGAATTAAATAAAAATTTAGTTTCTACAGGAAATCATATAAATTTCTTGGCAAATATCTTTCCGAGATTGACGTCTGATATACTCCTCTGTGATACAGACAAGAGGGAGATTGAGTCAATAATTAATTCACTGAAGACTAAGGACTCTCATGGTTATGATGGAGTGTCTAGTAGAATATTAAAGTACTGTGCTGCACATGTTAGCCCTGTATTTAGCCATATTTGTAATTTTTCCTTTAGGAATGGTCAGTTTCCTGAGCGATTAAAGTACTCAGTAGTAAAGCCGCTTTATAAAAAGGGAGAAATGAATAATGTAGATAATTTTAGACCTATTTCTATGCCATCAGTGTTTGCAAAAGTTATCGAAAAGGCTGTGTATGTAAGGTTAATTGATCATTTTATATCAGACGATTTGCTATCAAATGTACAGTTCGGCTTTAGAAGTCGTTTGACAACTGAAAATGCTATATTCTCTTTTCTCTGTGAGGTACTGTATGGGCTAAACAAAAAGTTTCGAACACTTGGCATATTTTTTGATTTAACAATGGCATTTGACTGTGTTGAGCTCACAATATTGCTCCAGAAGTTGGATCATTACGGAATAAGGGGAGTAGCTCACAATTGGTTCACCTCTTACTTTAGCAACAGGCAGCAAAAGGTCATTATTCACAATGTTGATAACGGCTGTGATGTGGGATCTGAGTGGGGTACTGTCAAGTGGGGGTTGCCCCAGGGATCAGTGTTGGGGCTGCTCCTGTTCCTTATTTATATAAATGATATGCCCTCTAGTATTATGGGTAACTCTAAAATATTTCTGTTTGCTGATGACACTAGCTTGGTAGTAAAGGATGTTGTGTGCAACATTGACTTGGTTTCAAGTAGTGCAGTACACGACCTCAGTTCATGGGTTGTAGAAAATAAACTAACGTTAAATCACAGTAAGACTCAGTTTTTACAGTTTCTAACACACAATTAAACAAAACTTGACGTTTCAATCTCACAGAACGGGCATATGATTAGTGAAACTGAACAGTTCAAATTCCTAGGTGTTCAGATAGATAGTAAGCTGTCGTGGAAAGCCCACGTTCAGGATCTTGTTCAAAGACTTAATACTGCCATTTTCACTATTCGAACGGTATCGAAAGTGAGTGATACTTCGACACGTAAATTAGTCTACTTTGCTTCTTTTCATTCACTTATGTCATATGGTATTATGTTTTGGGGTAATTCTTCCAATTCTAGAAGGATATTTTTGGCTCATAAACGGACGGTTCGGGCAATAAGTGGTGTGAGTTCACAAACCTCTTGTCGACCTCTGTTCACGAGTCTGGGTATTTTGACATTGGCCTCTCAATATGTATATTCCTTACTGTTGTTTATTGTTACCAATATTAGTTTATTTCCAACAATAAGCAGCTTTCACTCGGTTAATACTCAGCAGAAATCAAACCTCCATTTGGATCGGACTTCCTTTACTCTTGTGCAAAAAGGTGTGCAGTATACTGCTGCATCCATTTTCAATAAGCTGCCACTCGAATTCAAAAATCTTAGCAGTAATCCACGTGCTTTCAAATCGAAACTGAAGCGTTTCCTCATGGGTCACTCCTTCTATTCTGTCGAGGAGTTCCTTGAAAAATTAAGCTGATTCTCATTGTATTGCTGATAGCGTTTGCTTAAACATATGGACTGATTTTCTTTCAGGTTCATGAACATTTATTTTTATCTGTTATTACTTTTATGTTGTAAGTTCATGTACTGACACGTTCCATGACCTTGAAGATTTGCTCCTCAATTTGGTCCTACGGAACTTGACATGTAAATAAATAAATAAACAAGTCTACTGCCATCCTCCGACCTTATTAGGGACGTAAAAAGACAACATTCTTGGCAATTTCTCGTCATACCTACCATTATGCTGTACAGTGCTGTTCACAACATTGTCTCTCGACTAAAGGAATTGGTGATGAATGACAGCCGACATGTTACGCATTAATTATAAAGAGAATACAGTTGTCTTTGTTAAACATCAATTTTATGCTAATTATTGCTTTTATATCCTACGAAGTGCCACCTGTTGGTCATTTTGTGCATTTTGTTTTCATTTCAATAAAACCCTCGCCATTTCAAGCATGTGTGTCAATTTTTACCTCTCCCCTGCCTACATTATTCTGTGAAGTATTAAATTTTCAAATAATAACAGACTTTCGGCCACCCTGTATTTCTGGTTGTTCAAATTATCACTAGCAATATTGCTGAATACTTCATTTAGATGTGAAACAATATTATCAAAGGAAAGTTGCTACTCACCATACAGCACAGATGCTGAGTCGCGCCTCAGCTTCTCCTCTCTATATGGTAGCAAATTTTCTTTCATAATATTGTTACATTACATCCTGGATTTTCCATTATTTCATTTAGAAATGATTAATTAATTCACAGACTATCTTGAAACTGCTTCACCTAAACTGAAAGTGTTAAATGAAATGATCACATGGCATTATTGGCCAGAAGGCCCTGTCTGGGGTCGTTCAGCCTCCAAGGCAAGTCTTTCTATTTAATGCCACTTCATGATTATGTGGGGGTGAATAATGATAATGGTACACACTGCAATGTATTCAACACATTACAAACTCCTCGTAAATTACGGGAAAAAGATGTAGACATGAAGCTCAGAGATCCGAGATATTCTCCAGGCATAACAGAAAACACTTACTTCATAAATTATACTTTAACTTTGACAATAGGAACAAGTTTTCTTTGTTGATCGAAACACCTTTTCTTCCCGAACTTCTTTCGTGATCTGTGCATATATGTAGACAATCATGTCAGATTTGCATGCTCTCTGTTTCCAGCCAGGTTGCAGTGTCAGTATACAGCAACACAGCTACTGTCACACTAATCATCTTCAAACGAAGTGTCAAGATACTACAGATGACCCTGCATTTGTGCCAGTGGAGAGTGCCATGAAAAAAAAAAAAAAAAAAGAATCCCCTTAAAGGGCGTTCAAGAGAAGAAAAGAAACAGCAAACCTGGAAGAAGATGGAGGAGACAAGAGACTCACTTTTTTCCAAGACAAAAGACCCACTTTTCCTCCTTATGTTAGGCCACTCACTCTAAGATAGCGATGTGACTTGGAAAATGTGACATCAAAACTACCTTCTAACAACTGTTCATGTCAAAATGCTGCCACCCAGCAGTAATTTCATTTATGACAAGAGCCGCTTGGCTTCATCTAATCTATTGTGGCATCATGTGATGTAATAAGGCCAATGCTTCTGAAGAAGGTATTTTTGCAAATATCAAAAGTATGGTCAAGGGATAATAAACCTTTATTTGCAACTGGTTGGCTGATTTTTCAATCTATTCCAAAAAAAGCATATTTTTAATGTGTAATTCAATTGTAGCTTGAACAGCTTAATAAAATAATGCATATGCTACATTACAAATAATAATTTTCACAAAAATCCAACATTAAAAATGGCATGATTGAACTGTGCTCTGCAGCTGCTTAGACAATGAAGTGCCGTTTTTATGACACGTGTCACTTCATTAACAACCTACTCATCACTACAGATCTACAGAAACAACAGTATTTCTGTTTCCCTTGACACAAGTTTAATAATCCCTCTTAAGGACATTTTCTAAACCCACATCCGAGACTTCTTCCTGTTGAGGACTGGGCAGCGAATGTGAAACAGTAAATGAAGACAATGTGTGTCCAACTATTGCTATAACACATATCAAAATCAACATTTCAGGGAGGCGGGAAGTCCAATATCACACTCTAGCCATTAGCTGCTGCAGGACATGTACATAAAAAAACATATGAGGCACTGAGAATCACAAGGGCCTGAAGCACACTATCAATGATACTGAGTTAGTAGAATGTATAGATATTTCTAATATCTGTTGATTTTATGGTAAACCAGTTTTATTTGTGTTGTACGCCCAGTGTACGTATAAACACTCACCAGTTTCTCTGATTTCACTTCTGTATGGGCCCAAAGAACAAAGAATAATTTTGTTCTTCTGGACTGTTGAATTGTTATCTAGGTTTGCCAACGTGAAACTGCTTCAGCTTCCTCACCTGAAGGTTGGTATCTAGTTACTCAGCAAACCAGACTAGCTACACCTTTTACAGTCTGGAAAATGGATGATGAGAATGTCAGAGCTTTAAAGTGTGTTAACAACCTCACTGCCAAATCAAAAGTTAATGTACACAGAAACATTGTAGATTTCAGAAATTTTGCAATGATGAATTTTCCAACAGATTGCTGGGAACTGTTGTTTAATGTTTCATATTCTCCTTTCAGGTCATGGGAACCCACCATTTTCTCAATGTCACACTTTGGGATGCCACAATTTGTCATTTTCCCGTTGTTTGTAGGTGTCTTGAAAAATCTAGTGCCCAAATACATAGGTAGACCATATCAATCTTGAAACCAAAGACTTTACAATATTGCTGGATCTCATGCCTGAAATGAACAGAGTTTTATTCTGAACTTCCCAAGCCACAGAATGTGTTTCATGATAGTCAAGACAATGACAAATATGAAGTGTTGGAATTGGTCATAATTTATGTGGTACATATGGTATCTGTGTGCTCTGATTCTAGTTTCACATTTATAATAAACTTCAAAAACTGTCAGAAAGACACTAGCCTATTGTCACCTTCATTATTCAGGCATGTTTCAGCCCACCACACAGTCACTGATCTCTGTTAACTGCTTGCAACAGGCAGATCAGTCACTCAGCGAAACTGTATGCTTACTGTATGGGAAAATAACAGAAGACGAAACCAAAAAATTAACAGTAAATATGCATACCATGGAATGAACAAATGACAAGGAAGCAACACAGAAGACAGTATCACTACAATATATGAAAATAACCATAGAAGAAACCAAAATGTAATAGTAAATATGCCTTTAGTCGAACGAACAAATGGCAGGGAATCAGCACAGAAGCCGTACCAGAGTGGACAGAAGTTAAAAACAACAGGCAGAAGTTAGCATCCAAACAACATATGAATGATTATTTTATGGCCCAAACCACTGCAGAAGAAAACACTCAAGAAGAAGTCCAGGACTCCCAGGAGGTGAAAATCAGGTCATAAATGAAAAGATTTGAGCCTACTCTTCAAAGAAGTAACCAAGCAAGAAACATACCTCTCACAGGACTGAATAATTCTTTAACTCTCCTATATCATAAAGTACAGGACTTAACCAGTAAGTTATATGAGCTAGGGGTCCTTTTGAATGGTTCACTAAAGGAGATTTCTATCTTGCATATAACTAAACACAGGCTACATGAACTATTTATAAATGTGCAGCTGGGATTTCAGACTTCCAGTTGGTCAGCAGCTTTTGGAGGGAAACATACAAAGGGGGTGGAACATGTATATATAAGAACAGGTAATAAATCAAAGGAAATTAGATTTTAAAATGTCTGCTGTATTGAAAAAGATTTTGAATATGTTTATGTGAACTAACAGATAGTAAAATTATAATTGCATGTTTATATAGGTTCCCACCTGGCAATTTTGAAGTATTCTCTGAAATTTTGGAAAATCTTCTGAACTATCTGAATAGTCAGTCAAAATATATAATTGTGCTTGGGGATTTCAATGTTAATTTCAAGGACAGCTGTAAAAATGGGGGCAAAAAGTTGTTAATCTACTAAAAACATACAATATGGGCATGTGTGTAGAAGGTACCACCAGACACAGCAGCAAAAGTGAAATTACTATAGACCAAATATTCATTGACAAATCAAAATGTGGCTTTAAATCTGAGGTACTGGATACAGGTTTCTCTGATCATCAAGCAATTAAATTGACTTTAGAGAAATCTCATAAGAAAAGTGACAATAGGAGATATATTGAGAGAAGATTAATTAATGATGACAGCATTAGGGTCTTTCATCTAATGTTAAAAAATGTAAGCTGGGACTTGGAAAGCAATAGTTCTGTAGATATAAAATTCAACAAGTTCTTGTCAAATTATAAATAGACCACTGCTACGGTATAAACAAAAAAATCAAATTCATGGATAACAAGTGAAATCAAAGAGTCATCAGAAAATCTTAGAAAGCTATATAAGTGTGCAAAGCAAAATAATATCTTGAAACCATATGTCAAGTGTTATAGGAAAAAGCACAGGGAAGCTACAATTGCTGCAAAAAGGAATCACAATATTCATATATCCGAAAGAGTAACAACAAAATGAAATCTATGTGGAAAGTTATTAATAATCATCCAGGCAAGCATGAAAGTGCAAGTAATACAATCACCATAAAAAACAAAAATTAAATTGTTGATGATCGACTTCTAACAGCTAATATATTTAATGATCATTATATTAATGTAGCCCAAAATCTGACCACTAAATATAATCCAAAGATAAAGGTACCAACTCCAATAAATGAAAGAAAATGTACCTATATACCGTAACACCCAAAGAAGTACGAACGGCTATCAGCAAACTAATGAGTAAAATGACCTGTGGATTTGATAGTATCCCTGACAAAATTGTTAAATATAGTACCGAGAATGTTGCCTCTCAAATTGTGGACATAATCAATGACTCCTTTGAAACTGGTGTGTTTCCAAGTAAACTTAAGCAGTCAACAGTAACACCAGTTTATAAGTGGTGACAAGTCTGACATTAAAACTTTCAGTCCTCTATCATTATTATCTGTATTTTCGAGAATAATTGAAAGAATAATGTATGGCAGATTGCTAGACTTCCTAAACCAAAATAAAATTCTTGTAAATCCACAAAATGGTTTCAGAAAAGGCAAATCTACACAAACAGCTCTCTTCAGTTTCCTAAAACTTGTCTACAAAGCTATTGAGGACAAGGAACTGATCTGTGGGTTGTTCTTGGACCTTTCCAAAGCGCTTGATCTTATGTCATAATCTACTGCTCTTAAAACTGTATAGGCCTAATTATGGTGTCCGTGGTATTTCCTAAGAGTAGTTGAAGTCATATTTAACTGATAGAAAACAAAGAGTACAAATTTCTAAGGATGGAAATGTGTACCATTCTGAATATAAAAAACGTTAATTATGGGGTGGCCCAGAGCTCGGTATTGGGACCAATGTTATTCTTGATTTTTATTAATGACCTACCTCGACAGTTTTCAACAGCTGATACCATATTATTTGCTGATGATACCAGCTTCATTATAAAATGGAAGAATGATTATGAGATGCAGCAAAAAATTAACAAAACTACAGAAGTGGCAGAAAAATGGTTTACAGATAACCGTCTACTTGTCAACGACAAGAAAACTGTATGGATGAACTCCAGCCATATAAGGAATAAAATAAGATCAGTGTAAAATCCTCATTATTGAATAGCCAAATTCAGCAAAAGAATCACATAAAATTTTTAGGATTATGGGTAGATGAGCATCTAAGATAGGAAGAACATGTAGAAATGCTTAACAAAAGATTAAGCAAGTGCTGTTACATATTAAGAGTGCTTAAAGATTGCTGCAATAGTGGAACAGTGTTAGTTCTTATTACGCATACATGCTTAGTCTACTGAAGCATGGAATAGTATTTTGGGGAAATACCCCTTTTGCAAAGCAGTCTTTTAAGCTCCAAAAGAAAGCTTTAAGATTAATAAGTGATGTTGCTTACAGACCACGTAGAGGCATCTTCAAGGAATTAAAAATCATTATTTAAAACTTCATAACAAAAACTGGGCACATTTTTTTCATAGAAATATAGGATTTTGATTGTTGAGACTTTGTTAAAAGAAATAAGTCCAACCTATAAGACTGGTGGTTTGCTTATAAACTTGATTTTCACATGGGACCGCACTAGGTGTATACGTTCGTCATCTTGACGATAGTTTTACCTGACTGATGAGCAAGAAATTGTAGTAAGCAGTGATCCACAGGATGATAGTTTTGAACACCACTGCACTTTACTGGACGTTCTTTTACAAGGAGAGGTGAAGAATTCGAGTTTAAAATCCCACCGACGAGGTAGTCCTTACAGAAAAGGCACCCGAACGAAACCCCAAAAATATAAAGGGATATTTGAGTCTACTGTTTTGTTGGCAATAATGTGAGGGCATGCCATGCCAGTAGAACGTGTAAATATCAACACCCAACTATACGCTGTATACGAACGCTCTCGAGTTATGCAAGCTTGTGCTGACATGCAAATAAAAGCCCAGCAAATAACGAAAATCACACACTCCAACTTCTTCCGAGAACAAACATATTAAACTATGCAATCAAAATTAATTTCCCACCTACCACAAATTCTTCGCTATCCTTAACAGACACTGTATACTGTATAGTGTACACAATAACAACAACATGTGTTCAAAGCTTGCCCCAGACAGGCTATCCTATTCTTCGACCATAGATACTATCATTATGGAAGCTGTCACGCGCAAAAGTCTTATAATTGCAAGCACAATATCGATTATACTTGTCTTCTACATGCAACAAAGCTGAAACCACAACAATTTGCTCTGTTGTGTTGTACACTAGTGGGATCAGCCTGTGTCGATGATCCCAATTTCAAGTTCATAGTCAACTCTGGAGAGACTGTAAGACTTTGGATGCACATATAGTGTGACAGTTGACGCACGTGAGTTTGTTTGTAAACATACATTACTGTATTTGTATACTTGTATCGAAATTTAATTGAATGCCTCATATTGTTTTCTGCCACGAATCATACGTTGTACGGCGCTCTAGTGTTTTCGTTGCGGATAATAGTTGATGTTCGTATCCTGATGGCTTTCGGATATTTGAAGAAATGGGTTGAACCTACCGATACTAGGCGCTGACTTTTATCCGTGATGTGTTGATTTATTTGGGGAGACTCACGGGAAATCCTCGTTGGCCTCTTGTTAGAAAGGAAACACTGACAGTTTTTATTTTTTGCATGCAATGTTTTTTGCGGTTAGGTTATAGCGTCTGCTAGTATTTCATGCATATTTCATACTGGTGAATTGTTCATGACCCCCTTTTCAGTAACGTCATATTCAAGAACTTAAAAAAATTAAAAAATTATTTAATTACTTATATTTAATTAAAATACTAAATGTTACTTAGTTGCCTTCCAAACTTTAAAAGCGCCATCACATTTATTGAAGGCAAATACAGGGTGTTTCAAAAATGACCGGTATATTTGAAACGGCAATAAAAACTAAACGAGCAGCGATATAAATACACCGTTTGTTGCAATATGCTTGGGACAACAGTACATTTTCAGGCGGACAAACTTTCGAAATTACAGTAGTTACAATTTTCAACAACAGATGGCGCTGCAAGTGATGTGAAAGATATAGAAGACAACGCAGTCTGTGGGTGCGCCATTCTGTACGTCGTCTTTCTGCTGTAAGCGTGTGCTGTTCACAACGTGCAAGTGTGCTGTGGACAACATGGTTTATTCCTTAGAACAGAGGATTTTTCTGGTGTTGGAATTCCACCGCCTAGAACACAGTGTTGTTGCAACAAGACGAAGTTTTCAACGGAGGTTTAATGTAACCAAAGGACCGAAAAGCGATACAATAAAGGATCTGTCTGAAAAATTTCAACGGACTGGGAACGTGACGGATGAACGTGTTGGAAAGGTAGGGCGACCGCGTACGGCAACCACAGAGGGCAACGCGCAGCTAGTGCAGCAGGTGATCCAACAGCGGCCTCGGGTTTCCGTTCGCCGTGTTGCAGCTGCGGTCCAAATGACGCCAATGTCCACGTATCGTCTCACGCGCCAGAGTTTATACCTCTATCCATACACAATTCAAACGCGGCAACCCCTCAGTGCCGCTACCATTGCTGCACGAGAGACATTCGCTAACGATATAGTGCACAGGATTGATGACGGCGATATGCATGTGGGCAGCATTTGGTTTACTGACGAAGCTTATTTTTACCTGGACGGCTTCGTCAATAAACAGAACTGGCGCATATGGGGAACCGAAAAGCCCCGTGTTGCAGTCCCATCATCCCTGCACCCTCAAAAAGTACTGGTCTGGGCCGCCATTTCTTGCAAAGGAATCATTGGCCCATTTTTCAGATCCGAAACGATTACTGCTTCACGCTATCTGGACATTCTTCGTGAATTTGTGGCGGTACAAACTGCCTTAGACGAAACTGCGAACACCTCGTGGTTTATGCAAGATGGCGCCCGGCCACATCACACGGCCGACGTCTTTAATTTCCTGAATGAATATTTCGATGATCGTGTGATTGCTTTGGGCTATCTGAAACATACAGGAGGCGGTGTGGATTGGCCTCCCTATTCGCCAGACATGAACCCCTGTGACTTCTTTCTGTGGGGACACTTGAAAGACCAGGTGTACCGCCAGAATCCAGAAACAATTGAACAGCTGAAGCAGTACATCTCATCTGCATGTGAAGCCATTCCGCCAGACACGTTGTCAAAGGTTTCGGGTAATTTCATTCAGAGACTACGCCATATTATTGCTACGCATGGTGGATATGTGGAAAATATCGTACTATAGAGTTTCCCAGACCGCAGCGCCATCTGTTGTTGACAATTGTAACTACTGTAATTTCGAAAGTTTGTCTGCCTGAAAATGTACTGTTGTCCCAAGCATATTGCAAGAAACGGTGTATTTCTATTGCTGCTCGTTTAGTTTTTATTGCCATTTCAAATATACCGGTCATTTTTTAAACACCCTGTGTGTACTGTCTCAAGAATTTATTTTATTAATATTGTACCTCAAGGAAAAAAACTATTTCATTACTTATATTTAATTAACATACTAAATGTTACTTAATTAGCCTTCCACAACTTTAAAAGCGCCATCACATTTATTGAAGGCAACTATGTACTGTCTCAAGAATTTATTTTATTAATATTGTGCCTCAACATTTCTTGACATGCAAGAAACACAGCTAAATAACATTTACACTTCCACATAAAAGAAAATTTTTAACTTGGTATAGAATCGTAATGACTGAAATAAAACTTACTACATTTTGGAGGCACGCCTTGATTTATAGTTCTTCACTAATTTCTCAGGTCTTTTCTGTCCCAAATTATTTCGTACTTTTGACCAAATAAGCCTATAGGTGGAGAAGTTCCTCCTAATGGATGCAGTGTGGCACTAAATAGTTATCAGAATGGGTTAGTGTTTTGAATAGTGTAATTATAGGAATTGAAACGGAAGTGTTTAATCATCAGTACGAAAAAATCCAACAACAATAAAATACAATTTTATTCACTGGGTTGGTTTAAAAAAAAAAAAAATTCCTCAACCCTGGTTTACTCTGCTTATCACTACATAGAGAACAAAAGTAGCCTAGAGTGCTGCAGCTGCTATGGGATCTAGCTTGCTCAGTGGGTTGAGCTATGTCAAGGGTAGGACTGATGTGATCTAACAATATTTTTGTAAAAACTTTGTACAAAACACTGATTAGACTTATGGTGCAAATTTTTTTTTTTTAATGTTTTGAATGCTTCCTTTTTTGCAGTGCAGTATTAGTAGTATTGCTTTGTTCCATGAGGCTGGGATTGTTGAACTTTCAATAGAGTAAGCAAAGAGTTTTGACAGGTGCTCATACATTTCCCAACAGTAAACTTCAGAATACCAACAGACAACTCACCATAATCAGCAGCTGTGCTCTTTCCAAGATGTCAGTAGTATATTTGACTTCTGTAGGAAGTACGTCTGAAACTTTTGTGCATGACAGCACAAGTAATGTTGTAATTAGGTTTGTACCTACACCTACACTATGTTTGTGTATCATATGACGCAGCTCCAAGGCTGGCACTAGACTGTAGCAAATTTAAAGCTCAGCAACATATGTAGGAGCTTTAGTATCCACCCATGCATGTGGTCAAAACAATGGAGGCAGTCTTACACATTCCCAGAAATTACTGATCAGGAAGTTAACTGTTAGACACTCTCAGCATGATGTGATAAGCTGATAAACAAAATGTACAATTTTGCAATGTTATACCAGTCGTTGCTGAATCCTCAAATACACAATACTTTTGGCTGAGATGTTTTCAGCACTAACCAAGCATTAAAATCTAATCTTGGTTTAAATAAAAACGCAAGAAAGAACTGGGAGCCAACTAGTAAGAGCATTGATGGCGGCGATGAGGTTACACATGATCAAATCCCTGTTGTTGTCAGTAAGAGAACTAGCAAAGGTTCCCCTGCCTAAAAAGTGTCTTAGTTAGCTTAGAGTTTTATGCAGTGGGATGGTACACAGAAGATAGATTGTCCAGCACTGGAGGACACCCTAACAAGTAACAGGAAAATAAAAGAATTGTAAGGACAAGTACTAAAGAACTTTACACAGAATCATCAATTCTCTGTTAGAGTATCCTACTATTAAAACTAAAGTACAGCAGAATCTTACATCTCCAAAAGAAATTGAAAAAAAAATAATAAAATTACTTAAAAGCTCCGGATGTTCTGAACATGATGGAATATCAATAGGATTCTAAAATCATATGCAGACTTAATCAGTCACATATTATGCCATTTATATAACCAGTCAATGAAAACTGTGACATTTCCAGGCAGACTGAAACAAGCAATAGTGATGCCCATCCACAAAAGTGGGGCAAGGAATGTACCATCCAATTATTGGCCCATCTTTTGGCTGCCAGTGTTCTTAAAGGTGCCTGAGAGAGTAGGTTTTGATAGGATTTATGGCCATATGACACAAAATGGCTTACTGACATTTGCACAATTTGCCTAACGGATGAAACTCTAGGTGAATCAAATCTCAGAAGCTGTCCAATTTTTTGTTACCTTGCTACAGCTTTCGTCTGTGTAGATCATAACACATTGCTAAAAAAGCTTCCACACTAAGGTGTCAAAGACAAACCTTTAAAGTGGCTACAATCTTTTCTACACAACAAGAAGCAAAGAGTTATCACAATGGAGGCAGGTGTAACAGTAAACTCAGACTGGGGAAACATATAATACGGAATCCCCCAGGGCTTGATCCTTGGGCCACTGATTTTTCTGATCTATATTAATGATCTACCATTTACAATTAATGACAGAGCAAAAATAGTCATATTTGTGGATGACACGAATATTTTGACCAAGGGTCCCCAACTCTGCAGTACAGGATACAGTGCTGACAGTCACTAACCAAATACACAAATGGTTCACAGCAAGTAGCCTAACCCTAAAATTTTCAAAAACTAACATTATACAGTTTCAGAAAGTAAATAAAAAACTCTAAGCTCCAGAAATGGAGATCAACAACCAAAAGATTTATGAAACCAGACATACAAAATTCCTAGGCATCCAGCTAGATAGCCAGCTAAGATGAAGAGAGCAAATTGATCAGCTGGTAAAAAAAACGTAGCACAGCGTGTTTGCTCTGAGAGCTATTTCTCAGACTCTCGCACACATTCTTCCTCATTGTTTTCATTTATCTTGTCAGTAAGCCAGCCACCCAAAGTGCACAGATTTGTACCAGTGTTACCACACTACCCAATGACAAATGAGTCATTTCAGCAGTCTGTTGTGTCATTTTGGATAATTTGATCATTAGTCTCCTTATTCACATCACTCACTGCCATTGATGGTCTACCCCATTGTGGATTGTCCATTAGAGAGAAATCACCTTCTTTAAACCTCTGCAACCACCACAGGTTACTGCTGTGATCCACTGTGTCCTCCCCATAAACAGGGAGCAACTTTCTGTGAATCGATGTGGCAGAGTCATCGCCGGTCTTGAAGAGGATCTCAATCATCGACCATTGTTGCAACCTGAAATCTACTTCATGGTCCACTATGGCTCACCTGTAAATAAAAGAAAATACTTTTATATACCAACTTAAAGCTAAATTTTCCAAGTATGTTCACAAAAAATTTCATTCTCTTCCTGCAAGAAATAAAAAAAAATTATAGACGACTGTGCAAAAGTTTTTGAACACCTCCTATATAAGAAAAGCTAATGAGTAGTTCCAGTCATACCAGGAAAATGATACAACAGATAAGGAGAGGCCACATTCAGTTGATATTAAATATTTACAGAAACCATTGGTAACATAGGTTTTCCTTCAGGTAAGTATATCAGGACCAATTCTGCCCTTAACAGGTATCAATAATTTTCCAGACAAAATAGGACATCTGGGAAAAATTCTCTTTGCTGATAAAACATTATAGTCACTAGTAAAACACCAAAACTCATAGTTGTGAAAATAAAAATGGCCTAACAGAGGTGTACAATTGGGCAGTATGTAGTAAATTAACACTGAACAAAATGAAAACAAAAATCAAGAATTCCTGTTAAAAGAGGAAAAGTAACTCTGTTGCTTTAAACATAAATGATAAATATGTAGACTGCATAGCATACATGAAGTTTATTGGTCATTTGACATGGAACTGAAGATACTGACAAAGAGAATGTCATCAACATATTTGCATTTAGTGTAGTAACGCCAACAAATAACTGTGTGGAGAATAACCAAATTGTTTTAATAAGAACACCGATCATTAGTTCCATACAAAGTCCATGTACATAGCTAGGCCAAGTCCAGAGAAGTAAGCAGTGTCCTGAGAGTGGAGTCAAGTGAGCATACAAATGAACCATAATCCTCCTCTCTGGGATTATAATAGGTATGTTCACAAGGTGGTGCTGCCGCGCACTGACATGAGCAAGTTGAATCATAACTAGATGAGCGGGCACCACACATCTTTTTGGACTGTTTCCTATTTCTTGCTTTGGCTTTTTCTGGATACGGTTATCCTGAGAAGTGGGATTCTTAAATTCCTCCCTTGTTCTCTTACTGCCTGCCCTCAACGTAGAAGGGGTTTGTACACCCCCTTTGCCCTGGGACAGTCTTTTGTTGGAGGTCTTGGGCTCAACCACTTTTAGTTCCCTCCACTTTTGTTTAGGAAGCCACTCTTTTCTCTCCTTTAGCTTTTGTTCTCTAAGAAGTTTCCTCCTCTGAGCCCCAGACAAGTCTTTGATTTTAATCTGGTCCAACTTCTTAGTAACCATTCCCACTCCTTGAACAGGTCTGTCTCCCTGTTCAGCTGAGGAGATGTTTTCCGTTGGTTCCAGCCAC
The DNA here is from genome assembly GCF_023864275.1 of Schistocerca cancellata. Taxonomy (NCBI): domain Eukaryota; kingdom Metazoa; phylum Arthropoda; class Insecta; order Orthoptera; family Acrididae; genus Schistocerca; species Schistocerca cancellata. The sequence goes on along the minus strand of NC_064626.1, from coordinate 296,055,819 downwards.
AGTGTTCGGTTGTCTGAGGTCTCAATTTGAGACTGAAGCGCTTTTTGAGTTTCCTCAAGACTTTAACCTAAAAAGCCACCTTGCCCATTCCACACAGTCCCAGCTATCCATGTAGTGGTCTCTTGCTTTTAGTGGACTCCTGACCTATTCAGCAGAACCTGAAACCCAACCACACTATGGAAAAAAATTGAGGAATCTTTAGCTTAGATGGCCACAGAAACATCTGAGCCTCTGGTGCATACCCTCCACTCAGCTCTATACCAGAGGTCCACTATCAGTTCCGTTGACTAGGCTGCAAATATTGAGCTCTGCTTTCATCTCGCAAGCAAGTCCTGCAGCCTTTACCACTTGTGTTAGTTGTTCGGAACCACAGAGAATCCCTTCTGATCCAAAGCAGCATGTATCATTGGTACCTATGTGAGCACCGCCTGCAGTTGATATTATAGTCATAGGATACTTCATTTTTTAGTTTTGTGAAGTGCACAATTTTACATTTCTGAATATTTAAAGCAAATTGCCAATCTTTGCACCTCTTTGAAATGCAATCAGGATCTGACTGAATAGTTACACTACAAAAACAGTCAATTATTGATGAAATTATTTAATTGGATAGATGAAATATCTACTCACGAAGTGGTGGAAGAACGCACATATAAAAGACTGCTGTGACTGGCAAGCTTTCGGAGCCAGTGGCTCCCTCGTCAGGCAGAAGGGTTGAAGGGAAAGGTAGAAGAGTGAAGGAAAGGGACTGGAGAGGTCTTGGAAAAGAGGTAGATTGTGGGAAAATCACCCAGAACCACAGGTCAGGAGATACTTATGTATGGGATGAGAAGTATAAAAAAAAGAGTCTTTCTTTCTCATTCCATACGGTAAGTCTCACCTGACCCGCATCTCTGTGTGACTTTCCCAAAATCTACCCCTTTTCCTACATCTTCCCAGACCTTTTACTTCACCCTTCTTCCTTCCCCTTCAACCCTTCTGCCTGAAGAAGGAGCCACTGGCTCTGAAAGCTCACCAATCTCAACAGTCTTTTATGTGTGTCCTGCCGCCGCTTGGTGAGTGAATATTTCTGCAGCTTCTTTCAGACTGTACTTCATTATAGTTCACAGCATCATCTGCAAAAAGTCCGAGGTTACTAATTAATATTGTTTGCAAGGTCATTTATATACAACATGAACAACGAAGTTCCCAACACACTTCCCAGAGACACACTCAGAGTTACGTCTGCATCGAAGATAACATGCTTTGTCTTCCCTACCAAAAAGTCCTCAATCTAGTCACAAATTTCACTTGATACACTGTACAATCAAACTTTTGACAAGAAGCCCAGGTGCAGTACTGAGTCAAATGCTTTTCAGAAATCAAGAAATACTGTATCTGTCTGACTCCCTTGATGCAAATCTTTCACTATGTCATGTGAGAGAAGTGCAAGTTGGGATTCACATGATCAGTGTTTTCAGAATCCATGCTGGTTGGCATTCTATTCAAGATACCTTAATATGTTATGAATTCAGAATATGTTCTAGAAGATTCTATAACAAATCGATCTAAATGACATTGGACAGTAGTTTTGTGGATCACTGCTACTTTCCTTCTTGTATACGGGTGTGGTTTTTTCCAACCGACGGACACGGTTTTTTGTTCAGGTGCTCTACGATAGATTATAGTCAGAAGAGGGGCTAACTAGCTGCAACTTCAATATAGAATCTGATAGGAATTCCATGGGGCCCAGGAGCTTTGTTCAGTTTTAAAGATTGTAGCTGTCTCTCAATAACACTGACACTAATACTGATTTCACTCTTCTTTTCAGTGGTATGAGGATCAAATTGTAGCAATTCTCCTGGGTTTTCCTTTATAAAGGAACATTTAAGAACAAAGTTAAGCATTTCAGCTTTTGCATTGCTACCCTCAATTTCTGTTCCTGTCTCATTTGCTAGAGACTGGACACTAACTTTGGTGCCACTTACAGCCTTTACATATGACCAGAATGTCTTTGGATTTTCTGAAATATCATTTGCCAATATTCTGTTGTAATAGCTATTGAAGGCTTCATGCATTTCCCTCTTGACAGCCAAATAAGTTTCATTCAGCATCTCCCTGTCTATAGTCCTGTACTTTGTTTTACACCTGTTATGTAACAGCCTCTGTTTCTTTAGAAGTTTCTTTACAGGGACTATACCATTGAGGGTTCCTCCCGTTATAAACTGTTCTACTGGATACATATTTGTCCATTGCATAGTCAGTTATCCTCTACATGCACCTGCCCTGTGTCGAAAGTTTCAAGTTCCTCACTGATATAAGACACTACTGATTTTTTATCTACTTAACTGGACATATATATCTTTCTGCTTGTTTTAGTTGTCCTTTGTACATTGGTAATCATTGTTGCCACAATCGCATCATAATCATTGATGCCAATTTCGATGTCGACATCCTAAAGAGGTTAGGTCTATTTGTTGCCATTAGATCCAGTATATTTCCATCATAAATGGGGTTCCAAATAATCTGCTCTTGGTAGTTTTCAGAGAAGGCATGTAGTAATATTTTACAGTATGTCTTATCGTGCCCACCACTAACAAAACTGTAATTTTCCCAATTGATTGTAGGATGATTAAAGTCACCACTGATGATTACAGTATGATTGGGAAACTTAAGTACAAGCAAACTGAGGTTTTCTGTAAACTTTTCAGTTACATCAGGAGAAGAGTCTGTTTTGTGATAGCAGGATCCTATTACAATTTTATGACCACCCCTGATACTAAGTCTTGCCCAAAAAAACTCACATGCAGCTTCAGTTTCTGTTTGAAAACATCTCACTGGTATTAGTTCATATTTCAACCAGCTTTCTGCACCTAGTATTTAGTGAGCTTCACAGCAACACATTGAACTCTGGCTCATTGTTGTGAATGCTTCAGCAGTTAACCACTAGGATTTTAATACTGTCACCTGAGGAAGGCATTTCTTTTGATCTTACACCGATAGTTTTGGGTTTACTACATGGTTATCTGGATTGGATGGAGAGTCGCCTAATCTAAAAATCCTTTGTGTGCATCCCACACAGTTAGCTACCTGGCTAGTGCACACCTTATCCATGTAGGGACACCTTACAGTTCTCATTCTGCCAATAACATTGTCAGTAGAGGGAGAAGGAGCAGACACAGTTTCAGAGTACCCAGTTGCCCTCCAGGTGCGAAAGTACCCCACAGCCAGGAGAATCAGCATGGGGATCCAAAAATCTATGGAAATTTGTATTGTGTATCAGCAGGGAATGTGATCTGTAACTGAAAAAGTATCATAATAATCCCTCTACTGGCAAAAGGTTCAGATTAGTTCCCCATTCAGATCTCTTGAGAGGGCAGTCCCAAGATGGAGGTGACTATGAGAAAATACTAGGAAAAAAAATAAACAACAAAAAGGTTGCATTCTTTGAGTCAAGGCATGGAGTAGTCTGAGACTAGAAAATATAAAAATGGAAATGCTTAGGAGGCATAAACTAGATGTAGCAAAGGTCAGTGAAATATGACAGAAAAGAATAAAAATGTATGGTTGGACAAATACAGGATAATATCAACAAATGCAGAAAATGATATAATGGGACTAGGATTTGATATGAACAGGAAGGAAGGACAAAAAGTTACTTAGTGGAAACAGATGTGATAGGGTTGTTCTGATCAGAATCAAAATCAAACCAATGCCAATAATTATAGTTTAGGTATACATGTCAATGTCAGAAACACAAGACGATGAGACAAAGGGTTTATAGGGAGACAAATATGTAATTCAGCATCTAAAGGGAAATTAAAATCTGATAATCAAGGGGGATTGGAACACTATAATAGGAGGGAGACAGACTTATAAGAGAACATGCACTTAGCAACAGGAACAAAAGAGGAGAAAGATTCCTTGAGTTCTGCAATAAGTTTTAGTTGATAATAGAAAATACACTGTTCAAAAATCACAGGAGGAGGAGAGGTACTTTGACGCTGGATTACCAGCTGGATTACATCATGGCGACACAGATATTCCAAAATCAAATATTAGATTGTAAGGCATACCTAGAAGCAGATGCACTCAGATTAGAAGTTAATTATGGTGAAAAGAGTTGGCTGAAACTTAAGATAATCTTCAAGAAGCTTTACGATACAAGGAAGTAGGGGACAGAAATACTGAGAAATGATATTCATCCTGAGGTAATGGATAATAGTAATAATTCCCTGTATCAACAGCAAGTTGCAAGTCTTTTAACTGGACACCATTTCAGTGACACATATTTCTAGCCTACCCCAATAATCCTGCCAGAGAAGAGGAACTTGCAGTTTAATGTGAAATCTGAATGGTATATTATTCTTAGCAAATCTTCTCATTATTGAGAGATGAAAGCTGTGTTGAAGGTGGACTGAAATATTGCATGGTCCAACTGAGATTTGACCCTGCTACCTCTGGGTTACCATACATGTGCTTTACTAGCTTTACTACTAGATTACCAGGCCTGACAGGCGACATATACTTCAGTAATGAGTACCTTAGTAGATAGTTCAGCTGAGGAGGAAAATAAATTCTGGTTAACAGAAGGAGTACTTCAATTGATCACACACAAGAAAGGAATTTTAAAATGTTCAGGAAAAGAGAAAAAAATTCAGCAGTATACATCGTTTATGAATAAAATCAATAGGAAGTGCAGAGAAGCTAAGTGAAATGACTGTAGGAAAAATATGAAGAAATCAAAAAGGAAATGGTCATCAGGTGGACTGATTTAGCATATAAAAGTAAAAATAATTTTAAGTGATTTTAAAATGATGGACATTAACTTGACAAATGTAAAAGAAATTCTAATGTTCAACACAGAGAAAAAGGAGATAAGTGGAACGAGTACAGTGGGAGCCTCTACGAAGGAGTGGCACTGCCTGATAATGTGATGGAAAATGAAATGGTTGTTAGCATGGAGGACATAGAGTCAGAGCTTAATAAAGCTTTTGAAGACTGGTGATCAAACAATGCAGAAGGAACATATAAAATTCCAGTGGAATTTTTTAAATCAGTAGGGAAAGTGGCAACCAAATGATTATTGAAGTCAGTGTGTAAACATACCTTCAGACTTTTGGAAGAATACCATATGCACAATTCCAAATATAGTAAGGGCAGATAAATGAGAGAACTGCTACACAATGAACATTACAGACATTGCATCTAGACATGCATATGTATGTCTGCCCATTTTGAGACATTTTGTATAAGTTAACTCTGATGAAGGCAATGTTTAGAAGCTCAGCAACATTTCCAATCCCTGTTTATATGCCTGTTGACCACTCAATGCCCCAGGTATGCATCTACTTCCTTTATTTGTAATCTACCTGTACTTTATAATATCATATTACATTGTACAGAGCTGTAGACAGAATTACTCTACTGTGGAGTATGCACTGGTATGAACCTTCCTGGCAGATTGAAACTGTTTGCCAGACCGAGACTCAAACTCAGGACCTTTGTCTTCTGCAGCCAAGTACACTATTGACTGAGCTAAACAAGCATGATTCGCAACCTGCCCTCACAGCTTTACTTCTGCCAGCACCTTGTCTCCTATATTCCAAACTTCACAGAAGCTCTCGTGTGAAACTTACAAGTGTATAACTCCTAGAAGAAAAGATATTGTGGAACACAGCCTCGGAAAATTTCCATAATGAAATTTTCACTCTGCAGTGGAGTGTACACTGATATGAAACTTCCAGGCAGCTTAAAACTGTGTACAGGAGAGTTTCTGTGAAGTCTGGAAGGTAGAAGGTGAGGTATTTATGGAAGTAAAGCTCTGAGGATGGGTCATGAGTCATGTTTGGGTAGCTCAGTTGGTAGAGCACTTTCCCGTGAAGGGCAAAGGTCCTGAGTTCGAGTCTCGCTCAGGCACACAGTTTTAATCTACCAGAAAGTTTCAACAGTTCTGTAAGTTTGGACATACCACGGAGTTTAGAGCATACTGACTAACATGTGATTGTATAATGTCTGGAGCCAAACAAATGAGATGTCATCAATCTCTGCCTGTTGTGTAATTACACAACAAGGTAAAAGAAATCAGTATCATGGTGTCAGCTCCAAATTTCTGTAAAAACAAAATTAAGGAGTGTATCAAAATTAGAAAGTTGAGCAATCAGACAAACAGTGACAGGGTTTTGAATATATCCAAGGCTTGTCATCTGACAACCAGTTTTTAAAATCTGATCAACAGGTATACCACTGCTGGTGTCGGGAAAACAAATTTGAAATATAAAGGATTGAGTACAGTTACCACCAGAATTTGAACTTGGTTATAGATACTTGCACATTCTCAACAATATCTCACAATTTGCTTGGAGCCTAGACAGCTAGAATACCTAAAATTATCACTCACAGTACACAGATAAGGTGACTGTGTCAGTAGAATCAACCTTTCTGAACACACACTAACAGACGAGTTCTGTTTAAAAAAATTCTGGAATATTTGTAATTTTGCGCCAATGATGTGTTGGAGCGAATGCAGTTGACGTCCCTGCACACACTTGTGTTTAATTTGTAGATGCCAGAAGTTACATTGTTGTATGTCTCTTAGTTATTGTTCAATGCTGTATTAAGTACAGTGTTGTGTCACACAGTTCGCGAATTTCAAAATGGCAGAATTAGAGGAACAATGCAGGCGTATTAAAGTTTGCGTGGAACTCAAGAAAACCTTTACCAAATGATGCAGGAAGCCTACAGTGATGAATGCTTAAGCTATAGCAGATTTTACAAAAGGTTCAAACAGTTTAAAATTGGCCAGATGGAAGTTAAAGATGATCCTTGTTCAGGACACCCTTTGACATCTATCAACAATGTTCCTTAAGAGAATCATACGGCTCCTGTGGACTTTTTTAATTTCCAAAGTTGAAAACCCCATTGGGTTGAAGATGTGCAACAATAGACAAGATAACAGAAAATTCGCAGACGATAGTTTGCATGATCAAAGCGAGAGGGGTACCAAGACTGCTTCTGGAAGGCCAAATGACACTGAGAGCAATTGTGGAGGAGAGTATTTCAAAGGAGACCATTCACAGTAAGTAAAATGTAAATGAAAAAAATTTTGTGGACGTAGTTCCGGAATTTCTGGATTTATTCACAAGGTTTTAATTAATTTTCTGATCTTGACTTGTTCTTTTTAATATATGATTTGATTGGTTCTAATTGAGCTAGTTTACATTTTAGTTTTTTGCTAATTTGTTAAGGTATTAACTTACTTTGCTGTAGTTTATATTAAGGGTAACATGTTGGTGTCATTATCTGAACATCCCCTCTGCGATCTGGATGCAAGGTGCTCTGCTGATTTGGTTACTAATTGATTTTTCAACATGTGTGTGTGTGTGTGTGTGTGTGTGTGTGTGTCAGAGAGAGAGAGAGAGAGAGAGAGAGAGAGAGAGAGAGAGATAGCTTGATAGTGGTTAAAGAGATAAAATAAATATGGTATGTCATATAATCAGAATTCTCCAGTGTTGTCTATGTGGTTTCCTAGACGTATAGTTGCTTGAGAGTCTGTATGATGACTTTGATTATTGCACTATGGGATCCTACAGCATTGATGGATTGCACTCTACACAATAAAGCTACAGAGATCCAAGACATCTTTCCCTCATTTAGTAACTGACCAAAGACTAGTTAAGGGTAAGGAGGCCCCAAGAGGTAGTGTCTTTTATTTGAGTATGCCTGGCTTAGCTAACATGAATTTTGAAAATGACTTGTTAATGATATCTGTCATATCGCAGCTCAGTTGAAAATATGAATTGTCGTAGCCAATCACATTTATTATATTATACATTCTACTATACATTTCAGGGGCTTATACCTCACTCCACAAGTGGATTTATGTTGATGTGGCATGGGCTGTATTGAATGTACAATTTTTGGGTAATGTATAATGACTGAAAGACAGTGCCACGAGTTTCCTATAATTTGTTCATACAATACATCATGCGTATTAATGTCTACCTGGTGATGGTGGTATGATTCTGTGAAAGATGCAGTGAAAATACAGAGTGAACATTAATAAAACCCAAAAACTGCAGGGACGATTTCCTGACTGAAGATGGATGAAAAAAAGGTTGTATGAACATGTGCCCGGAAATGCATCATTGCCACGGTAGATGGTGGTGATAAATGAAAGTTCCTCTGACCATGTGCTGCATGTTTTTTGTGTGGTGCAGACTGTGTGATTGACACAGCATACTGTCAGCAGTAGAATGGTCTGGTATTCACGTCAGAAACAAGTCAAGATTGTGTTTGTGTACGGCCAAGCAGATGGAAACAGTGGAGAGGCAGCACAAGTATACCAAAACAAGTACCCTCTCAGACACCAACCACATCACACAACATTTCAGGCCCTTTTTGGGCATTTGTGTTGTCATGGGTCCTTTCAGACAGATGATCTTGCAGGGAGGTGGCAGTCTGTGCATGCACCAGATTTTGAGGATTGGGTTCTACAGGATACTGAGACGAATCCTTGTACTAGCTCTAGGCAAGTGGCCTGCCAACAAGGTGTAAGCCAAAGTATGATTATGTGTATCATACATCACAACTATGCGCATTGCATCCCATAGTGGCCACTTTGAACATTTGTTGTGACATGTTTACGATGCAGCTCTGTACCGTGTTCTGCTACAGTTTGTTGTTGTTACACCATCCATTTCCAGACACATGCTCACAGTACCTTTTTTCCTCCATTTCCAGTCGGGAATCCATCACTGCAGTTTGTCAGTGTACACATATTTCACATATGAAAAATTGTCTGTACCTTGTTGTAACTTAAACTGTACAATGAGTTTTTGTCTGAAGCACTATGATTTAGTTTATGTGGTAAAGTGTAAGCTTTATTTGGAGATTTTCTGACTTCTCTTTTATGACGGCATCAGTGGATAATCCACCTAGATGAAGCCTAATTTTCGTGTTTGGCTTGTTATCAGTCAGCACTGGCTAAAGTATAAAGGACTATTCTTTGCAATTACTGCAGTTTGTTTGCTGTTGTTGACTGGAAAACCTGTATAATGCTCTCTACCATACACTACATCTCAGATCCACAGAGCAGTGTAAGTAGAATCATCTGCATGTTCAACTGCAGAATAATGCGGAAGACAACTTTCCCAGATGGTCCAGTGGTCTCAAATACTATCTGTGATTTATTGCTTGCACTGTTAAGACTTTATTGTTGGTCTGAGTCTCATCAGGATGACTTAATAGCTACTTAAAGGAGATATGAACTTTTAATACTGGTGTCCAATGATATTTTAGGCACAGGATGAAGCAGCTGTTGGTTGGTAGCATTTGATGTTCCCTTGACACAGATCATGAATTATATTATCTTCATCTTGACTTGAAACTTATCACTGTATCATCTGATTTTGAGTGCCAAACCAACAGTGGTGTCTTGTATACAGTATAGTGTGGGTTGTGAATATCTAAACAGGTATAAAATGATATTGTGAAGTTTTCGTAATAATTTCACTTAAAGCGTAAAGTATTTTTGCACAGTGTCTTTTGTTAATTTTATTTTTATTTATGTGTATTGATTATTGTAATTGAATTTTTTTTTTTTTTTTTTTTTTAGGATATGGGAAAAAGGTCAAAAGACAAGCGTGACATTTATTACCGCCTAGCAAAAAGTGATGGTTGGAGAGCAAGAAGTGCTTATAAATTAATACAAATAGATGAGAAATTTAAAATTCTTGATGGTAAGTACTTTAGAAAGCCACAAATGTAAATAATTCTGGCTTAAACAAAGTTACAAGTATGTGTGTTTGATTGCTAAGAACAATCGTAAATAATATCATAGCCACTGGTCAATCATTTTTAACTGTACAAAATATTTGGCAATTTCATTTCTTTGCATTGTCTGTCATCCAAGTTCCTACTGAAATATGATAAAAGTTGATACTTTTTGTTGTCGTTGCTTTTTAATTAACCACTTTTCTGAAACGATTTTTGAAATCATAATTGTGGTAAGCAAAATGGTTCAAATGGCTCTGATCACTATGGGACTTAACATCTGAGGTCATCAGTCCCCAATTGTGGTAAGACACAGCATTAATTTTGAAAAAGTCCAGTGTTTTGTGTTTATTTCCAAAAAAATACATTTGGATGGGGTACACACAAAGAAGCATTAGCTAGATATCCATAAAGTAAGTTTCCCGCTCGTCCCACAGTTTGCAAACTATATGCTGCATGAAGCGACTGCATGCGCATCATAAAGTACTGATGTGCCTTGGTGCATGTGCTAATGGAACTTTCTGAGGTCTCATAGTAGCTTCATGCCAGCAGTTGTTAATGGAGGCTCAAATTTCAGTTCCCAGTATGTGTGAAGCGGGATGCTGATAAAGTTTTTGAATGCACAGATTTAAATTTGTCATCATCTGTGCCAGGCCCATAGACATAATGTCATGAGCAAGCATTTGGTATGTCACAGGTGCAGCAACTTTGTAACTGGTCACCTAGATGTTTATGACAAAGAGCGCAGCAGGAGACCATGCCTTTGTACAAGCAAACTTGTGGAGCTCTTCCTGGAACACATTGTGGAGAATCGTCACATCACAGTCATGGCACTCAGCAGTCAGTTCTCACAGATGTAATGATACTTTTTTGCACAGAATTGTCATGGAACCCCTATTGTTCAGAACACATTGTGGAGAATCGTCACATCACAGTCATGGCACTCAGTAGTCAGTTCTCACAGATGTAATGATACTTTTTGCACAGAATTGTCATGAAACCCTTACTGTTCAGAAGAGCAACTGGCTCCAGAACAATAAGCAAATTGCATGGGGGCAGCTTTCACTTTTCTGCAGCAGTACCATGATGACAGGAATGAGTTTCTGAACTGGATAATCACAGGTGATGAGACAGGGCTTGCCCACAGTAGTCCAAAAATCAAGCAGCAATCAGTGTGTTGGTGTCACACTGCAAGATGAAATTCGAGCAGACTGTGTCAATGCTGAACGTGCTGTGTTGATTGTTCTGGGACAAATGGAGAGTTCTCTTTTCAGATTCCTGATTATGGGTAAGACAGGGAATGCTGATCATTCATGCAAAATAATGCAGAAATAGTGATCGGTCATTCGGAACACATGGTGCAGAAAGCTCAGTTCTGGTGCCACCTTGCTGCACAATAACATTCAGCCACACACAATTCTTGCAAATGTTGTGCTGTGGCAACAAGTGCAACAGGAACCAACAGCAATCCACACAGTGTACATCATGGTGACGGTATTCCAGTCCATCCGAGGCAGAAATTTAAACCAGCTGGCTTACTAGCAGATCGACAGAGGGCAACATTAGTAGCCAGGCCAGCAGCAGATCCAAGGTGTGTGCACAGCACCAGTCAGTGCACGCAGGCCAGTCTGTACTCACAGACCAAACTATTTCCTACTTCCTCTGATACTAAGTTTTAACTAATCATTTGGAAATGTTACTCTGCAAGACAACTATTTACGCCTGCACTGTGATGGTAGCCAGCAGTTCCAGTGCAGCCAGCCACATTGGATAGACCTCACCTGGACAATGTCTACCATGATGAATGCTTCTACTCTTTGCCGTCACTGTGGAGTTGTACTGGCCCAAACAGGACTATGCCAAGTGGAGGGAACTTGGTATTTCATTTTTCTGCTTCTCCTACACTTGCAAAACGTATCCTAAGTGCCAGTATTGCAAAATTCTTTGCTACTGACTTCAAAGGCATTCAACTGTCACTGTTACGTTTTGGAACTCAGATTGTTTGAGGATTCAGTCAGTCAGTCAAGAAAGTTCTTATTTTTATTCTTAAGAAGTAAGTTACTGTGTTCATCCCTTACAGCCTGAACCTAACTCCCAATGATGTCCATCTGTTTCGGAATCTCAGGAAATTACTGTTCAACCAGAGTCAGCATTTTGAGACTGACAGAGAGGCATAGATGGTTGTCACACATTGATTCCAATCCCTTGTGGCAAAATTCTTTGACACACAGATACAAAAGTTGGTCACACACAGGACAAGAGCCCGAATTTCGGGGGTGAATATGTTGCAAAATAGCTCAACACATTTTGTTTCTATTCCAATAAATCTTTCAATTAAATTGTGTTTTGTTTCTGTTCATGATCTATTTACTTCACATTTTTACACAATACTCCAATAAATATGTGGACAGACATAGGCTATATATATATATATATATATATATATATATATATATATATATATATATATATATATATATATATATATATTTAAAAAGAAAGATGATGAGACTTACCCAACAAAAGCGCTGGCAGGTCGATAGACACACAAATAAACACAAACATACACACAAAACTCTAGCTTTCGCAACCAAAGGTTGCCTCGTCAGGAAAGAGGGAAGGAGAAGGAAAGACAAAAGGATATGGGTTTTAAGGGAGAGGGTAAGGAGTCATTCCAATCCCGGGAGCGGAAAGACTTACCTTAGGGGGAAAAAAGGACAGGTATACACTCGCACACACACACATATCCATTCATACATACAAGACACCTTATGGGGAGAGATAAAGGTAAAACTAGAAAGCAAATGGAGATCTGGTGTGAAAAAAGGCGAAAAAGGGTTGGTTAGAGCTGGGCTATGTTGATCCTGTGGTGAACTTGTGTAGGTAGATAATGATGTGCACAAAGGTTAGGTGGTTGTGTTGCCGCCAAAACACGTTAAAGGGTGGAGAAATACGGGAAAATTTCGAAAAAACTACGTGAGGATGTATTAAAAGGGTGGTTTGGTGGTGGCAGATTATGGAAATGAAGCTAACAATTGTCTGATGAAGAAATAATGACGTTAAAACCTGTGGGAAGCGGCTAAAAATGATCGATGATGTGAGAAAAACGGAAATGGAAATAAAGCAAAAGATATTAAAACTAGCCGAAAAGGTTGTTTAATAGCTGAAAGGAACTGTTTGTGAACTGGAAACGGTGGATTTTATAGCAGCGGTAGTGTTGAAAGCGGAAAAAAAAAAAAAATTTTTGGTTATGGTTTGGAAGTGGGTTACGTATTGTTACGTACTATTGAGTATATATCGGCGGGATAAAATTGTATACTGGATTACGGTAAAAAAGGAGAAGGTGAATAGAAAGTAAAACTGCTGGCAAAAACAGAAGGAGGAAATAAGATGACAGAAAAGACTACGAAATGTAACAGTGACAATAACAATAACAAACGTGATTGTTGGATTCAAATTAATGATATGAATATAATAGAGGGAAACATTCCACGTGGGAAAAATATATTTAAAAAGAAAGATGATGAGACTTACCCAACAAAAGCGCTGGCAGGTCGATAGACACACAAATAAACACAAACATACACACAAAACTCTAGCTTTCGCAACCAAAGGTTGCCTCGTCAGGAAAGAGGGAAGGAGAAGGAAAGACAAAAGGATATGGGTTTTAAGGGAGAGGGTAAGGAGTCATTCCAATCCCGGGAGCGGAAAGACTTACCTTAGGGGGAAAAAAGGACAGGTATACACTCGCACACACACACATATCCATTCATACATACAAGTATGTATGAATGGATATGTGTGTGTGTGCGAGTGTATACCTGTCCTTTTTTCCCCCTAAGGTAAGTCTTTCCGCTCCCGGGATTGGAATGACTCCTTACCCTCTCCCTTAAAACCCATATCCTTTTGTCTTTCCTTCTCCTTCCCTCTTTCCTGACGAGGCAACCTTTGGTTGCGAAAGCTAGAGTTTTGTGTGTATGTTTGTGTTTATTTGTGTGTCTATCGACCTGCCAGCGCTTTTGTTGGGTAAGTCTCATCATCTTTCTTTTTAAATATATTTTTCCCACGTGGAATGTTTCCCTCTATTATATATATATATATATATATATATTTTAATGTATCAGTATATATACGTTATGAAACAGGAAAACAGTGTTATTAAAAATCTAAAAATTTCTTGACCAATGTACTTCAGATTTGTACACAATACACTAATAAAGATTCAAACAGATATGGGCTATATGTTTTTTTTAAACACTATACAGATTTGATGTTAAAATTGGCTGCAAGAAAGAAAAAGCTGTGCTATGAAAATGTGTGGCTTCATTTTCTTTCTCTCAGTCAGTTTTAACAACAGGAGTGGGGCATTTATACCATTAGACAAATTATTTCTTCCACATATATTCTTTCTTCTTATATATAATATAAACAATGTGCTATTTTGTTGTCGTCCTTGCAATTGGTTGTAACAGAAAACAGGAAAGATGTATTTATGGCTTATCAGCTTACAATTAGGGAATCTGAATCATCTGAAGTGAGAATGGGCATACACATGTACCAACATGGAAAAAAAATGTCCAGAAGCTAGCAGAGTTACCAATCTTGTTTATGTGGGATTTGACAACTCACAAGGGAATGGTCAGACTTGTCATGTCGAAACCTGTGTTGCTTTTTTTACCACTGTGAGTTAACATTGCAAGAAGTCTGTATGCAGAATTTTAGCTGCTGACATGACCTGGAAGTCTGTAAACAATTTTATGAAGTAAGACATTATTGTCGCATGGTTTCCACGCTTATAACTGCCTCTTGTACAACCCTGACCTCTCTCGCTACGTTATACCAACGCCATCTAGGGACAAGGTGGCGTTAGCTACGTGCCGCTCTCTTGCCACAGCGGTGAGAGAGCTGATTCCCCCAGTGAAAGCGATTGTATGATAATTAAACATTCATTGACAAATATGGCTGATCTGTTATCTACGACATTCTTTCCAAATAGCTATGAAATAGACACAAATAAATATACGGTTTAGAACACGTCCAAATTTTATTTCTTGTAATTATCGCAAAAATGCGAAACATTGATACATTGTTCAAAACATAGGTTTTTTGTGCACCAAGAACATACAAGTAAAGACGACATATGACAGCCCTGCGAATCACAGACGTTGTTAGATGTCCGTAGACAAAACTGGGCTGGTGTTAGGAATGAATCAGGCATATTTCGAGGAGTGCCACGCATATTTAATCAAATTCTGAAATCCTGGGGAGGAAAATTGATAATGTACTACTGATTGCAGCTTGAGAATATTGTCACGGTGATAGACAGGAAATTGCAGTGATCAGCACACAATAATTTTCTCTGTTAGTTTTCTGTAAAATGCCTTCCACTGGCGGAAAAATTCTCTGTCTACAGGTTGAATTACGTTGGTCGTGCCTGGTGGAATCTGAAGCATCTCTACTTCTTTGTCAGGGTGGGCTCGAAATACAGCTTTTAATGAATCAGATCTTTTATGACCTGACCACGAATCTAGAAGGAGAAGAGATTTGTTCCCGCAGAACGGAAGAAAAGCATAACGTATGAAAAGTGTAACATTTTTGTTTGCCATTTTTCCAGACTTCGATGCGTCTACTACAAGACTGTTTGCGTAGAACATTGTTCTTTTGACACGTGGTCCAAAACGTCCAGGTGGTTCTTGAAGACACACATAAATTTTAGGCAGCAATGAACCATCCAGACTAATTATGGGCATTATAGTGTATGAATGGGTGAGTGCAGTCGTGGACTGTGCAATCGCCTTAATATGTTTTTCCCGTTTGAATGACAGCGTTCTTTTCGCACGCGTTTCTTTTTGAAAACCTGACTGATCTGCATTGTACACGTATGATTCACTAAAACTAGCGATCTTATTTTTTGCATTCGTAAGAAAAGCTTCTATCATTTCGATTTTTGTCACTTCATTTTGCGACCTGTTTCTCGATACAAATTTTGTTATTTTTCTTGCCACAATTTTATGTGATCTTTTGAAGCGACTAATCCAACTTTGAGAAGCTGTAAATTCTTTAGCGCCTATCGCGTTGGCAATCTCTAACGCCCAGTCACTCAAAGTTGTATTGCTCACACCAAATGACTGTTGTCTGGCATCGGTAAATAACTCAAAAAGTCGCGCATTTATCTCCGTCGCAATTTCCAGTCGACTATTACGTCGTCGAGTGACTTGCTTTTTCCATCTATACAATTCATGTTCAGAACGGACAAAGCGATACTTATTTTGAACAGTACTGACACGTAGGCGTTTCTTACCACTTTCGTTCAACCAATACGTCACCGCTTTTTCTTTGTCTGATAAGGTAATTGTAGTTGCTGGTGTTACTTTCGGAGATAATTGATGATGGTACGCGACACTATCGCTCGAAGAGTCTTCACGAGTGCAACTTTCGTCGGTGTCTTCGCCGTCTGTAGAGTCACAGTCTGCAATATTGAGTGTTCCAGTTGTTTCTAGCCACATGTCTGCGCCATTTACATGCTCGTCTAGAAGTTTAACAACCATGTCGCACAACACATAGTCTTCACGCGTGTTTTCTGTTGATTGCTTCATTTGGCGTCTGTGGTATATCTCTATGGCAAGCAGAAAAACATTTACAGGGTTCCCCATCAACTGTGAGGGGAGATTGAATGTTCACCGTAAAGTGGCTTGCGGAGTATAGATGAACATGTACAGAACATCTTTCATATCTCTAACCAGTTTCAGGACAGTATGTTTCGAAATACGTACCAGAAATTAAAAGGACGTGCATGCCACAGAAACGAATATTCGTCCCCCCTTTCCACCAAAACCTTGCAGCGATATTCCTCTTTAGTGAACGCCGCGGTAAGACGGCCGCTCTTCCCGACCATGCGCACAACGCTCACGACTCGCCATTTCCAGGGGTGGCCAGCCGTCACTGCAAGCGCCAAGCAGGAAACACAGCCATGTTTGTGATTTTTTTTAGGGACTTCCAGTTCATGTCAGCAGCTACAATTTTGCAAACGGACCTTTTGTACAGTTAAATAACAGTGCTAAAAAAATCAATACATGTTTCGGCATGACAAGTCTGACCATTCCCTTGTCAGTGCATGTACTATTTGGTGGTATGCTACTTTTACTCCTAAATGATTTACCTTCCACCTGATCTTTCTATAACCATAACTATTAATTTTGCCATTTCTGATCTCTCTGTTGTGGTTACTGATTTTCCAAAATAAAAAACTAGGGACTGAGAAAATAAGCACATGAAGCTAGCATTTAGATTGCTTTACTACAGCTCCGAAAAACTTTGACAAGTTCCTTTATTCTTGAGCATCCTCATACTTTTGCAGCACAATGATTGTTCCATAAAATTTCTGGTGTGCATCTGCATAAATGTCACTTTAATCGTTACTTAGATGTATATAATGAAATATACTCTAAAAAAAAAGACACACTACTACAGAATTATCCAAGTGGGATGGATATCGGTAGTGTGATGTACACATACAGACAAACAAATGATTACAATTTCAGAAAAATTCAGTGATTTACTCAAGCAAAAGAGCTTCAGAAACTAAGTATGTCAATAACGCGTTGTCCGTCTCTGGCTCTTATGGAAGCAATTATTTGGCTTGCATTTATTGATGGAGTTTTTGGATGTCCTGAGAGATATTGTGCCAAGTTCTGTCCAGTTGGCACATTAGATTGTCAGAATTCCGAGCTGGTTGGAGGGCCATGCCTATAATGCTCCAAACATTCTCAGTTGGGTAGATATCTGGTGATGTTACTTGCCAAGGTATGGTTTTGCAAGTGCGAAGACATGTGATAGAGTCTCTTTCCATGTGTAGGTTGGCATTATCTTGCTGCAGTATAAGCCCAGGATGGCTTGCCATGAAAGGCAAAAGGCAACAAAAGGGATGTGGAATATCATCGACATACTGCTGTGCTATGAGAGTGCTGCAGATGATAACCAAAAGGGGTCCTGCTATGAAATGAAATGGCACCCCAGACCATCACTCATGGTTGTTGGGCTGTATGACAGGTAACAGTCAGATTAATTCCCCCCCTCCATCCAGGGCATCTCCAGACATGTCTTCATTGGTCATTGGGGCTCAATTTGAATTGGGGCTTGATTACTGAAGACAATTCTGCTTCAGTCACTAAGATTCGAGTCTGAATATGGCCAACACCACTGCAAATGGGCTGGTTGGTGTACAGAGATCAGTGGTAGTCTCGGTGCAAGGGACATCTTGAGCTCAGCCCCACTCTTTGAGTTGCCTAAAAATGGTCTTTGTGGTCACTAAAGCACCAGTTGCATGTCAGATCGATGATAATGAATCCAGGGCTCTGAGGGCATCTATGATGATTGTTCTGTTCTCCTGTTCTGTTATCTCTCTAATTTGACGGCTTCCTTCTTGATGCTGTGTTCAGCCATGGTACATGGATTCCTGCCAACATCATTGAATAGTGGCATTGTTCCTATTCAAATGTCAAGTGATTTGCTGTTTGCTGCAAACAGCTTCTTTGAGTCCAACAACACATCCCCTCTCAAATGCTGACATCTACATATATTGCCCATGCACCTGTCTGTGAGGCATGACTGAGTACATAGAATGAAATTCAGAAAGACTTCATGCAATGGTATTGTCATGTCCCCTGTTTACTGTTCTTGCAAGCAGGATGGTGAACTTGTTCTGCAGTGTCACATCAGTGTTCATCCATCAGCTGCCAAAATTTACAGTTTTGCATTTTCTGTCAATATCTGTATGTATATCAATTTGTGACTAATTTGCATAATTACTTTGTGGTACATCTTTTGTTTCTCGGAATGTATTTCTTGCTAAAATTTAGCAAAACAAAGTACAGATTAAATTAAAGTGTGTTGCCACTGGGACAGGAATCTCCAGCGCCATAAGGGAAACTACATAAGGAGCCAAAAATTAACCATAATCAAGGTTTTGTTAAGTGTGTCAAACATTATACATAGTATTTAGAAAAGTTATAGGTAGCAAAAAATATAAGATAATATGTTCATTGCTAAACATAGAAGTAAGACAGTGGCAGTGTAGTCTACTGTCAAATCAGAATTGGGAACCCATGTTAAAAGTCAAGCTATTTTGCTAATTAATTTAAAAAATGATATTACTGTAACTGCTGTTCAAAATTAAATGGTTCAATAAAATCTGATGTAGACTTGAGAGCCCATTTACAAAAGGATAATTTCAGAAACAGTGACAAAAAAACTGTTTCAAAACTTTTAATATAATCTGTAAAACAGATGTGGGATACACAATATTGTTCTTAAAGAACAAAAATTCAGTGGCATGGAATGGAATATGAATCACTGTAACCACAACTGCATATAATATCATTTCATATCCAGTTATTAATATTGTCAGTCAGTTCCTGGTACAAGGGTGTTACCCAAATGTGTCAATATATGCAGAGAAAAATTCTTTGCTTTGTAAGAGGTCAACAGGAGGTCTGGAAAGTTAACCTCCACACTCTTTTTCACCCTCCTCCCCTCCTAGAGGCATCTAAAGTAATCAAAAAGATTGTGTCAAACCAAAAGAAAATAAATTCTTCCATAAAATGCGTTTTTAATAAGTTTTTCTTCCATAAAGTGAAAAGCACTATAAATGCCATCAGTAAGTTTACAAGTGGGTGGTTAATGAAAAGATAGGCTAATTGTAAATGGATGTAATACATTCATTAGAGTAGACAAGAAACTCAAATCCACTGAGATAGAAATTGATGACTGGGCAAGATTCAGCATTAAGAGTGGACACAAACTTATAATTTAGTGCTTCTATTGATTACTCGAGTCAGTCCCCTGAAGAATGTAGAAACTGTAGAAAAGCTTCAGGTAGAAATTACAATATTTTGAATAGGATTTATCTGTTTTGAACATGAAAATAATTGCTGCCTTATGCAGAAATTCATGTTGTAGGGAACTCTCATGTCTGGCTAACGAGGCAATTCAGCTTGACACAGTTAAAAGAGCCCACCTAAAAAAAGAGGAATGGTGAAGAAAAGTTTAATTTAGAGCTGATACTAATTTCACCTGGATACATGCGGCTGGATTGGCACACCAGATAGAGTATAAAGGGAGTAGTATCAAAGGATTACTCATCAATTAATTACAGTAATTCTCTTGTTTCTGTCACAGCATTGGAAGATAGGTGCATGTCAGAAATTGAATGGATTTTTAAAACAGAGAACTGATGTACAAAAATTGTTAAATAACAAATTCTTGTCATGAGTTGAGTGTCAAGATGCACACTTACATTTCCAAATTATAACAGCAACAAAAAGACAATCACAAAGAATGAAGTTATAAACACTTCCAAGAAAATACTATTTAGGTCATCAAGTATTCAAAATGCATACTGTCCACTCCAGTAAATTTATTCAGTAGGTGGTGCAAGGACTTCTGGAGAGACTGGAGAGTGTAAGGGTACAGTATCCTTACATAGTATCCATCATGCAAAATGCAGTGATCATAAAAATAAAGCAAAGACTGTAATTCAGTCAACAGTGTACGAGTGAGTGAGAGAGAGTCGAATGTTAGAGTCCATGAGTGGAAGTCGGGTGTGCGAGAGGCTAGAGACGGTTGCTGGGTAACGAGACTGGGGATTAGTGGTAGAATATAGGTGTAATGGCACACAGTATTTGATTTCTGTTGACTGTTTATGAACGCTGGTTTTCAAAAGGGTGTTTTAAGTAATAAAATCCAGTATTTGTGAAAAGGAAATGTTATCATTTAGCACAACAATGAGTTTCATGAAAAGGAGCTATTTACCTATTGTGCTAAATTAATTAAATATAACTTTATCTTCAGCGTATGTGAATAATAGTTTTGTGCAAAACTGTGGGGGGATGATGTAAGATATTCCTTTGATTTCATTGCATATGCTGTGACAGTATAATACTTTAAATCCTCTTGGCTCATCAGGAACATATGCATAGACTTCATCTTTGAGTTTGTGCCAGAGAGAAAGTCCTATGGTATTTAATCAGGCTGATGAGTAGGCCAACTTATAATTTCTTCACTTTGTATCCAGTGACCAGGAAAGGACTGAGTGAGCACTTTCCTAGCCATAAGTGAGTAGCATACTGGATGCCCATCATGCTAGTACCACATACATCTATATATTTCAAATGTCACTTCTTCTGGGAGAGTCTATAATGCTTTGGTAACAAATTGTGCTTGTCTTGTACTCATTAAGATTCCTTCATTAGCGAAGGAACCAATCATCCAGTCTCACAACAAATGTTCACACTCCACTGACTGTTGTTCAACCTGACTCAGCCAGTGCAAATTCTCAGCGGCCCAATAATCCATGTTTCTGACATAAAGATATACATGATTTATGAAGGTAGCTTAATTTGTGAAGATAATTCTTTAAAGAAAGAACCTTTTGTCTAAGTGTCACACCAGAACTGAGCAAAACATTCCATCCATATTCTGCTATCACACTAGTTAATCTGCTGGTGAAGTGACACATGATACGGATGGAAGCTGTTTGTATGTTAAAAGAGAACAATACCGGGTTGATGTATTCCAGAGGCATCAGCTGTGAGAACTTTTTTTTTTCCTCTGAACTCATTGCAGACTTGCTCCTTACCCTCTGTGTATTGTTCCAGTGCCCTTCCAATTTGCTGAATTGTCATTCCTATTTAACACTTTTACTTTTATGAGTACAACTCAACTGTTCTCTTCACATTCCTTCTTTGTTCTTCATAAAAAAGTAGTGTATCTATTATCTTATGGTTTGTGGAAGATATTTATTATAGCAAGCTGACCAGTGCTCCACCCATGTGAACAACACAGGCAAATGAAAGCTATAGTTTCTCTCGGACCCTTTTATACCAATATTGTGGTATGGCAATACTCTGTTTTCTCTTTATGCAATCTGACATATTTTCTTATTTAAGTGTGAAATCATGGACTTCTGCCTAAGACAGCAATCAGTTTCATGCACAAAACAGATGGAGTGTAGAATCTGAATATTGTAATTTCTCTGAAACTGCTAGTTAGACTTCAAATAGTGAAATGCAGTACAATTTGGCTCTCTTATAACTCTTCATTAACCTCATTTTTAATCTTTTACTCCATTTTGCAATCCATGTTCTTGGTTTACTGTTGTCTTTATCAGTTCTCATTATTCATTGGTCTTTGAAGCTCTACCCACCTCTCTCTTCCTAACCTGTACATATTTTTTTTTTTTTAAAAAAAACTTCTTTCCTTCTGTCCAAGAACTAACTGCAAGAGGCACATTTGATGGTAGTCCCTCCACTTGAGAATTTCAACTTCATCCTCTGCTGTCAATCTATTTTTCTGCATCTTTATACTTTTTTAGTTATTGGAGTTTGATGTACTGGAAATTACCAGCATTTTCTTTTTTTAACTTCCTGTGGTAGTTTTCATATCTTTTTGGTATTGGTAACTCTTTATTTCCACTTTAGATAGGGACCGCTCATCCACATAATGGATTATTTATTTTTGATTGTTGTGATATATTAAGATAAATTTCTGAAAAAAATTGTTATTACTACAGTCACCAAAATTTTTATCTGCCTGGGCTGAATATGCAAAAAAATTCTCTTTGTTGCAGAAGTTAGACGAGTAGTTGATTTGTGTGCAGCTCCAGGTAGCTGGAGTCAAGTCCTATCCAAAAGACTCAGGTAAGTTCCTAATATTTTGTCACCACTATATGTGAGTAATGTGCAGCAGCAGTACTACAACACATCTGTTACTACCAGTCACAAACCTTCTGATGTCATCATGATTATTCTTAAATCATATTTTATAGAGTGTACTTTTAAATCTTTGATAAGGTGATGGTTCAAAAGAAATGCATCTTGTCTGATGAAGATTAATAGGAAAATGTATTGAAGATTTTTAATAGTTTCTCATGCACACGACTTTGGTTATCATACACAGCCTGATCTAAAGTATCTGAACATCTGTTAATGAACATTAATATGGAGTGTGCCCACTCTTCACCTCTATGACAGCTTGAACTCTGCAGGGGATACCGAAACCAGAGAAGGTAGCTACATTGAGCGAAGTCGATATTCTAAGTCATCCCAAAGGTGTCTAATTGGGGTCAGGTTGAGACTCTAGGTACATCAGTCTATTTCAGGAATGTTATTGTCCACAAACCATTGCCTCACAGGTGCTGCTTTGTGATTGGTGCATTGTCATGCTGACACAAGCAATCATCATCTCCGAACTGGTCTTCTGTTGTAAGCAGTTCACAGTGCTGTACAGTGTGTTCATATCCTGCTGCATTTAGCATTTTCTGAAGTGTAATAAGGGGAGCACACACCAGTGCTGAGAAACACCCCCGTACCATAGCACTTCCTTCTCCTTCATTGTTAGCTGTACACTGGATGGCTTGTAATGTTGTCCAGGTATTCATTGAACTCAAGCCATTCCATTGGTTTGCCACAGGGTATAGTGTGAAACAATACTCCAAATAACTCTTTTTCCAGTCATCCAGTGTCCATTGGCATTGCTCTTAACAGCAACTCGACACTGCACAATAATCATTAATGAACTGTGACAGGAGCCCAAACAGAAGTTGTAGATGTACTAGGGCATTTATAAAAGCTCTGAAATACCAACTGAAACCTGGATCTGAAGCTAGAACAGAAACAATGGTTGATTGCTGCCCTTTACCATTTTGAAAGTCATATCACAGTCATTGAGTACATTCAACTTCAGGTACTTTTATGAGCAACTCAAATGTTGCTTACATAGATTACAGAAATGCACAGACATAGTGCTAGCTCGACTACTGATAGTATTCTGGAAGCCAGGAGTGATTCCTTCTGCTGATTTAATGCGATTTTTTATGACCACTTTCTGCAATGTTCAATAGTCGTCCTTGTACATCAGTACATGACGTCTGCCTGGTCTTGGTTTATCTGTTGTCATTCCTTTGTTTTTCCATGTCACAGTCACATCACCAACAGTCAAATTGGTAGCTATAGAAGGGTTGAAATTTCCTGATGGATTTGTGCCATTCAACAACTAGTTTTTGGTCAATGTCACTGAACTTTCCTGATTGACCCGTTCGTCTGTTACTGCTTCTATATTAACAACATAACACTCTCCACCTCCTTTTACACTGGTGGATCAGCCTCTCATGGCATCTAGTGCCCAATTACGCATTTCATAGTAGTGTACTTCAAACTGTTCATGAAATAAAAGGGGTGTTCAATATTTGACTCATCCTATATAATTACATATCCTATTGTATCTTCTGAGAAGGAAGTGTCAGTATGTCTAGTGGTTATTATATATGACTAAATAATATAGTTAGAACAATTAGTAGTTGTAGTTTCTGTTATTTTCAATGAGAAATATGTTAGGGGTATATACTGACAAATACACAAACAGGCTGGTTCATCTGACCTCAAGAAGGATAAGCAATAATCGCAGGTCCTGTGGAGACATAGAAGTTATAAACATTACTTTTGCATATGCTTTAGTTACTAAATAGCACTGATATCTCCTTTGCTACTGAGTACTTTTTTGTTCTATATTTGTTCTGTCAGCAGATGGATAGTTCATTCTACACAAAGAACTGTCATGATTATCCAAACTCTTGTGGAATTAATTTAAACATTTATCTGTATGGACAGGCATATTCTTCTGCTTACATTTGCAAAATTTTGGAAGAGCAGAGTTTAATGTACCATCTGTCATGCTGCACGAGGTATGGTAGGTGACCAGTCATGGTGGTTTCTTTTTTTTCCAAAACAAATTAAGGCACCATTTGCCTTAATCATTTTAGGAATATCATAGAAATTCTAAATCCCAGTTGCTGGGTGAGGATTTGAACCCTGCTCCTTCCAAATGCGTCAGGCCTTTTAACCACAATGCCACCACACGTGATGCTCACATTCTAGCAAAAACTACTAACAGATTTTTGTAATTCCAGGTATTCTGGTAATTTACGTGAAAGATTGTTAAAGTACAGTTTTATTTTTAAATATTTATGGTTGTGGATTTCTGTTTCTTTTATTTATACCCTTTCTCATCCAGTCAGCCACTTGTCGGTTTGTCCCATATGCTTAAAAGAAAAGAATAATTAGCTGTTGTCTCTATCAAGAAACATTTCTGCTTTTAAAGGGCTGATGATCCCAACACAGATACAAAAATTGTTGCTGTTGATTTGATGATAATGGCACCCATTGATGGTGTCACATGTATCTGTGGTGACATTACAAAGGGTGAAACAGCTAAAGAAATTGTTAACCAGTTTGATGGAAGCTTAGCAGATCTTGTGGTTTGTGATGGAGCACCAGATGGTAAGTTCTATTCTGAAAATTACTTCAGTGTGTTTGACACAGTATACATTAAGTCAGTGGCTAATCAGCTAAATATCATCTAAAACTAGTTTTCAATAGGGATACAAGCTGAAGAAATTAATTAAAATTTGTTCCAAGGCTGGGACTTTAACCCGAGTCTCCTATTTACTAGGCAGATGTGCTATATACTATATAACCCTGGCATAGTGGCTAACACAGCTACAGCGAATACTCTAATCCAGTGCCCTCCCTAACACAGCTGATGATTTAAAAAGGAGCAAATCAAGAAGGGCTGAGGTGTGAATTGGAGACATGTAGATCATATGTGCCTGAGGTATAAACAAGATTTCTCCATTATGTGCAAAGCTAGAGTGCTATTACAATATCAGAGAGCTTCGGCAGTACTGACAGATTAAGAAGGGGAAAATCAAGATGGGCTGAGGTACGAATTGAAGTCTGTATGCCGGGATGATGTAGTGGGTAGCACATATGCCTAGCAAACTAGTTTTGTTGTACAATCTTTGTGCCTCTTATTTGGTAGTGGAATGCAATGATATGGTAATGTAGTTACTGTATCTATATAGCTTATACATCTAATGAGTGCCCTGTTTCTTATTCATTACTCTAGTGCCACACAGGTGTATTAATCACTTTTGTAATTCTGTCTTTCCTTTTTTGTCTAGCATATTGAAAAAAATGACTTGTATAAAAAGTCTGATTTGCTGGTAACAGCTATTGAAATGTATCCCTTTCGTTTCACAATATGTATTTGAGGGTACATCACTATTTATTAAATAGAAGAGGCATGGACTAAGGTATAGGTACATCAAATGGATGTCAATGACACATGCATGCTACTGTGTCAGCAACCAACAGTTGATATATCTCCCCCCCCCCCCCTCCCCCCACCTCTCTCTCTCTCTCTCTCTCTCTCTCTCTCTCTCTCTCTCTCTCTCTCTCTCTCTTTTCCTCTGTGTGTGTGTGTGTGTATGTGGGGGGGGGGGGGGGGGTGCACATGTGTGTGCACACACTATCAAGAAGAGATATGCGGTGGGGGGAGGTGAAAGCAATTCACTGTCCATTCTACAAATCTGTCTGCTGGTTAGCACCTCTTCCATGTGGTGAGTAATGAACTATTGTCATATGCAGTAAAACTTCATTAAGACACTTGTGCATTAATTTTTTTCCTATTTAAAATACTCTTTCACTCCTGTCCAGAAACTCTTTCGTACTAGTGTATATAAACATTCCCTGTTTAATGTGCACCTCTCCCACAATACACATGCTGTCCTTCCATTGGTAGCATCTTTTTGAAAATATACGGAAGAATGAAAAAAAAGATTGTTAGTGGCTTCATGCATTTTCAGAGTCAGAGGATCCTATAGTCACTCCCCACCCAATTTTATTTGCTTTTTTATAGTTTAGTGTAAGATGTTTTATCAACTTCAAAGAATTGCAATAAATCACATTGTTAATTCCAAACTGTTATATTGTCATTAACAATCTGTTGTTACCTGGTGAACAAATTGTAGTGCTACTGAACAGGTAGAACAAGAAACTGTGTTAACTATGATTAGACAATGTTTATTTATTTATTTATTTATTTATTCCATGTGATCTGATGGTACACAGTGTGTTGCAGATGTTGGAAAATATCATTTAACATTGTTAACATATATTAACGTAGGCCTATAGTATCCTAATGTATTATATTGCTCAATGTTTTCAATTTAACACAAACAGCAAGATTACTGTTCTAAGTATTCATTTACAGAGTAAAAACAGTGACACAACAAATATGACTTCACGGCTTTGCTAAATTTTATGTTGTCTTTGATGGACTTAATACTAGTGGGAAAACTGTTGAACAGTTGGAGGCCCATGTGGAAAGATCCCTTTTTACACAGTTGAGTGTTTGTACGTATAACATGCAGGTTTCCATTTTTCCTGGTGTTGTGTTCATGTATTTCATTATTTTTTACAACTCTGGGGTCAGTTGGCACTAAGTGGTTTCTGAAAAATTTTAGAGTCTCAAGAATGTAGAGGCAAGGCAGTGTAAGGATTTCCAACTTTCTGAAGATGGGTTTGCAGGAGTCTCTGGGTTTGCTCCCAGTAATAATCCTCATTGCTCTCTTCTGGATTCTGAATGTGCTCAGAGCAGTTGGACAATTTCCCCAGAATATTACACCATATTTTAGGTAGGCTTGTATGTAAGCGTAGTACGCACTGGTTAATGTTTTCAGGCGAGCACATGTTTTCAGTATACTCAGTGCATAACAGCCAGTACAAATCCTGGCATTTACCTTTCCTGTATGTGTATTCCATTCCAGGTTATCTCGATCCCATAGACCCAGGAATTTGAAAACAGTGTCAGTATCTATTGACTGGTTATTTACAGTGACAAATGGCTGAGAGGAATTAGCGTTTTGTGTTGTGTGAAAGTTCATGGAAGCTGTCTTTTTGGTGTTGATAGTTAATCTGTTGATTTTAGTGCAGTTGCTGAGTTGTTCAGTGGCCAAGTTCACAGCTTTTTGCGCAGCATCTGTATTCTCCCCTTTGAGGAGTACAATTGTGTCATCAGCAAATATTATTGTTTTGTGTGCATCAACATTCAGGCTCAAGTCATTAATATACAGGAGGAAAAGTAGGGGTCCCAATACTGAGCCCTGTGGAACACCTTGCTTTACAGTTTTATTACTTGATAGTATTTCGGTTATTGAGTTGCTTTATCTATTAGTATATTTCATGCTGACTCTCTGCATCCGATTGGTTAGGAATGTAGCAATCCAGTTGTTTGCAATTCCTCTGATACCGTAGTGTTCTAATTTTTCCAGTAATATTTTGTGGTCAACAGTGTCAAAAGCCTTTGACAGATCCAGAAATATGCCTGTTATGGGTTGTTTTCTATCTAACAGTTCTAATAGCATATTTATGCTATCATATACTGCAGTTTCAGTAGATTTGTTGCTTCTGAACCCATGTTGAGCTAAACTTAGTAAATCTTTTTTTTTTTTTTTTTTTTCAATGAAGTCCATCATTTTTTTTTTTTTTTTTTTTTTACATTTTTTCTTTCAAAAACTCAGAAAAGCAGGATGAGATTGAGATAGACATGTAGTTATTCATATCTTTATTATCACCTTTTTTGAAGACAGGAATTACTTTAGAAAGTTTCAGAGCTTCAGGGAGGATACCTGCCTGGAAAGAACAGTCATAGAGGTGAGTTAATGGTTCAGCAATTGTGTATTCACAATTTTTGATCACAGCTGCTGGGATACCATCAATTCCAGCTGAATATGAATTTTTTAACTCTCTGAGGGCTCTTGCAACATCATTTTCATTGACTTTGGTAATTAAAATTGACTCTGCACATGTGTGATATGCTCGTAAAGAAATTGTTGAAAGAGTTCACCACAACTTCGGAATTAGATATAGATTCATTGTTGAGTTTGATTTCTATGTTCGTGTGTGAAGCTTTCATTTCCCCTCTTTCCCTTTTTATGATATTCCACATTGCTTTTACTTTATTGCTGGATTTGTCAATGTACTCATCATTCTGCGTCCTTTTTGCTTGTCTTAGCACTCTTCTTAGGATACATGTGTAGTTTTTATGGTATTCTGTCAGTAAGGGGGAGTCACTACTTTGTTTACATAACATGTGGAGTATTCTTTTATGTTTGCAAGAGATTTTTATAGCTGGTGTAATCTAACTCTTGTTTCTATTATTATTATTATTATTATTATTATTATTATTATTATTATTATTATTATTTATTCTTACTGGTTTTTGTGGAAAGGCCTCTTCAAAGTGGTGGGTCATTTTGTCAAGAAATATGTTGACATCATTGGCTGTGTACATCTCTGTCCACTTTTCTTTACTAAGGAGGGCATTTAGCTTGTTCAAGTTCTCTTGGGTGAAAAACCTTCGTAAAGTTTTAGGTGGGACTGGGTTTGAGGTATCTTTGCTAACATCAACCTTTAGAATGACAGATTGGTGGTCGCTGAATCCTGCATTGTATACTTCTAGAGTTGGGTTAAGTTTATTACTATTTGCAAAAATTTGATCTAGAGCTGTCTTGGATGTGGGTGTTATTCTAGTGGGCTCGTTTACAAGTCCATGCAGATTATAAGTTTTTGCAATGTTAATCAATGTTTCCCTGTTTCTGTTGTGGGTGAGAAAGTCTATATTAATGTCACCACATATAACCACATCCTGTTTCCACTGACTTATTTAGGATAGAAACAATTCCATTTGTAACAGAAAATCATTAATACTACTGGAGGGGGGGGGGGGGGGCGGTAAATTGTAGCTACAATTAGATTTAGATCTGTAAGCTTTATGGCTGCACATTCAAAGATCATGTCTGTTCCTATTTCCTTTAGGGTAGGAAGTGGGCTATATTCAATGTGTTGTTTGATGAAGATGGCAACCCCACCATGTCCATCATTTGATCTGGAGTAGTGTTCGCACAATTTGAAGTTTGGTAGTGCTTAAGTCATCAGTTTTGTTGCTCAAGGATTGGACAGTGTGATAATAGATTTTCAGGTCTGAGTGGGGTTTACTCAGGGGGCTTGAAGTCATATTTACTGTGTCACTGACCTTTAGATTAAATTGTGCTGTATTCTAGGTATTTTGACTTCTGAGCAGTTGTGCTGGTTCTGTTGGTAGTCCTTGGCAGCCGACTCATCTTCCAGGTGGGCCTGAAAAGTATCCACATGCACTTCATTCTCCTGAGGCATCACATTTACGTTTTGGAGGGATGTCTCAATAATGTTCACCATCACATTATTGATCCTTTCAGGTTCCTGACCCTTTTGAGGGGTCAGGGGGTTTGTTTCGTCTCTGTGACTTCGTGACCCATTTGTCTAGTGTAGTTTGCACAGTATGGCCACTATTACTCTTTTTATTTCCCATCTTGTTTGTCTTTCCAATTGCTTATTAGCATCTGTTTATGGCTTTTGGTTTCTTATTGTCCCCCATAGTTGTCAGGAAGGCCAGTCTATTGCAGATAATCTCCTTACCACATTTGTTTAGGTGTAAGCCAAGGACTCTGTAATCCTTCTCTTAGCTATATTCCTAACTTTCAATTGACTTCTACTTTATTGTATGTAAAATGCTCTTTAAGAAAGCTACCCAGCTGTAGCAAAGTGCAGGATGATTGAGAAAAGACTTTTTATGTAAATGTTTTAGTGCTTAAAGATTTGTGCAAAACACCTGAAAAATCAAAGACATTTTCAGTAGCAGAGATATTTTAAATTATATGGCAATATGATGAAACAATATGCTGTCACAAAAATAATTTTTAAGTCTCCTAGGATGTTAAATTGAATGTTGCAAGACGATGTGGCAGTTGCTTGTGAAGCAACAGAAAATGAAAGTTGGTAGATAACCTGAGCTGAAAAATGGTTAAATTCCTTATATTCTGAACTAGGGCTGTATAAATTTCTGTACAGTAACTGACTAGGAATTCAAGCAAAAGGTCTGTAACTTATGCTTATGTAGACAATATAAAATTTTAAAAATATCTATGGATTGGATCAATAAGTGTGAGACACAGTCTGGAACTGTTTACCAAAACTCGAGGCCAGACTTGCACCACCTGGAAAATTGCATCCTAGAAAGCCTTAACTGAGGTAAAAGACCAACAAACATCTATCAGATAATGCTGTTGTTCCCTAGAAATGTTGCAACAAAAGGCAACAGCCAATCCTTCCAGTGCTGAAAAAAATCAAGAAGAAAAGGCTCTTCTCAGAGCCATCTCTAATAATGGTATCACCAAAAATAGACAACAAATTCTGTCAGAACTTTGCTGCAAGCATAAATGGGACTTACTTTGTGTTGAAGAAACACACAGAAAAGAAGGGGCAATAAGACCAGAAATACAGGGAATGAAATTAGCCACAGAAAATCCACATCCTAAATACGGCAGAGCTATCTTCACAAAACCTGAAATAGCCATAACATCAACCAATAGAACTACCAACAACAAAAACATAGAACTACTGACTGTTGAACATGGCACCTATACAATAACATCAGTATGTGGAGAGGAGGTCATCCTGACATTGCCACCTAATTGCAACAACCAGAAAGGACAGTCCAGTTAGTAGACTTTAACTACCACAGCACATCATGTGGGTACAGACGAGGATAGACACATATTAGGTAAGTGGGTGGGAATAAATAAATTATCCCTGATTCATGACCCCAAGCTACCATGCTCATTCAACAGCAAGATCTGGAATGTGAATTCAACACCAATAATCATTTTGTAAGCACAAATATGGAAGATCAATGCTTAACAACCTTATACACACCGAACACAACAATGGCCTTTTGGAATCCAAATATACACTGCTGTGAGGACAACAAAAATACCATTACTCAGAAGGTTCAACTTTAAAGAAGGTAAATGGACATGTGCACTGAGGAACAGGGTGGAGAAATAAAAAATCTCTGCCCAATCCCAGAAATTTACCAATCCTTCATAAATATCCTTGAAAAGATTTCTAGGAGACATATACCATGATGCATTTTATCAGACCTGTCCGACAAATCAAAAGACATCCTGAAGAAATACAAAACACTTTATGAACAGGATCCTTTTGGTGAAGAGTTAGTGCTATGTTGAGAAACATAAATGGAAATGATTAGTGAGTCACAGCAGAGGAAATGGGTCATTCCTGGAAAGAATCAATATGACCCACAGCAGCAAAGTGGCCTGGAACATAGTCAAAAAACATAACAATGACCCTAAGATAGCCAAGTAAATCCCTACAATAACAACTAATCAAATTTCTCGCCAACTCCTACTAAATGGAAAACCCAAAAAGAAATGTCTGGAAATAAAAGTTATCAGAAGCCAGAGCCAAGAATCAAACATGTTTGAAATGTCTTTTACTGCAGGTATTTTTTATTCATGTCAAAGGCATCAATTACAAGGGAATTAACAGAAACTAACAGTTATAAAACATGTAAGTAGACAATGGACATTAATATGTAAACATGAAAAAGGGACAAAGAAATCTATGATTAACTTGTTTTTGCCCAAAAGTGAGCTACATTCAAAGCATTACAGTTAGCATACAGTCAGAAGTAATTGTACATAAATAAGCATTCATAAATACACTTAAGTATAGACTAACAGACATTGAATTAAATTGTCTTTGACCAGAAATGAGCAATGTCCAAGGCATTAGAACTGGTCAGCATCATCTCTTCTTCTGCACATGATGACAGGCATAGACGGCAGTTGCGCAGGTGAGACATTGCCTGCTCCTCTCCACACTCACAAGTTGAGGGTCCTCTAGTGTATCCCCATTTTTCAAGAGTTTTTTTACACCGTCCAACACCATTTTGTAATTTGTTGAGGGGCTTCCCGGTACACCAGCTCTCATTATCACTGGGAGGTAGTTCTTCTTTAGGTTGTCTGCAGCCTAGAGGAGCAGTCTCTACTCTCTTTCTTTACATGTCTAGCCTTTGGTTTGTGTTGTTGTTGTTGTTGTTTACACAGATCCTTACAAAACTTTTTCTGGACTTCAAGCAAGAGGACGCTGGCAAATGGGCAAATAATGGGTGAGTGTCAGATGTCAAGGCTCTGTGTCCTTCTGCTTGAACACCTGCTTCATGCCTGATGTCGAGTGGAGCTATACCTGCTAGATTATACAGCTGCTCCACTTTAGTGGGTCTCAGGCGCCCAGTGATTATGTGGCATGTCTCATTCAGAGTGATGTCCACGTGCCTAGCATGGTGGTAGTTATGCCAGAGAGGCGCTGCATATTAGCCTGCAGAGTAGCACAACGCAAAAGCCGAAGTCCACTGGGTATGCACCCCAGTTAGATCCCCTTAGTTTTCATATGATATTATTCCTTGCGCGCACTTACATTTTGGTGTTTTGACAATGCATTTTGAATGTTAGGCTCTGTTCTAAGGTCAAGATACTTTGGGGAAAATGAATGTTCAAGTTGAGTGCCATTCCATGAAATATTTAGTTGTTGGTTGGCCTATCTGTTTTTTAGGTGGAAAGCACAGACTTGCCTTTTTGTAGGGTCAGGCCTTAAGTTATTATTTTTGTAGAACCATCCTAGTTCTCCCAGTGCTTCAGACAGTGCCAGTGCAAGATCATCCATGTACAAAAAACTTCTGGTGTACAGCAAGGGTAGTTGATCATTTGTATACATATTATGAATGCTATTGACAGGGGATCTCAAGTTTATTCCATATTTCTAGATTTCCGGAAAGCTTTTGACACCATTCCTCACAAGTGACTTCTAATCAAGCTGCGGGCCTATGGGGTATCGTCTCAGTTGTGCGACTGGATTCATGATTTCCTGTCAGGAAGGTCGCAGTTCGTAGTAATAGACGGCAAATCATCGAGTAAAACTGAAGTGATATCAGGTGTTCCCCAGGGAAGCATCCTGGGACCTCTGCTGTTCCTGATCTATATAAATGACCTGGGTGACAATCTGAGCAGTTCTCTTTGGTTGTTCGCAGATGATTCTGTAATTTACCGTCTAGTAAGGTCATCCGAAGACCAGCATCAGTTGCAAAGCAATTTAGAAAAGATTGATGTATGGCGTGGCAGGTGGCAGTTGACGCTAAGTAACGAAAAGTGTGAGGTGATCCACATGAGTTCCAAAAGAAATCCGTTGGAATTCGATTACTTGATAAATAGTACAATTCTCAAGGCTGTCAATTCAACTAAGTACCTGGGTGTTAAAATTACGAACAACTTCAGTTGGAAAGACCACATAGATAATATTGTGGGGAAGGCGAGCCAAACGTTGCGTTTCATTGGCAGGACACTTAGAAGATGCAACAAGTCCACTAAAGAGACAGCTTACACTACACTCGTTCGCCCTCTGTTAGAATACTGCTGCGCGGTGTGGGATCCTTACCAGGTGGGATTGACGGAGGACATCAAAAGGGTGCAAAAAAGGGCAGCTCATTTTGTATTATCACGTAATAGGGGAGAGAGTGTGGCAGATATGATACACGAGTTGGGATGGAAGTCATTAAAGCAAAGACGTTTTTCGTCACGGCAAGATCTATTTACGAAATTTCAGTCACCAACTTTCTCTTCTGAATCCGAAAATATTTTGTTGAGCCCAACCTACATAGGTAGGAAAGATGATCAAAATCAAATAAGAGAAATCAGAGCTCGAACAGAAAGATTTAGGTGTTCGTTTTTCCCGCACGCTGTTCGGGAGTGGAATGGTAGGGAGATAGTATGATTGTGGTTCGAATAGCCCTCTGCCAAGCACTTAAATGTGAATTGCAGAGTAATCATGTAGATGTAGATGTAGATTAAAGAGTATAGGAGCCAGAACACTGCCCTATGGTAACCCATTCCTCTGTAGTCTCCATCTACTGCACCATCCTTGAAATTCCACGAAAAATCTCCTGTTGCTAAGGAAGTTGGCTATTAAGGTGGTTAAAGTAGAGTCATTAGTGACGTCATAAAAATTTTTCAGGGGTAATTTATGGTTCACAGTGTCATATGCAGCAGACAGGTCAACAAAGACCACACCAGTTACCATATGTGATTCAAAGCTGTCTTCGATGTACTCGGTGAAACTGAGGATCTGTGATGTGCAGCTTTTACTTGGTCTAAAGCAGCCTGTTGAGGTATGAGCACAGAGTCAATTGCTTCTGTCAAGCAATTCAGAATCATTATCTCCAAGATTTTATACTAATGGCAAAGAAGAGATATGGGACGGTAGTTCGTAGGGTCATTGTTCTCTTTACCGGATTTAAGGATAGCGATGACACGAGCTTTCCGCCAGACTTTGGGGATCCTACCAGAGCTTAAGCAGTTGTTAAAAATGTCTAAAATCCATTTTAGTGTTGCAGGACCAAAACGTTTTATTTGCTCATTCCTAAGATCATCCAGACCAGCAACCTTTCCTGTTTTACACTTACTAACCGTCCTCTGCAGCTCTTCCAAGCAGAAAGGTCTAGACAGGTCGGTAACAGAAGTACGCATGTTATTAGACAACGCAGAAATGCAGTCTTCCATCCTTCTTCTTCACAAGGACCACAGAATAGGAACAGGTACTTTCTGCAGGTTCATGTCGTCTTGCAGCATCTTTGCCACTTCTCCTTGGTTATCCATTCTCTGGCTGATAACATCCTACAGGTGGATAATCCCAAGGGTTATACAGTGTTCTACCATGTTCTGCTTGATCTGTCTTTTCTCCACTTCAGATTTGAAAGCATCTGAAATTGTCACAGAACAGCTAATACTCACCAACATTGTTCCTCAGTCAGGCCAGAGCCTGTTGGCTATTCAGTAGTAGCTTCCTCCTCTGTGTTTCCTGTAGTGACAGCAAAGCACATTTCTTCATCAGTGACATTAAGCTGCTCTTCCTGCACTGTTTTGGCTAGCCCTGTGCACATATCTTTAGGGACGAGTTGCAGCTGCTCATGACAGTTAGTAATCTAAAGTTCTCTTCAACCACCTGCAGTGCTTATGAACTTCATTTGAATGTAGATTTCTTTTGTAAACCTGAGTAACTTTTTACAATTGAGAAAAGTGTCACAGTTTAACTGAGCTTCTAGACTGACAACTGGGACTCATTTTATTGATGACAATCGCTCACAGCAGTCTGTGTCAGGTGTGCTTGTTGAAAAAGCTTCATTAGTTGGGCACTCTGATCTTCCACATTCTGTGGTTAATTGTGATGCATCAAGATATCCCATCTGAAAATTATGTTATGACTACATTCTGACAAAATGACAAATTTGAAGGGCTGTGTTCCTTCAGTGATTGTTATTCTTACAATATCTGTTCCTGCAGTCTTTCAGCACAGTCATTATCATATAATGGAACATAGTTTCCTCTATCTGGTAATATTAAGCATTCATCATTACAGAAAATGAAACCCCAAGAGTCAACAAGTGCCAAGACAGGTTGGCTGTGAATGAGTTTTCCTGGCATCTCGATGACTGTTGTCCATGAAGGATTTTCATTTGTGGCAGCCTCGCTTTCATAAATGGTCGCCTTGCTTAGTTTTCGTGAATTCAACAGCTAGTTGAGTGGCTAGTACCTCTGTACAGCACAGAGAATAGGTATGCTGTGTTTGGAAGTGACCTTGTCCAGGTATGGTGATGAGCTTCATCCCACCGGTCGATTTTAATTGTCTGGAGTTGACTGGCATGAATATAATTGTTGTAGTGGTTGACATCTGGCAGTTAAGCAGACATCAAAAACTTGTTTTCTTTCTTTGCAGTGGTGTTCAATGTGTCAAGGGTATGCATTGCAGTCTGTCCTCCAAATGGCTGTTCTTTCTTGGCAGAAGAATTGTTATATGTGCATTGGTCAGGTGCTGGGCTGTCGCTTGATGGCTCCGGCGTAAGTCCAATTTGGCCAGGTCCATTGTTCCTGATGCATTCAACTGGTGGCAGAGATTGATGCTAAAGATTGATACATGGTTTGTATAAAAAATAATGAGACAGATTTTTTGCTGACACGACTACATCATGACTGTACTTCCCAGTGCGGCAGGGGGGGGGGGGGGGGGTGTACCGGGTGTCTGGCCGAAAACACGTGAGGTGCCGTGTTTGCCTGTGGGCTCTTGTCTCGGGAGCTCTTGAGTGGACACATTGCAAAGTCGTCAGTCATGGTGCAACATGCAGCAAACAATCACTCAACATTACACCATCAAGTTTTGTGAGAAACTAGGAAAATTGGGTAAGGAAACGTTGATATGTGTTGCCAAGCCTACGGCAATGATTGCCTGTCAAAAGCTCAGGTTTTCAGGTGTGTGAAGAGCTTTAAAGAGGGCCAGGACAGCTTTGAGGACCAGGGCCACTCCAGACACCCGTCAACCAGCAAAACTGATGACAACATTGACCATGTGTGCGTTTTATTGAACACTGACCATCGCATGAGTGTCAGGATGATAGCAGCGCCCTCAGGCTTGATAAAATGACAGTGCATAACATCATCACCAAAGAATTGTCGGTGAGGAAGATCTGCGCCTAGATTAGTCCAAAGATTTTGTCAGACGTTCAAAACCAAGCACTTGTGGACGCCTGCCAAGACAATCTCCAGAGCCTTGAAGCTGATCCAAAATTTTTAGATAACATTATCACCAGAGACAAATCCTGGGTGTTTCAGTATGACATGGAGACAAAGTGCATGATTGCCGAATGGCACACTGCAGCATCCCCATGTCCAAAAACAGCTCACATGAGCAAATTGAAGGTGAAAGCCATGCCGATTGTGTTTTTCGACGTCAGGGGCATGGTTTATCATGAGGCCAAACTGTCATCGGTTCTTTTTATTGCGAAGTGCTCAAGAGACTGAAAGCCAGGGTCCATTGCGTGAGGCCAGCCATCACCAATGATTGGAAGCTGCATCATGACAATGTGCTGAGTCATACCTGTTGCATGGTAGCCTGCTACCTGGCCAAGAAAGGGATTCCAACAATTCCCCAGCCCCCCTACAGTCCAAATGTGGCCCCACTAGACTTTTTTTTGTTCCCCAAACTAAAAACTTTCCTTAAAGGACACCATCATGGGACCCTGGACTAGGTCCAAGCCGTCACAACGAGGACTTTGAAGGACATCCCAGACTCAGCGTTCATGGTAGCTTTTGAAGTGTGGAAATCTCACATGCAGTGGGTTGTTGACTCTCAAGGGTCTCACATTGAAGAGTACTAAATGGTTGTAGCAATATTTAGAATAAATTTTGATTTACAAACTCAGTCTCATTACTTTTTATAAAACCCTGTACATCTGTTCTTCAACATTTTCTGTTACCTCCTGATGTATAGGGTCAACATTCATTGCTGCTAGTCTGTGTTTACCTGGTCCAATTGTTCTGGCTGCCATAAAATGCTGTATCTCTTCTCTTATAAAATGGCGTAACAGATAGGTGAGGTCATGGTGGTCTTCCACAACCATCATGGGGATGACATTCAGGATTCACTCTTACATCTGCTGTCCAACATTTCTGTTGCATTTTGTCAATTTTTTGGCACCATCTGATTATTTTCTCTATTGTTATGACATCCTTTACCAGAGATCTTTTGCAACTTCTTCCACCAAGTGTGAGATTTAGTCAGCTTCTGTTGTACTCAGATCACAGTGTGACATAGGCCTAAAACAGCCTGTATGTAAGACTGTACCATTTCCCCATGACATTTTGCCATGTTCTTTCACTAAGCAGACTTGCTGCTGCGTGTTGCCAAATATTTTCTTCAGTTTGGCCTGGATTTATGCCAGCTGTTGAGTTTCTCTTCATTGTTCAGAACCACTGCTGGGCTGTGCCACCTAAGTTAAAGAACACATTTGCCAAGCACATCAGGTCATTCCACCTGTTATATTTGGCAACTTGATTGAGTCTTTTCAGCCATTTTTTGGGTCCCAACCAGCCTCTCCAGAAAACACTGATGGATACCTGATGTGCTGCTGACTTACTGCTGTTTAGGAATTCATTGGTCTCCTGATTATGCAGACCTTGGGAATGATGTACTTCTTGCATTCCAGCTCCTGTCCTCATAAGTTACGGCTTTTTTGTTGCCTAATTGGAGCCACAGTGATGCAGACATTTTGAAGTACCCATTGTCTTCACCAGACAGAATAGAGTCTAAATCCAAAAGCAGGGTTGTCTGTGAAGTACAACACTTAGCACTGAAAGCATATTTATTACAAGCACCAAGGTATAGCCAGAACAGAAATGAACACTTGGGCAGAGAGTGCAGCTACTTACACAAACATCGAATGTTCCAGAACATACAAATGTGATAGATTTATGGAACCTTACAGAACAGATAAATACTAAGTAGCAAATAACTGCAGGTATTAAGGTTTGAATAGGTTACCCAGAGCACACCAACCAGTGGTTCCAGCTGCTACAGCATGCTACTTGCAGAACAGCTCTCAGAAATATTTGATGTAGACAGATGTGGACTGTTTTTCAAAATTGTGCCTTACAAACGTTACACAGTAATAAATTGACACAATGAGGTCAACAAAGATAGAGTGACAGTACTCACTTTCAGCACAGAGAAGCTTATGTTGGTCTTTGTCAACTGAGCTGGAAATCTCCGTTTCTTGTAAAATATGCATGAATTGCCATGAGAATTAATTAATTTGCAGTGGCTCAGGCAATATGCATACAGTTTTTTTTCTGTGGAGGAATATGCTGGTTACTCACAAAAGTTGAACTTTTTTTTCCTCCTGATCCATCCAACAAATTTCAGCCCAAGCTTCAAACAGTTGTGAAAGTGACAGAAGAGTTTTAACACAAATGTGTCACTGAACAATATGTTAGAAAATGAAAAGATGTAGAATCCTCTGGATGCATTTGGTTTTGTTTCAGCTGAGTGGAATGTTATGGAATTCCTGGTATCAAAAACTGTTTGTAGATGACTAGTTTTTCAGGTGAATTTATCACTCTTTTTGGGCTGTTTTAAGTGTTTGTGGCAGATTGGGTGCAGTTTTTGTCATACATATTTCAAGAAGCAAATGTCGAAGTTAATAATTCTGATGATAGCGAGTAGGCACTCTACAAAACCTCAGTTACATCCGTTTGCAAGGTATTGTTTCAGCTCTGACTTACATTATTACACCTGAGAGTGGTCATAAAAGATAGTGTTGAGATCAGTCAGAGATTTTCTTCTTCAAGTATCACACAGAAGACATACGATGAAAATTTATTGAAATATATGTGTAAGTTGAAATGTTTGTGTAGGTCATGTAATTTTCAGAAACTGTCACCTCGGCGATGATGAGGAAATGTAGTGGCCTCATCTTTTTTGTTACACATGTATTGTATTTTTTAATATGGATGATATACTCTACCCCATATATTGATTGACCTTGTTTCATGTAATAAAATTAATCATCACATGATTGTAGAAAGACAGTAGATCATTTTGTCAATGTATAGAATTGAAAATAAAGGTTTCACAGAATTTCATTTCGAAATGATAGCAAATTATTAATGATGTCCAAAACAATGATGGGAAGCAAAAACAAGGAGAATGTGGATGACCTAAAGCCAGAGTAGAAGCCATTCAGTATACTTTAACAACTGTTTAATGGTCATGACATACGCATTGAAACAGTACTCACTGTTGCATTGGTTGGTTGAGAATTCCTGGAATATAGTTCTAAAACAAAGTTATCAACTGAATTATGAGAAGGAAACTTGCTACTCACCATATTATGCAGATGCTGAGTCACAGGTAGGCACAACAAAAAGACTCTCACAATTATAGCTTTCGGCCGTTAAGACCTTCGTCAACAATAGGCGCGCGCGCGCGCGCGCGCGCGCGCGCGCACACACACACACACACACACACACACACACACACACACACACACACACACACACACACACAATATAGCTGTTTGCAAGATTGTGGCACAAGTCTCTGAGAGCCCATGATCTGACATTTACCAGACATGGAGAAAACATTTCATTTTGTTTATTGCACATTATTGTACAGATTTTGTGTTGTCTTATGTTTCAGTCAGCCACAAAAGTGATTTTGATGAATATGTGCAGTCATATTTGGTGCTGTCTGCCCTCAATATCAGTACTCTCATATTAAAACCAGGGGGAACATTTCTAGCTAAAATATTTCGTGGGAAGGATGTTAACCGTGTATATGCCAAACTGAAACAATTTTTTACTGAAGTCATGTGCGTCAAACCAAAATGTTGTCGAAATTCAAGCATAGGTAAGTACAAAGAGAGTATATATTCACAAGATGATTGATATTTATTTGTTCCATGTCAGATCTGATAGCAATAATGTAACAGACAAAGCAAGCCATTTTTACTGTAGGAGAAAACAAAGTTTGTAGAATCTGAATCATTATACAACTTCAATTTTTTACATATTCAAGAAAATTTTGTGTGTAGAGATCAACTGTATTTCTTTTAACTGTTGCAATGGTGGTACTGAAGTATTAATTTGAAAGTAGTTGTTCACATCCAGTTCCAAACCCTCTGTGACATTTTCTTCATTATCCCTATGTCTCTTTTGCAGTTAAAATAACTTGTGACTTTTGACAGTTGAGCCCAGTGGAGGGAACATGGTCCCACTGTCCAGGAAACACCAATGATGAGCCAGTTTTCCCTACAGCACCACTAATAGGTCAGCTGGTGAAACACACTATGTTTCCACACCACATTTAAACAATAGCACATGGTACTAAGCACCAGTCACTTCCGTTTTTCTCAGCTCTTTGCCAAGTGTTGTGTTTTCAGTTGTTAGAGTGTTCAGTGTTTGTTAATTGCTGCTGTGAACTAGTTTTCTGTATTAACTTTATTTTAGTAGCAGTTTGATACACAGGGTGCTTTTGCTAAACTGGGGACAAACTGTAGGAAATGGTCCCTGAGAGGCTAAGGAGCAAAACAGGTCATAAGCACATATGACCATCATGCATTCCATGGCATTTCAGCCTTATGCCCGTATGACCTTCCTTGCTACTTATCCTCTTAGAGGTAGTTTCCTGCAGTTTGTCGCCATTTAGCAACGGCACCCTTTATATGTCAACACACGGTTAGCTGCAAATAACATCAATGTACTTAGTAACACACTGTTGGGTTCTTGGAGCATTAGTTACAGTGACACAGTGGATGCTGATTGTGACCAAAGAATGAACATTAAGTTCTGCATCAAGCTCAGGAAAACCCCTAATGAACATGGACAATGGTCATGCAGGTGAAGCACTTTCAACAAATCATGTTTTTGAGTAGCACAAAAGGTTTTATGAAGGCAGAGGTACAGGGCAATACAGTCACAGATTTGGTCACACATCTACAGCACATACCAATGCAAACGTGGAGCGTGTAAGTTAGTCATTGAGAGAAGACTGTAACTGTGCATGTGATATCAGAACAACTAAATTTGAATCATGATGTGTGTAATAACAATTTATGTGCAGATTTAGAAGATTATTGCTGGAGATGAAAGTTGGTGCCACCAGTATGACCCTCGCATGAAGCGCTGAATGGCAGAATCCTGAATCACCAGCCTTGAAAAAAGTCAAAGGACAACCTTCAAGAACAAAGACAATGTTGAGCACACTCTTAGTAGTTAAGAATTAGCTCATCATGAGTATGTTCCTTCAGATCAGACAGTGAACCACGTTCTTTACATCAGTGTCTTGAAACGTTTGCGACAAACGATTTGCCATCGCTGCCCTGGTTTGCGGCATTCTCAGGACTGGTCCTTAATGCATGACAACACAATACCTGATACTGCTTTACCTGTTACTGAGTATCTGGCCAGACATTTTGTTGTTGCCATCCTACATCTACCATATTCGCCCAACCTTTCACCTTGAAATTTTTTCTTATTTCCGGAAGTGCAAAGGCGACTGAAAGGAAAGCTTCAT
Source organism: Schistocerca cancellata (assembly GCF_023864275.1). Taxonomy (NCBI): domain Eukaryota; kingdom Metazoa; phylum Arthropoda; class Insecta; order Orthoptera; family Acrididae; genus Schistocerca; species Schistocerca cancellata. Next base: position 296,013,376 of record NC_064626.1, on the reverse strand, counting down.
CAAGATATCGCAGACATCCAATGGGCTGTGACAAATGAGCTCACAAGCATTGCAGTTGAAAATTTCCCTGTCTGCTTCCAAGTTCTCCAGGAATATTGACAACTATACATAAATAGCCAAGGGGTCTACTTCAGTAGGAGCTAGGATCATTACATGGTAAGCACAGTTGTCTATTTTAAAAAAAAAACCTACCCTGGAACTGTTTAGACAAAGGGATTACACAGAATTGGAAAGGAAGTAAGTTAAGAATGATTTAGCATCACCAGGTCATCGTTCTCTGAAAACATAGAGGACAAGTAAAAGTTCCAGTAAATGGGTAACAAAGGTGAATGTATTCCAGCAAGATGTAATAAATAGATGTGTGTGGTTACTATTAACACAAGGAATACCCTAATTTAAAGAAACTTACTTTCAGCCTAAGACAAGCAGAGTAAGTCATATTTATGAAACTGACTGCGCAAGAAACAACATAACTGCTGATAATAAAAAATGGTAGGAAAATCATCCGTCACATTGGCTCAGCTCATGGTTTCGTTCCAAATTGCTTACTGCTGTTTCAGTGCTGAAAGCAAAGTGAATATCACAATGGGGTGAATGCACAGTTTTCAGACAATGGCTTTATAGTTTTCTGCTCCAAAATATTCCCCAGGATTCAACAAAAGCATAGGACATGCACAAAATAATATTTGATAAAGCTACCACAATGCAGTTGAAGAAGCAGATATTTTGTTTTGAGTACAGAGAAATGATCCATCGGAACCAAGCATGAACAAGGCAGTGTTACTGGAACCTGTAAAGTTTATCTGCAGAAAATTCCACTCTACCAACTCAACACCTGGCTTACAGCTTTCATGGGCAATAAAATTTTTATTTTCAGTATTTCATATACTTACTGACAAAATTTAAAATGCTGTCATAATCATACTCATTAAGAGCTATAATCTTATGTTAAAGGTTTAACAGAGTTAAGTCAAGTGTTACAGTTAGAAAATGTGTATATATCGTAAGGCAGCATAACTCACAGAGTGCAAATTACCCAGACTACATTCATCGAGTATTTGAGAATGAGAGTACTTAGTGACCTCCAACAAACTTCCCACATAGATTCAAACTTTTATGCAACACTTTCTCACTGGCACACCCCACAAAATGACGAAAGAAAGTTTATTGTGTGGTACTTTAAAAAAAAAAAATGTTCATGCAATAAAATTGCGGAATCAGGCAACATTTCAGTTATTGTTGCTTTATTACTAAATTCTATTCACACCACATTTTGCAGACGGTATCCACATACACCACTGAACATAACTGCAAAATTGTATCATTTTATGACACATAGTTCAGTATATGTGACATTTATAAATGAAAGTTCGATTCTTTAAATAACAGAGGTTGGGGAGTTACTGGTGTCAATCTAATTGAATGTATGTGGGCCCAAGTGACAAAATACAGGACAAAAAACAATTAAAGTTTCCCCTCGGTGAGGTGGGAATGCTAACAAAAATAGTTTTTGAACATGACCCTACACGACTGGCTTTTAATTGTGAGCCGTACCAATAAGGTAGTTGAACACACACAGATTCCTGAAGGATTGCTAAAAACATTCAACAGCCTAGACCGTAAAAACATTTCTTTTTCGAAGACAACCAGTTTCAACAGGCTTTTCTGTCTTCTTCAGATCTTAAAAATATTTTTTTGTTATGAAATATGTCCATTTTACATTGGACCTCATGCCAAGTTGTCATGTGAATAAAAATCAGCGCATTGTAAAAGGTTTGTCATAACTAAAATATTTGAAAATATACAGCACCTTTTGCAAATGGTCATGTCCATATATATTTGTTACTCACAGATGCTTGTTACATGACAAAAACACAATAGACAGTAGCACATCCGTTCAATAAGCTAGACATATTCTAAACAGTGAAAATCAAATGTTCAGCATATTTAAACAGATGTGCTACTATGTAAAGTGTTTTTGTGATTCAACAAGCATGTGTGATATATGATTATGTTTTCAAATATTTTAGTTGTAACAAACCTTTTACAATGTGCTGATTTTTATCCATATGACAACTTGGCATGATATGCAAGTGTAAAAGGAACACATTTCATAACAAAAAGAGTTTTTAAGACTTCAAGATGACAGCCAAGACTGTGGAAGCCAGTTGTCTTCAATAAAGAAATATTTATGTGATCTAGGGAAATATTTATGTGATCTAGGCTGTTAAATGTTTTTAGCAAGTAAACAGATTGCTCCTTTGGTCTTCTCAAAATGAGGAAACTCAGTCATGAAGGACTGCTGGAAGAACAACTCAGAGACCATCATTTCTGCTGTGTCAAGCGTCAGTTCCAGATCTATGGAAGAGAACAGAGATTCTCTTGCAGTTGCACCACTTGTACCATAATTCTAAGCATTTATGAAATACTCTTTGACAAAGTGCTATGGTCATATTTCCATTTTTTGATTAACATTGTTTCCTTGATGGCCAGTTAACTACCACGTACCGAAAGTACACGTGATGCACTCAACGTATACTGCTAACAAAAGTGCTGTGAAAAGAAAATTAAATTAAAGGAACTTCATATCTAATAACTATGTATGTTTAACACATTGTGGTGGTGTATTTACCATTCAAGTTAGTTAAAATTTATCCATAATCATTTCTGCTGCATGTATAGTACCATTGGCTACTTAGTCTTTAAACAAGTCATTTCTGTTTCACTTGAGTTTTTTGTGTTACAGAAGCCTATGTTTTATGCAAAAACTATTCTCCTCCTGCCAACTATGAGCCAACTATGCAGGCACTGCTGCCTTTGAAGGAAACCTCTGACTTTCTCACTCTGTCTCAGTCCACAAATGCTATTGTACCTTTTATATGCTGTGGTGAAGAAAGTCCGTATGATGCAGATATGTGCTATCCAGTTGAGGTAAGTTTATAAGTACTGTCTCTGTTATCATTATCTGGAGGTTTTTGTATTAGTTTCCACTTAAAATCTGCTGTTTTTTATATGGTATAACCCTGCTTTTACATTCCTGAAATTAACATTTTCCCACCATTTACGGAATTTTTTATTGCTCCTATCAAATTTACTATGTCTACAATGTTAATTCGCACCTGATATTGTGTCAGCATATTTATAATTTTCCCATGATTTACAATTTATATAAAAAAGTTTGTGGAGAAAAAACTGACATAAAATAATGCTGGAATGACGTTGGCTGTCAAGTAGTGTTTACAAACATTACATGGTTAAGTTACTTGACATCAGGGTGCTTTGCTCAGTAGATTTGGAGCAGTGAATGTGTAAATTTTGGAACATTTCATGCTGTACCTCCTGCCGCTGCTGAGTTCTACTCAGCAAGGTAGCTGATGGGAGTAACTAACACCCCATTTATTATATGCACGAACCACAAACAAAGTTGACACTCAGCGCAGCAGCTGATGGGAGTGACCATAAAGGCATTTCCCATTTGCAGTCGCTCCCATTGTCCACTGCACCGAGTGTCAACTTTGTTTATGCAATTTTTTTTTTTTTTTTTAATTACTACCAGATTTCATAAACCGGTTTTCCAATACTGCTTCTGGGTGGTCAAGGTTTGTTTGAATAAAGATATCATGACCAATCACAATCATTTCCAAACTGTCTCTACTGCACATGTGTTATTTCATGATTGACTAAGGTGTGAAGATCACAACAGCAGGTTTCATTGTTCAGCCACTTGTAGCACTAATTGAAACCTTCACTTGCTTCGCATTGCTCATATGTTTTTGGTTTAAGCACAGCACCAAACATGAATTTCTTTATACTGGGCAAAATGTGTCTCAAGAATTTATTCTCATTGTCAGGTGCACTGTTCATGTATGTATTTTTTATTATGTTACACAAACAATCAATGTAAGTGATAGTTTGCATGTGTGTTGGGTTTATCTGCATAAATGAGGTCAGTACCTGATAACCTCAAAAAGATGAATACAGTGCAAGAGACATAGAATAACAAAGATACAAACACCACACAAAATACTTATGTAAATATTTGTACTTGATGATGAGAAAAAAATTCTCAAACTGCATGAAAAAACATGTAACTGGTGCAGTATTTAAATAGTAAATGACAGCTGCAGGCTTTCAAAAGCATCAATTATGACATAAGAAATTGAGTCATACATTTCTACTTCCCAGATAATTATCAGTTCCCATTACATCAGTGGTTTTCATTAGCAAATAAACCTTTATTAGATAATAAACAAACCCCTGACAAGTATTTTGATGCCTATTATGTACATATACATAAAGTGAGAAAATGCAAGAGGTTATCCTATATGTAACTTTTACAGCTTAAAACATTATTTCCCATATTTTACATTTTCCCGCATTTTACACCATTTTTCTGAAGTCCCTTGAAGAGTGTAAAAGCAGGGTTTCACTGTATGATAAACAGATTCTTTAGTTCTAATTAGCAAAGTAAGTGACAAAATTCAGTGTGGCTGAAGCACTTTTTGCAAGTACTGTCAGTCAGTCAGTCCAAAAAAAGATTATTTTCAAGATTGCAACATGTTTCGCCGATGCCACCTACCAGCCATCATTCTATCGTGTGGGGCTTTGTAGGACTCCCCTTGATAGGTCAGGGTGCACTACAGAGGAAGCAGCTACTTGGGTAGCACAGTACTTGTGGAGTTCACATGAGGGTTCTTTAGGTTAGGCAGTAGTTTGAGGTGCTCCAATGAACACTCACGAGTCAATATACATCAAGAGAAGCCAAACAATGTTCAGAATAAAGACACTTCAACTGTCACAGTTTTATCAGTAAACTGTCAAAGTATTCGTACTAAAGTTCCCGAATTTACTGCCCTCCAGGAAAGTTCCTCGCACTCAGATTATTCTTCGGACTGAGAGTTGGCTGAGCATCGAATTGAAAAGCTCTGAGATATTTAATAAGTCATGGAACATGCATCAGTAAGACAGATCAGAGGCCATTGGAGTGGGAGTGTTCATTGCAGTTGACAAAAATATTGTCTCTACTGCGGTGGAATCTGAGTGTGACAATGAAGTCATATATAACAGGTTTAGCTTAAACTAAGTTAATTGCTGGATGTTTTTACTGGCCACTTTATTCTGCTGTAATAGTTCTAGGGTCATTCAAAGAAAGTCTATAGTCAGTAACACATAAATATCCAGATCATGCAATACTAGTTGGAGGTGACTTTAACCTGCTGAGTGTAGACTGAGATGTCTGTGGATTTTTTGCGGGGGTACAGACAGTCATTCAAAATACTTTTGAACACATTTTCTGAAAATTGTCTGGAGCATCTAGTTCAGCAGCCCACACACAATGGAAATATGTCAGATCTTGTAACTGCAAATAGGCTGGACCTTATCGACCAGTATAGAAACAAGGATTAACGATCATGATGTCATTATAACAACTGTGATTACGAAAGTCAATAAATCAGTCAAGAGGACTAGAAGAGAGTTTCTGCTAGATAGAGCAGATAAGCAGTTATTAGCATCTCCCTTAGACAGTGAATTGGCATCATTTAGTTCCAGTAAGATGGGTGTAGAGGAATTATGGGTAAAGTTTTACACAGATTGTAAATCGCGGTCTGTAGAGTGATGAGCCTAGTAAGTGGATAAAGGAGGAAAAGACCCACCATGGTTTAATAACAAAATTCAGCAGATACTGAGGAAGCAGAGACTGTCACACACTCGGTTCAAAAGGGAATGCACAAATGACGACAAGCGAGGATTAGTAGAGATTCTTGCGTCTGTGAAAAGATCTGTGCACAAAGCACACAACAGTCACCACAGTCACACCTTAGCAAAAGTTCTGAGAGAGAACCAGAGAAAATTCAGTTGTTATTTAAAATCGCTAAGCAGGTCTAAGACTCCCATTCAGTGTCTTGTGGCAGCTAAAGATAGCAAAGCAAAAGACGAAGTTTTAAGTTTTATGTTCAAGAAATCGTTCACACAGGAGAATCGTACAAACATACTATGATTTGACCACCAGACAGACTCGCGTATGTACATTATTACATAGTAATAAAGATACCTGGTGTAGAGAAACAGCTGAAAGATTTGAAAGCAAATACATCACCAGGTCCAGACGGAATCCCAGTTCAATTTTACAAAGAATACTCTACAGCATTGGCCCCTTACCTTGCTTGAATTTATCAGGAATCTCTCACCAAGCACAAAGTCCCATGCAACTAGAACAAAGCATGGTGGCTCTAGTATACAAGAATGGTAAAAGAACAGACATGCAAAATTACAGACCAATCTCCCTGACGTCTGTTTGCTGCAGAATCCTTGAACATATTCTCAGTTTCAATATAATAAACTTTCTTCAGATTGAGAAGCTGATGTCCGTGACTCAGTTTTATAAAGCACCGCTCATGTGAAACTAAGCTTACCCTTTTTTCACATCATATATTGAGAACTATGGATGAATGACAACAGGCAAATTCCATATTTCTAGATTTCCAGAAAGCATTTGACACAGTGCCCCACTGGCAGCTGTTAATGGAGGTTCAAGCATATGGAATAAACTCACATATGTATGAGTGGCTTGAAGACTTCTTAAATAATAGAACCCAGTATGTTGTCCTCGATGTTGAGCGTTCATCAGAGACAAGGCTATTGTCAGGAGTGCTCCAGGCAAGTGTGATAGGACAGCTGTTGTTCTCTATATACATAAATGACTTGGCAGACAGGGTGGGCAGCAATCTGAATTTGTTTGCTAATGATGCCTTGGTGTACCGTAAGGTGTTAAAGTTGAGTGAGTGTAGGAAGATACAAGATGACATAGACAAAATTTCCAGTTGGTTTGAGGAATGGCAGCTAGCCCTAATTGTGGAAAAATATAAGATAATGCAAATGAATAAGAAGATCAAACCTGTAATGTTCAGGTACAGTATTACTAGTGTCCTGCTTGACACAGTCAAGTTGTTTAAATATCTGGGCATAACATTGCAAAGCATTATGAAATGGAACGAGAATGTGAGAACTGTGTTAGGGAAGACAAATGATTGACTTCAGCTTTTTGGGCGAATCTTAGGAAAGAGAGTTTCACCTGTAAAGGAGATCGCATATAGGATGCTGGTGCAACCTATTCTTGAGTAGAGCTCAAGTGTTTGGGATCCGTACCAGGTCAGATTGAAGGAAGACATTGATGCAATTCAGAGGTGGGCTGCTAGATTTGTTACCAGTAGGTTTGGGATACACCTAAGTGTTATGGATATGATTGAGCAAATTTCAAGAACTGGCATATGAAGCTCACTGCCGAACAATTCTACTGCCACCAACATACATTGCACATAAGGACCATGAAGATAAGGTACGAGAAATCAGAGCTCATACGGAGGCATACAGTGTGATCTTTTCCACCATGTACAAACTCTAGGGGTTGATCAATGAGAGAATATGCAGCAAAAAAGGTCTAACGAATATATGTCCAGAAATGCATGGTTTCCATGGTAGGAACCATTTATTCAGCCGTACTTTGTTACAGAGACTGTGGTCTAATATGTGCTGTACAAATCAGCCACAATTACAATATGCATGGTTTTCTCCTAGAGGGTCATACTGTTCCTCATATGTCATGCCCTAGCACTCTCTCCTGCTATAGTAATTGGTAATGTTGTGTCTGATTTATTTCTCTTACTGACTCACCTTGCTGTAGATGTTATACAGCGTTGTACCAATAGTTTCGTATTGGAATCAAGAGCTTGCTGGCATAGTGTTTACTTACAGAAAGGCAAATGTCAATGGGCAACAGGTAGCAAGGTTGTGTCAGAAGACCTAGCCCTGCCAACAACAACCACAGCTTTTAGTGTTTGCCGTTTCTCTGAGACAGGGCTCAGAAGCAGGACTTCATGAAGGACATACCTAAAATGTTCGGATACCAGACTTGGAGGAAAATGTGATTAACACTGTGGTAGGCAACTGCCGTGTCAGTATTAGGCAGTTGGCCTGCCGGTACACGGTACGCCAGACGACCACATGGAACATTCTCCATAATTGTTATTACCCATATCACTTACAGTGTGTGCATGGCTTACTAGCAACAGATTTTGCACATCGGAAGCAGTTTTGTCACTGGTTTCTTCACCAGGCAAGCACAATTCTGTGCATTGTGTCATCCATCCTATTCGCAGATGATGCCACCATTATATGGAGTGTTATCTTCAGCTTTCATAACAGTTATCTGTGGGACAGTATGCAGAACCCCTAAGGTAGGGTGACAGCGAATCATCTGCATCAATGCAGCTGGAATTTGTGGGCCAGGATAATTAGCAACCATATTTTGGGACCAGTATTCCTTCCACGTTGCCTAACGAGCTGGATCATTCAGCTTTTCTTGCTGGTGACTTTGTCTCCCCTGCTGGAAAAAGCACCATTGATGACTTGAAGGGTTATCTGGCTGCTACATGATGGTGCTCCAACCCACTTCACAGTTAACATTCGGGCGCACTTCAGTCATGTCTTCCAGGATGAGAGGGTCCAGTTGCATGACCTGCTTGGTCACCAGATCTCAACCTATGTGATCTCTGGTTGTGGGACCATCTCAAAAGTATTGTGTACACAGAGCCAATTTCAGATGTGGAGAAACTGGAGCAGCATATTCATAATGCCTTTGACACAGTTCGAACGCAGCCTGTTCAATGTGAACATGAGAGACAGAACATGCTACGGCGTGTACACAACACGCATGTGGTGACGCACATGGAAACCATTTTCAACACATAATGTAATTGTGCCTGCATGGTATAGCATGTTGTAACAATGGAAAATTGTACTGAAATGCAGGAGGATCTGCAACAAATTGACGCATGGTGCAGGGAATGGCAATTGAATCTCAATGTAGACAAGTGCAATGTGCTGCGAATACATAGAAAGAAAGATCCTTTATCATTTAGCTACAATATAGCAGGTCAGCAACTGGAAGCAATTAATTCCATAAATTATCTGGGAGTAGGCATTAGGAGTGATTTAAAACGGAATGATCATATAAAGTTGATCGTCGGTAAAGCAGATGCCAGACTGAGATTCATTGGAAGAATCCTAAGGAAACACAATCTGAAAACATAGGAAGTAGGTTACAGTACACTTGTTCACCCACTGCTTGAATATTGCTCACTACTGTGTGATCCGTACCAGATAGGGTTGATAGAAGAGATAGAGAAGATCCAACAGAGAGCAGCACACTTCGTTACAGGATCATTTAGTAATCGCGAAAGCGTTACGGAGATGACAGATAAACTCCAGTGGAAGATTTTGCAGGAGAGACGCTCAGTAGCTCGGTAGGGCTTTTGTTGAAGATTCGAGAACATACCTTCACCGAGGAGTCAAGCAGTATATTGCTCCCTCCTACGTATATCTTGCAAAGAGACCATGAGGATAAAATCAGAAAGATTAGAGCCCACACAGAGGCATACCAACAATCTTTCTTTCCACGAACAATACGAGACTGGAATAGAAGGGAGAACCGATAGAGGTACTCAAAGTACCCTCCGCCACACACCGTTGGGTGGCTTGCGAAGTATGGATGTAGATGTAGATGTAGATGTAGATGTAAACAATGTCTCTGTAACAATGTATGATTGAATAAATGGTTTCTAGCTTGGAAACCATGCATTTCTGGATGTAAGTCATTAGACCTTTTTTGTTCCGTATTCTCTCATTGATCAATCCGTAGTTTGTACATGGTGGAAAAAATCACCCTGTATAGACAGTCGTTTTTCCCTCATTCTGTTTGCGAGTGGGAAAGGGTACCATCCGCCACACACCATGCAGTGGCTTGCAGAGTACCTGTGTAGATGCAGATGGTGCTGGTATTCCTACAGAGATCCATGGGCATCCGCAGAGATTTATGCAAGAGGAGGCAAGATCCTAAAAAAATAATATTTTTTGTTACTGCTTCCATAAGACTGAAAACATGTCATGTCCCAAGCACTATATCTTGCAGGAGAAACAGAACATTCATCGTATCCCACAGGAGTAATAGTTGTCTACTAAATACTTTTAATACTTAAGAGGTAGCCATATTTCATCAGGATGTGCAAAGTAGATCTTTTCATATTGTTAATATGATTATGGATTTTATGTTTCTCGAGTTAATGATTCTAAACTGTATTAAATGTTGGGAATCTATCAAGTTAGGAAATAAAGCGACATAACAATCACAAAAAAATTTCATATTTACAAATAATTTTACGTTAGCACTGCATATTAAAAAGCTGAAATATAAAAACTCAGAATTACTGAGGAAATTCTGCTGGACATCAATAACAAGTAGCAAAATAGATCATTAATACTCCTCAAAGTGAAGAAACATGAAATAACCATTAGAACATTCTTTTTAAACTTTGACCACATCTTTTGCCTACAAAACTCCACACTGATCAGATTAATGCATTGATTCCATTTTTCTTGTTGTCTGTATTTCATTATCAACTGGTATGACCCAAGCTTTCACCAAATGTATTTTTAAAGCTGTAAATGTTCGTGTAAAGTACATGCCAGTCCCTACATTTGACCAGATGAATGTGGCAAATAAAAAAAAAAAAAAAAAACACCCTCACATTAGCCAGTACAGCTGACATTTAAGAGCCTATGATTGTATCTAGACCATCCCCATTTCCCAAGTCTGGCATATTATGTAGCCTTGGCAAGTGTGTTACAGAACTCATGACTTCATGATTTCAAGGTGCTCTCCATCAGAATCAAGAAAATACCAATTTCTAGAAATGAAATCTTTTCCAAGCTTGAATTTTCTGACTTTTTCTCTTCTGTGGTGCACAAAATGGCATTTTTATTATTCCAACTGTCACATTTGGGTCCACATATGAAGTACAGATAAACACATCTACAGCATAATATGGTCATTTTCATTAGGTTGTAGGACAATCATTCTGCCATGTGACACTACAAGTGGTCTCTGCAAACCATTACAGGTTTTGTTTGCCACCAAAACTGAGGACAGATGCTGGCCATATACAACACAACTGTGTTTATGTATCACTGCTGAGAGGGAGTGGAGAAGGTGTCCAGGCAAAAGATGTCATAATCTGAATCAGGTGTTGAGCAATTCTTTTTCTGAAGCCTGAGACACGGGCAATGGGGGCAAGTGACAGAAGAAAGTTTGAGGACTCCTTTGACTCTGTTATGCAATTGTTCTCATTTGCCTTGACTGCAGGACAGCACAGAAACTGGCACAGTTCTGAGCAAAACACACAATTTCTGTTGAAGAACATGATAACCAACCAACCAAACTCAGATTATGAAGTGATTTCTAAAGTCACAGTATTTACCTTCCTGCACAGCTGTGTTAGATCTGTTGGTTTATAGAATCCCAGTCATTCCTAGAAATGTATGAGAATTCTAAAAGAACCAACCATGCAGGACCATCTGCCTCTTCTCGTGGACTATGCATAGGATGTAGCTAAATGGGACTAATAAAAATATTTTAAAAATTAGTTACAGTTAGAAAAGAATAAGGGTTAAACAAATTGTAAATTTTACTGGCAGAAAAATACATATACTGCTGGACTTGACTGCATGTTACACTGAGGAGACAAAAGTCATGGGATAGCGATATGCTCATATACAGGTGGCAGCAGTATCGTGTACATATGGTGCTGGAGAGTAGTGCATTGGCAGAGCAGGTCATTTGTACTCAGGTGATTCATGTGAAAAGCTTTGTGAAGTGATTGTGGCTCCACAATGGGGATTAACAGACTTTGAACCCAGAATTGTAGCTGGAGCAAGACGTAAGGGATATTCTTTTTCAGAACTCATTAGCGAATTCAAAATTTCGAGATTCACAGTGTCAAGAGTATGCCAAGAACATCATATTTCAGGCATTCCCTCACACTATGACCATGCAGTGGCCAATGGCCTTCACTTAACAATCAAGAGCAGCAGTGTATATGGAGAGTTGTCAGTGCTAACAGGGAAGCAACACTGCATGAAATAACTACAGAAATCCATGTGGAGCATACAGAAAATGTATCCACTAGGACAGTGGGATCAAATTTACATTAATGGGCTATGGCAGAAGATGGCCAATACAGGTGCCTTTGCTAGCAGCACAGGATAGCCTGCAGCGCTTCTCCTGGGCTCGTGACCAAATCTGACAACTGGAAAACAGTGGCTCAGTTAGACGAGTTCCAATTTCAGTTGGTAAGAGCTGATGGTAGGATTTGACTGTGGTGCAGACCTCATGAAACCATGGAACCAGATTGTCAACAAGGAACTGCACAAGCTGGTGGGGGCTCCATAAAGGTGTGGAAATTGTTTAAATGGAATGGACTGGGTCCTTTGGTTCAACTGACCAGATCATTGACTAGAAATGGTTATGTTTGTCTACTTGGAGGCCATTTGCAGCCATTCAAGGACAATACGCCACATCACAAGGCCACAATTGTTCACGTTTTGTTTGTAGAACATTCTGGACAATTTGTGCAAACAATTTGGCTGCCCAGACCACCCTGTAAAACACTTTTACAATTATGGATGGCTACAGAGGCAGACTGTTCAGTATTTCTGCCGGGGGGGGGGGGGGGGGGGACTTCTAATGATTTACTGAGTACATGTCATGTTGAGCTGCTGCAATACACTGGCAGAAGGAGGTCCAACACAATACTGTGAGGTATCCCATTACTTTTGTCACCTCAGTGTATGTGGTGGTGGTGGTTGTTGGGATGTTTAAGGGGGGACTAAACAGCGAAGGTCATCAGTCCCCCATTCCAAAATCAGGCGAGCCGAAAATCCACGGAGCAGGTAAAAACCAAAGGGGGAGGAGACGTCCCCCCAGGCGCTAAAAGAACACAAATGGAGCAACAAACATTACAGACAAGAACAGGACAGAGGAACACCAGACAGAAAGAAACAGAAGAAAGGAAGACGGCCGGAGACTGGTTGACTGACCACGAGAACAAAAAAGGGAAAGAGCCAACCATCTCACGGCACACCAGAACAGCAACAGACACAAGGACAAAAGACACAGAAAAGGAAAGGTGCAAGACCTCCCTAAATCGAACCATAAAACGGACTACCACGGATAAAATTTAAAACGGCATCAGCCATGGAGGCATCGTCAGATAAAATCAAAGCCAAAGTGCCCGGGAGATTAAAAGATTGCCGGAGTGTGCGCAGTCGAGGACACTCCAGCAAAATGTGGCCGACCGTCAGCCGGGACCCACACTGACACAGGGGGGGATCCCCCTGACGCAAGAGATGGCCATGCGTCAGGTACGTATGGCCGATGCGCAGCCGACACAGGACTACCGAGTCCCTGCGAGAAGCCCGCAGGGAGGAACGCCACACATCGGTCGTCCCCTTGACAGCCCGCAGTTTATTCGGGGCTGTCATGCCACGCCACTCAGCAGCCCACACCCCAATCAGCTTACGGCGCAACACCATCTGCTGGTCGCGAGCCGTAAGGCCGACCTCCAAAGCCGGGGCGTCGATCGCCCCTTTGGCCAGCCTGTCTACACGTTCGTTCCCTGGGATGCCAACATGACCGGGCGTCCAAACCAGGACCACCGAACGACCAGAACGGGCAAGGGCGGAAACAGTCTCCTGAATGGAGGACACCAGAGGAGAGGAGGGATAGCAGCGGTCGATGGCCTGAAGGCTGCTCAGGGAGTCACTGCAGATGACGACGGACCTACCTGAGCAGAAACGCATATGCTCAAGAGCGCGCAATATGGCCACCAGCTCTGCAGTAAAAACACTGCAGCCAGCCGGCAAGGAGCGCTGCTCAACATGAGCAGCATGAGCAAAAGAGTAGGCAGTGCGACCATCAACCAGGGAACCATCAGTGTAGACAGTCTCACAGTCCGAAAATGAGGCGAGGAGAGCAAGAAAACGGCGACGGAGGGCCACAGGCGGAACCGAGTCCTTGGGTCCCTGTGCCAAGTCCAGACGGACGGACGGCCGGGACAAACACCAGGGAGGCGTAGGTGCACGGACCCGGAAGGGAGGCGGAAGAGGGAATGAACCCAATTCCGACAGGAGGGACTGAACGCGGACAGCGACAGAAAGCCCAGACCTAGGTCGCCGTTCGGGCAGATGGAGGACCATAGCAGGGAAAAGCAGGCGACGATTGGGATGATCTGGCGAGCAATGAACGTGGACAGCATAGTCGACGAGCAGACGATGGCGGCGAATCCGCAGCGGGGGAACCCCGGCCTCCACCAGTAGACTATCCACGGGGCTGGTGCGAAAAGCGCCAGTGGCAAGCCTAACCCCACAGTGGTGTATGGGGTCTAACAACTTCAACACTGAGGGGGACGCAGACCCATAGGCCAGGCTCCCATAATCAAGCCGGGACTGCACAAGGGCTCGGTACAACCGCAGCAGCGTGCAGCGATCTGCACCCCAAGACGTGTGGCTAAGGCAGCGGAGGGCGTTGAGGTGCCGCCAGCATTTTTGCTTCAGCTGAGTAACATGAGGAACCCATGTGAGCCGGGCATCAAACACGAGTCCCAAGAAGCGGCAAGTGTCCACCACTTCAAGCAGGTGGCCGTCGAGGTAAAGTTCAGGATGAGGGTGGACCGTCCGACGCCTGCAGAAGTGCATAACTCGAGTCTTGGGTGCAGAGAACTGAAAACCGTGAGTCAGAGCCCATGATGCTGCCTTGCGAACGGCGACTTGCAGCCTGCGTTCGGCGACTCCGGTAGTCGTGGAGCTAAATGAGATGCAGAAGTCGTCGGCATACAAAGAAGGAGACACCGACGACCCCACTGCTGCTGCCAGACCATTAATGGCCACTAAAAATAAGGAGACGCTCAACACCGAGCCCTGCGGGACCCCATTTTCCTGTATGTAAAAGGAACTAGAGGTGGCACCGACTTGCACCCGGAAAGAGCGGCGCAATAAAAAGCTTTGAAGAAAAGCCGGGAGCCGACCACGAAGACCCCACTCATGCAATGTGGCGAGGATGTGATGCCTCCATGTGGTGTCATACGCCTTCCACAGATCGAAAAACACGGCAACGAGATGCTGACGTCGGGCAAAGGCCGTACGGACAGCAGATTCCAGCCGTACCAAATTGTCCACTGCAGACTGGCCCCGGCGGAAGCCACCCTGGGATGGAGCGAGGAGACCGCGCGACTCAAGGACCCAACACAAATGCCGCCCCACCATACGTTCGAGCAATTTGCACAAAACGTTGGTGAGGGTAATGGGACGATAGCTGTCCACCGCCAGTGGGTCCGCACCGGGCTTCAAGATGGGGACAATAACACCCTCTCGCCATTGCGACGGGAACACGCCTTCGCTCCAAATGCGATTAAATATCGCGAGAATGTGTCTCTGGCAGTCCCTGGAGAGATGCTTCAGCATCTGTGCGTGGATGCAGTCCGGTCCTGGTGCTGTATCAGGGCAATCGGCGAGGGCAGCGAGGAATTCCCTCTCGCTGAAAGGAGCATTGTATGTTTCATAACGACGCGTGTGGAATGAGAACGGCGTCCGCTCGGCTCGCTCCTGTAGAGAGCGAAAGGCGGGGGGATAGGAAGCAGTCGCAGAGCTCTGAGCAAAGTGCACGGCTAGCCGTTCAGCAATGGCGGCAGCGTCCGTGCAGACAGCGCCGTCCAAGGAGAGCCCAGGGACACCCATAGGGGTCTGGGAGCCATAAATCCGCCGGATCCGGGACCACACGTGCGAGGACGAGACACGGGAGCCCAGGGAGGAGACGTACCTCTCCCAGCACTCCTGCTTACGCCGTGCAATAAGACGGCGGGCGAAGGCACGGAGCCTCTTAAAGGCGATGAGGGTCTCCAGAGACGGGTGCCGCCTATGACGCTGGAGAGCCCGCCTACGGTCGCGAATAGCCTCAGCAATCTCCGGCGACCACCAGGGGACAGTCTTCCTCCGAGGGAGGCCAGAAGAACGGGGGATGGAAGCCTCGGCCGCTGAAATGATGGACGTGGTTAAAACACGAACCACCTCGTCAATGTCACCCTGTGGGGGAGACTCAATGGTTGCAGCGGAAGTAAAAGCTGCCCAGTCAGCCCTGTGGAGAGCCCAGCGGGGCAAGCGCCCAGAAGAATGACACTGGGGCAGTGACAAATAGATGGGAAAATGGTCACTACCACACAGGTCAGGGTGCACTCTCCAGTGGAGGGATGGGACAAGGCCAGGGCTGCAAATAGAGAGATCGATGGCCGAGAACGAGCCATGGGCCACACTGAAATGCGTGGGAGCACCGGTGTTCAAGAGGCTAAGGTCGAGCTGAGCCAACACATGCTCCACGGCCCGACCGCGAACATCGGAGACAGTCCCACCCCATAGAGGGTTGTGGGCATTGAAATCACCCAGCAGCAAAAAAGGTGGCGGCAGTTCGGCTATCAGAGCAGCCAGGACATGCTGTGCGACAACACCATCAGGTGGAAGGTAAATACTGCAGACGGTGATAGCCTGTGGCGTCCACACCCGAACAGCGACAGCCTCTAAAGCTGTTTGTAGAGGTACAAACTCGCTGTGAAGAGAGTTAAGGACATAGATGCAGACGCCACCAGACACCCTTTCATAAGCTGCTCGGTTCTTAAAATAACCCCGATAGCCACGGAGGGCGGGGGTTCGCATTGCTGGAAACCAAGTTTCCTGCAGAGCAATGCAAAGGAAAGGATGACGGCTGAGAAGTTGGCGGAGCTCAGCTAGATGGTGGAAGAAACCGCTGCAGTTCCACTGGAGGATGGTATTAGCCATGGATGGGAAAGGCGTGAAGGGACTGGGGGGGCAGATTACGCCTCCGGGGCCCCTGCTGCTACTGAGTCACCACCTGGACAACAGCTATCCACTGCATCCGAGGGACTGGCGAGATCCATGTCCTCAGCGGACGCCAGGATCTCCACCTCATCCTCGGACGCAGAGGGAGAAGGTTGCGGTGGGACAGGTGCCACCGCAATTTCAGGATGCTTGGGAGCCTTTTTCTTTGACTGCTTTGCGTGCTGAGCCTTAGGTGGTTCTGGCTGGGAGGGCCTCACTGGGTCAGTCTCTGGGACTGAAGACGACCGTAGTGTATGTGGTGTTACATATCATACAGGTAGAGTGGTGTGTAACCCTGTATCTACCTGGCAGACAAATAATGCTCATGGACTAGGAGCATTTTAGTGACTAAATATTAGGAGGGTGCAACTGTTTGTGGTTTTGTTACTTATTTTTGCACATAATGAGCATGCCAAGGAATCTCGCATATCTTCAAAGAGATACATGCAGAAACAAAAGAAGCATATGGGTCATTCATTCATTCATTCAACAATTTGTCAAACTGACTTGTACACCCTGTAACATCCCACAGGTTAGTGAGTAGTTAAAAATGGTTTAAATACCTGTGAATAGCTTGTCTTCGGTGTCCCTCGACAACTGCATACATGAGCACAAATATGCTTGTTAGGTAAATACAGGATACCATAATGGATTTCACTACAGTGATGTAGGTCACAACTGAAGTAAAGTAAGTACATAGATTTATTCCCTTCAAAACCTGTAACTTATTAGCTCATGATCAGTCTTCAGTGTAATAAGCCTCATTGTTACTACTACAGCTAACCGATGGTAGCACATGCTACACTGGCGATATTAATAGTAATTATGCAGTAATTTGGTGGAAATGCATGTGTGAAGCCCATTGCATTGTTCAACATTAATACTCAACAAAGTACAAATATAAAGCCACATATCATTCTGTCTTTTGTGATATTAAATCAAACTGTTTAACATTCCGAAATAATCCGTCACTGCACTGTTTTAATATGCTGTTTTAGACTATGTCCAACACATGAATTACTCTATTGTAAATCCAAACCTAAATCATGTACCAAGAACTTATCTCAACTGTACTCACATATCTGTCCTCTAGTGGATCTAACGCTCATCTACCCTAACAATACTCGAGGCCCAGTACTCTT
Organism: Schistocerca cancellata; assembly: GCF_023864275.1. Lineage (NCBI taxonomy): Eukaryota > Metazoa > Arthropoda > Insecta > Orthoptera > Acrididae > Schistocerca > Schistocerca cancellata. Next base: position 295,995,458 of record NC_064626.1, on the reverse strand, counting down.
CCTACAATGTACTACTGGTTATAATAATACAAAACATGATTTATAATATGAAATAATGTAACAACATTTTCAAACACTCTATAATATTCCCTACTTTCCTAGAACAATTTTAAGTCATTTTCAAAATTGTAGAAATAAGCGTTCTAACAATGCTAAATGATCAATTATCTATATTTTGTTAATTAGGCTCGAGATTTAATTCATACCATTTACAGATGATGAGAACAAAATATGTTATTCTTTTATCTAAACATTTTCCATATATTAATTTCCTGAATCTGATTTTGATTGCTTATGGTACAAAGGGTATTGTAACTACCATTGTTTGGTGTTGCTATTATTCTTCTAAAAGCCTTTTTTCCTATTATCAAAAAGTAATTGAATTTAATTACAGCTGGAGATATAAGAACATTGGTCTTGTATTACATAATGCAGGGGTGGTAACCATAAGACCGGAATGTTACAACCCTTAGGCAGCATGTGAAGAAGTCTTGTATTGAAATACTTGTTTAATATTTATGGAACACAAATACACTTCAGGTGCAAAAATTCAGAACTACAAGAGCTGTCATGGTCAAATCTGACAACATACACAGGGAAAACAGCAGTTACTACCAAATACTTGATTGGAGGTTTGAAAACATTGTCTGCAGGGAGCTGGCATGGCTAATCAGTTATTTTCTTTGGAATTTTCATCCCATCACTTAATTTACTGAGACAATAAAAGTCATTCATAAATTCAAAGACGACAAGCATTCTAAGCAGTTCAAGTTCTGTGAAAGTAACAAAAAAAAAAAAAAGGAAATTGACAGTGAAGAAGAGCCTGATATTTCACCAATGCATGTGTTTACCGACACACACTGAGAAATTGAGCAAAATTTTAGCAAAATGCAGGAAGGGAAAACCTGCAGAAAATCAGTACTTGGTTTATGGACTCCCATTTGACCCTCGATATAAATGAATGTAATGCATTGCAATTAAATGAGTAGAATCATGTGTTATGGTTTGACTTCATTATGGACAACAGATCACTGAACAGTCAGAAACATTATACCTAAAAGTATGGATCCAGAGTGATTTAAAGTGAAATAGTCATACATCATAAAACTAATTACAGCAGAGGCAGATACCAGTCAGATTAACTGGAAAAATCTTAAGGAAATGTAATCTGCCCACAAAGGAGCTAGTGAAGATAATCCTCATTCAATCGATTTTTGAGTATTATCACTTGGTCTACGACTCTTACCATATAGGATTAATAGAGCAAATATAGAAGAGCAGTATGTTTTGTTACAGAAATATTCATCCAATCCCATTGAGAGGTGATGTGCAACCAAGAAAGCACACCCCTCTTAAAAGTACAAGAACTCATTCTAATTACAGTCTTGTAACATGTTGCTTCCTCCCAAAAATCTTACAAAATGTCCTTGACATTAAACTTTGAGCTCTTATGGAGGGCTACCAACAGCTGTTCCTTCCATGCACCAGGAATTGAATAAAGAGAGGAGAGGAAATGATAGTGGTACTCAATGCACCATACACTGTTGGGAGGCTTGCAGAGTACCAGGCTACTAAAGTATTACATGTAGAAATATGATAAATGAATGAAGAGAACCATAAACTCATCAAGTTTGCATTTTGCACTCTGCAAATGTTCTGTGAATGCCCTCTGGTCACACGACACATGTCCAAGTCATAATCAAGTTCATTCCATACATTGTGCAGCAAACTCCTATCGGTGGGCATCAAAGCAGCATCAATGCAGTCTCTGAGCTCATCCAGAGGTATTGGAAATGGGGGTTCGTAAACACCATCCTTAATCTACCCCCAAAGGAAAAAGTCATGAGATGTAGGTCAGGCCACTTCTGGAGGGGGAGGGGAGGACTGCAAAGTAACAGAACCACATTATCTTCACCATTATACCCAATCTAGTGATGTATAATAAGTTCATTGCTTAAATAGTGACGAATGTCGATGCTCCAATGAGGGGCGGAGGGGTCCCATCTTGTTGGAAGATGAAATTCTCAAAATCAACAATCAGTTGTGGGAACAACCACAACTGCAATGTATCACGATACCTCTCACAGTCTACTCACAGAGGAAAAACGGTCCATACAGCCTCGTCTGTAACTTTGCATGAGGATTTTCAGTGCCCCACATTCACAGTATGCTGATTAACCTTTCCAGATAAGAAAGGTTGCTTTCTCAGTGAGTGTCAGCTTGGAGGCTAAATGTTCATCCTCAGGTGTTCACTGTATTGCGGCACAAAACTGAAGGCTCCAGTCATTATCTTCTTGTTTCTAATTATTGCACTGGCTGCACACAATACAGTTTAAAACATAATTGCCATCATAAAATCTACTGCACAGTTTGCTGTAGTATTCAGAATTCATGGCTTGCATGGACTGTCGATTTTTTTGGGGTACATGCAAAACTTTCCCTCATCCTCTCCACAGTTGCATCTGGCACACTTGGACAACCAGTACTTTTCTGTTTACAGAGACATCCAGTGCCCCTAAACTGTCTGCACCAAAGCGCAATGCTCCATTTACATGTCTTTTTTCCATAATTCCTGCTGAACACATACCGCATTGTTGTAACAGGTAAACATCTCATGGACAAAAACTATTTTCTTGTTTTGACACCATTTTGTCACGGCACTCCATGTGTAATGCCAGCTGATGGGTGAGTTTATGGTTCTATTAATGCATCAGTCATATTTGTATCTGTAATACTTTAGAAAATATGTATCTTTGAAAATGAATGAATCATGAAGTTTCAAAGAAGCTCACAATTTGCAGCTTTGCCACCAAAACTGATTGTGGCATTTTGGTTCTGAATCGAGTGGAAGGACTGAACCAGATACTTCAAATGTTCTGTGACGAGCTAGGCTGAGACTTCCTGAACTTGTGTCATAGGGTTCCCCTAAATGTGTCAGGTGTACGCTGCACATAAGAAGCTGCTACTCAGATAGCTGACAGTGTGCAGTGTGCACAAAATGGTTTTTAGATTAGGTGACTGTCCATTCAATCCAGACAACGATAGTCATAGGAAACGCAGAAGCTTCAGTGTAAGAGCGAAAGAAATTCCTTCCACGTGCAAGAGTATTAAAATCCTAATGGTAAGCTGCTCAAGCATTTGCAACAAAGTGCCATGGTTTGAGGCATTCCTGAAAAGCTGTGAAGCTCACATAATACTAGATACAGAAAGCCATTCGAAACCTGAAATTGATAGCAGTGAGCTTTTTGGGGAAAATTTGAGTGTATATCGAAAGGATATGCAAATGGGAAATGGAGGTGGTGTATTTGTCACAGTAGACAAGAAACACAAATCCACCAAGATAGAAACTGAAGCTGCACATGAGACTGTTTGGGCAAGACCCAGCATCAGGGGTGTTCATAAAATGATAACTGGATCATTCTATCACCCACAGACTCATCTCCTGATGTAACCAGAAATTACAGAGAAAATCTCAGTTTGCTTGTATGTAAGTTTCCCAGTTGTACTGTAATCATTGGTGGTGACTTTAATCATCCAACAATCAATTGGGAAAATGACAGTTTTGTTAGTGGTGGGTGTGATAAGACATACTGTGAAACATTACTAAATGCCTTCTCTGAAAACTACCTAGAACAGATAGTTAGGAACCAGGCATGATGAAAATATATTGGATCTAATGGTAACAAATAGACCTGATGTCTTTAAGGATGTCTGCATCAAAAATGGTACAGTGACCATGATGCTGTTGTAGCAACAATGTTTACCGAAGTAGTGTCATATCACAGTTAGGAACTTGAAACTTTCAGCAGAGGGCAGGAGCATGTAGAGGAACTATGGTTCAAGTTTAAAAGAATAGTTGATCATGCACTGGTTAGATATATACCCAGTCATGCAGTTCATAATGGGAGGGAACCTTCATGGTATACAGTCACCGTAAAGAAATTTCTAAAGAAACAGAGATTAATGCATAATAGGTGTAAAACAAAGCATACAGATATAGCTAGAGAGATGCTGAATGGAAAGCGTTTGGCTGTCAAGAGAACAATGCATGAAGCCTTCAGCCATAGCAGAATATTGTCAAATGACATTTCACAAAACCCAAAGAAATTCTCATCATATATAAAGGCTGTTAGTGACACCAAAATTAATGTACAGTCCCTAGAAAATGAGACAGGAACTCAAATTGAGGGTAGCAAAGCAGAGAACTGCCTCAGTTTAATCCTCATACCACTGAAAAGATGAATGAAATAAGTATCAGTGTCAATGTACTGAGAAACAGCTGAAATCATTAAAATTAAATGAAAGTCAAGGGCACATTGGAATCCCTATCAGATTCTCTATTGAATTTATGACTGAGTTAGCCCCTCTTCTAACTGTAATCTGTCATAGATCCCTTGAACAAAAAGTTGAGCCCAGTTCTTGGGGAAAAAAGCACAGGTCACACCAATCTACAAGGAGGGTAGCATAAGCAATCCACAAAGTACCAACCAGTATCCTTAACATCAATTTGTTGTTGAATCTTAGAACATATTCTGAGCTCAGACATAGTGAGGTGTCTTAGACAGAATGATCTCCTCAATGCCAACCAGCATTGATTCCGAAAACATCGATCATGTGAAACCCAACTCGCACTTTTCTCACATGACATACTGAAAGCTTTGGATTAAGGCAGTCAGGTAGATGCAGTATTTCTTGATTTCCAAAAAGCATTTGATTCAGTAGTGCACCTACACTTAATGTCAAAAGTATGATCATATTGGGTATGAAGTGAAATTTGTGACTGGTTTGAAGACATTTTGGTAGGGAGGGCACTACACGTTACGTTGTATGGAGAGTCATTGTCAGATGCAGAAGTAGCTTTCTGGTGTGCCCCAGGGAAGTGTTTTGGCATGCTTGCTGTTTATGTTTTATGTTGATGACCTTCCAGACAGTATTAATTGTAACTTCTGATTTATTTTTTTTTTTTTTCAGATATCTGTAACGCAGTACCTGAAAGAAACTGCATATATGAAGCTTCCTGGCAGATTAAAACTGTGTGCCCAACCGAGACTCAAACTCGGGACCTTTGCCTTTCGCAGGCAAGTGCTCTACCATCTGAGTTACCGAAGCACGACTCACGCCCGGTCTCACAGCTTTACTTCTGCCAGTATCTCGTCTCCTACCTTCCAAGGTTCCAAGGTTCGCAGGAGAGCTTCTGTAAAGTTTGGAAGATAGGAGACGAGATACTGGCAGAAGTAAAGCTGTGAGACCGGGCGTGAGACGTGCTTCGGTAGATCAGATGGTAGAGCACTTGCCCGCGAAAGGCAAAGGTCCCGAGTTCGAGTCTCGGTCGGGCACACAGTTTTAATCTGCCAGAAAGTTTCATATCAGCGCACACTCCGCTGCAGAGTGAAAATCTCATTCTTGGAACTGCATATATGTTCAGTCAAATCTTGATAAGATTTCACAGTGGTGCAGAGATCGGCAACTTGCTTTAAATGTTCAGAAATGTAAAATGATGCAATTCATAAAACAAAAAAAATTACAGTATCCTATCACTATAACATCAGTGAGCCACTGTTGGAATCGGCCAACTCATACAAATACCTGGATGTAGCAGTTTGTAGGGATATGAAATGGAATGATTACATAGGCTCAGCTGTGGGTAAAGCAGGTGGTTGACTTCAGTTTATTGGTAGAATGGTAGAGTACCGGGGTAGTGCAGTCAGTCTATAAATGGGGTTGGTTACAAGTCACTCATGTGACCAGTTCTAGAATATTGCTTAAGTGTGTAGGACCAAGAGGGGATATTACACATATACTATACAGAGAAGGGCAGCATGAATGGTCACAGGTTTGTTTGATCCGTGGGAGAGTGACACAGAGATACTGACAGAAGTGGACAAAAGTCTCTAGAAAACAAACATAAACTATCCCAAGAAAGTCTGTTAACAAAGTCGCAAGAACTGGTTTTCAATGATGATACTAGAAATATACTACAACCATTTACATATTGCTCACACATGTATCATGAGGATAAGTTTGGATTAATTACTTCACACACAGATGCAGTCAAACAATGATTCTTCCCATGCTCCATACATGAATGGGACAGGAAGAAACCCTAATAACTGGTACAACAGGATTTATCCTCTCCAGTGCACTTCTTGGTGGTTGGAGAACATAAATGTAGATGGTCCAATTTTTAATCAGAATGTGATATAACATATTCAGAAGACTTGGTAGGAAATAATTAAACAGTTTTTTCAAGAATGAGGGAGTGATTCTTTTATTATTTTACCTTCAGTTTTAATTAGTATTAACTATGACATCTTTTAAGACTATTGGGGGTGGGGGAGCCTGATTACTATACAGCATGGATATCCGGCAGGACTGACACGTATTTCAGTATATCGTCACGCAATAAAATTTTTACATATTTCAACTTCAGTAATAGTGACATCCTCAACGTTTGTAGTCGTGTCTTCCCCAGTTACATGTAATATTACGGTATATTGATAATTTTTACTTATGGACCGTCTGACAACAACTGAATAAAACACAACGGTTTTTTCCCACATTCCACAGCACTATGAACTGAACGCTTGTTTCAATACAAAACATTGCATTGAAACAAGCATTCAGTTCATAGTGCTGTGGAATGTGGGAAAAAACCTCAAATTGGCATTCATAAGAAGAAGAACAACACCAAAAATGCAACAGGAGCGTAATATGTAAGAAATTGTCCACACAACCAGCCACTGATGATGCCTTGCAGAAAATAAAGGCGAAACGCGTATGGCACTAAAATTGTGTTTTATTCAGTTGCTGTCAGACGGTCCATAAGTAAAAATTATCAATCAGTAATAGAGCTTTATTCGTGAATTTTATTTAAAAAAATAATAGTGCTGTAAAAGCTTCTTATGTATCACAAGAGATTATAAAAATAGCTTGTACATTTGTGTGATTACAATATTATTCCACATTTTGAATTTTCTGTTAAAAATGTCACCAACCAGCCTGTTACATGAACTTTTACTTTATAATTATTAGAAACATGTCTCCTGCATTCTTTTCTCCTTAATAACATCTTTGTTTAAATTACCCACCCAACATATGAAATCTATTTATTCTCATGAATTTGTTACAGTTGGATGCAGAAGGAAAGCATGTACCTCTCCCACCAGTTCAGGAACCTATTTCACCGCCATATGCGAAGTACCTTATGATGAAGAGAAACAATGAGCTTCCAAAATATTAAAATCAGTAAAAGTTGTGAGAAAATGACCTGGATGTACCATGGTTTTGTTTTACGTAAATTTTATAAAATAAATATGTGTAAACTAATGTGCTGATGTTCTCCAGTTCATTTGGTACTAAGTAATATAAGTGGAAGTTCTTGATGAATCAGATGTTAAATTTTTATACAGTTCTGCCACAATAACTCAGACATATTGCTTTAAAAAACCTTTCCAATTTTTGTTTAGTGTGAAACAGTTGTGATACATTCCTAAAGGAGGCATCCTCACAATTTACAAAGAAAGTGGTTTCATTAGATTTTGGAAATTATGTTTGAATGTGGTCTGTGTTCCGTTCATTGTGTATGGAGAGTGAAAATCAGAAGTTTCAGTCAACTTTGTCCAACATGTATCTTTGTAAGTTGACAGTGGTAGCCTGAATATTGTTCCAAGTTCACCCAGGGTTCATGGACAGTTGGTATACACCAAGGACTTGAGGTAGCCCCATAAGAAAAAGGCACAGGACAGAGGGTTAAATCTTTTAGTGTGCTGGCCACTAAAGATTGCCCCTCACAGAGGTGATATTGTCGGGAAGAGTTCACACAAAAGTGTCATTGACGTTCATGCCGTGTTAGCCCCATGGCACTGTCTTGTTGGAATTAGACATCCCCCCGCCCACTGCACTTCTTCAAGTTGGGGAAGAAAAAAGCTCAGTCATTTGTACATAACACTTAGAAGTGATCGTTCTCTTTGGAAAACCAGAGGCCAATAATGACAATTTTGGATAATGCATATCAAACAGTCTCACATTCTGTATGCAGAGGCTGCTGATGAAGTTCTCTGGGGTTCATACCTCTCCAATATCACCTGTTTTATTTATTCACTCATCTAGACAAACGAAAATGTGCCTTGTCATTAAAGAACACATGGGCTTCATCATGAGGTAATTTTTTATCAATCCTACACATGCATTTTTTGTTAAACAAAATTGTGTGGATGAAGTGTGTCAACTACTGTCAGTTTGTATGGATAAAATTTCAAGTCTTCACAAAGAATTCATCTCACTGTGTGATTGAGAAATTGTGAGTGCAGTTGTATGCTTGAGTGCAGATTGCTTGGGGAAATTCAAAATTGCCAGCCTTACTTTTTCGACACATTTTGGTGCCCGGGTGATCCTTGAAGGTCCTGGTTTCCTTTCTGCACACTACCAGTATCCATAAATGTGTCCACCCACATAAGAATCACTTTTTGATTGGGAACATGGCATGCAGGCATGATAAACTAAGACATCCAACGCCAGACAGCAATGAGTAACAGCCTCAGAATAGCACACATTTCAGTTTAGAAAGTCCCAGTACCAACCGTGTACATTAGATGGATTCATATATACAGTTGAAGATATTTTTCAGTTTTATGTTGACATCCATAATATTAACTGCCAAAGAATTTGCACCCAATTATTTCTCTACAACGAATTATACAAACAAGGCATTAGTATAATATGTAACAAAAATAAAATAGTATGAAAAGGATAGTTGCTACTCACCATATAGAGAAGATGCTGAGTCGCAGATAAGCACAACAAAAAGACTGTCAGAAAGTGAGCTTTCGGCCAACATGGCCTTTGCCAGAAACAGACAGAAATCTCTCTCTCTCTCTCTCTCTCTCTCTCTCTCTCTCTCTCTCTCTCTCTCACACACACACACACACACACACACACACACACACACACACGACCACAGTCTCTGGCAGCTAAAACCAGACTGCGAGCAGCAGTGCATAATGGTAGAGGCAACAGGGTGGTGGGGGGTGAGGGAGGAGGCTGGGGCAAGGAGGGGGGTGAGGGAGAGCAGGGTAGGGTTGGTAAATTGCTGCTTCTTGCGGGAGTGTAAAGGGACAAGGTGGAGATAGGGTAGGACAGCTAGGTCCAGTCAGGAGGTTTGACTCGGGGGGGGGGGGGGGGGGGGGGGCTAGATGGGTATGGTCAATAACTAACAAAGGCTGAGGCCAGGAAGGTTACAGTAACGTAGGAAAATGTTGGAGGGAGAGTTCTGACCTACGCAGTTCAGAAAAGCTGGTGTTCGTGGGAAGGATCCAGATAGCACAGGCTGTGAAGTAGTCATTGAAATGAAGAATGTCGTGGGTGGCTTGCTCAGTAATGGTGTGGTCCAGTTGTTTCTTCGACACAGTTTACAGACAGCTTGTTGATTGTCATGCCCATGTAGAATGCAAAACAGTGGTTGCAGCTTAGCTTATAGATCGCACGACTGGTTTCACAGGTAGCCCTGCCTTCGATGGGATAAGTAATGCTTGTTACCTGACTGGAGAAGGTGGCGGTGGGAGGATGTATGGGACAGGTCTTGTACCTAGGTCTGTTACAGGGATATGAGACATGAGGCAAGGTGTTGGGAGCAGGGCTTGTGTAGGAATGGACGAGGATATTGTGTAGGTTCAGTGGACAGTGGAATATCACTGTGAAAGAGATGAGAAGAAGGATCAGCTCTTTCCCAAAGTCTCCCCTTTTACCCCATTCCCAAATTCAATCATGCAAGATTTGTTAAAAACCTTCTCTCCTTCTCCCAGTCCCTACACTGGAAAAACTTTTTCCCCATCACTAATCCTGCCAATCAACCCTGCCTGACTCATTTCACTCCTCCATCCAACCGTGATCCAACCCCACTGCTCCCCCCCCCCCCCCCCCCAATCACCCCCCGTAAACATTCCAGAATTTCTTAAGCTTGAACTTTGCCTCACCATCATCCCTAAAACCTCTCAACACATAAACTAACCATACATCTGCAGAACTACAATTCACCACCTATAAACTGATCCCAGCTTTATAATCCTACCTGCTGACAAAGTCTCAAATGGTTCAAATGGTTCTGAGCACTATGGGACTTAACATCTATGGTCATCAGTCCCCTAGAACTTAGAACTACTTAAACCTAACTAACCTAAGGACAGCACACAACACCCAGCCATCACGAGGCAGAGAAAATCCCTGACCCCGCCGGGAATCGAACCCGGGAACCCGGGCGTGGGAAGCGAGAACGCTACCGCACGACCACGAGATGCGGGCGACAAAGTCTCCACCACTGTTGTTTTGAACTGCAAGGATTAGGTGGCAGAGGGACTCCACCAGTGGTCAGATTCATACACCTACAAACACTGCTACAGTGACTCTGCTATAACGTGAGTAGCAACCATTCTTGTCATAATATTGTTACATTCCATCCTGGTATTGCCATTGTTTAGTACAATAATATGGAAATATATATATAGGACCTTTGACTTCCATGGGGCTCTCAACTCTTCTGCAAGCACATAATTGGCCAAACCAATGTCCCACCCTTTCCTGACTACTTCCTTATCTGTACTGCTTGCCTGATTGTCACCTATACTCCACTCAGGGACCCAATCAGTAATGTCTGCATATGGATTTGACAATCATGGGGTCCCAAGTTCAGGTCTGAAGCACAGCCATTTGTCCATTTCTGTAATCTTGGAGCATGCTTCAGCAGCCATCACTGAGTATGATGATGGAACATTATTTATCACAATGAATGGGGATCTTAGCTTAACAACCTGAATTCCAAACCTTGTACATATTACAATAATAAGCCTTCTGCCTCATGGTGGGCTACACGCCGATGGCGTGAGTAGCTGTTGAGATGAACTGTTGTTCATGGGTAACCTTTGGGGAACTTGCTGGATCTCAGTTGTAGACGACTTACCTAGGAAACTGGGGCTCTTTGTGGGTGGACTGTATTGGTTCCTTAGTCGCTCTTTGAAACAACATGATCCATGAATTTCCTATATAAAAAAGAAAAACACTCCCAGTGGAAAGGATGTACTATAAGGAGGGAGTAACAACACTCAAACAAATAAAAGAGACTGAGAAGGCTGTACTCCTGATCAAGATTCCCTTTCATGTGGTGATCAGATGTAATACTCAAATGTTTTTTCTAGCAATAACATATGAAGAAGGGTGGTTTGATAGAAGTGTTGCTATTCCATTTAAGCAAAGAGCAAGAGGCTTTGATGGATACAAATCCATTGAGCAAATAAGAAATGGCTCTCATATTGGTGAGACAGCATCAGCCTGGCAAGTAACAATCTTAATGAAATATAAGTAACTTGGAGAATACCCAATGAAAGTTGATTTGGTCTCTTAACTTTAATTTGAGTAAAGGTGTTGTGACATTCTGTGATATAACAGAACACAAATGAAGCACAACTGCTGAAGAATGCGACCCAGAAGGTATCATGGAGGTGTGCAAATATAATAAAAGCTGTTGACAGCATGCTCTCAAAAACAGCTATATTTGTGTTAATTTTCAGTATGTTGGTGTTATCTGTATGACACTTTATATGATTTGAAGTCCTTTTATCTCAAACCCTCTGAGGTGATTTACAAGCAATGATTTTGGGATGTAAAAGTTAAATAACAAGCAGGTGCTATGGTGCATTAACAGGACAGGTTATCATCCAGACTTGATACTGAGAATGACGTAAGAGAATGAAGAGAAGAAAATCCAAGGATTGAAAATAACAAGTCTTGTACCATATAGCGTGAAGTGAAGAAAATCCTCAACAAAATGCTGCCACCTGTCTATAGTATGTCATTTGCAACTGAACTCATAAAAACAGCTACAGTGAAAGCATTTTGTATGGCCCAGACTTAAAAAATGCAAAATTGAGGAAAATGCAGAATGGAGGAAAATGTTAAAAACCCACATAATATGAGCAAAAACACATGTAATTGGCATATATGATTACAAATCGCAATCTGCTCCAATACTTTGTATAAAATCTGTCCATTTGAAGGGAATTAAGTGTACAGCACACTGTTTATACAGGGTGCACATAAAGTCCGGGAGCACTCAATTATTTATTGCACCAGAACTAAACATTGTACAGCAGTCATACATATTGCATTTTGAAGAGAAACTCTGAAACTTTTTCTGACAAACATTAGATATGTGAACCACGAGTGACCTGGCAGACGTCAACCAAGTAATCGAATTCTACCCATCCCAGCACGGCACTGTCAACTGTAGCATTTGCTTCCCGTATTCTCTCCCAGAGCTCTGCTACATCACATGGTAGAGGTGGTAAACAGCCTTCCCTGTTGGTGGCTTCTTACCATACTTGGTTCTAAACACCCGTTGAACAGTTGTAGCACATTTGTGTTTGTCAGACTCCAACACACAGAAAGCTCGCTCCGCACCTGAACTCACCATGTTTGCAACTACCGCTGACTGTCAGCAAGTTACCAAACTATGCTGTGGCGTTATACATGGAGGAGAAAAAAAAACTTTCAGGGTTTCTCTTCAAAATGACAGATGTATGATATCTGTACAATGTTTGGTTCTTGTGCATAAATAATTGAAAATGTTCCCGGACTTTATGTACACCCTGTACATTAATTCGTGGTAATGAATTTCATCAGATCTTAAAAAAAATCACAGGTGTGTAATGGGTAGTAAAAACTCATCAAAAAATTGAAATTGGTATTCAGGTACAAGGTAATCGAGCTATTTCCCATCATGTTATGACCACAAATTGTACATTCAGAACATATGCTCTTGAGAGATCATCCTTTGTGCTCACCCAGAAAAAAGCAAAAATTGATAAATGTGTTGTATTAAACCATAAGCACAAATGCAGTGATCTGCATAATGACATATTTTATCACTATTGCTGTTATTGTCTAATGCCTTTCTTTTACAAGCCACACTTCATATGTTCACATCATTCATTCTCATGAGAGAGAGAGAGAGAGGGGGGGGGGTGAAAAATTGAGTTTACTTCCCTGGTTGACATTACAAGTTTATTCGAAGTCAGCTTGGTGAATTTCTGTAGACTGTAAAATGTAAATCTGAAACGAAGCTCAGGTGCTACATTGTCACTTATGTCCTCTATGACTGGTGCCAATCTTTACAATCTACAGTGTGTGGTGTGTGCAGTGCAAAGTATACACAACTGTAGTGTACCTAGTTGTTGCAACAGTATCATGTCAGTTTTGAAAACAAAACTCTTTAAAATGTGCTATTGCAAAATATTTTTTTCTATTTCTATGTGACATCTCTGTTATAGCACATCATCTCCACTTAAAGTATATTTTCAGCACTTCACAAAATGCTTTCACCCCCACCTCCACTCCAGTCACTGAAGGGTCACTCCCCCCCTCTACACATCCGTTAGGCAAGTTCATTTTACACGTGTTGGTGTGGTGTGGTGTGGTGTGGCTGCACTGGGTATTGGGTGACTTAACAAGCTGCCAGCCAATAAGAGTTCACTAGCTGGAAATGGGCAATGTTTCCTTGTTTATAACCAAGCATATACTTCGAGACTGTGTTTGAATTTGAAAGGTTGACTATTGATATTGTCGCTGAACACAGTACATTGGAAATATGTGTCCTAGTTAGCAAGTTTTCTCATTCAGTGTATTTGCAGTTTTGTAATAGTTTTACACAATGAACATACTGCAAATGTTTTAACTTCTGCCAAGCAGATTATTTAGTGGCACATAAACTAATTTTAATTTCAGTTTTATTTAAAAAATAATTAAAAAACAATTGATACAATCAATTTTTATTGGACCTTATTCCAAAATTTTAAGTTTCGATGAACAAAGGAAAATCTACAGCAGGTGAGTACATGGAGTGTAACAGCTTTAAGGCACAGAATGAAAAGAATATTTTACCATTAAAGCAGTTCCTAAATTTTGCCATCTCTCTAAAAAAATAAGTGCAAAATCTTAAAATAAGGTCCTTCTCTTGAGGAAGTAATAGATACGTATGGTCGAGTTAGTTTTACTGTGTCTTAAATTGTTTCTTTTTCTACTCATACATTACCACAGTGTTGTAACTCTCACACACAACACAGTTTAAATGATCATCATCATCAGCAGCAGCAGCAGCAGAATTAGGTACACGCCATTTCATCAAATCATAAAAATACCTATATCCATGCATAATATAATTAAGTAAGAGTTGCATGTCTTGCATTTTGTTCCTATTAATAGCTATTGGTCCAGTGTAATCCTTTCCAAACTTAAAAACAACGAACACTTCCGGAAGTAAAAGATTGAATGTGTGTTTCTGTAATCCTCCTATGTATTCAAGGGCTGCAACACCTGATTGACTAACTTTGTTCAAAATGTATCAAAAAACGTGGTTGGAACCTGACTTTCAGTAATGAGGACAGGTGAAATACAAAGCATGTGAATATGATCACCATTGAAAGAGCATTATTGCAGGAGGAAGGCCCTTTTCAAACAGAAAGATTTGTCTATGTGTATAGAATCTGGTACTGTCCTTAACTTTATTTTCTTGAAATTTTGAGTAAAGTCTTTTAATAATGAATATCAATTACATTTCATTAATTCTGGAATTAACATCAGTGGATACACCTTACAAACAAAGGCAAATTAACATTTCTGTTAAATGCAGAAATTAAATGTGGGAAATAAAAGTTCTGTAGAAAATAAGCCTTTAGACGCTTTTAATAAAATCTTGAATTGAATGTTTTACTTTATCAACACTGAGACACACTTCCTATTCCTTTTGTGGTGTGAAGTAACAAACTCACTGTTCACTGACACTATAGTTTTTTGAAAGATGTCAGATATCACATTCTTTACCTAGAAAGATTTTCAGATTAAAAGATTGGGGAAAAATCTGCAGTTAAATTATGGGTTTTCTTCAAACAGAAATGCTATCTACGTGAAGCTCTCTACATACAGCTCATTGCTGGGCCGAAGTGGCCATGCGGTTCTAGGCGCTGCAGTCTGGAACCGTGAGACCGCTACGCAGGTTTGAATCCTGCCTCAGGCGTGGATGTGTGTGATGGCCTTAGGTTAGTTAGGTTTAACTAGTTCTAAGTTCTAGGGGACTAATGACCTCAGAAGTTGAGTCCCATAGTGCTCAGAGCCATTTGAACCATACAGCTCATTCTACATCCAGTGAGTATAAGAATCAGTAGTAATACATATTTAATTAGCTCCTTTGTATAATTGTTGTAATGCGGCAGCCAGTTTGCTGTCATTGGTGAATATTAGGCTTTTCCTCTTGAATTTTATACTGTCAACAATGGATGCCAGTCTCCAGCATTCATATCAACAATCATTTCTTATAGATCCTTTGTAACTGCATTCCTACATCCAGAGCAAATTTGCCTCACAAACCTGGTTCACATGCCACTGCATGGCCTTCTGATTAAGTATTTCAGTTTTTATTTAGATGTTCATTGTTGTCACTAAGCAGGTCTATTCAGCACTATTTTTCATTGACATAAGTCCCAACTGACTTTTATTCCTTTTCACAGTTTGTTACTACACTAGGAATATTTAATATTTATATATTTTCAAAAAAACGAAGTTGGTTCTTCCCTGTGTTGCCCAAACAACACTTTACAGATTACGTTCACTTCTGTGGTTCATTTGTTAGACTGATGGGACTCAAATCAGTATGCAAGTGTTTCTTTCTTTTTTTTTTCCCCCGTGATATTTATTGAATTATACAAAAAAATAAAATAAAATAAACTGTCCTCAGGTAGCCCACATGTCTCACAATTTGCTAAATGGTTATGTACTTTACTGGAAAAATAATCTCACTGACGAAAGAGTGAAATTGTCCTTAGCACTTGACTACAAGCTATTGCTGTATTGGTCCACGTTTCACTTGTAATAATAGTGTGCTACATCTACTGGCCCTGTTATGAGCACCTCAGAAGTCTAGTGCTTAAGACCTAGTTCTGGAGCCCCCCCCCCCCCCCCTTCGACCACCACCACTTCTCCTTGCTGAAGATACTCACAATATACTTAGGAGCTATTTCAACTCCCAGCATGAGTTTAGGAGATACCACTGAAACCTGAACAAACTTATTCTGCTGGAGGTAGCAATATAGAAAGGCCCTCCACTTTGAAGAAAGCATGCAATAGAACTTGAGAGTGCAATACTGTCAAACACTTTCATGTATTTGGGAATATGAGTTTTTTGTTGAAGAATGACAAGACTAAGTCCATAGAGTCGATGGCCAAGAATAGCACAGAGAGTGAATGTTATGAGCAGAAGTAAAGTGAGCTCAACTTAATACTGATGTACAAAGCCAGGACCATCTTTAATAGCAACACACAACTAAACACAGTTCCGAATCATAGTCCAGATTCAGAAAAGCCAGTAACAGTTGTATTTGAGAACTTTCAAAACAAATGGGTCAGTGATGAGATACATATTACCAATCCATCCACCAGAACAGGTATGTATTTTCTGGAAAGGGCTAACAACCATCCCCATGTGACATGTTTGCCAAAATCCCTGGAGTTGGCAACTTCAGTAATAGATACAGTGCTGCCATCTTGGTTTTATTTTAAATAGCAAGATTCAAAATTTGTAGTGGTTCTGAAACAATATACAATTGTTCCTTAATGACAAGTTACCCCAGAATATCATGCCATATGGCAATACTGAATGAAGTTAGGAAAAGTAAGTGATGTACAACATTTCATCTCCAAAGTCTGATATTAATCACCACACAAAAATCATAGACCTTTCACATTAAAGAATATGCAGCACATGACTTCCAGTTTACATTCTTATCAACATAAACATCAAAGAATTGAAGGCCCTGTTGTTAGTCATATCATACACTCTTAACTAGCTGTCACAGCTATTTTGAAATATAAACATACTGAATTACATTATGGACATTAAAAATTTTAAAGACTGAAAGTTATGATCAGCTGTTATTGGAATCAGAATGCAACAGTGTATCCAAATGCAACGAGGTACCACAGGCTTTATTGTACGAGTAAACTATGTATGATGTGCTAATGGTGCTGAATTTTTAAAAACTTTCTGCACAAAGTGCACTGACAGTTTGCAAATTAACAAATGCTGTCACATTGTACATAGTTTACTGTTATCATGATAGATGTGGGCCTCATTGCCTCAAAATATACTTTGCAACATTTATGATAACAAAAATTAGTTCCACCCCCACCCACCCCTCCAAACCCTCAAAAAACACAATTTACAAGAACAGAAGTTGTGAGGTATTTCTGTTTCGTAATCCAGATTCATAAATAAATTTGTGCCTCTTGGTTGATGAAAAATGTGAGTAAAACTTCTTTTAAGAGTAGTACCAAGGCTAGATGCACAACATAGACAGCCACGAACAAAGCTATTCTTACTTGACAAACAGACATATTCAAGAAATGGAAGTAATTACCAAAGGATAGCTGTTGACCAATTAGGTAAAAGAACATTGCATGGACTCTGCAGACAAGGACACAGCAATCAGGCCAACAAATTTAGCTTAGATATTATTAGCAACATAAGAGATGGCATCTGCAACTTGCAGAGGAGCCTTAGTAACTAACATAGACAGGCAGACATACTATGAAACTAGGCACACATTTAGAGCTATCTTCTGTATAATAACTAAATATTTTTGTTAGAATTAATCATAATTGCTTGACATTTATTTTTATTTGCTTTATTTTGTTTACTTTTCTACTTTTTTTCTTCTATCTTTAGTGAAATCTGCAAGTTTCTGTACCATGTAAATTCCAGTCAGTAGAAGACAACAATGATATTTTTGCCATGCACACCTAAAAAACAAAATGCGGAACAAAAGACACATGCTAAAACAAGCACTCACTCAGTTAATATTTAACTCAGGCCCATTAATCACAGTGAGAAGGATGTACAGAGGTCCGAGTTTTGTTTAACACATTCGCTGCGGTCACCAGTGCGGGCCTCTGACACTCGAGGTGGGCGCTTTTAAGCGCACATGAGCTGAGAGCTGAAATATTACCCCTCCGAAACCTGTAATGTCATGTTGTGCATGTACGTATATTGACAGCGAATATAACGTCTGTGCAAGAGATGGTGCTAGGAATAGAAATAGAAGTATGCTTTAGCTGCATGCCAATAATGTGATAAATGCTGCTTGCTGTCTGACGCTTGTAAGCATCATATGCATTTATTGCAAACAATTCTAACAATGCCTCTGATTTATTGATTTTATTGCAATCTGGAAAGAAAATGCAATTCAAACAAGCAATAAATCCACTCCATTAAGAAAGAATTAGTCTGAAAACACCAAAAGATTTATAAAATGGAGAAAAAGAAACAGGACTTATCTGCAATGTGGTGCTATGGAAACCCAATCCCATATAACAAGTTTGCAAAGTGTAGAGGTGGTGATTTTATAGCAAACGGCAAATAAGTCCACATACTGTACAGAAACCTCATGTTCTGAGCAAACAATGTAACATTTTACTTGACTACCAAATAAAACAAATACAAACACTTTACAAATCAAACATGAACAGATCTTCCTCTGAAGATATGACATCCCATTAAAATATGGATGTGTAATTCTGCAGCTGTTCAAACAGAATCCAGGTTCGTTTGGACACATTATGCACACATATGGTGTATCTGTATGCTTGCCCCGTTCCGCACAAGTTGTCAATCGCTTCCTCATGGCTTGCTTCTTCCCTTCAATTGCCTCCCACTTTTGCACAACTTGTCTGTCTTTATTATGTTTGTTACACACATCTTTTGCAACATCCACTGGTGGAAGTACTCCCTTTATTATTTGTATTCTATAATCATACAATGTCATTTTATGCCCTGAGTATTTACTCATATTATATAGGTAATGTGAATTGAACATTTGCATGTCAGCTACATGGAAGAATAGTTTCTTTGGCCAACAGGCAGTCTTTTGTTCACATAAATAATAAGACAACATCTGGTCCAGCCTATCAGTCCCAGACATACAACTATTATGTTTGATAACTGGCAGTGGTTTTGAGACTATTTGCTGGTGTGCATTCAGCACACGTCCCATTACATTAGGATATTCTGTGAAAATATGGGAGACCTCTCGTCTACCCTTCCATTTGCCGATCATTACACTGCCCAAATATCGTGCAATAGTGTTTCTTTTCCCCAGTTTTGTGCATACCACATCTTTAAAGATATTTCTCCTATTTATCCTTGGTGTCCCAGGACAATGTGTTTTTGCATTCAACAGGATTTTTTTAACTCAAGCAAAGCTGTGGTGAAAATTGTCCATGTAAACATGGTCTACATGCAGCTTCTCTTCCAACATATGTAATACCATCTTTTCAGCATGCCGCCCCCCCCCCCCCCCATATCACCATGCATCCCCGTGTACACAGTGCCTTTATTTATGAAACCGCCTGGGTTATTTAGCATGTACAATTTGATGCCATATTTATTTCTTTTGTTCTTTATATATTGTATAAATTACAATTGTCCCCTCCACAAAATCATTGATTCATCTGAAGGTCCCTTCCAGGATAATACACCTGACACATTCTGTTGATAAAATAATTCAATATAGGGTGTACCTTATATTGTCGATCATCTTGTTTTGGGTCTCCTGACTCTGGATTTTTCACAAAATGCAGTAAGCGTAAGATGAGCAAATACCTGTCTCTGCCCATACTCATTGCTATTCCTCTAATTTTGATCAGTGAGTCTTTCTTCCAGTAGTCTTGTACTCGGGCATATTTGACATTAACTATATGTTATGAAACACCCAGGAAGACTAGTGTTTCTCCTGTACTTACAGGTTTCCAATTACTAATTCTAGAGCCCTCTTTTGTATTTTCGTTCGCAAATACATTGCACGCATTACCGTTCGTTTCATCAACTACGAGCTGTAGTATATCATCTGTAACCAGTAGCCTAAAGAAACCTATTGGCTTATTGCCAGCAGGATTTATCTGCAAACATTCTGCTTTTGTAAATGGATGCTACTGCATCTCATGTGGTTCTTCATGCCAAGTCACACCTGGTTTGCTTACTTCTGCGAGTGCAGCTTCTTTATCATCAGCGATTTCCTCATCATTGTCGTCCAATTCCGAACTGTCACAAAACATATTTTATGGTTCTGCTTCCACGCTGTTATCACTGTGGTATGTTTTTGCAGCCTCTAAATTCCAGCCACCCTCCTCTGGTTCGTCCCCTCTGAATTCAACATCACTATCTTCTAACACACACTCACTAACGCATGGTCAGTATAGTATTCACTCGCCCTACTCTTTTTCAGGTTAGAAGGCCCCAGTGTTGGTTGATTCGCCGCCATTGCAAACAATGCACAACACAGACGACTAAGTACGAAAACACACAACTGTAGACAGGAAAACGTTACTTTATATTTCATTGGTTGCTTGTACTAACATGAGTGCACAGCCGAACAAGCTAAACTGAGTACTAAGCTAGCGAACGCACTGCTTGTAAGCGTTACCCGCACTAGCTTGTTGATGTGGAAACGTTTATAAGCATCAGCCGCAGTCATCAACTCTGCGCAACTTTGCAACCCACATCCATCTGAACCTGTTTCCCGTATCCATCCTTTGATCTCCCTCTACGTAAGTCACCATACTGCCCTCCATTACCACTGCAACATTTCCTTGATAGCTCAAGGATGTCAATTGAGCCCTTCTTGTAATCAAGTTGTGCCATAAATTTAATGTTTCCATATTAGTTATTCGATCTGTGATGAAGCAAGCTGGGATATTTTTATTTCCCCTCTTGTTTTGCCATCTGCCTACTTAAATTAGTTTTTTCACTTTTAACTAATTTTCACTAACATACATGAGTATAATCTACATTGTCATAGAAGAGAAAAAAATTGTCCCTCAGTTTTAAAGAATATAACACCAGATCTAATTTTGTGCTTAGTTTTATGTATATAATTGATTTTCTAATTTATTTTGACTATTCCTAGTTAGTATCTTTTGTTATAGTGTGAAATCAGTAACTGTTTCGTAACTTAAATTCTATTGTTGATGTATAAACAAATATACATTCTGAACTAATTATAAACATTAGGAAGAGGAACTAATAGTATTCCTGAAGGATCTATTTGGAAACATGTTAGTAAAGCCAGCCCTTAATTCCAAAGTAATTAACAGTTTTCCCAAAAGTATTGTTTGCGTAACGATATTTGTTAATTTCATGATTTAAACACACAATTCAGTCTAACTCTTCCAGTAGGAGAAACTGTTAAAAAGAACCAATTTTTGGATGTATTCAGTGAATTTGATGAGTTAAGTTTTAATTGCGATTTCTGTAAATTTACCTTCGAAAAATGTGTAGTTTCGGCACCTATTATTGTGAGGATGTATTAGGGCCCGAATTTATGTCCCGAGTCAGTCAGTCCACAGCTGAGTTTCAGACAAGAAACCTGTATTGGTTAAATCAACAACAATGCATTCGTGAAATAAGTGTAACACAATTAGGCCGTGTGTTAAAACAAAGTGTCTGTTCCATATGTACCTTGTTATTCTTCAAGAACCATGTGGTTAGGTTTTTACTGCTCGTAGATGTACAATAGTAAACTATTTAGCAGTATGTGTATGTTCGCTTACAAACTATGACTGAGGCTTGTGGAAAGTTAAAACAATAGTGCACTGGCCATATATAACTCTGTATTATTGTGGGTTTGTGAACAGCAAAAGTAAAGTACTGTGAAACGCAAATGTGCACCTGTCTGCTACATCATTTAAAGTAGTCAGTGTTGTACTTCCACAACCCATTTTTTCAGCCAGTGTAGCAACGCAGTACATTGACACGGAGAACAACAAACGAAGAAATAAAAGTAGGCGAACCTCTACGGATTGCCCCCATCTTTCACTTCTGTACAAGACTACACTACAGGCAATACCTTCAGAAATTTATATTTAACGTTAATAAATCATTTTTCAGTAATGTTATTACTGCTGCTGCCAGTCTGTATTTTGGGTCCCCTCCACTTGTACCATCATCAGTAGCAAAAGCCATCTACTGCACTATCCAAGTGCTCTTCCAAGTTTTTCACCTTCTCTGACAGAATTATGTCGTCCTCAACAATCCTTAAAACTTGTATTTCTTCTCCCTGAACTTAAAATTCCATTTTTCTAATTTCTCCTAAATTTCCTTTATTGTTTGCACAAAGTGCCCACCAAATAGTATGGGTATAGACTACAACCCTGTCTCACTCCATTTTTCAACTGCTGCTTCCCTTTCATGCCCTTCAACTCTTAACAGCAGTTTGGTTCCTGAGTATGTTTTAGCTAACCTTTCACTTCCTGTATTTCATCTCTGTTACAAATGCTGCAAACAAAGGTTTGCATTTCTGCACTCCATCTTCTAAGATAACTCTTAAGGTCAGTACTGCCTCTCATGTTCCTACATATCTCTAGAAATCAAACTTATCTTACCCAAGGTCAGCTTCTATCAACTTCTCCATTCTTCTGTATATACTTGTAATGTGCAACTTTGAATTGCAAGACTGAGTTCAGTAATATTCACACCTTTCAAAACCTGCTTTCTTTGGAACTGGAATTGTTACATTCTTCTTGAAATCAAAATATTTTGACTGACATGTATTTTGCAAACCAGGTGGAATGGTTTTGTTATGACTGAATCTACCAATGATCTCAATAATTCTTAGGGAATCTCGTCCACACCAGGGACCTCACTTCAAGTTGTTTTTCAGTGCTGTCAAATACTTCTTCGATTATCATGTCTCCCCATCTGATCATCTACCTCATCTTTTTCTATATTATTGTCTTTGCCTTGCAATAGCCCTTCTTTACACTTCCTCCACCTTTCAGCTTTCCTTTCTGTGCAAACTATTGCCCTGTCTTTCGACGTTCTGATATTTGTACAGCTGCTTCTCTTCTTCCTATAGGCAGCATCTATTATTCTCTTAGCTGTCCAAGCTTCTACAGCCTTGCAACTGTCCTCCAGCCATTGCTTCTTAGCCATTTTTCACTTTCTGTCAATATTTTCAAACGTCTGTATTTCTTTCGTATGCTTTGTTTTGTGCAATTTTTACATTTTCTGTTTTCATCAATTAAATTCAATAACTCTTGTGTTATCCTATGATTTCTATAGTCATCTCCTTAATTTTCTACAATTTCTTCAGTTTTAATCTAAATAAGGGTTGGATTTCACATGTGCCCCTAGAAATCCTTTCAGTTTAAAATCTGATTTCAAAACCTTGGCCTTATGTTTACATGAACAGTCTGAATCATCTAGATGTGTTCTGATTTCTTACATGTGTACAACCTCATTTTATGATTCTGATACTGGACTTCACATAGCTTCTCAAAGCTTAAAGAAGTGATGAACTGAACAAAACTTATGTTGTTTTTTTAAAGCACTGGTCAGGATATATGAAGTGAATAAACACCAGAGCAACTGCCACATTTACTGTTGTCCAAAAGGCTATGGAGACGGGCACTATTCCTCCGCAGTTCATATCTGGATTGCACCACAGCAAAGTACAAGTGATGTAGAAATAACACGTGGCTACTTATTTGTAAGATACATAAAAGTAATTAAAATCTTATTTAAACTGTTTTATTGTTAAACAAGAAATAATACAAACAACAAGAATGTCTGGTGATGCACCAGATGTGATTAAACAGTTCTCTTTGTTGTAAAGAACTGGCCAGCTACTAAGAGGCACAAATTAGACACTATTTCAGCATGCCCCTCGTGATAACTCCAGGAGGAGAAGATCCAAGATCTGCTACACCAGCCAGCCCATCCTCTGATGCCTTTTTCCAGGACAGATTCACCAATGACTGAAAACAGAACATGTACATTTACACACAGAAATACATTGTACACTTTTCAAATTAGGTATACATGAAACTGCCAGGCAAATTAAAACTGTGTTCCAGACCGAGACTTTAACTTGGGCCCTTTGCATTTTGCAGGCAAGTGCTCTACCAACTGGGCTTCACAAGCATTGCTCACGACCTGTCTTCACAGCTTTTTGGAAGGTAATAGATGAGGTATTGGCAGAAGTAAAACTGTGAGGACGGGTCGCGAGTTGTGCTTGGGTAGCTCAGTTGGTAGAGCACTTGTCCACGAAAAGCTAAGGTTCCAATCTCATGTCTTCGTCTGGCACACAGTTGTAATCTGTCAGGAAGTTTTAGATCGTAACTTGTTCTTTGTACTAGCACTAGCAGGAGGGGTGGTGGTAGAAGTATACATCCAGAGACAACGTACACTGCATGGGTTTCATCAGAAAATAACGACAATGATGATGATGATGATGATGATACTAACAAAAGAATGTACAGTGCATAGTACCCTACACAAAATCTCATTCAAAATTACACATATACCTTTGATTACTTATATAAATGTACAAAAAAGATATTTTACATGACATACACAGTTGACAATTACATACACCAGTTCTAACACTTCTGTTTGAAATACTCATTCAAATCATGGCAAATAGTTTCATAATGTGTGACTGACGAGTTACATGAAAAATTATTTACTACAAGGTTATTGCAGGTATTCTTCTACACTTTTATAGCTGGTTATTAAACATCTGAACACTTTCTTAAATAAAGACAATTTCTTCTTTATCTGTGCTGGAAGTTGGATGTACTATCTAACACCTTGAATGGTTGTTTGTTCTTAAGCCAAAACCTAAGATTACTCTTTCTTTTATATGGCTGCCATTGCACATTCTTGCATTGTACGAACCAAATGAGTTAGTTTTAAAATTTTCAATGTACCTTTTTTTATATATTAATTAACCGTTTTTGGACATAACGGCATGGTAAGGGTAGAATATTTAGATGTTGAAATAACTGTTTGGAGGGTGTTAGCCTTGAACTGTTAGTAATTATTCTAATAGTTCATATTTGCAGGGTGAAATGGGTTATCATTTGTTTCTTATTACAACCCCAGAAGGTGAGGCCATAGGTAATAGCAGAATGCATGTAAGCAAAGTAGACAATTCCGCTACACCGTCTACTACACACACCACTAATGTCATGTAATGCAAAATAAGCTGATCTTAATTTGTTAGTGAGACAGAAGATGTGGGCTTCCCAGTCTAAATTTTCATTTACACACACACCTAAAAATTTTGTGACAGCTACCCTCTCAATTTATTTATTTTGTATTCTGAGATCCATGTCATGCTGTGACTGTTTACCTCCAATATATACAATTAGTTTTTTTAAATATGCAAGGTTAACTTGTTATTTTCAAACAATTTTTTTAAATATTCCAAACCTCTGATTGCAGAGGTTGGCAATACTTTGTTTATATCAGTTACAACATTTGTGCCATCAGCAAATACGATTATGTGAGTAACATTGATTGGAATCTTGATATCATTAACATAAATATCATCTACCCAAATTGGTAGAGTATGAATTTAGGGCTTTAAACAATACTTTGTTTTTTAATGTTTTTGGAGGGAATTTCTACTCCTGTCTCGTATTATGAAGACTAAAACAAACCATTTTTTGCTACTTCTCGTACACCAATAGCTTCTAATTTGTCTGGCAAAATATCACGTTGGGTAGTATCGAATGCCTTTGTTAAGTCCAAGTTAATTCCTATTGTACTATAGTTTCTGTATAGTCCCAAAGTGACATTTTCAATAAATTGGGTAATAGTTGATTCTTTGTGAAAACTATGTTGGTTTACAGACAAGGGATAAAAATTTTTCAAGGTAATTTGTAATTCTGTATTTCAAGACAGTCTCCATTCTCTTTGAAAATACAGATAACAAAGCTATTGATCTACAGTTTTCCGTTTCATACATCTTGCCTTTTCTATGCAATTATTTTATTTTTGAAATTTTTGATCTTTGTAGAAACACTCCTCCTGACAATGATGTACATATGATGTGAGAGTTATTCTGATTATGACACTAGCACATTTACAAAATTGTTAAGGCTTTCGTGGCCACTTGTTGACAAACTGCCTATTGGCTTCTGTCTCGGGTTCTTCGGCCGACGTTCATCTAATGATTTTTGTGACGTTTCGCCAGCACGAGTGGCTGGCATTGTCAAAGCTTCACCCTCCATTGCCGGTGGTGAACTGGAGCCGAGCTCGCGGCCACATACTATATGTACCTGGCGCGCCAATGTCCGGTGCGGTTCTCCTCTTGCTACCTGCGACGGTCATTCGCTGCAGTACGGGAAGCCAGGATCCGTTTACCTTAAGGCTTTCCTCTTTCTTGTTCAAACTGTTCTTCGCGTGTTTTTGTATTTCTACAGCTTCTCTGAACATGCACGTGTGATAGTGCTTCTCTACAGCCAGAACTTCCGTATCAGCAAATTTTATTACATGGTCGGTCTCATTCAGTGCATGCTCTGCCACTGCCGATTTCTCCACCTGCCCCAACCTGCAATGTCGCTTATGCTCTTTGATCCTGGTGTTAATGGATCGTCCAGTCATTCCGACATAAACTTTTCCGCATATGCATGGTATACGGTATATTCCCGACATTGCAAGTAGGTCTCTTTTCTCCTTTGCCGATCTAAGACACTCTTTGATCTTCCTTGTCGGTTTGAAAATCGTCTTTACGCCGTGTTTGGGCAATATACGGCCGATTCTGCCCGTCACTCTGGGAATGTATGGCAGAAAGGCCGTACCCGACATTTCTTTTTCTGGTTCCTTACTTCGCCGAGTGTTTGGCTCTGTTACACTTCTAATATAATTTGTGGAGTACCCATTGCTCCTCAGGACAGTTTCCAGGTGTTGCATTTCTCGTCTGAGGTGTTGCGGCTCACATATTCGTCCTGCTCTCGTTACAAGCGTAACATTTAATTATGACTGAACCAGGTATCTCATCAATCCATGAATATATTTTATTCTGTGTTGTTTTCATTAGTCTAAGAACTCTCGATTTGGTTGCCGCACACAGCACTATTGAATTAACACTTTGTTCTCTTGAAACTGAGGCTCTACTACCCCTGAATCAATTTTTATTCAGGCTGACTGGGGTATTTATGAAGTAGTCATTTATGTAATTTGCTAAAGATTTCTGAGAAACACGTTGATCATCTTTTACATTCCACATTGCTTTTTATTTGTTTGCTGCCCCTCTTAATATCTGTGAAATGTTAGGCAATTAACAAAAACATTTGATACAAAGTTACTTCCTTTGACAGTCCCTCCAACTAGACAATGAAATAAATGGAAAGTGAAAGAAAGTAAGAATAAGCGGCGTACAGACGAAAAGTGTTTGGAGGACCTGTTTACAATAAGAAGCCAAGGCATCAATCATCTTAAATATTATTTGTGATTCCTTTTGTACGATATGGCCATGAGGCTGTGCTATGTTACCTGGTCACACCGTTTTTAACCATCTGCCAGCCAACAAAATACTTTTCATGGACACAAACACTGAATCTTTTTTTTTTTTTTTCTTCACATATTGATATTCGAACACAGGATGATATTTATACCTCTGCTCACACATCCACTCACCATGCTTCAAATTCTGCAATAAATACTCTTGCTCACTGCTAATAGTTTATAACAAAATTGCAGTAAGAAACAAAATAAAAATTGTTTAAGTGTTCTATGGCATTTTACCTTAAAGATTCTTGTAATGCTTAATTAACTACAATTTCAGGTGAAAAAGTAGATTTCAGTCTCAGATTCAAAGTGCAATAAACGACCTAGATTCTTGCAATTTTTTAACTGCATTTCAAACTGCACCAAGTTTCATAGAAGCAAAATTATGCTCCATCTACTGTTAACACAGAAAAAGATGACGTCTGCTGTCCAATAATGGGGATGTAATCAGTCATAAGTGATGTCCATGTTTTCATAGTTGCCTGAGACTGCAATTTTGTGTGTGTGTGTGTGTGTGTGTGTGTGTGTGTGTGTGTTTGTGTTATTGTTGACGAAGGCCTTAATGGTCGACGAAAGCTTTATTTGTGACAGTCGTTTTATTGCGCCTATCTGCGACTCAGCATCTCTGCTATATTGTGAGTAGTAACTTTCCTTTTTATAATATTGTTATATGTTTTCATATGATGGTTTTGATTGAAGCTAATACACAATACGGTGTTTCTGAATTTCAAAAGAATGAAATATTTTCAGACCAGTTAGTAAGCAAGGTTTGATTGTTTTGTACATAATCTCTTCCTCCATAAAACAATATGTCAGAAAATAACATTGATCATTTATTTCTTCAATGAATATCTACAACATGACTAATAAGGTATCACTTTTCAACTAACTTTAGATGAAAATTAATGCCCCATTGCTGACAATTTACAAATTTAACATATCCACATGGAAAAGGAGAATTTTCCCAAACTTCTTGTCACATAGTTCCTTTTTGGGGTGGTTATGTGGCACTTAGAAAAATGTACGATGTGAGGCACTTGAAACTGAGAGATGCTCAATTTTTTCATGTTTTCATTTGGAATGTGTTCTTTCACTTTGAAAGTAAGTCACTTTGGTACTCTAGTACCATAAATACTGTCATATTGTAGCATACAATGAATAAGAAGCACAAAGCCATAACTAATTTTATATTCTCGAGAAATTGAGAATCATTACCCTTCTGAATCTCTTACATCATTTTATCTATCAAAAAGGCACTAACTGGCACAGTCTTAGCGTATGGGCAGCTATGGCGTAGTACAGTGAGTTTTGACAAATTACTTTTAAAATTCTGTCTCATTCACATATCTCTGCACATTATGTTGAGATGAGCGCCTACCAATTTAACATGCTCGCGACTCAAAATCTGAATACCCCATCAAGCATGTCTTCAGCTGGGTCACCATCTTGCTACTAATGCTCCCATCATGCTTCCAATAGCGTGATATCTGAAGGGCTCCACAATGAATTTAACTAACACATTAACAACATGGGAAGTATAAGTCCCACAGAGGCGTTGAGTCAAGGACAGGCACAACACAAAAAAATATTAGAGAATTTAAGAAATATCTGTGCTTTTGGACAAATTTCTTCCTCAGAAGTAGAACACTCATACATTCTACAATAACAATGCCACACACACACACACACACACACACACACACACACACACACACACACAGCTACTATAACAGAACACCAGAGTGTAGATAAGTAGATGTGTGAATGCATGGGATTTATAGTATTCTCTTTTTGTTGTGCCTGTCTGCAACACTAAGCCTTCACTACGTGATCATCAGCAACCTATCCTTTCCATAACATCATTATTCCATCCTAGCCTTACTTTCTCCGACACACATGCCATTTGGCATTTTATTTTTCTCCGACACATTAGAAAGGCCAGTCATTCATCATAGGTGGCTACTTTTATTCATAAATCTTCAAAATCTTTGTGGACACCTATAGATCAAAGTTACTTGGCCACAGAACAACTCAGTACATACACAGTTCATTAACAAATGTACAAAAACAAAAGATTTAAGGGATACACCTATGAGTAATAAAGGATAATAAAAGAATTTACACTACTGTGAATAAAGAAGTGTGTGCCACAATTTACCCTATCAAATCATGCGTGGAAATTTGATTCCTTATATTTTTAACTTGTCCAAGTTCCAATGTGTTCACTGAGTGTAGTTTCCTCATGTTTAAAGTACTACTCAACAAAAGTAGTAATATACAGTGTGATGGGAGAAGTGGGCTGGGGTCATGTAGCCACCAGTGTAAGATAGGTTGACCCTCTTAATTTTGGATCATCTGGCATGACGCCACCCACTCTGACCTGGGACTCTCCCCCTGGGTACCACCCCACCA
Source organism: Schistocerca cancellata (assembly GCF_023864275.1). NCBI lineage: Eukaryota > Metazoa > Arthropoda > Insecta > Orthoptera > Acrididae > Schistocerca > Schistocerca cancellata. Next base: position 295,965,661 of record NC_064626.1, on the reverse strand, counting down.
CAGCAGTGACTGCTTATCAGTGTAATGATTCCCAGGAGTCACTGCACTCCAAATTGGAAATTTGCACATACTCTTTAGCTTACACGGGTATTCTTCACATCTGGCACCTATCATGCATTCTATGAACTGTCATGGGGCAACAATTGTGTGGGTACCTTACAACTCCCTTCCCTTACAATGGATGGATGTCTGATTAGGTTTTCTGCTCCTAATTTGGTCCACACACACAATATATATGACTGCACAGTGAATGGAATTGACAACAGACTGGGACACCTTCCCAGCATGGTTTGCACTACTATAACAATTATAAAAGGATGGAGATTAAACCCAGAACTGGGACAGGGTGTATACGTGGACGAGGAAAAAAAATTCCCGATTTTTCCCGGTTAAAAATACTTTCTCCCAAATGAAAATACACTTTTTCTGTGTTAAGTAACAGTACACTTTTCCTCGGAACTGTAAAACTTATCAATCCTTTCAATAGTTGTGGTTTTATACACCGGCATAGAATTTCCTGGCACTTTAGAAAACGAAATTCAGGGGAAAAAGCACATTTTGGAAAGACGTCTGATGTGCAGCAACATGTACACAGCATACTTTCGTATTACGAAAGTATAAATTCGAATTCCAAAGGATTGAAATCAAAGATTGCTATGCGCTTTTGTAAGCCAGTCATAGCTCTTGTCAAGAGAATTCACCAACCGATGACAGCGGATATTTAGAGCACAGGACACGTGATGTAGTCAGCCAATAGGAACATCATTGTTAAGTAGTGCGAACACACAAATAGGAAAAGGTAATGGTTTAAATTAATATACATAGTGTTGCTACAAGAAAAGAAAAGCTTTCACATATAATATTGGTCTCTAAGATTTATATGCTGCAAGAGAAGCTATGCTTTCACACATAGTGTTGATCTTTTTTGCACATGTTACACTTTAAGGTACATCACACAAATGTGCCACTAAAATTTTTAACGACGACGTAAATGTCTGATCTTCTGGGCTCAAAAATATTCTAAATGGTCGTCCTCAAAGAGTTCAAGTCTCGGTCCGGCACACAGATTTAATCTGCCAAGAAGTTTCAACTATTCGGAATATTTTCCCGCGACCTGTTAGAAATAGATTCGTTTCAGCAGTTGCACCAGATGACAGGTGTCGCCGCACTTGTGCAGCTACAATGACGCAGGAAGCCCGTATGTTCGCACATGTAAAACATTAAAAGATCTTACATAAATGTCATAAAAGAAACAAGACATTAGAGGATACTCCAAGAGCATGGGAATTTTGTGAACCATACTAAAATGCATAATTCGGCTTAAAGCGCACATTCGTATGTCCAGATTCAGATGGAAATTTTCTTGGAGTACCAGTAACGTATTATCTCATGTCTGGTTCTTTATTATGGCATAATACCAAACATGCTAGAAGATGAAAACGTGAACTTGAAATGCAGCGAACAGTTGAAACTAGCCAATAATGTGGAATTAAACACTTCACTTCAAATAAATTGGCCTCAGCAGAAAAGATCAATAAAAGTCAAATTTCTTGAACAAACTGAAAAAAATAACTTCAATGTTCTGCAAGGCGATTAACGCTTGACTATCAAAGATGGAAACAAAATAAAATCTCAAACTAATAATATATTATAGCCTTCCGTAATCATGTGAATGTATTTTAATTCACTTCATAGCAACCGGCCACAGAAATCTGTTTTGTTTTGATTTAATGTGAGAGCAATAAACGAAGAGGAAACAACAAAATCACTTAACATAAACACAGGTCACGTGGAGACTACCACTTCCCCACTACAACTCGGACTGCTCTGTGCATAAGGTCCGGATCTACGATATTTCTGAACCAAGACAATATTAGATAGTGGCGCTCCCCCTCCCTCGAGTGTTTGAGGTAGTACGCCAAAAATTTAAAAAATCGCCTTTTCAAAAATATCTTCATTTTGTAGCGCACATCTTTCTGAAGATGTCTGATACATAAAACTTATATGTTCGAGGGAATGTAAGACATGTTATTTGGTCATAAAGTGTGCCGTAGTGAAGTGCCAAGCCTCTTCACACAGCATTCTTCCATCGCACGTGTCTGTATTTCGCTTTGTGGAATTCAAATGTGCAATATTTTTTAATGGGTGCCATCAAACTATATTCCGGCCAGTGAAAATTAAAATGTCCTGTGGTGCCTCTCCTGCTACCAGTCGGTCGGTTTGACATCCTTAAAGAAATCTCGCAATTAATACTGGATGGGATTATTTGTAACTGGCAGAACAAGAACTCTTCAGAAAATTTGCAGTCTTCACTGCCTATTAGCTAATAACTTGCTGTTTTGTGTATCATAAAATTAAATATAGGATGCATAAAACGAGTAAAGACAAGAGACAAGCAAGACAGTAAACGTTTCTTCAGTCCTTAAGTCCTAGCTTTTTTTCCTCTCTAATCTTGCCACAGCTGTATATGGCGTACTTTCCTTTCTGGGAAAGAGTCTATTACCTCCTCAAAGTTAGTCAACGTTTTGCTATATGAAAAAACGAAATGTCGTCATCTAATACTAGAAAAGCTGTTAATACAAATATTACCCAAGACTGGTGTGGTTTCTCGATCTAAGTACGTGTATTTTGTCACTGCCTGCTAGATAAAACAAAATAGGCCTGCCTAATATTGCAGCAATTGTTACACACATCAAATAAACAAGACTGTTTAGGCACAAATGGTCATTTTTATAACACGACAGAATATAATTCACGAAGTACCAATATCAATTGCCTATTAGGCCTACTACAAGCAAAAAGTTCTATGTTGAGAAATAGTTTCACATTTCATTCATACTCTCTAGCTTCTGAAGAGATCAAAAAGTAGTAGTATGAAATTTTTATATAAATTTGGAATCGTCATATTCTTCCGCAATTTGTGTGAGTCCCCATTTCTTCTCCTTCCTCGTTCTAACAAACAATCTTGTCATCACTAATTCTGTAACTATTCCTGTGAGTGTCAACATTTACTCTCTGGTTAACTTCATTAACCCTGCCACAATTGCCAGTTTAGTTATCCCACATTTATTCTCTGGTTACGCATTATTACGTGTACGTACAACGCATTTTCCACACTACTCCCAGAACAGAACTTTAGCGTCTGCTAGCCAGGGATTGTATAACTGGCCCTTAGTACTGTAGCGGTCTGGCCAAAAATTTTCTGTCAAAATTTCATTTTCTTGGATACACGGAGAAGACAATACGTAATCTTTGTTGCCTGTTATTCCTGTTAGTAGTTTATTTCCACTCTGGTAGTCTGAACCTACGGAATTCACTAGTAATTATAACAACGCTGATCATCTGCAAACCCAGTCAACCACATAAACAGCGATTGTCATTCACCCTTTCGGCTTTATTCGCTCAGCTCGTATAGACCCGTCCCCTTTTGTCTGCGGGAAAGTTTATTTCTAGATGCGACGGGGATTCCCCTGGCAGCGAGATTACATACACTGTGCATGAATTCAAAAATCAACTTACGATTCATTCAGAAATCAACTTAGAATTTGATCAAAAATGTTCAAAAACCAACAGAGATGCGTTCAAAATCATATGAGTAATCGATAGACCAACGTGCATTGGATGCTAAGCGCTTTGTGAAACAAGGTCTTTTCCTCTGTCTGAAATTGCCACCCGGGGCAGATTTTCTGGATAACATCTGGCTGCTTGCTGCTATTGCTTATACAGCTAACTGCCACACTTCTGTAGCCAGAATCGAGGAGAAGCTACTACTCAAATGCGACACATCTGCACATGCGCGTAAGCTCGTCTGCAACCGCTCCAACAAATTTAATGTAAACAGTTGTGACGTCACGCTCATCAGAGACAATTTGTTGTTATGAAACACTGCTTAGTCTTCCTAAAGCCTTTGACACATTTTGCTGTTGGCACATGCTTGTATGAACACTGTGTTTTGTTCTTGTATATGGTGCATTTCCTTTGCAACTTAAGTTTTATTTTCCCCTCTGCCCCCCCCCCCCCCCCCTCTTGTTCGTGTTTTATTGCTGCAGTATTATTCTGCAGTAGCGAGGTACAGTAATATTCTTTGTTAGAGTATTGGTTCTTACCCGTCAAAGTCACAAAAATTTAACTAAGAACCAAAAAACAAAAAATTCCTGGAATTATGAAAAATTCTCGAAATTCTTAAAAATTCTGGGTTTTTTCCAGTTTTCTCCTGGATGAAAAAATTCCCGGGTTTTTCCCGGATCTCCCGGGTCGTATACACCCTGTGGGACGAAAGTGAATTACTGAAAATGATTGAGGAAAAAAAGTCTGAGAAAAGTAAGTAATCGTAATCAGCGACCAACTGATGAACTAGGTTGTCAACAAAAAAACTGTCTTACGTACCACATCAGAGGAAAGGTATAATGATACAGTGGGACTGAAGCAAAGGAAAAGAAAGAAACTCTGCAGTAGGTTGGGGCTGCTCATTTCACGATGCACTGTTACTGATTTGCCGAATGCCTACACGCAATACATTTCTTCTGAAAAGAGAACATCATGCAAATCTAATTTACTACTTACAGAGAAAATTTTATAACTTTTACCTCTGAGGAAATGTTTTGCTTACTACTTGCTCAGTGAGATCGCTTTTTTCACTGAAATGCTGATTCAGCATCATCAGTCCATCAGTCATCCGTCATTAAGAAAACTGGCAGCAGGGCATTTTAATGAATTTTCAATCATAAACGAGCCTCAGTTTCTACAATGACAGATGACACTGAACACATTCAAGAACTACACATGACTGTAGTAGAGCAGAATTTTACATAGAAGTACAATGCACACACATTCTCAACCCAAACATTCTTTCACATGAAAGTAAGAAAATTGTTGAGTCGACTCTTATTCAAATAAAATAAAAGAGGTTTAGAATAATGAACAGTCCATCTGCACAGCTGAGCGGCCATTATGTGGTTGCCAAGTGAAGGACAGTAGTTCCATTCCTGGTTACGCCAGGAATTTTTCCTCAGTGGAAGGACTGGAAAGAAGTCCAGTCAGCATCTTTATGCCAACTGAGGGACTACTTTAATAATAAGTAACTGCTCCAAGGTCTGAAAACCTGACAACGACCAGGAGAGGTGTGCTGACACAATGCCCCTTGACACCACATCAGAATGTTCCATTTGGCAGAGGAGGATGTAGTGGCCAGTCTGAGTTGTGTGGTCCTCTGAGCTTCATCAATGATTTAAGTTAAAACAGAAAATTAATAAATAATTACATTTATTCTACTTTCACAGTCCTAATTTTCTCACTTTTTATTATTTTTAGCTGACAAAATAAAGGCACGAGTTGGACTGTAAAACATTTGAAAATGAAATTATATTTTACACTAAACACAGAAATAAATGTAGCATAAGCTTACTTTAAATGTCCGAGGTTCCCACACAGCCAAATCCGCAAGCGTTTTTCTATTGAGTAGTATATTCATTCGAGCCAATGCCTCCCTTAGCAGAGGATACCGGAAACCGAGTTCTTCACATGCAGCTGTTACACGTTGTTCCCATAGCTGTGAATCGAAGAGTAAGTAAATAATCATATCACTTAGAGCAAGCTGAAAATAAATCCATTCTACAATCCTTATTGACAGAAAGGACACCACAAATAATGCTGTCATCTTGAATAACAACACTCTTAATCTAAAACAGTAATAATTTAGAACCCTAATGTAGCCAATGGACATCATTTAAGGTCACTTTTGACAATGATTCAGGAAACAATTACACCAAATTGGTGGTCACAGACTACTAGAGGCAGTGTCTGGTAGTATCTTTCAACAGAAGAACACTTATCCACACATGGCATGTCTCTATGAATTGCATGATTGACATTAAGGGACTCCCTTCCCCATCTAGATCCCCCAATTGTCCTTGAAAGAAAGCGTATGCAACCATCCTGGTTCTAATATCCAGTGAACTGAGGGCCAGCCACATGTTATGTGGTAACTCACCTTAAGAGGTGATAAAATGAGTTTATGACACCTTCTCAACTGAATATTTGCAAGTATTCAGGCCCAAGAGAGTGCAGTGTCCTCCTGACAAAAGACCAGCCAAGTGTTTATACTGGCAATTTCAATTTCATTGTTCATTTCCCTTCAGTTAGTTATCACTGAAATAAAATAAAATAACCTCTTAATACATGCAGTTGCATTTCACTTACTCCTCCTCTTCTTGGTGCTCCACTTATTTTGTCATTGCCTGCATTCCAAGAAATATCACAGAACAAGAAAACTGGGTAACAATGAAACCAAGTATGGTGTTAAAAACACTGTCTGTCTGCTTATCTATCACTGGTTACATTAGACTATCATTTCATTGGTTACAGCACTCCAATCTACAAGAACAACAGGAAAAGTATTCTGGCTGGTACAGCACCTGTTCTTAACTTTAAACAACAGCTCAAAAAATTGTTGGGGGGGGGGGGGCGTGTGGTGACCCCACCGGTGACAGAGGAAATGGCTGTGTGACGACGATCAGGATGAGGCCCCGGTTTCTTTGTCTGGATGTGGGTCAAGAATGGTGGTGGTAACAAAATGAGCAGTGGACTGCTATTAAGATACCCCTGACTGAATTAGACTTTCATTCATGATAGGTACACCATATTCACTCGAATCTAAGCCACACTCGAATCTAAACCGCACCTGAAAAATGAGACTCGAAATAATGAAAAAAAAAAAAAAAAAATTTTTTTCCCGAATCTAAGCCGCACCTGAAATTTAAGACTTGAAATTCAAGGGGAGAGAAAAGTTTTAGGCTACATCTCCAAATCGAAACAAAGTTGGTCCATTGTAATATGAGACACAATTTAGGTTGAATGAATGATGATACAGCTACAGTAGCTTGGTTCGAGTCGTAAGCTTAGCAGTTAAGCTTTACCAGGTAGCCATTGCTATGAGTCAGGCGCTCCGTCCATATTTATACGGGTACCCTTCCTTTTTCACATGCTTAGTCTGGTTTGAATCGATTGCTTATTTTCCTTCTACATCTACATCTACATCCATACTCCGCAAGCCAACTGACGGTGTGTGGCGGAGGGTACCCTGAGTACCTCTATCGGTTCTCCCTTCTATTCCAGTCTCTTATTGTTCGTGGAAAGAAGGATTGTCGGTATGCTTCTGTGCGGGCTCTAATCTCTCTGATTTTATCCTCATGGTCTCTTCGCGAGATATACACAGGAGGGAGCAATACACTGCTTGACTCCACGGTGAAGGTATGTTCTCGAAACTTTAACAAAAGCCCGTACCGAGCTACTGAGCGTCTCTCCTGCAGAGTCTTCCACTGGAGTTTATCTATCATCTCCGTAACGCTTTCGCGATTACTAAATGATCCTGTAACGAAGCGCACTGCTCTCCGCTGGATCTTCTCTATCTCTTCTATCAACCCTATCTGGTACGGATCCCACACTGCTGAGCAGTATTCAAGCTCAGTCTGGCATCTGCTTTACCGACAATCAACTTTATATGATCATTCCATTTTAAATCACTCCTAATACGTACTCCCAGATAATTTATGGAATTAACTGCTTCCAGTTGCTGACCTGCTATTTTGTAGCTAAATGATAAGGGATCTATCTTGCTATGTATTCGCAGCACATTACACTTGTCTACATTGAGATTCAATTGTCATTCCCTACACCATGCGTCAATTCGCTGCAGATCCTCCTGCATTTCAGTACAATTTTCCATTGTTACAACCTCATCTGCAAAAAGCCTCAGTGAACTTCTGATGTCATCCACAAGGTCATTTATGTATATTGTGAATATATTCCTTTGATCTGATAAGTGCTGTTCTCTTTGTTATAGGTGTTTACGTCACTCTAAGCTGAAAATGCATTATTGTACTGTGTCATGCAATGTATGTCGCATGCTGATAATGTGTGTTTATGACATGTCGCCGCTCGCGGCATGGCTTGCTTTTGTGCGTGCTACCGCCGCTTACAATAAAAAAGGGAGGAATTGTTTCATTAGCGAAACAATGGCAAGAGACTGCTATTTGTTGTTACTTACACTGCTGCTTTCTTTGATAATGATCAACAAGAACCAAATAATATACTGTGTATGATAGAAGATGTTCTGAACGAGAGTTCAGCTAAAATTTTTCTCCATTTCAAAATCTTTGCAGACGCCTCTTTTGTACATTACATTCTGCACAGAAATTACAGTCGTCTTAGATGTAAAAATCTAGTCAAATGCCGTGCTTCATTTCTGACTGTATCACTATTGGGCATAAGAATAATACGAATATAAACATGACATGAAACGTATATTCTTCTGCGTTTGCTATTGTCTCACACTAGTTTATTAGGCAGACATGATTTAAATGAGATAGCAGCAAACACGAAGGAATACGTGGCAAAATGTTTATATTCATATTATTCTTATGGTGAAGAGAATACTGCATGTGATTCACAATTCATAAAAGTTCCTATTAGCAACCATCTCTTCTCACAGGTAAGAAAAAATTCAGAACGTAGAGTTGGCCATATTGACAAACATCCCAGTCAGTCATTCCAGTCGGATTTTCGTAGTACATTGAAATGCTGCTACATTCGAAGATGAACAATACGGAATTTGTATTTACTTCACTGGATAATGTATGAAAATGCAGTGGTCGAAACTCGGGGTGGAGAAAAAGGCTCGTCTTCTACTTTTTTTTTTTTATGATGCAGAGGTTTTGGCACCAGGATTTATCTTTGTGCCTGCAAAGCATGCCTGTGTAGCGCTACATATATCTGATGGCATTAGTTAGTTGTGGCGGCACCTACCAACATTTTTCAGAACTTTCACTTACTTTGCACTCAATTCTAAGCTGCAGGCAATTTTTTGGATTACGAAATCCAGAAAAAAAAGTGCAGCTTAGATTCGAATAAATACGGTAATCATATGGCCACCAATGGAGGGGAGGCCATTTAATCTTAAATGGTGTAGTGAGCTGCAGAGCTCAGCAAGCTATCAGCAGCAGGTTTATCTCGGCAGCAGGATGCTTAGGCTGTGTCACACGCTATCAGCAGGATGGTATTAAATGCAGAGACCACTGACCATGGCTGATGAATGGCAGCTCCATGCTGGCTGCCAGCCCACTTCGGGCCACAGAATACTGAAAAGGGAAGTTTGATACTAAAACCGTAGCCCCCAGCATGATTGATGGCAAAATCATGTGCCCACCCTGGCGCTGATCAGCAACGAGGTTGTCCTCAAGGTGCAGACTACAGTGACAGGATAGCAAGCCAGTTACTTTGAACACGTGTCCCACCAGGGAGGTGGCCACCCTCAAGAGGTAGTCACCATGTAGGTGACTTCCCAATGTGAAGATGCCATGTAGCCTGCATACAATTTTCTGAAGTACTACTTATGTGACTTTAGACTGGGAACCAAAATAAGGTAGCATGCTCACTCTCCAACATGAATCAATACGACTTATCTTGGCTGGCTTTCCTCATATAGTCAAATCTTCTGGCCACTCTGTTGAAGCTGTAAGGTGTCTCAACTTCACTTTTCATAATTGGTGGCAGATATATTTTGGAATGTCAACATACTGAATATGTACTCTTGCAAACTGATTATGTCTTCTTGCCTCACAAAATGTGGTCACCATAATAGCAACATCTCTCTCCCTACATCACATTTCTGTTACATTGGCATGAGGCGGTTCAATGCCCCACATTAGGTTGTGGCAGAACAAAATTTTTGTCAAATTGTACAAAAAGGCACTCACTTTGAAAAAATCTGTTATACAGCACATAATAATCGATCATGCAACAGTGTTAAAAAGTTACATGATGATACAAACATAATAACAGTGGGGTCTCAGCAAATGGCTTAGTCCTAAAATTTTCATATGCAAAATTATGCAACTCGAGACATAAAAAAATTACTTTTAGATGTTCAGCCACACACTACTTGAAACACGGTATACAAATTTCCTAAGCATCTAGATAGGGTAAAGAACAGGCTGCAATGTTACATGGATTTAAGTAAACCAAACAGCTCAGTTCTGTTTTCTCTGAATATAGAAATCTGTATCAGTGTGTTTACTTGCAGACAGGATTGCTAGCATACTTAAAAGTATGATGGCACAACCTTCTGGGATGCTCCACAGTAAAAAAGACGTGTTTTACTGAACTGGCACTTGCAGTAACATAATTATGCAAATCCAATAACCATCATTTAGCAGAAGTCTCTTCACATCAGAACTTACAGTTCAAAAACTAACACACGAATACGTTTACTACTTAACAGTATACATTGTCAGTGGTGTCAATCTGGAATGAACTATGAAATTCACAATACCAATACTAGAAGTAAAAGTAATTTTCATATAGAGTATTTGGACACAATCCACATAATGGAACAAAGTACTATACTCTGGTGACAAACATTCACCACATTAATGCAAATTCAGTATTCACGAACACGGTAAAATTACACATTATTATCTACTCTGTCTATAATTTATCAGGATAATTCCAGTTAACAGGTTTTAAATTTCGCAGCATACAGAATGCTGACAGCATTCTCTATAAACCAGTAAAGTTACATAAATGCCTAGTGTGAAGCAGTAATTAAAACAGCAGCTAAAAGTTTCAGAAGAGCAGCATTTTCCTTTTGTTTTCAAAGTAGCTGTTTTTACATTAATTGACAATTCCTGTGTGTAACAATGTGACTATATTGGCACCAACTTTAATTTATTGTCCACTATATTTTATTGAAGCAGCTTGCAGTTGTTGATTTTTCCTATAAATGTATAGCATCATATCATCATCTGTGTAGTAACATGAGTACATTTCAACGTTTGCTCTCTGAGCATCTGTACAATTTCATGTTTTGTAGAGATTGTTCAAAGAAACAACAATGGTAAACTAAATCCAGTTGTAACACTAGGAGTAGTAGTCAAAAATCAACTAATTTCCAACTAGTAGGTGAAGTGAAAAGTAATAGGTAACACACAAAAAATTACAATGTTAGCTGTAGTGCTTAAGCGATGAATCCATTACAATTTTCTGTATAGATTATGCTTTAGTATATTTTGTAACTCAGTCACAACCCCAATGTAATTCCTGATTAAATGTTTCTTCATATTGATTTTGTTTAGTGAAGGAAGTAGGGAAATACAGAAGCATCCGATTCCACCCGTCTGCTTTGACCCATGATACATAAATATGGCAGAAACAACCATACACCACGACTCCAATTTAGCGCCTATGACTTCATTAGGTAAACATGATAAACACGAAAATACATCAAAAACCAACACACACACGTTCCACAAAAGACCTAATGATACTAACGGGACAAGTGTGGGAAATTGGGAGTTTTTCGGTGGGGACAAAGTAAATATAAACTTTATAAACAAATTTAGACACACACCCCCATACCACACCACACAAAACAACGAAAAAACCGACAACAAAAAACTTCCCAAATTCCACTAAACACAATATCCTCTGGAATCGGACTTCCCTTGACCTATATATCTCAACAGCAGCTCACGATCCCACAAATTGGAATCGACCACTTCCCTTGACCTATACAGCTCAACAGCAACTCCCTACACCGGACCACCCACAGCCACAACCACAACCACAAATTAGAATCTAACCCTTCCCTTGTCCTATATAGCTAAACAGCAACTCCCCATACCACAACACTCACAGCCACAGCCACACATTGTAATGGAACACTTCCCTTGACCCCAACACACAACAAATACACTAAGAACAAGAAAAAATAAAAACTTACCACTACAAAGTTCCGGCGCCGCAACACAGGTCGGCCACACACACACACACACACACACACACACACACACACACACACACACACACAAACCAACGAAAAAATACACAACCAAAAGAAAGACCCAACCCACCCACACCCCACCCCCCAACCCAACCTCCCCCCTCACCCCAAAATAAAATGCCCATAAACAAAAGCCAAACATAAATTAATAATAACAAAAAAAAAAAAAAAATCTGAATCACACACTACAACTCAACAAAAACTGCAACAAAACAGATCCTCCACAACTAAAAAATAGCCCTCAGGGATGCTCTTCTGCCAACAGTACTCCCAAGAACTGACTTAACGGCCCCCCACATCCCCTCTATAGTATTCGTACAAGCCCCCATCTCATAATTTTTAAACTCTAAACTATGGTTAACAAATAATGATTGTACCCCCTCTCACCCAACCCCCTATAAGAAGAAAAAACATCTAAAACAACAGTGGAACCTGGTTCTATAAACTCCTCAATTAACCCCACTAATGCCACCTTAGACCGCCCCTCCACAACCCTGAAAACACATTACGAACACCCATCCCCCGGTACAACAGCTCCCCACACCCAGAGGCCAACCACAGACTTACCCCTGCCATACTCCCTTTTCCCAAACTGTGACTCATCCACCTCCACCACAACCCCAAGCCCACCCAACTTACCCCTGTACTTAATAAACTCAGAACATACTTCACGGCATAATGAAAACCAGTCAAGCACACTCCTCTCACTCATGCCAGTCTCATGTGTGCAAAAACTTTGAGAGGATCTATAACAAAAGTAATATGTCAACAACACAATCTCGCACATGCTCAACCTAGACTTCTCGAACCAGGAACTGCGACGTATGGAGCACCATAAGTTATCCCTACGGCATCGCCACATATAACCGTCCCTGGTCCGAGATGACGGAACTTTTGCCAATGTAATTTACTTCCGACAGACAGCACACTTGACCACCTCTGCAATCAACCCAAAAAGCTGCAGAGATCTGATCAGCTCCAAATGAGTTGCGCCAACTCTTTATTGGTCATATCCATACCTAACAAGACCAACAACAAATTCATCTACTCACATTAACATATGACCTACAGCAAACAGCACTGCAATAACTTTCACACAAAACCACTAAATTGTTAAGTAACTGAAACCAATTCTACTCGAAACACAGCCAAAATGCGAACCAGCCACTATAATCAGTAAGACCAAACTGAACCCATTACACCACACAACACGAAACCCTAAACACATCACCAGAGGGCACCACAAACCGCAAAACGACACCTACAAACATGCCACACTCACAAACCAAACTCCACGCCGTCATGACATCACACACCACAACAGCTTTACGTCACGGGTCAAAGCCAATGGGTGGGATCGGACACTTCGGTCGACCCAGAAGTCATATTCGAAGTTACAACCAAGAGATTGAAATTCACACACTTTCACGATTAAGAAACTACACTCTGCACCAACTAAGAAAACCAAGCACAAAGCATCTAATTCAAATGTATAAAAGATTCAGCATGGACTTTATCATTATCATCTGACTCTTATCTTCAACACTGCTGCTTCCCAGCATTTATAGGAGCAAAATGTTGCATGGATAAAAGTGATAAATATCAAACTATGCAGAAATTCAAATTTCTATAAATAAAAAATGTTGTATAACAATGCAATGCAACAATGATAAAATAACAATGTTTACCTGTGCAGCATCAGCCTTCTTTAACCGTCTTCCTTTTGTAGCATACACTAAAGCTCTGTGTACATATCGCACTGCTACAGAGTAACAATTCCTCCTTCGCCCACGGAAATGCTGTGATTAAATTTAAAGAATTAAATTGTTAATTATGCAGAGAACTTTAATAAAGCAAAGAAAACTAACTGCATTTTACATAATTAATGTATTATATGTGTATATAATATGTAGCATAATATTCATCAGAGATTTGTTTATTATGTGGTTAAGCTTTTCTTAATTTAAGTCCCAGTTCTAGTTATTTATTAATGAGAAGTGTGGCAAATCTGAAACAAACATATGTCTCAGGCTATACTACACACCAATCAGTTAACACAATGGAGATTTCGCAGGAAGACACTATCACACACTAATCAGTAACTGACTTTGCGTTTCCAGTATTAGTTTTATTTCCTGCTATTTACTGACAATTGCCAGCATAGTCTTGCATCAATTTTGTTTGCCTGGGTCACCTCTCAGATATGAACAAGAAGAAATGAATGACATTAAGTAAGAGCTCTTTGCATTTCATGACTGGAATTTACAATCACAAACATTATTTTTGAACATCCATTTAGTCTACATCATGCAGAAGGTTGATTGGTTGGTTGGTTGGTTAGAGGGTTAAGGGACTCAACAGTGAGGTCACGGGGCCTGTCCCTCCCATAGCTCTCCCATGCCCTATCCATTACAGCCAAAGTGTTAAAGATGGAAACAGTGCCTACTATCTGGATGAAAGCATAAAAACGTCTTTGACAGTTCTTTTGTTATCAGCTAGTATCAAGGTAAGGAATTCTTCAGGTCTCTTCTTCATCGGAGTGCTATCCCAAAACATAAAATAGGCTCCAGCAAAGGGATAACCACACTGATAAGCAATAAAAATACGTGAAAGGGGGGATAACAAAGGCAGCTGGCTGAGGAAGAAGAATTTAGGGTCCCCCACCCCAGCACGCGGCAGAGATGGCCCCACTCCAACTGCCCTGCCCCTTCCCCAAAAGCAGTTTACAATGTTGTACCTGAGGAAAAAAAAACACACTCTCTGAGAATACGAAGAGCTATGTCAACTGTCCACACATCATCCACCAACATTAGAGGCAAACAATCTGAAAGACAGTGGTTACCGTGGCCATGGACAGTCAGAAGGGGAGAGCAATCCACCAGAATGTGAGCTAATGTCTGAAGTGCCACAACTACAATGTGAGACTAGCCCCATCTCATAAGATAAAACTGTAGGTTAATTTAGATGTTGGTCCATCTCTGCGCGAAGAGATGTTCCATTTGTGCCCTCAAGTCTGCATCTGGGACCATCAAAGCAAATGTTGGTCATGTAAGCGCTCCAGTAGCCAACCTATTCGCCACTCCTGTAGCCAACCTGTTGGCCAGTTCACTCCTACAATATCCAAAGACTTGGGATAGAGAGGAAGACAACTAAGCAGACAGTATGATCCAAGATCAGAGAGAAGACCATGAATAGCAGATACCACAGTGAGACAAGAGTGAAATCAATCAATAGCCTGAAGATTGCTCATTGAATCACTCCGAAAAAGTAGAATACAGCTGAGGGAGGTCTAATTAATAAAATGTAGGGCTATGTTAATGGCTACAATTCCATCATAATAACATTACACATTCTCAACAGCAAATGATGTTGCTGACAGGTGGAAGATGTAAAAACCTACAATGTCTTCTCTCTGGTTTGATAGGATCAGTGCAAATGAGGGTAAACACCCTGACACCACCGAACAACTCAGAAGCAGAGGCCAAAATGTAATGGGGCAACGAACTTTAGGTCCATGAAACAATCAGTCCTAATTTATGATCTGGGTATTAACCAAAAGGAAGGGGAAGGGGGAGAGGTAGGCAGGATGCACAGGTCCCAGCAACCTTGGCATATCGCAATTGGTAATGCCACCAGAGGCGAATGTCAGAAGTTGCTTTCCCTTGTATGCAAAAAGTATTTGAAAAGTTGAGTGATTAGAAAATTGTTGGATGGTGATTGCATAAGTGAGCAAGAAATGGCAGCACTAGAAATGAAGAGCTGAGATCCTGGGTTCAGAGAGGAGACTGTCTACGGGACTACTGAAGGCAGCTGTGACCAGTCTAATTCCACAATAATGCACCAGCTCAAATTATTCTTAAAATGTAGTGACAGTTTAGTAGCTACAAGCATTATCATGCTGCTGGGCTGTATATGACAGTCTTAATTTTTGTAATTTGATGTACAACTAATAATGCATTTAATATCAACTGTTAAAAATTCTTTTTGTACAGAGCCTCTTTGAAGGTCATCTCGTGCATTCAAATTCAAACCGGTTTGAAATGCAAGTTTTGCCTTTATCAATAGAAAGCAGTTTCTTTTACTAATTTTTATGTAAATGAAGTTAAGTAATTCATCTAGGTTCAATAAGTACTGGTATTTTGTTGATATTCCTATTATCTGGCAATACAGTACTCTCATAAATGCCATCTAGATGCAAAAATTGATTTTTTTGACATACTGTACTGCCTGAGAACAGAAGTGTAAAGATACTTATGACTCAAATCTGATCATGGGGCACAATCTGTAATGTGTCATGGGAAGTTAAATGAAATACAAATTTTGGAGACCAGTACAAAAGTAAAATCATTAACTTCAAAGCCAAAAGTGCTGTTGAACCATAAATCTGACAACCATAGTCCAGTTGGGATGACACCAGAGTACAGCAAAAAATGAAGTCGAGTGGTATAATCCACACCACAAGAGCTGTGGGCAAAGCAGTGGAGAGAGTTAAGGCTTCAAATGTAGCTAATCTTTAGTTGATGAAGATGGGGTGCACATGTCAGCCGTTTTAAGAAAGAGAAGTCCCAAAAACTGGGACTATGAAACAAGAGTTCCAAGTGTGGTGCAACCAGAAATATGGCGCCATGGAGTTGACCTTCAGCTGAGGCTACAGATTGAGAGCTATACCAAATGCAAACTTTATCAACATACAAGCCCAGGTGTAACTAACCCAGAGTGAAACACTCAGCACAGAGACCTTCTGATTAACTGTTGCAATGTCTTTGGTCTACCTTGGGACCAGCCAACAGCAGAGGTGGCCTGCAGAAAGCAGAACAGCACTAGTTGAGGCATGGGTGATCATGCCAGATGTCTCTCACGACTCCTATACCATACAATGGAGGGTACATAGGTCACAGCAGAAGTATGCAACTGCCAACTGGCTCTTCAATGAGCACAACATGGTAACTGGCCCTTCAGATGGTGACACGAAAGTGACAGAATCACCAGAAAGTGATCTCTGTCGTACAGGTCACCTTGGGGCAAAGCCACAAGACTGAGGGAAGAGATTGTATAGTTGACAGCCAAAAATATGCCATGGTTGTAAATAAGAGTACCATCATTGAGGAAAGACAGATCAAAATCAGAAAGAAGCTGGTTAATATGAAGGGACCCTACCATATGATGCAGTTCTTCCCCACAAGGGGTAGTGTGCACTGAAATCTCCAGGTAGGAAGAACATGGGGCCAGGGAGTTCTTGGATTAAGGCGGTCATTTCCAGGTCTTCAAGTGCAGCCTGCCTGGTAATAAATGAATTGTGAATGGTTAGGATGTTCACTGTCAAACTGCTATTGCTTCGAACTATTATAGAAGGTAATCCACTCACTAATAACTGTGCAAACCTACATACAGACCCTTTTGATACCCCCTCGAGAACAGTACAGCTCAGCCACAATGCACAGTAACCTTGAAGAGTTGGAGAATGGTTGTCAGCGAAATGTGTTGGAGAGAACACAGATCACATAACAGAAGAAAATTAGTTGTTGTTCACAGAGACATGTCAGTAAAATCGCTGAATTATCATGTAAAAGCTATCCTTCTTGGGACAGCTTACACCCCAGGACCACTATCATAACTATCGGCCGTCAGCTTGGAGTCCAACACCATGGGAAGGTAGGTGGGGGGGAGGGATGCCTCTGGGGTCACCTTCTGACTTGCCATCCAGCTGGATGTGGAAATGGTTTCTGATGATGGTGCCAATGGAAAAACAAGAGGTGAGGCCTGTTGCCCAGAGCCTGTCACTCCCAAAGTCTAATTTACAACCTCTGACAATAAAGTTCGGTGAATAGTCCTGTAACATTAACATAGATGAACTATGAACTACAGTTACCTTACTGTCCTTTGAAATAGTCACCTCCCATAACTATGCAGCATTGAGCTCTGTGATACATGTCCTGGAACCTTTGCATGAAGTCTTCCTTTGGAATGGTGTTCAAAAGCGAAGTCACGTTTCGTTGGATGTCAGGAATATCATCATCTCTCTATCCTCTCAATGTGAGTTTGAGTCGAGGAATAGGAAGAAGTCTGGAGGATTCAGATCCAGCGAGTATGGTGGATTTTCAAGTTGCACCACCCCCTTTTTTGCCAGGAACTGTTTGACGATATTGGCTTTGTGTGAGCGAGCCTTGTTGTGAACAAAAAACCAGGAACCTTGTTGTGCTTACTTTCGTTGTACCCTGAGTAGACGTTGCACGAAACGGGTCAAAATTTCAACATACCATGCAGTGTAAAGTCTTGTTCCCTCAGGTATAAATTCTTTGTGGATAATGCCTTGACTACCAAAAAAGGTGATAAGCATTGTTTTGAGGCTTGATTTTTGGCTCTGACATTTTTCCGACAAGGGGGTCTCTGAGAATGCCATTCCATGCTTTGCCGTTTCATTTCAGGGTCATACCAGAGACATCAGGTTTCATCTTCAGTGACAATATGATTCAAGAAATTGGGTGTAGCATCCACCGTTTCGACAAAATCCTGTGAAGTCTCTAAACGTGCCTGCTTCCAATCGTCAGTGCACAATTAATCAATGGTCATTCTTAATTAATGTCCTCACTTTCTCAGTGTTTTCTTCACTGAGGGTGGTTGCCAGTCGTCCACCACGGGGATTGTCAGAAACACTTTCCCGGCCTCCCCAAAAAAGGGCGAACCACTTGTACACACACACACACACACACACACACACACACACACACACACACACACACACACACTCTTCATGGACAGTGCTTAATCCCCCCCCAAAAACAGGAGAACCACTCATACACACACACTTCATGGACAGTGCTTGGCCCCCCAGACACATGTACCAGCATTGCATGTGTTTCTCTCAGTGTCTTGCCGAGCTTAAAACAAAACTTTAAATTGATCCTTTACACATTCATTGTCCTGTTCTCAGCTCAGAACCAATGCAAGCTCTTCATCCAACAAGCTCTTCATCCAACAGGTCTAACATGGAACACACACGATGCTCACATTAACTATGGTGGGAGCAGGTAGTCAATACCGGCCGTTATGCAGGTGCAGCATTGTGAGTCACCAGTGTTGCCCAGTCGACCGTTCTGACTTTATTCACTGAACTTTATTGTCAAAGTTTGTATCTGCACTACTATCAAAGGTCGACTGTGAGGGAGTAAGTATGCCAGGTACTGACATACCAACCTGGACAAAAGCAGGATATGAAGGATCATATTTGTTTTGAGCTTCGGAATATGAGATGCAGTCAAAGATCTTCAGTTTCTGCATTCCTTAATTACGGTATCACAATTTGGGAATCAGGGAGGGTACTCATTACTGCAGTTGACACAGGAAGGTGGTAGCACACATGGTGAATTTTTGAAAGCTGCCTGACCACAATCTACACCGGTTGGGATGTATGTATACTACAAAGATACGAGGTCAGTTCAATAAGTAATGCAACACATTTTTTTTTCTCGGCCAATTTTGGTTGAAAAAACCGGAAATTTCTTGTGGAATATTTTCAAACATTCCCGCTTCGTCTCGTATAGTTTCATTGACTTCCGACCGGTGGCAGCACTGTACGGAGCTGTTAAAATGGCGTCTGTAACGGATGTGTGTTGCAAGCAACGGACAGTGATCGAGTTTCTTTTGGCGGAAAACCAGGGCATCTCAGATATTCATAGGCGCTTGCAGAATGTCTACGGTGATCTGGCAGTGGACAAAAGCACGGTGAGTCGTTGGGCAAAGCGTGTGTCATCATCGCCGCAAGGTCAAGCAAGACTGTCTGATCTCCCGCGTGCGGGCCGGCCGTGCACAGCTGTGACTCCTGCAATGTCGGAGCGTGCGAACACACTCGTTCGAGATGATCAACGGATCACCATCAAACAACTCAGTGCTCAACTTGACATCTCTGTTGATAGTGCTGTCACAATTGTTCACCAGTTGGGATATTCAAAGGTTTGTTCCCGCTGGGTCCCTCATTGTCTAACCGAACACCATAAAGAGCAAAGGAGAACCATCTGTGCGGAATTACTTGCTCGTCATGTGGCTGAGGGTGACAATTTTTTGTCAAAGATTGTTACAGGCGATGAAACATGGGTTCATCACTTCGAACCTGAAACAAAACGGCAATCAATGGAGTGGCGCCACACCCACTCCCCTACCAAGAAAAAGTTTAAAGCCATACCCTCAGCCGGTGAAGTCATGGTTACAGTCTTCTGGGACGCTGAAGGGGTTATTCTGTTCGATGTCCTTCCCCATGGTCAAACGATCAACTCTGAAGTGTATTGTGCTACTCTTCAGAAATTGAAGAAACGACTTCAGCGTGTTCGTAGGCACAAAAATCTGAACGAACTTCTCCTTCTTCATGACAACGCAAGAGCTCACACAAGTCTTCGCACCCGAGAGGAGCTCACAAAACTTCAGTGGACTGTTCTTCCTCATGCACCCTACAGCCCCGATCTCGCACCGTCGGATTTCCATATGTTTGGCCCAATGAAGGACGCAATCCGTGGGAGGCACTACGCGGATGATGAAGAAGTTATTGATGCAGTACGACGTTGGCTCCGACATCGACCAGTGGAATGGTACCGTGCAGGCATACAGGCCCTCATTTCAAGGTGGCGTAAGGCCGTAGCATTGAATGGAGATTACGTTGAAAAATAGTGTTGTGTAGCTAAAAGATTGGGGAATAACCTGGTGTATTTCAATGCTGAATAAAACAACCCCTGTTTCAGAAAAAAAATGTGTTGCATTACTTATTGAACTGCCCTCGTATATGCCCAAAGTACTGGCATTTAAAGTATTGTGTTGGGGACGGGAAATACAGCTTCCCACTGCAACAATAAACCATGATATTGACCACCTCTGGAAGCAAATCCCTCTCAAAAGCAAGGATGAATGCTCTGTTGTCAATCACATTGTTTTGAAAGCCTCAACATGCACAATGCTCATATCGGATCCCTTGTTCCTCTAAGTGTTTGCATAGCTCACACATTTGCAGCATTAGGTCCCAATATAAAATTAAACCCTACATCATGGTTATTGTAACAGGTATATCACTTAGTTGTTTGCCAGCAAGTACGAGGGCAGTTCAATAAGTAATGCAATACATTTTTTTTCTGAAACAGGGGTTGTTTTATTCAGCATTGAAATACACCAGGTTATTCCCCAATCTTTTAGCTACACAACACTATTTTTCAACGTAATCTCCATTCAATGCTACGGCCTTATGCCACCTTGAAATGAGGGCCTGTATGCCTGCACTGTACCATTCCACTGGTCGATGTCTGAGCCAACGTCGTACTGCATCAATAACTTCTTCATCATCCGCGTAGTGCCTCCCACGGATTGCGTCCTTCATTGGGCCAAACATATGGAAATCCGACGGTGCGAGATCGGGGCTGTAGGGTGCATGAGGAAGAACAGTCCACTAAAGTTTTGTGAGCTCTTCTCGGGTGCAAAGACTTGTGTGAGGTCTTGCGTTGTCATGAAGAAGGAGAAGTTCGTTCAGATTTTTGTGCCTACGAACACGCTGAAGTCGTTTCTTCAATTTCTGAAGAGTAGCACGAGTGTGTTCGCACGCTCCGCCATTGCAGGAGTCACAGCTGTGCACGGCCGGCCCGCACGCGGGAGATCAGACAGTCTTGCTTGACCTTGCGGCAATGATGACACACGCTTTGCCCAACGACTCACCGTGCTTCTGTCCACTGCCAGATCACCGTAGACATTCTGCAAGCGCCTATGAATATCTGAGATGCCCTGGTTTTCCGCCAAAAGAAACTCGATCACTGCCCGTTGTTTGCAACGCACATCTGTTACAGACGCCATTTTAACAGCTCCGTACAGCGCTGCCACCTGTCGGAAGTCAATGAAACTATACGAGACAAAGCGGGAATGTTTGAAAATATTCCACAAGAAATTTCCGATTTTTTCAACCAAAATTGGCCGAGAAAAAAATGTGTTGCATTACTTATTGAACTGCCCTCGTAATAGCCAGAACTGGTTAGGCTCTGTCATATTATTAAGATTGAACCACTTCGCAATTCAGTACGGGAAGTGTGTTCACCAAATACATTTTCAGTATCTCCACAAAAAACATTGGATTACTAGAGAGAAAGACTGTCCATCTGTCTGAGTGCAAACCAGGAACTGAGGGCTGTGTCTGCTTGTTACCTGGCTTTGCTTTCCTCCCATGGCATGGCCAAGTAGGAAAAGTTACTAGGTCTTAATGATCTGCAGTGAATTGTGGTCTGTCTGAAAAGACTGCTGGAGTGTAGTGATCACTTGCTGACAACTTTGGCCTTTTCATGATGCTAGGTATCAGCCACGATTCTGCCCTACTCCAAACAAGGGCTCTCCCCATGAGCACCCCTCCAGCCAGAGCAAAGGCCACCTGGCTTTACACCCAGAGCATGAGTCCCATTGCCCACAAATGGTCAGGCAACTACTACCCAGAATCTGCAGGGAGGTGACAGCTCTAACACCAATTTGCAATCCCTCAGGTTCAGGGCGGTACGACAGTATCGGTACCTGACGACACCCCACAAAAACTGAAATGGTGGACGTCAAATCCAGGTGTGGGAACTGAATGTATATTTTAATCGAAATATGTGATGTAAAATAAAGGAACAAAATGGGAGAAACCATACTCTGCATCCTACAAGAAAGCTGGGTCATCAGCAGGGAATCTGTCCTAGATAACAGTTTTGAGAAAGATGCAGCCAGAGAATGAAACTGCAGCACAAGAAAGGAACAAGTACTGCAATAGCCCTAGGGGCCCATGCCCACCACAGACATACTTACAAATGAGCTGTGAGTGCCCTGAGGGACATATACTGAAATTTTCTTTAGGTTCATTGTTAGACACAAAACATTTCTATAGTGTGTTAGAAACAACGCCACAACCACCACAGTAGTATATGTGCCTCCTTGCTCCTCAGATAATGAACAGAAACAACATACGACGAGAAGAAAAAATTATTCAATTTTAGGGAGCTGAAAATTTAATTGTAATGGAACACAATAGCAGAAAAAAAATAGAACATGAACTGGCAAAAAGGATTAAAGAAAGCCACTTGGTAGAATATTTCACAGAGCACAATAATTATTTAATCATTACTAATACATGGTTTAAGAAACATGAAAGATGGTTGTATACCTGAACGAGATCTGGAGACACTGAAAGGTTTCACACAAATTATATAATGGCATGAAGGGGGTTTCATGGTCAGGTTTTAAACTGCAAAACATTTCCAGGGGCACATGTTGTCTGACCACTATTTACTGGTTGTTGACTGCAGACTGAAGCTAAGGAAATTCCAGAGACGAGGGTCACCCAGAAAATAATGCACCATGTAATATTCCTTTAACAGTTATTTATGGAATGCAGTGGCTTGTACACACAAGAGTGATGTTTCTTCTACACTCCTGTTCTACTACCCTTCCTCCAATGAAACACAATGGCATGTGTGCTCTGTCGCTACAACTCCTTGTTGTGATCATGAAGACATTTCTTCACTGTGTGGATTCACCACGTCATTCTCAAAATGTCTTCAATGAATGGTATTCTTCAATGGTCCAAAAAAGTGGAAGTCAGAGAGCTAGGTCAGGACTATAGGGTGGATGGGGCAACACTGTCCAACCCTGTTCTGTGATGTGTTTCGAATTCCTCAAACTTGCGTGAGGATCCTGAGTCTGATTAATGTGGTCACATATGCTTCAGAATTAATTGTGCTGCCTCTTGACATCACATCAATGAGTATGACACCCTCACAGTTCTGGGACACAGTGCTCTTGATCTTACCCGCAGAAGCAGTTGCTTTGAATTTTTTTGTCTGTGGAGACTGAGGATTATGCCATCCCATTGACTGTTGTTTTGGTTTGGGCTCAAAATGCTTAACTCAGGTTTCATAGCTGTAAATCTGGGACAAGGTGGCTCCCACCTCAGCTTCAATTCATTGCAACAACTCTTAAGATTTTTTTTTTTTTAGAGAGAGAGATTTGTGTTCCACCATACAATAGTGTGGACAGCATTGTGCATACACTTTTGAGTAATCAAGAGCATGGATGATTGCATACACGCTTCCTTTGCCGATTAGCAGCTTGAGCACCAACAGCCGAGTCATTAGGCCTACGCATCAGTTCTTGTGAACGAGCACATCAGCAAGATGCATTTTGTCAGGCATGATAGTAATGGATGGTCTCCCTGATTGCTGGAAATCACAAAGCTACACCATACCGTCTTCTGATGGCCCACCATCTGTGGCCAGTGACTAACAGTACTTCTGTTGATAAACTGCACACAAATATTTGTGAATGTTCCCAATAGTTTCTTTTTCCATGGTGAGAAATTCAATGAGTAGATACTGCTTCTATCATATATAACTTATATAACCCATTTTGAAAAACTGCCACATCTATGCTATCTGTTTTGAGGAAATAGAAAATTTGTGTGTGCACTCCAGAACTTTCAAATAACATGTACCTATAATTTTATATTGTTGGGCCATGACAAAAAAAAAGTGGTGCATTACTTTCTGGATGACCCTTGTAGAAAGAAAATTATGGAGATGGATACTGGATAAGCTGAAATACCCGAAGGTGATTTCAAAGGGAGCACTAGGCAACTACTGAGTGAAACAGGAGAAATTAATGCAACAGAAGATGGATCAGTAACTTTCTAAGAAGAAAGAACTGAAGGCAAAATGAGTGGATCCCACAGAAATCCTTGAATTTAAACAATGAAAGAAATAAAAACACAGGAACTGAATTAATGAGAAAGATGTCTAAAACATGAGACAAAGTGCGAAATGAAAAAGTAAGAATGGCTGAAATGAAAAAATACAAAGCTGTATAAGTATGTAAAACTATGGGAAAGACATCTCAGATATAGTGAAATTAAAAAAAACCTCTGGAGAAAAGAGAAGCAACTGTAGGAACATCAAAAGTTCAGATGTCGACCCAGTACTAAGGTGAGAAGGGAAGAGTCAATGGAACCTACCTACAGTGGTTGTTGGTTTTGTTGTATGACAAAATAATTTGTAGCATGTGATGCTATACATGCTCAAACAGTAGAAGAATAGAACACTGAAAGCATACTTTTGTTTGCATCTATATTATTTTCTGGAATCAGGGTCATGGTGACAAGACTGATCTGTAGCACGCAGTGTAAGTTAGGTTAGATGGTAAAATTTGGTTCAGTTTGTGAAGACAATGAATACAAATATGAAGTCTTGGTTGTGGTAACATACTGATGTGCAACAATGATTGAGAACTAGGTCACACCGGAAGGTGACTGATGGTAAAATCTTATCCAAGGCTTCAGTCAAAAACTGAAGGGAAGGCTGAAAAGTGGAATGAATATATAAATGGGGGGTCAACAGAAACATCCGATCTCATGCGCCGGCTTTGACCCGTGACGTAAGGGTGTTGTGGTGTGTGACGTCATTACGGCGCGGAGTTTGGCTTGTGAGTGTGGCGTGTTTGTAGATGTTGCCTCGTTGACGTTACCTTAGTAGGAGTTTTAGGGCCTGTAATATATAGTTTACCTTTTTACTGTACTTTTTGTTTTAACGTCGTCTATGAGGCTTTTATCAGTTTGCCATTAGATTGTTCAATCTTTATGGTCTATATGTTTTGTCGCTACTCGTTATGTCTAATGAATCAATATTGTTTTTTTCTTTTTTTTTTAATTTGTTTCTTTTTTTTATCTTTTGATTGACCTACACATTGATCTGTAACGTAGCCCTGAATACGAGGTTAGGTTGGGAGTTTTTTTTTTTTGGGGGGGGGGGGGGGGTCAGGGGGGGCACAGCCCCCCCCAGCCTGGCCTTGAGTACCACTTGTTTATTATTATCTTTGTTTGCTATCAATGTTAGCAGATTGTTCTTGTGAAACCTTTGTGTGTGTTGTTTTTCTATGTGTTTTCGTCTTTGTGATACGTATGCAACGTTTTTATATCCGCCATATTGGAATTGTCGTTTATGGTCGTTTCCGCCATATTTGTGACGTCATGGGTCAAAGCCGACGGGTTGGATCGGACGCTTCCGTATTTCCTAAATGGGTTATACACGAAGAGAAACTGCAAGATATTAGGGAAACGGAAGAGAAAGTAGATGAAGGTGTGATGGGAGAGACATACCGAGAGAAAATCTGACAGAGCACTGAAAGACCCAAGTTGATGACATTTCAGAGATCTTTGGAAAGCCATCCATGACCGAACTATTCCACTTGTTATGCAAGATGTATGAGACAGGAAAATACCTACAGAATTCAAACAGAATGTTGTAGTTACAATTCCAAAGCAGGGAGGTGCTGATAGGGGTTAATATTATAGAACCTTCAATTTAACAAGTTGTTGTTTCAGAACACAAAGACTGATAATTTACAGAAGAATGTAAAAACTACTATAAGTGAACCTAAAAAAAAAAAAAAAAAAAAAAAAAAAAAAAAAAAAAAAAAAAAAAATATATATTTTGGGTTTTGGAGGAAAGTAGGAACACTTACTATGACTTATCTCAAAAGAGTGCAGAAAGACAAATTTACAAAAAGGTTATGATAATGCTAATTGTAACACACTATTTGAAATCCTGAACCTAAATAAGACAGGGCTATATCTTTCCCCAGTGTTATTTAAGCGGTACACTAAACAAACCAAGGAGAAACTTGGAGAGGTAAATGGTAGCAGAGAATTTGCAAGAGCAGCCGAAGAGAACAAAGAATACCTTGAAAAGAGGTTATAAGATGAGCATCAACAAAAGTAAAACAAAGGTAATGGAATGTAGTCAAATTAGATCAGGTGATGCTGAGGAAGGGAAGTCTTGTACAAAAGTGAAATGCAGACAATGTTGAATAAACTCTAGCATACAATTCCACCTGTCAGCTGCAACCAGTGATTTAACATCAGATCCAAAGACAGAACAGAAACAAGATTTTGAAACTAGCAGCCAATACTTGTCAGTGTTTCCATGGAGCTGAAGGGTAATAACGAAATATAGAATTGCAGGAATCCTTAATAATATACAAACTTGTGGGACAACTGCAGGAAAGCAGGTGAAGAGAAACTAATTTGTAATTTAAGAACCTCAGAAGCACAGTACGGCAAAATATAGGAAACACAACAGACAGGAACATGGTGTAGCTAAAATTAACAAAACATGGTACCAGCACCTTGAGCTATACAGCTAAAGTAGACAGAGCGATACAGAAAAAAATATATCACATTAAAAAACCTAACAAAAATCCAGAAAAATAATGACACATGGATTAAGCTAGCTAAGTAGTCATAGCAATAAAAAATACATAAATCCTGCACAAAACCATGCTACATTCAGAAACAAAGACCATCTACATATTTGTGGAAGAAAGATTATAAATATGATTACTGCTGTGCTCATCAGTTTTCGCCTAAACACACTTCTGGAAATCTTGGCATATTTGAGAATAATCCACACAGTTTATACACATTACCAAAACAACCACATTTAATAACGTTAAACGAGACAATAGAAATAATTAACCATACAAACAGTAAGTGTCTATGAAAAATAGTAAATACCTAGATATTAAATGCAACAGAAACACATATACAATGATTATTTGTAACCCATAGAAAATTGAGTTCTATCCTTCCTGTAATTCAATAATGAGAGTCATTTAGCGTATGAACAGTGTGTCACACAGAATATAAACTAAATGGCAGAAGGTACACAAGATGTAGAGAGTTAAACAAGTAAAACATGAAGTAGAGAAGGAAGGTTTAAGTAGTTTACTGTTCTCTCAGAGCTAGAACATGTGCGAGGGAATGGAAGAAAGGAGGCTCGTGTGGACTTTCCTGACATTCAAATGAAGTAATTAAAAAACATTTGTAAGAGAGTAGCTGCTTGATTTTCGAACATCATTTCAATTGAATAGTTCACCTGTGGCTACATGACGCACTGTGGATTTTACAGTATTTCTACCATTAGTGGATAAGCATATAAGCAGTCACACGTCCGAGACATTGAATTAACACCATAAATGTGTACAAACTAATGCCAAAACACGATTCATAAAAAATACAAAACTCTTAGGAAACAAATATTTAGTACACAGGTATATAGAACGAAAATTATGGGCCTATGAACTCTCATGTAACTAACATTTTGCACTCACTATCCCTGGTCATTCAAGCGGACAGGAAGAATAGTGCTGAACGTCCTCTATGCGAGACTTGCTAACTGTTGGTGGCGGATCTGGTACTTAATGAGTTGCACCACAAAATGAAAATTTAATTCATTTGATGGCATCCGTAAATGAAATAGACCACCTGCGGCCTTTATTTCACTTCCGCCTGTTTCTCCCACATAAATGTTCTTACAGTCATCATGAAGTGATATCCAACTCGTCACGTCTTTGAAACTGTCCAGACACTCGAAGTTGAATGAATATCATAATCATTTTTTCTCGATCAAAATTACGTAACAGAAAGAGAACTGGTAAACTACAATAAATCTGACAATGAAATGACGACTAGCTGAAGACAGGAGAAATAATCACCACGAAAGAAGAATGTCGTTAAGTTATGATAGCAAATAAGGCTACAAGATAATAATTCAGTTGTCCGAAGCTTCATAGAGCCAACTTGTTTGTTTGAACGAAACAAACGAGAAGTTATGATAACGTAGAGCACACGCTACGTACAATTACACAAAAGCCGATGAACAACACAAAAAAAGAAAGGGAGGAAGCTTTCTTACAGCAGCCAATTTAAAAATTCTTCTTTTTCGCCAGAATTCATCTGGTCCTCTGTTTCTAGCTAGCAAAATAGTATTCAAGAAGACCATTACACCCACAAATATATTTTCGACGGAGGACGCAAGTAGTGTGCCAGCAGCTTGTTTAATGTTTACTACGCTCACAGAGTCACAGTAGTGCCAACTCGCGACACTTCGCCTCCTAGCAGAAATCGCGGAAGTAGCAGAAATAGCAGTGGCGGAGGGATACACGACCTATGTTCCTTAACTGCGACTTTAACTGCGACAAATCACAGTTAAGAATAACAGATACTGAAAAGTAGCATTCACAGAAATCACTGATATCGGAAAATCGCAGCCTCGATTTTGTTGCACAGGCGTCTAAGGCTAGCGAAATGAGGGATGCTCAACTACCGGACCTACCGATAGATGGCTCTAGCGTCAAGCTACCATGATCCTTTGGGAGTTGAGGTGTCTCGGGTCACGCTCAACTACCGGATCAAATGATAGATGACTTATGACTATGTGAGAAGAATTTTACCAGCCTTCAAGCGCGTGCGTCCATGTCAAATTGGTCCACGAAACACCATCTCGTTACCAGTGTGTTGTGTGTTTGCAAAGTTTTTGTGATTCACATAATTTAAACAAGCATGTTAAGGCCCATGAGAATGAAACTTGCAAATATACATGCCCAGTTTGTGAGTGCAAAATCGATGAGAAGGGTGCTCCAGAATATTTTTTGCAACACGGTTTTCCCATGGAAATGGAGACTTCAAAATTTAGTAATAGTGCAACGTTCGAACAGTGGAAGACAAAACTTTAAAAGGAAACTAATTCCAAGTTTATTAAGCAACGTGGTCAAAAAACTAATCAACAGGACATTATAATAAATGAATACTGTTGCCACCGGAGTGGTGTTTTCACATCAAAGAGCCAAGGTGTTCGTGCGGTAAAGGTCCGAGGCTCCAGTAAAACTGATGCTTATTGTCCAGCAGCAATAATGACACAGACATTAACCAGTGCTGAGATTATTGTAAATTTACAGAAAACTCATGTAGGGCATAAGAGAGAAGTTGGCAGGCAGTCGCTGACAAAAGAAGAAAAGAAAGACTTTGCTTCTAAGATTGCAATGGGGGTACCACTAGAAGACATTCTCGACGAGATAGTGGCTAGTATTGAAGGTACATTGTGCAGGAGAGACTTAACTAGAAGGAAAGACCTGCACAACTTCATTCAGATGTACAATTTGAACAATGACAGTGTGCTGAATAGTGAAGACTGCATTAGTGTAGATTCATGGGTGGCACATATGGAAACCAAATTTTGTTAAGTTGAATAAGCCACAAGGCAGCGTACTGCCTGAGTTCTGTCAGCTTGACAAAAATGATTTTTGTTTGATTTTGTCAAATGACAGTCAAATTGAGTTACTGAAAAAATACGGCAACGATGTGATTTGCGTTGACGGTACACATGGTACAAACAGCTACAATTTCTAGCTGCATACTTTATTAGTGTTGGACGATTTACGGGAAGGCTTTCCATGTGGCTTCATGATATCTAGTGGGGGAGAGACAGTAGCCATGCAAATTTACTTTCGCACCATAGTAAGTGCATTAAGTGAGGAATCCATAAACCCGAAGTGGTTCATGTCAGACACGGACGATTGTTTCTTCAATGCTTGGATTGCTGTGTGTGGTCCCGGAGCTAGTCAGCTGTACTGCTCTTGGCACGTCGACAGAGCGTGGAGGCAGCATATTAACAAAATCGAAGGCCAGGAAAATCAGATTGCAACATACAAGAAAATTAAAACGTTAACGTTCGAAAGAGAAAGTAGAACTTTCGAAATTATGAGACGCCATCTGAAAGAGGAATTACTCTCAGAGAGGGAAACTCAAAGCTTTGCTGTATATTTTGAGAAATTTTTAAGTCAGCCCGATCGGTGGGCGTATTGTTACCGACTGAATGCAGGAATCAACACAAATATGGCTTTGGAAAATCTACACAGAAATTTGAAACATATATATTTGAAAGGAAAGAAAGTTAAGCGTTTAGATAAAGGGATCCATGCCCTTATGAGATTCCTCAATTTTAGGATGCGTGGTCGCCTCATAGCTATCTACAGGGGTAAACTGACAAAGAAGCTCTCAGTTCTGAGGGTACGTCACGAGTCATTGCCTCTGTCTGAAAAACTAGTAGTAACTGTTAGTACAAGTGTTGTGGAATGTCATGTCATGCAACAACACCTAATTTTATTCGGTGTCAAAAAACTTAGACTTGTGCAGTTGTGGTTTATGGTGCAAGGACTGTGACCATTGTATACGTGTGTTCAGTTGCACTTGTGCGGACTCTATCATTTTGTGGAACATGTGTAAACATGTTCTTTTGGTATGTCGAGTTATTTAACAAATGGAAACTATTACTCAAAGTTCCAGGCCGCTATTATTCCATGTGCTGAAGCAGCTGCACTTGTGCAGCAGTTGTCTAGTCCAGCACGGCCTATAAAGACAGTTGACGCAAGTGATTTGAAAGACAGAAAAGCATCTTTAGTGGCAAGACTATCAGAAATGGTGCAGAGTGTTAAGTCTAATGCAGGACTTGTGGCACTGGAGAGGCACATAGCACCTCTGCAGTTTATTATTAATTCTGCAGAGAAAGCCAGTGTCAGCTTTCCAGAAGTACATGCCATTGTGCAGGAACCTTCAAATAAAAAAGGACCGAACAGCAATGGTCATAGGTCCCGAATTAGTCTTCCAGAAGACTTCAATACGTTTCTATAATACTACGTGCACGGATTAAAACAACAATATTGGTCTTGCGTCGTAAATACTTACCACTCAAATGAAACCAACTATGAAATATGTGATTTCACAGTTTAAGATACATGGCAAAAAGCCGTACAACGCAATGTTATTGAAATACTGACAACAATTTCCATACAGCCTAGTTATTTATGTAGAGTAGAGAGCTTTTCGAGTAAACGTTCAAAATGTCACGTTATAGAGAGAAAGAAAAACGGGCTAAACTATTGCCACGAATTACTAGCCAAATACGTATATAGTTGCCACAGCACTTGACAACGATGCCGCATTGTACTCGGTTTTGTTTTGGATGGCATCACTTAAAGTGATCACGGTAGTTTGACGCTAGAGCCACCTATCGGTAGGTCCGGTAGTTGAGCATCCCTCATTTCGCTAGCTTTAGACGCCTGTTTTTGTTGCCTACTGTGCCAGTAACGTGTGACTGTTGAGTTCGGTGCGATCGTGAGAGCGAAAGCGAATGGTAGTTGTTTATTTTGGTTTGTATACTGCTTTTTACAAACGGGAGCGTCTGTAGCGCAATCAAGCGCAGCAACAATAAGAATAAGATACCACATCTGTGTTTTTTTAGTTTTCTTAAGGACCCTGAGAGGTATATACTATCATGTCACTAAACCGTATCGTCAGGATTCGCTTGCAAACTACATGTGTATCAATGATTAAAGTTTAGTTTTAGTAGCAGAAAATGGCTAGTGAATAGCAGACGAGAAGATCTTACGAAAGAATACCCTGTGTACCTTTTTAATAATGTTAAGTTCTGTCCGCTACACTTAGAGCAAAATCACTTCATGAGTGCAGACAATAATAAACTCGTGTGGAATGCAATACCCACACTGTTTGACGTCCCAAACTAGTCACCTCAACTGGTGATGAAGAAGAGGCTGCCACAAAGATTCCACAATTCGTCTAAAGCTGTAAAACAGTTCCATGCCACAGAAGCAGCCGATTCAAATCTCCATGTATCAGTGCCAGATTCATCTGAATCGTCAACACAAACCTGATTTGACGATGAAGTGGTTAGATGAAGCGCAGTTATTTGTGTCTTGCAAAAGCGTGCGAAGTTTCAGAATGTGCAGATTGCTAGACTTCGTGCAAAACTATTATGGGACAATGAAAGTGCCTATCATGTTAATTACAGACAGCAGCAGAAACTGTATCAGAAGGATCAAGTGAAAAAGGACAAACAAATTTTGAAGACTAGAGGATCCCGATATTTAAAAAAAAGGATGCCCTTGACTTCTTGTTAAGCCAGATCAGCATGCCATTGAAGGAGAAGCATGCTGCAAGACGGAAGAAAGACGAAAAGAAACTGTTTGCTCTAAATTTATCATATTACAGCACTCAGGCATACAGGTTTTGTCATATTATGCTATGGTAGCTACACTCCGTTCATCATAAGAAGAAACCTGATGTAAACAAACATAAACGCGATAGTTGGTCAGCAGCTGTAGCTCTCGTAGTCTGTTGTTCCGCTCTTGAAAACAGGACCAACTTATGTATTAGATATTTTATTGCTATGTCACTGTAAATGAAACTTTAAGACATTCAGATGTATTAACAGCCATCAAAGTTTTTCTTAATCATACTTTAGCTACGTAATTTCTTTTTTTCAAAAATTATGTAATCATAGACTCTGTAAGCGCTACTTGTCCTTTGATTATCAAACTGTTCATATGTACCGCGAAAATGGATGACACTGCTTCCTGCTTCGTAGTGAAACAAGCGCGTGGACCACTGTTAATGGTTAGAAACAAGTTATTCTTAAAGCTTTTCATAACATTACAGAGAAAAATGACATTCGTTGAGCAGCAGCATGTACTGAATATAAGAAATGTAATTGTAATTGTCACCGTGGCGTAATCGGTAGCGTCTTTGATTGAAAATTAAGTGGGTTGGTGGAAGGTGGTTCGAAACAAGCTGGCCATCAGTGATGGAGAAGCGAAGACCTGTGCTTGCCGTCCCACCAGTATAGTGGCATACACAAGTTTGTTTACTTCCCGCGAGCGCATGTCACTTACTACAAGCTCACTGCAGCAACACAGCAAACTCCTTTGGGAAGAACACTATCAAGATAACTTTCCAAGCCGAATATCCAAGACTGCGAACATATGAAGTAGAAAACTTCTTGCGTGATGAACTACATCTAGATCTACAGGACATAATTGGTATTCACTTTTCGATCACAGCCAGTGTAGTCAATGTTAAGATGATTAACAAAGAAGCTTGCATGAAGGTGGTTACTGACACTGCCAGCAAACCACAGTTTGAGCACTCAGATGGAAATATCAGTGTTGTAATAGTTGTACACACAGGCTTAGGCATGAGGACCCTTTTGGTATCTGAGCTCCCTTTTGAGATATCTGCAAGTCTGTTATCTCCGCTCTTAAGCCGCACGGGACTGTCATTAGCCACATGGCTGAGAAGTGGCAGATATTTACAATGTATCCCATACTCAAAGGAGTAAGACAGGTCAAAATCGAACTGACAAAGCATGTTCCTTCATACTTTAACATTGCCAGTTGTCGTGCAGTTATCATGTATGACAGACATCCACGCACATTCTCAGGATGCAAACAGGAGGGTCATGTTCACTCTGATTGTTTGCAGCGGCGGATCATCCAGATTCCTTCAGGAGAAGCGACACAAAATGCTGCTCCATCGATTCTATCAATTACTTATGCACAGGTGACGCAGCCACAATATCGGGCGCACAAGTGGTGGCACCTACGAGGTCGGGTAGTGGGAATTGGGATAGGTTACTACTGCTGACAGAAGGGCATGTTATTGATGAAGCACATACCGTCTGCTCTATGCGGACGAAGTTGCCAGATTAACCTGAACAGCACCTGTCACTGCACAGTGAGCAGATGGATGTTGATCCATGAGTAGTACCAAGCCAAGCTTTCCACTCGGAAGCACAGAGGAGTTGGCTCTATATTCACATTCTGCCATAGAGACACATGTCCGGAAGAAGCTTTCACCCTACAAGTACGGGCGCCATCTGACAACTGTCTCTTGCGGACAGGTACAAACGATCATACTGATTTTGACAGTGCCATGGATGCCCGTGCTCCAGAGGCATCAGCTGACACTATTTGCTCTTCAGGAACTAAGACGATAGACTTTTCTTCTCCTGGACATCCGTGCGGATATGTAGGGGCAATGGAACACCATCCCATCCATGAGGAATCACAACAAGGGCCTCTTGGTAGCTGATGAACCACACTGACAGCCTCTCTCCAGTATCTTGTGGGTGGACAATATGGAAGATGACTCTTTGGTGGGCACATCACATACGGAAGAGGGGTAGTTAAATAATCCTCCCCATTTCCTGCAAACAGCATGATAATAGAAATGATGGGGTGGTGTGGAGGTTACCAAACCTGTCGCCACTGCGTACACTGATGACTGCCGCGGTCTTTGAGGTTGAATGACAGTCATATCGATTCACGATGATTAACATCAATACCATCAGGTCACACAGGAAGCTGTCATTGCTATGTGACACACTTTATGCGACTGATATTGACATAGCCTTGCAGTAGCATGCTCGCTTCCCGTACACAGGGTTCTTGGTTCGATTCCCGGCGGGGTCAGGAATTTTTCCTGTCTTGAGATGACTGTGTGTTGTTGTGTCGTCTTCAATATCATTCAGCCTCATTATGGTCGGAGGAAGGCAATGGCAAACCACCTCCATTAGGGCCTTGCCTAGTACAGCGGTGCAGGTCTCCCACATTGTCCCCTACGCTCCTCAGAGTATGGGACCTCATCATCACTGACATGGCTTTATTGCAGGAGGTATAATTCTTGGATTCCAGGACATCACCGGATCACAACATACATATCACATGTGTGAGATATGAGCAGTGTCATCACAGTACTTCTCAAAGAAGGGTTAATAGCCACCTATATTTGTTACCGACCGAATGCCAGGGGCATGGCGCTTATGGTCCCAGAGATACACCTTGTGAATGTTCGTGCACCATCCAGTACCAGCAAGAGGTGTGAACATTTGCTGTTCTTTACTGAGGAATTAACACAATTATGCCAAGGCAGGCTACATGATATGGTGATTAGGGGCGATTTTAACTGTACACAATCTTCCAAGGACCAAATTCCTCAGCATCTACCATGCCCAGCACTTGTTGCTGTCATTCGTGAGCTTGGTTTGGTAGACACTTGGAACATCATCTATGCTGATAGACAGCTGAGGAAATAACA
Source organism: Schistocerca cancellata (assembly GCF_023864275.1). Classification (NCBI taxonomy): domain Eukaryota; kingdom Metazoa; phylum Arthropoda; class Insecta; order Orthoptera; family Acrididae; genus Schistocerca; species Schistocerca cancellata. Next base: position 295,930,061 of record NC_064626.1, on the reverse strand, counting down.
CAACTATTCCAAGGCACAGACTGGGCTAAGCCGAGCCTTTGACATACCTTAAAGACTTTTAATAGAGAAGCTGCAGTATGGAGGCACAGCTCTACAGAGTTCTACTACACCATCCTCAGGGAGTGTTTCATTACGCCCCTGTCACCGGACCGCCAATGACTGTCAGCCAAGTCACTTTACAGAACATTCGTCTAGTAGAATTGATAGGATATATACCTCCTGCTCACTCAGGGATGCAATTGCAGCAACTGAGCTGTGGCCAGCAGCATTTACTGACCACACTGCTTATATCTGTGCCATCAAGCTTTGACGCCAACAAGTGTGGCGCAGCTGCAGCCTGTGGAAATCTAACATCACTCACCTTACTTCACCAGAATATCAAGCAGCAGTAGGAGACACATAGAGACTGTGCCTACGATGACAAAGAGTGTATACTTCTGCTTTACAGTGGTGGCTGGACTGTGTCAAGCTGAGTCTTTGACATACCTTGAAGACTTTCAGCAGGGAAGCTGCAGCATGGAGGCACAGCACTACAGAGTTCCCAGTGAGTGTTCCGTTACGCCGCCATCACTAGAGCCAGATGACTGTCAACCAAGCCAAGCAAAGATTTTGAAGTTGTCCTGAAAGTTATCATCATTTGTACACAGCAAACGGTCAGAATCGTCAACAAACAGCCTTCCATGTACCATTTTGCCACAAAAAGGAAGCACAGATACAGGATGTTGATCCATGATGTGATGACAGAAGATGGCGTCCATCACATCATGCAAAGAGATATAAGCAATGCACACTTTATCCATTATTCTCACCTGTATGTGGAGACTAGATCTGATCCAGAGACCATTACTGCTGTCACTGGTATGATGCATGCAACGGTTACTCTGGAACTCCAACAGGAACTGTGAGAACTGGTGACTGAAGAAGAAGTGTTAGATGCCATAGTAAAATGGGCACCCAATAAGTCACCAAGACCAGATGGGTTACCCCTGGAGTTTTATAGGATGTTCCAGAGATTATTGGTGCCCTATTGGACTATGAATATCAAGAGCTCATGACACCAGAGATGCAAGTTCTGGCTGCATTTGTAGAACGTATCATCATCCCTATCCATAAACCTCATGGAGATTCACGAATTACAGACTACCAACCATTAACTCTGTTGAACTGTGATACGAAAATATTCACACATCTACTGGCAGCTCGAATTTGGTGTATGACATCTCACGTCCTGCCAGTGGATCAAGCATTGATGGGTGAGATGCATAATATCCGCTCTGCTCTGTGCCGCTGTAGGGACCTGATTGCCTTCACTAAGGTCTGTTGCATACCAGGAGCTCTGGTTGCGATAGACTTCAGTCAAGCATTTGATCGCGTTAGTCATACATACTTAATTGCTGTTCTTCAGAATATGCATTACCCACGCACTTTCTTCAAGGTGGTACTCTGCCTCCTATGTGATGCAACATGGAAAGTACTTGTACACGGTATATTGTCGAATACATTGCAAATTCGCCGCTCTGATGGACAGGGATACCTGTTATTGACAGTACTGCATGCTTTAGCATGAGAACCTTGGTTGTGTGGGCTGCAGCCTCACGGGTTTGTCTCTTGGTGGTTTCGTTTTTAGGTGCACTGCATGTGCTGATGATCTGATATTAACTCTTTGTGATGAACAAAATGTTCACAGAGCCTGGGGTTGGTTAGACACTTATGGTGAAGCTTTGGGGAGCCGTATAAGTGTACGTAAATCGATTGCTTTGAATATTGGCACTGGGATGACACCTGTAAGGTCGCCCCACTCAGAGTGGGCAATAAAATCCGCTGTCTTGCTATCGATTTCATGGATAACATCTCACACATGATAACCATTAATTATCGGAGCCTCTTGCAACACATTTGTGTTGGATTTGTGGATCATTGTCTTAGTGCATAACACCTTTATCAGTGAACCGAATTTGTTAACGTCTATCAGGCATCACGAATTCGTCATTTAGTGCAAACACAACCAATGCCTAAACACATAGCTCGGAGCATCACGGCGGCATTCGCTTCCTTTGTCAGCGCTGGAATGATATTTAAGGTTTGATACGACTCCTTCAGTCTTCCTAAAGAACGGCGTGGACTTGGTCTTGTCAATGTTCACATTCGAGCAGTATCTCTATACGTCACTATGCACATCAAGTTTTGGCAACGAAGCCCAACCAGCCTCATGGCCTACTGATGGAGGCTCTGGCACCATATTCCCTTGACCCTTTAGTGGCGCTTAGTGAGATACCGGTGCCCTTTTCCTACTTTGGGATGGTTTCATCTGGAATATAGCTACCTACGGGACATTCTCCCTGTCTCTCACCCACTAACGGCCTACTAATGGACATCTACCGCACACTAATTCACCGCCAGTCAACTAATGTCGTCGAACTGACATGTCCTACCATTCATTGGAATGTAGTATGGTGCACTGTTAATACGGTAACGCTCGATTCAGGTGCACGTTCTACCTGGTACTGGATGGTTAACAGAAAACAAATTACTCGAGACAGACTACAATAGGCTTCATCTTGCAGATTCGCCTTTATGTGTGAACTGCAACGTCCAGGATACGGATGAACATTGGCTCCATAGTATTCCAGCGGAAGAGATCTGGTATTTTTTGTGTCTAATTTTGGCTCTCTTTTTACAAATGTCGCCCTCTTATGTCAATTCCCACACTCTCCACTACCCAGACACTGTTTATTACCTGAGGAGGAAACACAATGCTGTTATGTGGACCAGAGATCGCGTGATTCATTTTTTATTTGGAAGTGGTGTCATAGAACTCATGAATTTTTGGAACTACTTAAATGATCGTCATTGTGCTATTGTGAAGGACCCTAAGTACAGTCAATATTTTTCGAACATCTTCCACAATCCATCCAGTAGCTGGATTATTCATTGCAGGAGATACATTTGATACATTCACACAAAGAAATGGACAGGTAACTGTACCCACATGACATTACAAGAGGACATGCCATGAAAATGGGGCAGCAACGTCCATGGAGTATCGACACCACATGTGCGTGTTACAGAATTGCAGCTTTTTGTCTGCTTTGCTTTCTTTCAGATACAGATCATGGAAAGGAGAATTTTTTTTCAATAAATAAATGAATATTTTCCTATGGCCATTTGTCTCTTCTATATGTAAAAAAAAAGAAACCCATTGCGGTCAACAGCTTTTTCTTTGTTCCATTTGAATACCTAAATCAATTAAATACGAAATTTATCAATATGTGTTAATTAACTCATACTTAACGATCAACTTTTCAAGAAAATGCATGTCTTCTTGTTTCTAATTACATACCACACGCAGAATTCTGGTTTTCATTGCAAATACACATTCCTTATCGATATATTATAAAAGATGGTTACATATTTTGAAGTTATGAGCCAGTGATAAGTGTCTTAGAAACACGGAAAATGGTTTCCACGGCATGGAGCCCACTGTACAAATTAGAGATGGGGGATCCGCTCCTGAACTGATTCATAGAGTTGAATCTTTCAAAGGAGTGAACAATCAGTGATTCAGAAAAAAGAACGGTAGCTCCAAACGTTTCCCACAGCAGAGAGAGAGAGAGAGAGAGAGAGTCAGAGCAGATCAGCGGGGCCTCTGCTGATCAGAGCACATTGTACGCCACACAACACAGCCAGCGCCGGCCTCTGCCCTGCTTCTGCCTTGGCTGCCTGCATTGTGCAGTGCCCCATTGGATTTTGTGTTTCAGATATGCCGTGCCGTCTCTGTGCGTCCTCTGCCGCGTGCAGTGTCTGGCACACCTTAACTTAGCATCGCACTCCGTCAGCGATCGTTTCAGTCGCACTTCCTGTCCTCTGGGCAGCTGATGCGAGCAGCAGGACAGAGAGCCTCCTAGTGGAGAACATAAGAACTACTTGCAACAACCTGCTCGCAAGAGAACGACCGATTTGTCTCGGAGTGGGTGACTGGTGGCCATTCACCGCTCCCCCCACCCTCGGAACTCGCCCGCTCAACGCTCACCCTACCGTTCTCGACTCTAGCCAGAGCGTTGAGCAAAGCGACTCAGGTGTCTCTGGTCTCTGCGGTCTTAGCTCACGCAGTAATACAGCTCGCGGCTCGACCTGCTTGACTCAGCACCTCTGCATCGGAGTTCGTCTCTACTGGTTATTGTTCTTCATAGTAATACCAGTATGTATATTACATAATTACGTTATGTATACATCATTTGTTTTTATTTTATTTTTATTTGTTTAAACTGATCACATTAGGTTCCTGACGACTCCTCTTACTATAGGATTTTTTATTATGGGCACTCGAATTTATGCTTTAATTACGAGCGAACCAATAAACGTATCGCAAAATGTGATACACCAATATTTTCCTTATTTTGTGGGGCACTCAAAAGTGTCGTTATCAGCATGCTATTTTAGCTTTGTAGCCATTATCACGTGCAAAGGTGAAATATTTATTACATATCTGACATGTCTGAATGATTGTCGTCATTCAGGCATGTCAGATATTTTATGACTATTTCACCTTAGACCATGATTATGGCTACAAAGCCAAAACCACAATAGTGCAAAATAAATCAATAATCAAAAACTTTGTCATATCGTGGAAATTTCAATAAACAATACAAAATTCTTACTCATTATCTGTGTTACTTCAAAATAGGATCAAATAAGATCAAAATACAGGTATAGTACTGGAATAAACCAAGTTTAAAGGGCAATGTGCCTTCCATTTATTTTCTATTGTGAGTGAGTGGTGAGTCATGAAAAAGAGCTAGTTCATTTCAGGGAGTGAACAGTTCTGATCCGATCTCTGAAAAGAACAGTTTTGCCCATCTCTAGTACAAATGTTGCATTTTTACAGTTGTCACCGTACCACTGCTCTCTGAACGCTATAGAATTGATCTGGAGGCAAGGTAAGGGATTTGTCGCGAGAAATAACAAGACATTTAACTGCCAGACTTACTGGAACTAATGCCTGAAGCTTTGTGACACATCACGGCCGAACGATTGTGATATGCAGATCAACACCCCTTAAAAGGAGGCGGAAATATGGACTCTTTGGTGGCTTGGGATTCTGTTGTTGATCACCTCGTTATCAATGTGGTAGTGCTGAAATGTACCGCTTTTATCGGAATCCGATATGGAGGAAGTTCAGAGATTACCAGATGACTAACTGTAATACCTTCAGTGGCTTCAATATTTAACTACATGGTGAAATCCCAGCAGTGCACTTTTACCCGCATGTAGCTGATGCAGAAAAATTACACTTGTTAAAGCCAGGAATTTTCATCACTCTCGTTTTTAATTACAGTACCATGTTAGCTAAGATCGCGAGCATTTCCTTCAGATTACCTAAGAAGCGTATCGCCTGAGTTGTAAGATTATTTACCTATGTTCAAAAATTAAATGACATTCACAGCTGTATTGTCGCCTGCTCGTCTCTTTTTACGTCTTTACTACAACTGTTCACTTCACAGCAGGTTAGTTGGACCAGCTGGCTGGTCAGCGCTTTCCAAGTTAAATGCGCCGGTAAAGCTGTTGTCCCATATTATCGCCGAGTCGAGGTATGCGTAACGCGCATCATAAAACGTATCCTTATTATTGTACCTGACTGTCATCTAGAGAGACTGGCTTCTGCTCCGTGTGAAACGAAATCCCATGGGGTTCCGGCAAACGCAGAAGAATGCATAGTGTAATGTTTACGTGACGTGTATTCTTATTATGAACGGAGCATGTCATACGCTCCAAATAGTAGTGCGCAAATAACAATATTTCAGGCGGTCATATCTTGCGTTCTGCTGATTATGGAGATAAAAGGGTCAAATGTTTTGAATAGCCCTCAGCTTAGCGACCATTTGTGTAGCTATCGGAAGAACGAACATAACTCTAGCTATGTACAGGGTCAAAATTTAAACATCATAACTTACTACATCCCTGGCATACTGAGGAAATCGGCTGCTTCTTTTGCATTAGGTGTGGTCTAGGGTGGGCTTATGGGGCTTATTAAAACACCATTTGTTCATGGGTGGTTCCTGAGAAAACTGCAAAAATCGGTTTTAGCAGTTTTTGCATCGTAGGCCGCATTTATCGAAATAACTAAACATAACAAACAGCTCAAAAATTATGAGCATATTCTTTAGACTTTTTTTTTAGAATCGTCATTTTCCCGTTTTCGAAAATCTTTATCCGTTATCAAGATACACCCGAAAAACCACGATTGAATCAGTTGTGGGGATAACCACTTCTGTAATTTCTATTCCTGTCAAATCGTCTAAATTTTTGCCATATGTTCTTCAGGTGGTATAGAGGCAGCATCTGTTTTGTATGGTCACTTTACACTGTAGATTTATAGTGTCGGTTTAAAAGCTGTTGTTTTCATTTCTCAGGTGGCGTTTCTAATTTTTTTTGGTTTAACGTAGGATTCGATTTATATTTGGACGAAACTATCGGCGAAAATGGTGTAAAAGTGGAAAGACTGCAAATTCAGTGAAATATTTCTAATAACATTTTTGAATCTTTTAAGACACAAATCGTAAGCCGAGCTTCTTCGATGAATTGCGATCGATGAGCAGAAAAATTTAAAAACTCCGTCCAAACTGGCCTTGGAAGACCCAACAGCATCGACCGTCCTCCGTGTCATCCTCAGCCCACAGCCGTCACTGTATGCAGATATGGAGGGGCATGTGGGCAGCACACCGCCCTCCCGGCCATATGTCAGTTTACGAGATCGGAGCCGCTACTTCTCAATCAAGTAGCTCCTCAGTTTGCCTCACAAGAGCTGAGTGCACCCTACTTGGCAACACCGCTCGGCAGACTGGATGGTCACCCATCCAGTGCTAGCCCAGCCCGACAGCGCGTAACTTCGGTGATCTGACGGGAACTAATGTTACCACTGCGGCACGCCCGTTGTCAGAAAAATTTCAAGCAAACGATTTTGTCTTAACCTTATAACACAGGTACTTATTTGTTGTTTATATGTGTCAAAGTATATGAATGTGTCGAAGTACTTAAATCAACTGTCAAAACTTTGCTGGACTATAGAATTCGTTTAGTATAAGCAACACACCGTGCTGTAACTGGGAAAAGAACGGAACCAGCAGAAAAATAATTCTGTTGGAGCACAAAAAAGGTAAATACACTCCTGGAAATTGAAATAAGAACACCGTGAATTCATTGTCCCAGGAAGGGGAAACTTTATTGACACATTCCTGGGGTCAGATACATCACATGATCACACTGACAGAACCACAGGCACATAGACACAGGCAACAGAGCATGCACAATGTCGGCACTAGTACAGTGTATATCCACCTTTCGCAGCAATGCAGGCTGCTATTCTCCCATGGAGACAATCGTAGAGATGCTGGATGTAGTCCTGTGGAACGGCTTGCCATGCCATTTCCACCTGGCGCCTCAGTTGGACCAGCGTTCGTGCTGGACGTGCAGACCGCGTGAGACGACGCTTCATCCAGTCCCAAACATGCTCAATGGGGGACAGATCCGGAGATCTTGCTGGCCAGGGTAGTTGACTTACACCTTCTAGAGCACGTTGGGTGGCACGGGATACATGCGGACGTGCATTGTCCTGTTGGAACAGCAAGTTCCCTTGCCGGTCTAGGAATGGTAGAACGATGGGTTCGATGACGGTTTGGATGTACCGTGCACTATTCAGTGTCCCCTCGACGATCACCGGTGGTGTACGGCCAGTGTAGGAGATCGCTCCCCACACCATGATGCCGGGTGTTGGCCCTGTGTGCCTCGGTCGTATGCAGTCCTGATTGTGGCGCTCACCTGCACGGCGCCAAACACGCATACGACCATCATTGGCACCAAGGCAGAAGCGACTCTCATCGCTGAAGACGACACGTCTCCATTCGTCCCTCCATTCACGCCTGTCGCGACACCACTGGAGGCGGGCTGCACGATGTTGGGGCGTGAGCGGAAGTCGGCCTAACGGTGTGCGGGACCGTAGCCCAGCTTCATGGAGACGGTTGCGAATGGTCCTCGCCGATACCCCAGGAGCAACAGTGTCCCTAATTTGCTGGGAAGTGGCGGTGCGGTCCCCTACGGCACTGCGTAGGATCCTACGGTCTTGGCGTGCATCCGTGCGTCGCTGCGGTCCGGTCCCAGGTCGACGGGCACGTGCACCTTCCGCCGACCACTGGCGACAACATCGATGTACTGTGGAGACCTCACGCCCCACGTGTTGAGCAATTCGGCGGTACGTCCACCCGGCCTCCCGCATGCCCACTATACGCCCTCGCTCAAAGTCCGTCAACTGCACATACGGTTCACGTCCACGCTGTCGCGGCATGCTACCAGTGTTAAAGACTGCGATGGAGCTCCGTATGCCACGGCAAACTGGCTGACACTGACGGCGGCGGTGCACAAATGCTGCGCAGCTAGCGCCATTCGACGGCCAACACCGCGGTTCCTGGTGTGTCCGCTGTGCCGTGCGTGTGATCATTGCTTGTACAGCCCTCTCGCAGTGTCCGGAGCAAGTATGGTGGGTCTGACACACCGGTGTCAATGTGTTCTTTTTTCCATTTCCAGGAGTGTATGTTCTTCTGTAACAGACTCTGAGAGAAAAGCTTCTCCAATCCTCATACCGCCTTCCTCACCAAAAATTTTGGCATGCAAACATATTCGCGTTTTTTTGTGCTGAGAGGGAGTAGGCAAATACAGTAATGTTGGAAGATGGAGGAGACAGTGCCACTGGGAGAGAAGGAGAGAGGAGACAGTTATCGTGCGAGAAAGAGAGTGACAATGAAGGAGAAAGAGATATCATTCAAGACAACAGCAGTGGGAGCCAAAGAGTGACCTGTTAGTGATGGTCAATGGAAGACAGTGGCAGTTAAGAAAGAGATGCATGGAGATCGCTGGAAGTGCAGGAGGATGGCGTAGCTTATCTTCAATCAGAAAGATTCCCAACAAGTAGTAATAAAACGATGTTTATTAAATTTGAAGAAATACTCAAGTGATGCGTCTTCTTGTGAAAAGTCCAGCAGAATTAGAAGTTTGGAATTATTGTAAGTCCTCTAAAACATTAAAGTCCTGTCACTGTGCCTCTGAGCGATGCCTACGCAATGTCCAGAGCTGGCCGACGATGTGTGGGGAGCCTAAGACTAGGAGATGGCATGAACACAGCAGCTTGTAAACACGGAGGTAACTATAGACTGTACTCAGTTTGACTGCACTGAAGAGAACTATCCAGCATAGTTCAGTGCTCTGGTATTTAATGAGGCATCGACCAAACGCTATCCACGCACGCGATTCCCATGGGCTGGCAGCTGCAGCCCCTAGTGGAACTTGGTATATTTCATACTGCCAACCCATACAGCTGTGCGCTACGAGCTTTTCGAGCACAGCTTATCGATTGTGGTGCGGTGCTCTCTGATGTGAGTACCGTCACTACGGAGATCGTAGCAGTGGCAGAAAAAGCGAGAGGAGACAGACAGACAGTGAAAATGAAAAAGAGAGACGTGAGGGTACCATACATACGACTGATTTATTTATGATTTTCAACTAGAACAAATCGTTAATCATTGTAAGTGATACATGTACCTTTGTGATGATCGTCAGCCAAAGAAAACAACAGAGCTTGAATGAGAATTGGATACAAAATTGCCGTAACGGGCATTTATAATTTCGTGTACTGCAGCGAATTAAGGAGAAGGACGACAGAGTGTTCAAATTTCGTTGAATAGCACCTCTGGATTCCTACAGGATCTCTGCTACCGACTGCCGGCCGGTGTGGCCGTGCGATTCTAAGCGCGTCAGTTTGGAGCCGCGTGACCGCTGCTGTCGCAGGTTCGAATCCTGCCTCGGGCATGGATGTGTGTGATGTCCTTAGGTTAGTTAGCTTGAGCCATTTGAACCATTTTTTTCTGCTAACGACTAAAAACGTTGCAAATTAAAAGATTCTACAGGACATTCTGCAATGCTCCTGACAGGGACAGACTTTATTTACTAGGTAAAGATACCTGTCGCCATTCCGATTCTACTCGCTTCACTACTGGTTACGTTTTTTATCTTTTCTTACTTCTATGAAGGGACCAAGATTAATATTATATTCTCTTCCAGGTTAATTTTTGTTTCTTCCTTTAGCTGACTTTATGAGGTAAAGATAGAATTATCCTGGAATATCCTGCTTATCATTCTTATCCTGCTTGTCATTCTTCTCACATGTATACAAATTTTGAACACTGACGTAAATTGCAATATCATGACAGGAAACAATAAAGATGGTTTCACAGAACGATGTTCATAGGATGAGTACGTCCCACAGCACATCAGGGAAAACTGTGGAAAGGGCCTTCAACCTCATGAGACATTTAATTATTTTACATTCAAATGTTGTCACTGTTGCTACACCTGAGGTTGAATTTTATCTGTCCTCCTGGATTAAATTCTTATTTTGGCCCACTATTCAGTCTAGACCTATGAAAAACAAGGGAAAATTGTGGAAAGAGCCTTCAACCTCATGAGAAATAAATCATTTTACGTACAATGACTTTCATTGCAATACTTTTGATAAGTAAGGTCGAATTTTCACAAATGAAAATTCATTACACAAAATAATTGTCTTTATTTGGATGAAAGTTCCTTATGCAGTTGTTTGTAATTATTTGATGGCTGAATAGTTTTTTCAGAGCAATGCTTTGTTTATACGGTTCATATTAATACATAGAGGTTTTCTGTTATTTATTTAGTGTAGAATATTAAGTTATAAACAATCTTCCATTTACTTTTTAGTAGAAGATTTTTAGGTTTGTACTTGGTTTGTTTTGGTAAATGTTCGTTGCTTATAAAGGCTTTTCGTAGTCAGATTCCTGTTCTTGCTTAAAAAAGATTCACACTGGTTACGTCTGTGGGCATCAATAGAATTTTGTCTCTGAGCTCCAGCCAATGATGATACATCTTAGGACCCATGGGATGACAGGATATTCGAGGTATGTTCAAAAAGAAACTGGACTTTTGAAATAGCGCGCCAACCGGCAAGGCGAGCGCGCTTCGGCTACTGAGCGCACCTAGCGGCAGATTTAGAGAACAAACTTCCATGTGCCTAGAGGTGGGACGAACTCGTTCATTCCCGTGAACTGCTTCATTCATTTCACTCTTTGCCGTGAAGCGTTCAAATGAAGTAGTTCATTCGTGAAGTACGGAAGCCTAGCGAAGTTGCCCAGTTCGCCGCTCAGCCGCTGCTACGCTCGCTTCGCCTCGCTCATACAATAAAGCTTCGTAATACTTCACAATTTTACCAACAGATGGCGGATCTATGGAGTAACGTGCACGCAACGTTTTACGCTCTTACAGCGTCTGAGTCATCTTAAATACAGCATGGTCGAAGGGGACAAAGGGCGTTTCTGTCTGTGTCCAAGTGTCTGAACAATTTTATCTTGGACTTTACGCCCGTGAACGGCACCTTGTATTTTAAATAGTGTTTGGCTCCGTTTATATGTCCACCATCTTTTTTCTCTAATTGTCTTCATTTCTATCTTTTGTGTTTCTTTGCGGCCAAAGAGCGGCGTAGTATGCTGCTGCAGGCCTGCCTGTATACAGGTTTCAAAATGACAATAAAGAAAAAAAAAGGGGGGAACAAAGGAAAGATAAACAGAGAAGGCTGTCACATATAAAGAAGGTACTACATTTAATCTTGCTCGACATTTTCTCATGAAGTGCCCAAAAGAGTCTTTATCTGCCAAATGAAACATTATTTGTTGTATTCATGAACTGAAAAATAGGGCTACCAACGAAATGCGATCCAATTTTATGTTCCTTTCCAAAATAGAATGAGTATGTTTAACACTGTCACAAAGTCTATATACCTACGTTAATTAATTATTCAGAAGTTTTCCTGTAGATTTTATTTTTGTTGACAATAATAATCCACTAGATTCAAACCTGTAGTCATTGGTACGATTTCAGGTAAAATCCCTCTTTCAGTGTTATTAACAAACCTTTTATTTTCATGTTTGCTGTGCGTGCTCACACAGATAGCCACTTCGTTTCTATCTTTAATATTCATTTGTCTTCAAGCGCTGCCAACGGTAGGCTACCCGTAGAAGCGAAGTTTAACTGCACAAATCGTCACGGGTAATGATGTCAGCACTGCAGGTAGCAGCTGACGCTGCCTTCTCCTCACCCCTCACCTCCTCCATCCGTGCTAAACCTATCGTTCCCCACTAACACCGCGTGATTCGTCGACAGGCAGGACAGGGAGGAGTGAAATGATGGGAGGAGGAGTGACGTGGGTGAGGGAGAGGGGAAGAGAGTGAGTGAACTAGAAAAAAGTGTGGAGTGTGCTATCTGTGAAGAGTTTGAAGTGCCTGTTCATTGAAATTGAATGGTTAGTTCACACTTCATAGGAGTGAAGCGTTCATTTGAACGACTCATTCACGAGCTCCCCATCACTACATGTGCCTCGTGTCGCTAGGACAATAGAAACTAGCAAGCGAACCACAGCCGCTGAAGCAAGCACGTCTACAGCTTGCTCATCGGATTGGTGCAATGAAGAACAACGTGTGTGTGTGTGTGTGTGTGTGTGTGTGTGTGTGTGAAATTTCGCTACCATCTTGGCAAAACTTTCACTGAGCCATTTCAAATGCTAAGCCAAGCATATGGGGAGGGTTGTATGAGTCGCACGCAGTGCTACGAGTGGTTTAAAAGTTTTCAACAGGGCATGTTGTCGAACTGTAACGATTCCAATTCTGGACGTCCTTCCACAACAACAGACGACGGCCACGTGGACAGCATTCGTGCTGTGATTCGTGGAAATCGTCGTTTAACTTTTCGGGAAGTTGCTGATGAGGTGGGCATCAGCATAGGATAATGACATCAAATTTTGAGTGAAAAACTTGAGATGTGTCGTGTCAGAGCAAAATTCGTACCGCGTTTGTTGACTGAAGATCAGAAACAGACCCACATTGAAATGTGTGAGGAACTGCTTGTCGCTTTTAATGACGATGAAAACTTTCTTAAGAACATCATCACAGGCGATAAGACGTAGGTGTATGGCTATGATGATGAAATGAAGATGCAGTCATTGCAGTGGGTAGGTAAAGAGTCACCTCGTCCAAAGAAAGCATGCATGAGTCGGTCAAAGATCAACGTGATGTTGGTTGTGTTGTTTGACTACAAAGGCATTATCAATCATGAATTTATGCCACGTGGTCAGATGGTAAACAAGGAAGTCTACCAGGGAATGCTAGTGCTTATGAGGGATGCTGTGTGCAGGAAGATCCCTGAATTGTGGGAAAACAAGAGTTGGATGTTGCACCATGACAATGTGCCAGCTCTTGTGTCACTTCTTGTCTGCAGCTATCTAGCAAAACACCACATTCCCATTGTGCCCCATGCACCGTATTCTCTGGACGTAGCCCAGCAGACTTTTTCCTGTTTCCCAAAATGAAAAACACATTAAAGGACGTCGTTTCCAAACCATAGGGGAGATACAGGACAATGCAACGAGAAACCTGGGTGCCATCCCACATAATGTGTTCCAGGAGGCGTTCCAAAACTGGAAGAAACGATGGGAGCGGTGTATTGCGAGTAGTGAGAACTATTTTGAAGGGGACAGTGCTTAAAATGTTGTACAATAAGCAATAAAGCTGAAACAGCAAAAGTTCGGTTTCTTTTTGAACACACCTTGTACAGCTTGCAGTATCGTCATCTAGCATCAAAAGGCGGGAACACATGAATAATTGCACACGAGTTAACAATGAACTGCTAAATGGGAGGCAGACTTATGCTGTCTTATAAAAAAACATCTCAGACGCAATCTACAACAAGTTTCTTCTCTAAATTAGTTCCTTGTTCATCATCTGTTGATTCACAATGCATCCTATAACCATACTGTTGCGACGTGGGGATCTTTCCATTCAGTAAAGTTTATTCTAGTGTTCCGCAACCTTTTATTACTCACTCAAACGGGCCTAGACTCAAATAGCACACTAAAATGTCTCTCCCCTCAAAACCATGTGAATCTTAATATACAGTAATTACGAATTATTAGATCGTTATGTAATCAATTATTAATATTATAAAACAGATGCAGACTCATCATTTGTTAAGAAATTGTTAACTTTAGTTCACTGTTGAAAATATACATCAATAATATGAATTTTAAAGTAAATAACTCTACTTCTGTCTTCACTGTGATATTTGAGTTTGCTTAGCTGCACACAGATGGCTGATTCGTGGTGGAAATAGCCTCATTTCTTTGTCAAAGGATCTGAGTCTCTGCCTCATTGGTGTTCTAATTTCAGTCAACATCACACAAATATGTAGTTGAAAATGGTAATGACGCTTTAACTGCCATTTCAGAGATAGCTGTGTATTCACTGCTTATTGACAACCAACATGTATTCAAAGGTACTTCGGAAAAAAGAGGGTGTGCCAGGATAATGTATATACTTTTCTAAATCGAATATCTCTTTAATTAAAGGATACAGAAATGCAGTTTTTGTCGATAATTATTCGGAAGACAATGAAAAACATAACAACACTTTCTTTTGTTACAGAATTGTAAACATGGTGTTGTTGTTGGCTCAACGAAAATGTGTGCTGAAGTGTTACTGGAAAACAGAGAATGTGAATTAGGTATGATGATGTTGGGAGGCTGAATTTGGAACACCATCACCACCAAGGGTAACAATTGCAAGAATCTGAGATAAGTTTGACATCATAGTAACAGTACAAGATTTGAAGAAGGGACATTGCAGAAGAAAGAGATGTTCAGCAGACAATGACAGGGTCGATGCAGTGATCGAAGCATACATGCAGTCCCAAATGAATCTGCAAGGCAATGCTCTCGTGAGGTTGGTACCTGCAAATGCAGTGTTCATAGAATTCAGTGGGCTCAGAAATTGATGCCTTAGATTCCAAGACTCTTCCATGCTCTTAATGAGGATGATCCCAATAGGTGAGGTGACTTTGTGAGTGGTTTGTTAACAGATGCAAAGAAGAGCAACGTTTCCACGATCTAATTCTTTGGTCAGATGAAGTGACCTTTAAACTTAATGGAACAATTAACAACCATAATTGCGTGTACTGGGCCATACCCAACAGAGGATAGACACGTTAATCTACCAGGAGTATGATTCTAGTGTGGTCTGTCCTCTGGAATGTTAATTGGGCTGCACAACTTTGAAAGCACTGTCAAAGGTGACTCTTACTTAGAAATGTTGCATATGATGACTCCTGGTCTTAATGACTTTTTTGAAAATTAAGATTATTGCTTTCAGCAGGGTGGTGGACTACATCACTTTCACATTGATGTGAGGGTATCTGTCAGTTGTACATTCCCTGCAAGACGGATAGGACAAAGAGGGAGTGTGAAGTTTTCAGCTTGATCCCCTGATTTAACTCCTTTAGACTTCTGTCTGTGGGGTACTCTCAAGAACACAGTTTACACCGCAAGACCACTAACACTGGATAATCTTAGAGAGCAAATTGAGGAAGCCTGTGATGCTATTCCATTAGGAACAATACAGATGGCCTGTCACTTTGTTCTAAGTCATTGTTGATGGTGTATTGCGACTGAAGGAGGACATTTTGAATATTTACCACCTCTAGTAGTTGGACCTTAAGGTACACCACAAACATTGTTCGGTGTTGTATTTCTATCTCCTTTAATTGAAGTGATATTCAGTTGCAAACAGTTTATGCATTATTTTGGGACACCCTGTATTTACTTCAATGTTCTGTCTGCTTTCAGATCTACCAATCCACGTTTCTAGACTAAACATATATCATTCAGAAGATGTTTCGAATCCGCAAATGTATTACGAACCCAGTCAAAATCTTCAACACACTCTAAAAATATATATTTTGAAACTCTGCTGCTAGAGCACTAAATGTGCTTTAATTAAGTTCATCTACAGAGGATTATCGTCAGTAAGGTGTCTTACAGTTGGGATCATCTCCCATGATCTATTTTCAATTGTCTGTATCCACAAATTTAACTTATTAATAAATCATTGAATATTATCCATACCAGTCAAAATATTTTCATTTCTACCTTGCATTTTTCTGTTGAGCTCATCTAAATGTACAAAAATAATGGATGGATACGCCATATTGGATATCCATTCATCATCTCCAAATAACTCCTTATACTTCTGTCCCTCAATAGCAAAAAAAAAAAAAAAAATAAAATAAAATAGAATAAAATAAAATAAAAAATAAAAAATAAAAAAATGCAGATACTTCGTCTCTAAGTCCAAACATTCGCATTAACACTTTACTTCTGGATAACCATCATACTCCTGCACATAGCAAAAATGTAGTGTGCTGTGATCCCACTTCTTGGCACAAAACTTTAAAAAGCCACACATTTATGGACTATGTTTCGTTGAAGTTCGCAGTTTGTTATACTTTGTCCATCACAATTTCCAGAGGAGATGGCAAAGATATAGCAACAATTTACTCACAGTGAATGAAACAATAGATGCTTCATAAGTCAGGATTTACTTTGCATACTTTACCAATGAATCATTTCATGTCATAGAAACGAGGGATCTGTAAAAAACATTACTGCAGTCCTCCAATGTTAATTCATTACAGACCAAATATTCATTAGTCACACGAAATATGTCTTCATCAATTACTTGTCCAGGTAGTTCTTTGTAAAAAAAAAGTTACTTGCAATTACATGCCCATCAACCTACCTTATGTAAGAAAGATGTAGTTGAGTGATCGCCATTATCGATGGACTCATCGATCTGAAATAAAATTAAAAATGCTCTTTCTTTTCTCCTTCAAAATGACTTCCATGTCACTGGACACTTAGCCGCTGACTGTGTCAGCAGAGAGAAGACTTTGTGTAATTTCAGTAATATCTAATTTCAGTAACATCTATTTTTACCATTTATTCACACACAGGCATTAACACCGTTCCTGCTATAGTGTGTGGTTTATTGGCTTTTTGATAAGTTTGGCTACCTTCATGTACTTTTTGTGCAACATGCACCGACACAGTGAACAGCTCCACCTGCTTTCAATTTTGTCCAAACAATCGACGAAAATAATTCATATCTTTACTTAACAGAGAGGAATGTTTTGTTTACAAATGTTATTTCAATTTATTGGGAAGCATTGCAACATTACTGAGTTTTTCACCATACACAACACATACAGGGATTGGGTGTGTTTTGTCACCACACAAAAAGATCTAAGATAAATAATTATCACTACATTGCCATTAATTTTGTGGAAACAACAAACAAAAATAATTCACATCTTCACATAACACAGAGAAATGTTTTGATGACAGATGTCTGTTTCAATTTACTGGGAACCAAAGAAGTATTACTGAGATTTTCAGCACACACAACACACTCAGGCACTGGGCATATTTTGTCACCACACTAAAAAGAACCATAAGACAAACAACTATCATTATATCACCTTTGAAATAATTTTTGTTTTTTTCCCTCCAGGCTTGCAGTTTTACTATTCACACTCGCGGATGGACCAACCTGTACAATCAAATTAAGAAAAGAGTTTAATAACAAAGTAATGGAAAATTCGTGTTACTGCAAGCAAAGGTGTGATAAAACGAACTGAAATAGTTAAACAATGGAAATTCCACGATGGAGTAACAGTGTTGAACTGAAATACTTCATTGTTGTCTGAAAATGCATTGTCCACTTGCAGCAAATGAAAAGAGCAATCAAATTTAAGAAGTAAATACAAGCTGGGACAAATACCAAAACAAGGTAATAAAAATAATAAGGACTATTCTGCTAATCCCTGGAACTTTAGGGAAAAGCACACACAGCCAGCTGTATACAAAAGATGCGGTGTTGCAAAATATTCTCAACCTATTGGCATAGCCAGGGCAGTGGTACAGGCAAGAATACAGTTAACTTAAGCAAAGTAGAACAAGATTTTGAGTAAATAGATTATAATTAATTTCTACGAAAATATAACAGTTATAAGCACTATTAAATAATCAAAGAATAAAAAAGTACCTTTCTACTAATAAAGCCAACAGTCTTGTCACAATGGTAGCATTGGTTCCTGTCAAATCACGGAAGTTAAACACTACCATGATTGGCTAGCACTTGTATGTGTGATCGGTCGGGTCTGGCGAGCACTGTCAGCAAATGGAGTGCACTCAGCCATCATGTGGCCAACTGAGGAGCTACTTGAGTGCGAACTAACTGCTCCAGTTACAAAACCGACAATGACCAGGAGAGCGATGTGCTGACCACATGCCTCTCCATATCCGCATTCAGTGACGCTTATTGGATGATATGACGATTGGTCAGTACAACTGGGCCTCTGAGGCCTGTTTATTTAAAATCGAACGAAATAGAGTACGTATAATTTCTTCAATAACTTAAAAATTTGCAGTATGTCTAAAATTGAAATCGCTTAATTTTCTTATAATAATACGTAAATGTTAAAGTGAGGACCTTCACCTCGTGTTGGTACACCAATGTGCCACAGCAAACTGCTTGCGGAACACTAGTTCATTCCATTCACCTTTTAATGTGTTCTCCTTCGGAACATCACCTTGTCCTGATATTAACTATAATGTTACTCAGTTGCAAAGCTATGACGATAAAACTGAAATATATGATAAGTGTCACAAGGATGCGAATAAATAACCTTTCGATTTAGGTATAGCTAACTACTGAAGGAAATACAATCATTTCTAGGAATTCTGATATATTGCAGATGTGATTCTTCAGTGTTTCATCATCAAGTATTTACAGCTTAGCAGTTCCTTTTTACACTGAAACATTCACACACAGTAGCCAGTATTTAGCCAATAATTAAAAACTGTTTTGTTAAAGTAAACTATTTATTAGTTCAGAATGCTCGCTTTCTATGCAGCAGTAGCTATCAACAAACTAGAAAAGTTCATTGTAACTATTGCTCCGTATGCGACACAGAATTGTGCTTTTAATTAACTCAATCACAAAGCAACTTCATGCTCCAAAATTTGCGTAAGACACATTCCTGTATGTGACATACTTTTCTTGTGGCTATACACAGTACACACTGAATATTCACTCAAAAGTTAATCTTTTCATCAGAGATCAGTGCAACATGATCCATCCCAACTACATCTGTGCCACAAATCCCTTTCAGCCACACTCAGGTACACAAATGCATACAACCTTACTCGATCCTGATTAGCTAGTCTAAAACTATAGCTGATCAGCTAACCTTTCTTTCCACATTCTGCCTCTTCTTCCAGTTACCATATATTATTACTTGACATCAGAACTAAACGAGCTGAAATTTAGACTCTCCTCAGAATGAAATTTAAATCTCTTTAAAATGGCTGGAGAGGTGGAAAACATTAATGCTCTTTTTCAACCAGAATATACTGGCTGAATATAGAAATCAGCATCTCCTATGTATGTGATTCATACGCTACATCCACGCAATGCAACACTAACGTATTACATTTCCACTTATTTAGTTCTATATACATAGTCCTCTCACACCTGTCATCAACCAAAATTGCAGAGATTAAATGAAACGGACTATATTCTGAAATGCAACATGGGAACCGACAAATAATAATGATTATGAAACAAAGCATGTTATTACCAAAAATAATGTATCTCTAGGAGATAACTTAAAGTGGTTTGTTTGTATGGTTAACTGAAATCCATAAGTTAGAGTTTTAGGTAATTTCTCATAACTTTGGAATTAAGTTGGTTAGAACACTGAAATTCAAAGAGATTAAAGAATTGTTGACACAAAAGTCTATATAAAGTTTGGTTTAGATAGGTTTGAAAGCAGAGCACATATTAATTTACATAGTTATAAGTACTTCATAACAAATGTGCTTAACAAGGTTGGCAGTTAGGTCCATTTGGTTCTTGTATCACACAAAGCAGAAGTAGGTATCCTCAATAGTGGAGTTGCTCCTTAAATGTAAGTGCTATTCACATTTTTTGATAGGTGCATCTGCAATTTGTAATCCTTTATTGACACTGTAAAGTCAATTCACCCAAAAATGACATCACTAACTAATGCTTGAACGTTAGTCAATCTGCAGCATAACTCTACCAGACTCATATCACATCATCACAGTGCGGCAGTTGCCATCCCCAAACACCATGCACCTGCAGGCTATAGAAGTAAAATGCCCAGTTACACAGATTTACTCCGCAATACCAACAAACTACATTCAGACACATAACTGTATACATAAATACTTGTAAACCACTGCTAGCAGCAGTTCTTTGTGTCCTGATGTGGGTACAGTCCTCGATCCTATTTGTCCCAGAATAAAGTAGTAAATACACCCCGGTATGTGGTATGTTAACACTCTCAAATGGACCAATGTACAACATTGTTTCCTTCTTATTAAAGAGAGATCTTAGGATGATCTCTTATAAATAGTCTCTCTTCTATATTAAATCTCTGCAGTCTAAACAATCTTTTGTCAAAACACAGTCTTCATTGGACAACTTTGTCAGTCAAAGTTAACACAGCTTGCCTTACCTTTTCCTGCCAAGAAATGTCATTACTAGCGATTTTTGGCAAAGGACCAACCCATCATTCTTTTCTAGCCTGAGGAGTTGCATTTTAGTCACTATGTAGTTGGCGGAAGCATGTGGGAGGCTACTAACTATTACTTCAAATACTGTAAGGTAGTTCACCTACATGATCTATTTATTAGAACGGTATATTCTTGTAAACTTATGAAATTCTGGAATGCTGTCTTAATAGCTTTTGCCTCAGGGTGATGTTTTGAGATCAGTATTCGTTTTATACCACTCACGTATCAGCGTCTCCAGCATACACTCATGAAGTTACTTGCATTGTCCAACAAGATAACTTCAGAAACTGATCGCTGCCTAGTCTCCACGTAGCAGTTTTTAGTGCATATAGTTTTATGTGTTTACATAAAAGATCAAACAGAGCTATGACGCATCTTGCTTAAGCATATGCGTGCAGAAATGGTCGACACATGAAAGTTGCCACAATCTGCAAGCTTTCGTTAGGTATCATTGCGTGTAATTCGCTCTTAGAACACTTATTGAATGGTTTCACCTACTGAAAGAGAAAGTATATTCTCGGGACCTGCTGCATTTTCCTCCTGCTTGTATTTGGAAAATAGCAGTAGAAATTAAATTTAGCAGCACACATGATGACAAGGGAGCGCTCCCAAGATTGTTGTGTGTACCATATTAATCTTTCCTCACAATCCAAAAACGAAGTTGTAACACCACAGCTCTTATGCTGTATGAATTTATTTTGCTTTTCCTTTATTTAATGTTACGTTGTTGATTTTCTGTAAGTGTGATTGAATCGATAACATAAAATTGTGTACTCTTTTCTTTGTCAAACCTTTGATGTCATGATCTGATTCTATGCAAAGTAGTGTATCTGCAATTTATATTCTTTGTCCCATTTGGAGGGAACAGAACTTATTGTAGGTAATTGTAATTTTGTGTGAATAATTTTTTGTTGAAGTGTTAATATGTGAAAATGTTCTGTTTTATTTAATGTATTTGTTTGCTGTTATGTAAATTGCTGATCCTCACTTAGGGTTCTTAGTTAGTTTGTATGTAAATGGTGTAGTGGTTCCCCTCTGGAACGGAAATGTGTAGCGCGCGCAAATTGTGGTTGACATAGGTGGAAAAGGTGGAACTGATAGTCAGTCGGAGACGAGCAGTCAGTCGGAGACGAGCCAACAGTCGGAAAGGAGCTACCAGTCTGTGCACTGTCAATGTAAAGGTGCATATCATGCTGATTCAGAGAGAGGCTTTTACTGCTTCTTTCCAATGCCTCGGATGGGTGGATAAATAGCTGGATCTATTCTGGAATTTGTATGAATCATCGCCATGAAGATACGATAAAGTCCGGCAATTCTACCTGTAATTCCACCTACCAACATGCAGTTGCCACCACATTGCGCAATCACTGTAACGTAATACTATATTGATGTACAGTGAAGGATCAGCCTAATGGATTTGTTAGTGTGCTGAAATATAAGGTAATTCATATCGGAATTTATTTACCTACCTTGATTTTACTCCTCATCATAATACCTCTCAGGGTCCTCTCCGTTTGAAGTAAAGTGATTACCGAGTGTCCTTAATGAAAGTACGTTAAAGCCTAGAGCTTTGTTAAATAATGCCTCTTGAACTTATTAAAAAGATAGTTAAAGCTAATGTGGTAACAGAGTGAGTTAAAGCAAATGTTATTTGTCCAATAATAATCTTCCTATTGAAACTGCTATTTAAAGCGCTGTTACTAACTTCAAACTTTAGGCTGAGTCTTATAAAGTAAATGATCACGTTGTTGTCTGTGGTAAATTCTAAAAGGTGAGTCAGTTTCTTGCAATTTTGTCAACATTGTGTTTCGTTGTAGTAAAAGTGAGAAAGCTGCAGTTGTGAAACTTTACATTCTCATGTATGCCAAGTGTTTGTCTCTCTTGTGTGCATATTAACAGTATAAAGACCACTCAGTTTGTGTAAACCCTGAAAGTGATAGTGTTTTTCTGTATCTGTTATAATTTTGAAAATAGTTCCTGCTGCTCTTACTGTTAACTTCAATCTTAAAACATATGTGTGTCAGAGTTCATTGCACTCGCGTGTAGCTAAGTCTAGGTTGTTTGTCCATTATAGTTACTTATACCTACTTTTATAAACGAGAACATTAATCTTTCTCTTGCCTAATTAGGCTGGCGACCGTTTCCCTTAATTTTATAAACAGTATAGCTAGGCAAAATTTTGTTTGGTACTATACAAATATTTACGTAATTCTGACTTTCATTTCCGATAAGCCACCTCCGTTAGGAACAACACGGTCAAACTAACAAAATTCCTCTCAGAGGGTAACACTGCTCTGTTGCTTTGTGCCATAGTTTCTTTTACAAAATTGTTTTAATGTCACAATCTGCTTCTAGCGTTGAGGTTATGGTACAGTGGTAGCAGAAAGCGAGTGTTATACGTGGCGCCGCGTGACAGGACGTTGTTCAGTTTGCACCTACAGACGGAAAAAATTATAAGTAATTAGCATCTTACAAACATAGAGTGAACATAAAACGTCCAGCGGCACGAACCTGTACATAACTTGACAGAACTAGTAGTGAAAGTTCAGTTTAAATTAAAAATAAAAGGTATCAGTACTTAATAATAGCTAAAATGGACAGGAAATCAGAAATAAGTGTAGACACGCGAGTGCAGAATGCAACCGAGAGCAGTTCAGGCAGCACACCAACAGATGGCATGACGCGCGAGTTAAATTACGTACGTTATCACGCAGACGTTAACTCTTTGGAGCACGGTGGTATACATAGTATACCACCTTTTGAAAATTTTCTTGGCTCTTTGCACAGTGGTTTAACTGCACGACCACCACTCTAATATGCTCACCTAGTTCTCTACTTATCAGACAGATGGCACTCACTGCCTATAAGGAATCAGTTCCCGCCAAGAATTGCATAGATTACAACTGTGAAAGCTGCGTGCTGAGTTGTGCATGGTTTTTGCGTGTGAATAGTGGTTTATAACGAATTTCTTGTTGCGCCTGTGTTTTTTCCATATCTTGGACGTCACAGCTACGGTATGAACCCATGTATACATTCATATGCACAATCTTCCGTTATTTATATACAATTTATTTTGGTGGTATATTATTTGTACCACCGTGCATGTAGCAGTATTCTATTGCATTTCGTTTCCTAGTATAAAATTCGAAATCCTCCGCTACAAAGTTTAGTTTTTAATTGTGTTGTGACTTATTTTAGCTCTTTCTCCATTTTGTTTTGCTTACGTATTCTTTACTTGGATTCAGGCTGTTGTTTGAAAATGAAAATGTCAAGAAGAGGCTTACGAGATGAAGAAATCGAACGATTATTGTGTGAAATTCCATCAGACGAGGATTCCACTGTTGACACCACAGATGACGAATCTGATTATGAAGCAAGCATTGTTGCGGAGGCTATTGTGTCGTCTGAAGGCGAAGTTTCAGAGAGCGAGGAAGAAAGTGAGTCCACTCCGCCAAAACGCGCTGCTGACACAGCGCCAACTTGGGGACAACAATTCAATGCTACCTCAGGAATGCAGTTCGACAGTGAATCAGGACCAAGTGCTTTTATTAGGGACATTGATGATCCAGAACCTATCGATATATTCGAAAAAATATTTCCAAAAGAGCTAGTTGAGCTAATCGTTTTCCAAACAAATTTATATGCGACGCAATCTGGCAAGTCTTTCACTCCAACAACTGACAATGAAATACGAACTTTCCTGGGAATCAACATTTTGATGGGTATAAAGCGTATGCCAGCATACAGAGACTACTGGTCTAGTGCCCCAGAACTTCATGATCGTTATATTGCATCTCTGATGGCAGTAAATCGGTTTGGATGGTTACTGAGGAACATTCATCTGAATGATAACACATTGCATCCAGAAAAAGGACACCCAGGTTATGACAAACTGTACAAGCTGCGACCAGTGATCAAGATACTATCTGAATCTTTTTCCAAGTGTTACCAACCCAGCAAACACCTAGCAATTGATGAGTCAATGATCAAATTCAAAGGCCGCAACAGTATGAAACAATACATGAGAGATAAACCCATAAAGCGTGGTTACAAAGTGTGGATGCTGTGTGACAAGACCTCTTACAACTTGAAATTTGATATTTACACCGGAAAAGTAGGTGACACAGTGCAAACAGGCCTTGGGGAGCATGTAGTGCTGAGTTTGTCCTCTGAACTCGTAAATAAAGGCCATTATCTTTATTTCGACAACTATTTCAATAGCTATAACTTGTTGGCTGGTTTACAGCAGAGAAACATATATGCCTGTGGGACAGTTCAACCAACAAGGAAACATTTACCCAAATTAAAAACAGACAAAGAATTAAGCAGAGGTGAATTTGACTGGAGGGTCAGCAACTGTGGCATCCTCTACTTGAAGTGGAAAGATAAGAGAGCTGTTCATCTCCTTTCAAATTTTCACAGTCCTGAAGTTACTACAGTGACTCGCCGTGAAAGAGATGGTTCACGCATAGAGCTACCTTGTCCTCAAGCAGTGATGGATTACAATGCACACATGAACAATGTCGACAAGTTCGACCAACTGAAAAAATCATATGAAATAAGCCGGAGAAGTAAAAAGTGGTGGCACCGAATATTCTTTCACCTGCTTGATGTCAGTATCGTCAACAGCTATATAATTTGGAAGGAACTAGGCGATAGAGAAAAAATGACTGCCAAAGTCTTCAGGATGAGTATCCTGCAAAGCTTAGTAACCCAGAAAACACCATTGAGGCCATCTAGACTTCATGAGAGTCAAGTCCACGTAAAGAAAAACAAGCCATATGTTTCCTCACGCCAGCGTCTCGACAATTCATCCCACCAGCCAGAGCGTACTACCGCCAGACGTTGTGCGAAATGCAGTACAAAAAAGAAGCAAGTGCGCACTTTCTGGATGTGCGCTGAATGCAAAGTGCCTTTGTGCCTTAGCAAAACAAAAAGGTGCTTTCAAGATTTTCACAAAAAGGAATAAGAAACATATTTTATTTGTAAGGTTTGTAATTTGATTTTGTATTGTAAATGACCAATTGCCAGAAATAAAATTATTTTACATTAATTATACTAATTATTACTGCTTAGAGTAGAATTTAAAGGTGAGTTACAAGCACAAACCAAGATATCTCAAAAACTTTAGGTACGGCCCTAAGTGGCATGGTGGTATATTATATATACCACCATCTAAAACCAAAATCAATACAATAAAAAATTTTAATTCATGTTTTCCTTTATTAGCAACCCCACCAGACATAGAAAATGCATGTTTTATTAAAAAATTAATTAAACATAAAATCTGTGCATCAAAGAGTTAATAAACAGATCGAAGCTATGTGTGTAGCGCGTACTAAGCAAGACAATGTAGGCGATGTTATCGAAGACAGTGGCTATGCTGATGAATCAAGGGATATGTTTGAATCACCAAAACCAGAAAGGGGTGTAGGATCTAAACACGAAAATGCAGCAGAACATAAAAGTGAAAAGAATTCAGATATGATAGATTTGTTAAAAATGTTGTCTGCACAAATTACAGCACTGGGGCAACAAAATGTAGAACAAAGACAGCTAATTGCAACTCAGGGTAGTGATATTAGTAAACAGATTGAGAAAGTTGATGTAAAAGTAGACATTGTGAGTAATGAAATTAAAAACCTCAAAAGCGAAATTACTGTCATCAATGGCAATATTGCCAACATACAGGGACAAGTTGATGACATTAACGAAAGATTTGACTCTGAAATAATTAAAATTCAAGATCAGATAGAACCCTTAGTCTGTACTAAAGTGGATGAAAAGGTATTCGGTATTAAATCCGAAATACAAACCGAATGTAACGCGGAATTTGCCCAGATTAAACAATCTGTAACAGAAACAAGCAGAGCTCTAACCAAACAGATTCTTACTTGCGAAAAGAAGTGTGAACATAACACTTCACAAATCCAAGGCAAAGTGTATGACTTGGAAAGGAAAATACAAACCGGACCTACACATTTTACTGAAAGAATGCCTCTCAGTAAAATATTAGAGGGCGAAGAGAAATTCGACCCTGCAAAGAGGCATAACGGATGGCACCCCCTAGACTTTGTAAAGAATTGCGAAAGAAATTTTCCTGAATATTTGACTGACCAGGAAAAAATTAATGTTGTAATCAGTGCATTAACGGGAGAAGCAAAAAGGTGGGGGTTGAATCTGGATACTAACCAGATGTATTTTGAAACGTTTAAACAAAAATTTATTGACGAATACTGGTCAGAACAAAAACAAGACCAGTTGTGGCGTGAATTTCTAATGGCCAGGTTGTATGACATCAGAGGTAGGCAAACCATGAAAGAGTTTTGCGAATCATGGTACAGAAAACTAATACACTTAAAAGCAAGAAGGACTGAAGCCGAGATCGTTTGGGTTCTTTGGCAGAAACTGCCTGAGGATTCTAAACGGTATGTTGGGAGTACACACAGTAGTTTTTCTGCGTTCTTGGAAAGGGTAGAGGATGAAGATCACTGGCGAAGAAATCGCGAGTACCGTCCCCATAACAACAATAATTATTTGCGAGAAAGTAATGACCAAAATGAACGACAGGAAAACGATAGATTTCGTGTAAACACGATTCAAAGAGGTCGTGCGAGAGGCAGGGGAAATTATACGACACGCGGCAGAGGATACATAGCACGAAATTCCCAAACTAGAGACGAAATGGAAAACTAAAAACCGCGTGTGTTACGGGCCGGATTCACGCGGGAACCGGTTTTGGGCCCAAAGAAAAGATGCCAAATATTAGATTCGAGAAGGAAAGACGTGAACTACGGGGCAGGAAGGTTAAGGGCGCGCCTATAGCAGACGGGCGCGGAATGATACATAGTGGCGTTCCCAGTGCGAAGTCACGTGACCGTTCGTGCTCGGGCCAGCCGTTGCCGAAGCAGCGTACATTGCACTTGGCAGCAGACACAAATGGCAGACGTCGGAACAAGATGGCTGCCGTAGAGAGAGACAGAAGAGGCGGGATCGGACACTTCCGATGGCCGGTTTCAGTAGTAGATGAATGTAGAGATGAAAATAAAGTTAATATGTCATATGATAATGATAACTCGGTATCGGAATCGCGTGAAAAGACTTTTTTAAAGAATGAAAGGGAGCCAGAAAAGGCGAGTGGAAAGGAGAACATTTGTACTGTTAATGATGTGTATGAAGAAAAGGACGTAAATGTGGGGGAGGTTGTGATGAATAAAGAGGAAAGGGAGGTAGAATATGCCACGCAAAAGACGTGTGCACAATTAATAATAGGCAAAAATGAGGTAGAGGAGGACGTTAGTAATCATGACATTATGAGCAGTGCAGATGAAATTATTGTTGATGGAAAGGTGTTTAATAGTTTTGATGCAGAAGGGTCTAGTAAGAATTTCGCACGATTACCTGAAAATGACAGCATGGAAGAAAATGAAATGAAAATTATTGAAGTATGTGACGATTATACTAAGTATGAAGTTAAGGCTGAAATCGTTCAAAGTGATATAACAGAAGTTCCTGACTGTCCAAATGATGTACATTGTGTAGAAAATGAGTCGGAAAACGAAGTGACTGAAACATCTAGTGATAATCTGCCCCACTGTTTAAAAGTTGCTTTCCTGCTCCAATCTGATGACGAAAATGAAATTAGTGATAGTTCAGACGATGAAGGATATATGAATACAGATAAGAATGAATATAATAACTTTCCCTATTGTTCAAAAGTCGAGTACTTAAGTGAATCTGATAGTGAGGAAAAGAGTAGTGATGACTCCAGTGAAGATGAATTTTCAGGTGTAAACGAAATTGAATATACTTTTACTGAAAGAGGGTATGAGAAAATTAGTGACATTTTTCCAAAGCAAGATACAGAAAGTAGAAATGGGCCAAAACCGAATGAATTATTCAGTAATGTAACACAGGGGCATAGTTTGCAGGAACCTCCAGATGATACTATACTGGGATTTGTTTTGAAAGAGTGTGAATCACAGGAACAAAAAGAACCTCATGATAACACTATATTGGGGCAAGCTTTAACTAATGTTTTGAGTAAGTGTGAGGCACAGGAACAAAAAGAACCACCTGATAAAATAATAGCAGAACAGGAAATGTTGTACCTTGCTAAAGACTTTGAAATTTCAAAACCTAAAAAGCCACCTGATGAAACAAAACGTTGGCAGGATCTGAATGGGTTAGTGAAAGATGTAGAAGATAGGAGGCCTAAAAAGCCACCAGATTTAGTAACTGTTTTATGAACCATAAAAGTCTGCCTTGTTAATAAAGTGACTGGGGGCAGGTTGCTGTATTTGTACATAATTTTAATATAATGCATGACTTTATTATTGTTGTATCTGAGCGTTACCTGACAGTGGATTATTGTTCTGTTGATCTTCAAGTCTGTGGGAGGTTGTTGCTTATTTACTGTAGTGTACTGTTTAACTTTGCTTAGAAACTGTTTAATTTCAATTGAATACTAACTGTTGCCAGTCTAATTATGAAGATACGGGGCATGTAGTGTGAGAAACTTAAAAACTTTATGAATAATTATGCTTATGGTAACTTTATGAAAGTGCAATGAACTCCATATGACAATAATTAATTTCTAATAGACTTAAAGATCAGAAAGGGCTTATGTTTGCAGTATGAGGTTTACTTAAAGATGCATGTCCTCAGATGAGGGTTGTCAACCCTCAGGGGGCAATGCACTCTTTGCATTGTCAGGTGCCTGACGAGCACCAGGGACCCGAGTCGTTGTCAGCACTACTTCCGTTTCTTTTCGTGCTGCCAACCTTCCTCTTCATCATTCAGAACTTTTACTATCTTCTTTCCTTCTTCTCTATCAGAGTGTGGAAATAATGTAGAATACTATGTATTGTTTGTGGACAAATAAATGGATAAATAATATGGGTACACTAGAAAATGACCAAGAATAATGAAAGTATGGTGGGTATTGTTAAAGAGAAAATTTAATGGAAAAGTAATTGGAAAGAGAAATATAGATGAGAAAAGAATAAGAATATTGAAAAGAAAAGGTAAATGAATGCCATAATATAATTAAATGTAAATGTTTTTGAAAAAGAAAGGGGCAAATATGGTATTGAAAAACTGTATATGTATTTAAAACTGAGGAGATGAACCTGACTAAGGTATGGGAAATAAGTGTGTGAGGTATGTGTATAGTGCCAGCAAAAGATTTGGCAGAAATCACTTGCAATAGGATATGAAATTATTGTCCTGATCTTGATGTATGTAATGACCTAACTGAGTGTGGAAAAGCAATGATAAAGGAGTAGTAAGAAATACTTTATTCTAACTTGATCCTGAATATGACATTTAATTTTTTTTCTCGATTAATGTATATGTTACCTGATTGTGTCATTTGAAAAGAAATGGTTTTGTTACCAGTGTCTAATTGCTGTTTCAAAGTTGCAGGTTTAATGTTTTATACCCTTAATGCAAATTTTACCAAAGAGGTGACATAAAGATGAAAAAAACCTAAAGATGATGACAATAAACTGCTCAAAAATATGTTGGTGGGCAGCAAAGCATGACAAAAGAATAAGAATGCTGTGGTCCGGAAGCTAAGGACTACAGAATATACTATGTGAGCAGTAGCCAAAGGACTTGCCATTGTGGGGCAAGAAGCTGATAAGTGGTCATGAACTGCCAAACCTAGAGGATGGGGCAGTGAATTAATTTAAAAATGTGTTATTTTAGTGTTCTTTATCTAAATTGTGTTTTTGTGCCTAAATGTATAGGTAAAGACTGCCAAAACCAATAATGGGCAGAATGTGTAACATGGACTGCTAGTGCTGAGGCAAGCAGTGAACTAAGTTAGGTTTTTTGAGCAATATGTTATAAACTGACTATTCTTATTGAAGTCAGTGAAAAGTTATTATAAAATATATATGCAACTTATTTAAATGGATGTAGATGTTTTGATACTAGGTTTTTTGAAATAACTTAAAGTTTTGGACTGCCTTGTTTTAAAACACAGCAGTGATGATTAAAGATAGGCTCTGAATATGTTAGTGTGTTTGTGTGCAACAAATATTTTGGACTGCTATTAATGAAGAGCAGCTTTAAAGTTAATTAATTTGAAAAAACCTTGCAAAGTTACTTTGGTATTTAAGGAGTCAGTTGGAAAAGGTTTCCGTAGCTGTTTGTGTAAATTTTTGTATATATGTGGATGCAAACTGAAATTTTCAATATTTCATTAATTGCTGAACTTTGTAAAATGTACTGTGATAATTAATATACTTGAGTGTCTGTGAAATGTTACATTCTTTTAAAATTATTGAGAGACAAACTTCTGTTTTGTTAAGTTAAAATGTTCTGTGCTATTGTATATGTGTTTATTCTTTTATTTTATTTTGAAGGCTATACCTTTTCTACTAATATGCAGATCAATTGTGTACTGATTGCCTATTAATTGATTGAACTGTGTGTGTATGAAATGAACATGCTTAAAGATATTTTGTGTAATGATGAAAATTAGTTTCCTTAAACTAGTGAGAATATGAAAATTTCTGTAAATGTCTTATATTGAAAATATTTTGGAAGAATGGTATGAAGTTTCTTAGTGTATATAGTGTATGTTTGTAATATGTATATTGTTTTATTTTCTCCCAACTGAAGTTGGATGGAATAAATTTTTTTTTTTTTTTTGCAGCCAGCACCACTTAGGTGTTATAAATGTTTCCTTGAAGTATACCTTACAGGAAACTTCAACGAAACATGGGGCATGTGTAACACCACAGCTCTTATGCTGTATGAATTTATTTTGCTTTTCCTTTATTTAATGTTACGTTGTTGATTTTCTGTAAGTGTGATTGAATCGATAACATAAAATTGTGTACTCTTTTCTTTGTCAAACCTTTGATGTCATGATCTGATTCTATGCAAAGTAGTGTATCTGCAATTTATATTCTTTGTCCCATTTGGAGGGAACAGAACTTATTGTAGGTAATTGTAATTTTGTGTGAATAATTTTTTGTTGAAGTGTTAATATGTGAAAATGTTCTGTTTTATTTAATGTATTTGTTTGCTGTTATGTAAATTGCTGATCCTCACTTAGGGTTCTTAGTTAGTTTGTATGTAAATGGTGTAGTGGTTCCCCTCTGGAACGGAAATGTGTAGCGCGCGCAAATTGTGGTTGACATAGGTGGAAAAGGTGGAACTGATAGTCAGTCGGAGACGAGCAGTCAGTCGGAGACGAGCAGTCAGTCGGAGACGAGCCAACAGTCGGAAAGGAGCTACCAGTCTGTGCACTGTCAATGTAAAGGTGCATATCATGCTGATTCAGAGAGAGGCTTTTACTGCTTCTTTCCAATGCCTCGGATGGGTGGATAAATAGCTGGATCTATTCTGGAATTTGTATGAATCATCGCCATGAAGATACGATAAAGTCCGGCAATTCTACCTGTAATTCCACCTACCAACATGCAGTTGCCACCACATTGCGCAATCACTGTAACGTAATACTATATTGATGTACAGTGAAGGATCAGCCTAATGGATTTGTTAGTGTGCTGAAATATAAGGTAATTCATATCGGAATTTATTTACCTACCTTGATTTTACTCCTCATCATAATACCTCTCAGGGTCCTCTCCGTTTGAAGTAAAGTGATTACCGAGTGTCCTTAATGAAAGTACGTTAAAGCCTAGAGCTTTGTTAAATAATGCCTCTTGAACTTATTAAAAAGATAGTTAAAGCTAATGTGGTAACAGAGTGAGTTAAAGCAAATGTTATTTGTCCAATAATAATCTTCCTATTGAAACTGCTATTTAAAGTGCTGTTACTAACTTCAAACTTTAGGCTGAGTCTTATAAAGTAAATGATCACGTTGTTGTCTGTGGTAAATTCTAAAAGGTGAGTCAGTTTCTTGCAATTTTGTCAACATTGTGTTTCGTTGTAGTAAAAGTGAGAAAGCTGCAGTTGTGAAACTTTACATTCTCATGTATGCCAAGTGTTTGTCTCTCTTGTGTGCATATTAACAGTATAAAGACCACTCAGTTTGTGTAAACCCTGAAAGTGATAGTGTTTTTCTGTATCTGTTATAATTTTGAAAATAGTTCCTGCTGCTCTAACTGTTAACTTCAATCTTAAAACATATGTGTGTCAGAGTTCATTGCACTCGCGTGTAGCTAAGTCTAGGTTGTTTGTCCATTATAGTTACTTATACCTACTTTTATAAACGAGAACATTAATCTTTCTCTTGCCTAATTAGGCTGGCGACCGTTTCCCTTAATTTTATAAACAGTATAGCTAGGCAAAATTTTGTTTGGTACTATACAAATATTTACGTAATTCTGACTTTCATTTCCGATAAGCCACCTCCGTTAGGAACAACACGGTCAAACTAACAAAATTCCTCTCAGAGGGTAACACTGCTCTGTTGCTTTGTGCCATAGTTTCTTTTACAAAAGTGTTTTAATGTCACAATCTGCTTCTAGCGTTGAGGTTATGGTACAGTGGTAGCAGAAAGCGAGTGTTATAAAGTGGAGCCCCTCTATGCCCACACTAGCATGGTGACCATCACAAAAGAATTATTGCCACCTTGGCTTTTGCTAGTTATATGAATCTAGATATCACAGGGTGCAGGACTATTGTGTTGTTCGTATGTCTAGGTATAATTTCTCATTAGTACAGGCCCATCTGGAGATAGAAAATGGACGAAAACTGTTGAAGAATAACGGCTTAAGGTCGGAGGGAAAAAAGTACCATGGCAAGTGCTATGGGCAAAAAACTTCAAGGTAGTCTCCACAGGGAGTAAGAGCAGTAGTGGATTTCTTACTATCTGTGACAGACAATGAAAGAGTAGGTTATGCTAGTAGAGCACATCATGCAGCTCAGTAGCTTTGTAATATTCATCTGTTCATGATAAACAAGGCAAGTTTTGTGATCCCCAGTTCGGGTTCTGCTCAAAATTGTGCCAGTTCTCACCATCAGTCCCAACGTTCAGGGCCTCACCCTTTGGATAACTTCATGAAGATGGGAGCCTTATGCTTCCCACGCCTTGTGATTACCACATTTCATCTGAAAGAACTCAGCAGCTTAGCAATGTACATCTCAATCAGTTGATTTTCCCTATACGACACATCCATGTTCGCATTTCTCTCACATGTGTATCTAAAATACTGGACTGGACCTTCACACCTAGAACTGTGGTAATCCTTCTGCCTTATCAGTCCGGATTTTATTCGTTGTTGTTGCACCGCCGAACATTACTCTCCCAGAAACTCCTGTTTAAACTCCTCAACATCTCTACTTCTGTCTGCTATACTGCTCATCTTCACCCGCATCTCTCCTGAAAGATGTGAGTACATACGCTGGATTTTATTCTGCTCTGTCCACATTCTCAGGAACACACCCCGGAATTGGTTGCCCCAAAGATGCAGATGTATTCTCTGTTTGTCGCCGGGAAAGCTTGTAAATTTATGCCCTGATAGTAAATGTTTTCTTCTCTCCTCGACTTATTCGTCATATCTTGGATTGCACACTAAACCTATTTCATCATATAGTCAGGAATTGTTCTCCATTTGTTAGTGAGTAGTACCTCATCTCAGTATACTGCCAAAAATCGTTTTTTTCCCTCCTGTCTCTTCTCTCAGAATGATTCTGTATGCCCTACTCTATCATTACTTGGGTTCAGTTATTTTCTCTTCCCTTGGAATAATGCGTTAAATTACGATTTATAGTTTACATTAGTATTGGTTTGCACTTCCTTAAATCTCAATAACCCGCGCCTTTGTTCATTTTCTATCAAATATGTCTGTACGATTTTCTCTGAAATAATCTCATTTCTCTGCTCGATCTCCTCGACTTTCCCAGCCAACTTGCTCAGTAACATTTTTTACTTGCTTCTTATTATTATCATGACTTCAATATTCTTCGCAACAGCCTGTATCGGTAATGTATTCTTCTTAGACTCTTCTTTACTCGTTTTGTTCTATCCTTATGGCCTGGTAAACACGTCTGAATACCTCCAAAAGCGGTCAATAAAATTCTTCTGGGTTTGATGCTGCATTGTCAACTATAGAATTTTGATGTTCGGGCGACTGTTGCAAGACGCCTTCGGCCGCATTGTCAACTATAAAACTCGGACGTTTCGACGACTGTTCCTTCCTAGGCGTCTTGCAGTAGTCGCCGAAACGTTGCAAGACGCCTAGGAAGGAAACAGTCGCCGAAACGTCGGAATTTTATAGTTGACAGTGCGGCCTCAAACCCAGAAGAATTTTGTTGACTGTGACAACGACCGCGGAAGCCTACATTTACACCTCCAATAGCGGTTGTGTTGTCCTCAATGCTTGCTTTTCTTATTATTCTCGATATTACTCGGGTGGGTTTCGATGCTCTCCCGATTCCCTTCGATTTCCGCCGTACACTCTTTAACAATCATCTTCGCACCTATAATCGGTTCCTAATCATTACTCATATCCTTAATATTCGTGCCGACCTGCCCCAAGACAAGACGCACTTGTTTACTCGTTTTATTCTTTTTTTAATTTTCTCCTTTATTTTCTTAATCTGCTCATAAATTATTCGCTTTTGTTCGTCTAGTTTTTTGCCATGCTCCTGACCTTGTTGAACAAGTTGTGGAAGCATGTTGAACATTGACTGATCTAGCGGAGTAGTCACTGTTGGTAGCGACTGTTCATCCATGACTGATTTTATATGTTCCCCGTTTCGATGACTTGTTCCCCGCGCTGCAGTCTCTGCAACAGTCTTTTCATCATCTTCGACATCCTGCTCAGTAATTAGATCGGGTGACGACATGTCGTCTGAATTTCTGATTGATTATACACTTCCCACGTTCACTTCTGTGGATAAATTCCCACTTATCTGTTCGTTCAACGTTAGTCCGTGGATCAATCTAGCAGTTCTCCGTGTTAAGGGGTCTGTTGTATTCTTCCATGACGTCTAATATTTAATAAATGCACAAAAACTCACAAAACTATCTTCTCGATTTACCACAAAACTTTCTACCACTTGGAATCTAGTTGTGTGGCACGCAAAAGTCATAACACACAAGCAACTAGAACACATGAAGTTGAACTAGCTTATTAAAACTGCCAACTAAAATTTACGAAAAGTCTGCTACTAATTTGCACAAAAAATATAGAAATAATTGAAAACGTTCACTCAGCTAACACAATGAACAATGATAACCATGGCAATGCTGGACAAAATACTTATGGACCTCTTCTTCCTTGAAAAGCACTATGAGTAGGCGCAGCAGTATTTTAGTTTAAATTACTTCTACATTTAAGTTTTATTATTAAGTCTGTAATCGATGCATTTTCATCTCTAGTTTGGAAAACTGCTAATCATCACCACGTGTCAGACTCTCGGGAGACGAATCCTGAGCAGAGGTCGCCGAATGTGGGGATTGTTGGTATATGATTGGAGAACACAGTTTTAAATTCAAACATAATATAATTTATTCATTAATTGTACTTGAGAACATAATTACATAAAATATTACTATCAACGTATTCAAATGTCCTTGGAATAACGGTCGAACCACCTGATAAGTAGGCTGACCTTAAATTAGAATTAATGGCTCCTGTTATGCAATCTAACATTGAAAGGATAAAAATTCTCGAAGTGCATTGTGATTCCAAATTAAATCAAATACTCAAAAATACTACCTGACCATAAAATTAAGTGGGTACCTGTGGTTGACTGTGAAACCACTGGGAGGCAAATAACTGAATCTAATGTGCAATTCAGATATTAAAATGCATCGAACAAACTGTAGCTGAAATCATGTCGTTAGCAAATGCAAGCCTGAACCTGGATTCTAAACTGGAATAAGTGACGCTTATTGAGTATTGCTCGTCCAATAAAATTCTCTAAATCCTAATTGCGACTGGTTCGGTCTCACCATGTTGTGTGTTAAGATACCGAAGCGTTCATGTAGCCCCAAGTTGTGAAGTGTGAATTGCCCTCTCTGTTTATTGATTATAGCCACCGAATTGCTGTTTATTTATTTAATGGGATGATAATAATTATTAAAAGATGGCAATTTTATTTAAGCACTGTTTTTACTCTTTCGATTGTTGCGAGTCAGCGATAGTGCAATGCTGCTCGCTTTGAAGAATACACTTTTTATAAGAATTATTTGGTCCAGGAAACACGGTTGCGATTTAGACGGTATTCGCGTAATTGTACTGATTAAAAGTTATCGTTTCCGAAAGACGCATGTTCGATTAAAGCTGTGTGCACTTTTGCGCGTATAATGAAAATATTCATAACACGTCGCGTAACAAAAAGAAACATGCGAATCACAACCGTGATCAAACAAAGAAAATATATGATAACATAAATGTTCTTCGCTGTTATTCAGGACAGGCTCAGATTAGACCTTGCAATTTTTAGTTATAAGAAATCACAAGAAGTTACACTTTAGAGATATTTGTTTTGAATAACTTGTATTTACCTTCTCTCTCTCTCCTTTTTACAGCCTTTATACCTTCACATCGATTAAGGAACTTTTTCTTCTCTACCGACCACTACAAGAACAAAATTCAGACTCAACAAAATGTCTTACATCGAATTATTACATGCTTAACCCTTAACAATCATATATAGTTTCGTAGTACAAACAATGCTAATTTATTCCGTGCACTAGAAAGTCTTTGATACACTGATCACAAAAATGAAAATAATAAAATTATAATTACATTTTTAATATCATGAATACTTCCTTAAATCATGAAAATAAGGTTTGGCATCGTCGTAATATTAATTTTCATCGTTGTAGCACTACAAGTGCTACGCCGCCTGCTGTGAATTTAAAATTTAAAGGGGGCTGCACTGGATCACAGCTGCAGGCAGTTCCTGCAGGCGTCGTGGAGCGGTGCTTCTCGGAAGTGTTCAGCAACAACAGTCTTACTTGACAGCAGTAACAATAGAGTCCTCTCTGAAGTTATGAGATTTACCTTTCCCGTTCGGTTTATAAGGGCGAACTGCCGCTCAAGTTAGGTGGGGTAGGCTTAAGCGAATCAGAATTGTTGTTACTTTTATCAGCGCCGGCTTTAGGGTGGGGCGACCCGGGCGGTCGCCCAGGGCGCCGGGGCCCAAGGGGCGCCACATACTAAACGCATGTAAAAAAAAAAAAATTACAATTTACAATCACCCATTTCGCGAAACTAAAATATTATTCAGTCTCATTCAACATACGTCGCTAATCTCACAAATGCGCGATGAATTCGGGGTAGCAGAAGAGAAATCATGCTGAATGCAATCTTCGTATTGTCTGCAACCATCCATGTTTGACGCGGGCTAGCACGGGCTCTACCAAAGCGCCTCTCTTATTTGCTTCAAGAACTGCAACAAGGAAGAGCCCATGCAGCCGCACCATCTCTCGTTTACAACAGAAACTACCGGTCGCTCCAAATAAAAGAAAATACAGACTGTGAAATATACATTACATTACGATTTAATTAATACGAATGTATTTATATCGAATATTTGTGACTTAATGACTCATGTACATTAATTAATAGATCATGCAATGCGTGCACTGCATTCATAGAGAATTCTCCCCTAACGTACTGAAATAATACAGCGCCACACAATGTTTGTTAGACTGCATATGT
This sequence comes from Schistocerca cancellata, assembly GCF_023864275.1. Taxonomy (NCBI): domain Eukaryota; kingdom Metazoa; phylum Arthropoda; class Insecta; order Orthoptera; family Acrididae; genus Schistocerca; species Schistocerca cancellata. Next base: position 295,891,901 of record NC_064626.1, on the reverse strand, counting down.
TGGCAGCGCTACGATTTGCACCCGCATGTCAGTAATTGTCAGTAAGAGTCGGAGGCAGCGGTCATGTTTTCGTGGCGGAATAATTGTGAGTGAAACTAGTGTCGTGACTGTGTCAACATTTTAATTTTCTGGTAAGTGCGAAAAACATTTTTATCTTTCAGTTCAGGTTTTTTTCTAGTTACGTCTACTGATAGGTGAATTTCTTTATTTGTTATAGATCGAATATTGTGGTCGCGAAATAGAGCAGTGTCCAAGCAATAATTTGTCAAATTATTAAATCATGCCAGAAGAGAAGGAAATGATTAAAAAAAAGCTTTCTGGTTCAGAAAATCGGAAAAGAAAAGCTGCAAAAGAAAAAGTTCTTGAAGAAACTAAAAAGCACATGAAAATTTATAAGTACCTTAAAGGAAATTCTAAGGCAAATACTTCAGATATTGAATCAAAAGTCCATGTATCAGCAAATATTTCTTCAGACTGTGAACAATTATACACAAAAAATATACAATCACCTATTGAAGGTGATCAAATTGACCAGCGCAGTACATCTTTGCATGAATCCTCTGATATTTCTCCAAGTCAAAATCAACACATGACATCTGTGGTCGATGAAAGTATCAACGTTCTTGCAATAAAAGAATACAATGTTTCTGATGTAGGTACGTGGCCAAAAGTACTTAATGCTAGAGATATAGATCGCATTATAATATGTGGACCCTCACAAGTATGTCTAAATAACTTTTCAAAAGTTGAAAATGGGCGTCATTTCTCTTCAACTCATTACACAAGAAAACTATCAAACGAAGAAACTATCAGACGACGGTGGCTAGTTTATTCTGTATCAAACGACAGTGTCTTTTGCTTTTGTTGTCGACTGTTTGATTTAAAGTCAACTACTAATTTGACTACCACTGTGGGTTTCAGAAATTGGAAACATTTAAGTGAAGCTCTGAAACTGCATGAAAATAGTCCTAACCTCAAAAAAGCATTTACTCAATGGACTGAAGCTGAAATCAGGTTTAAAGCTGGATTAACTATTGACAAGGAAGAACAAAAGCTAATTTCTAAAGAAAGTTTACGATGGAGCAATGTGCTTCAAAGATTGATGCACATTACTTTGTATTTGGCTGAAAATAATATGGCATTCAGAGGGTTATCAGATAAATTATTTACCCCAAATAATGGAAAATTCTTAGGTCTTGTACAGTTATTGGCAAAGTTTGATCCAATCATGGAAGAGCACGTCAGACTGGCATTGAATGGTGATTTGGCTGACCATTATTGCGGCAAAAATATACAAAATGAATTAATAGAACTCATGGCATCACACGTTATGTCTACAATCGTATTCCGCATAAAGGGTTCAAAGTATTATGCAATCATAGCTGACTGTACTCCAGATATAAGCCACAAAGAACAACTTTCGATAACTTTAAGATGCGCCGACATAACAGAGGATGGCGTAAGTGTAAAAGAACATTTCATCTCATTTCTGCAAATAGATGATACAACCGGTGAAGGTCTCACAGAAAGCATTTTAAAAACATTGAGTGATCTTGACCTTAACATTAATTACTGCAGAGGACAGGGCTACGATAACGGCGCGAACATGAAGGGGAAAAATAAAGGCGTCCAGAACAGAATTAAGAAGTTAAATCCACTAGTTTTTTTTGTGCCATGTGGATGCCATAATTTGGTATTGTGTGATGCGGCAAAATCATCAGTAAAATCCGTGACACTGTTCGGAATGTTACAAAAAATGTTTAATCTATTTGCTGGATCGGTAAATAGATGGAAAATTTTGACCGACCATTTGAAGATATACACCCTGAAAAATGTGACACACGCTGGGAAGCTCGAATTGATAGCGTCAAAGCGGTTCGTTATCAATTATGCGAAATGCATGACGCTATGGTTTCCTTGGCCGATGCTACTGATCAAAGCGATGCTGCGGTGTCACACGAAGCGACAACACTAGGAGGACAATTAAAAGACTTCAGCTTCATTGTTTCTCTCGTGACATGGTATGATGTTCTGTTTCAAATTAACGTTGTGAGTAAAGCAAGTCAGTCACCCACAATCAAATTTGTCGAGTTTATGGGAACCCATGACAAATGTTGCTCTTATTTGGAAACATATAGACAAACAGGTTTCGAACTAGCTATTGTAACAGCAACTGAACTGGCTTCGGATCTTGATACGCAGCCATTATTTAAACCACAAATGCGATTAAGACGTATTAAACGCAGGCCGGGTGAAGAGGCTGTTGATGATCAAATAACTGACCCAAAAAAGAAATTTAAAGTAGAGTTTTTCAATGCACTGTTGGACACCGTGCACATATCCATGAAAGAAAGATTTGAACAGATGCAAGAATTTTCTGCGACGTGGAGTTTCTTGTTTGACATTAAAAAAAATCGAAATAAAGAAGAACTAATACAATGCTGTTCTAAATTACAAGAAAAGTTAACTGTCAACATGAAGTCAGATATTGATGGAAATTTGCTGTGCGACGAAATTTTAGGCCTGCAACACTATCTCGAAGACAGCCAGGCAACGCCTGTTGAAGCCTTAAACTTCATAAAAAAGCATAATCTTCAAGAGTTATATCCCAACATCTGGATAACGTTACGTATTTTGCTAACAATACCAGTGACTGTCGCAAGCGGCGAACGCAGTTTTTCCAAACTGAAGTTGATAAAAACGTACTTGCGGTCTACAATGTCTCAAACAAGACTAACCAGTTTGGCCTCACTGTCCATTGAAAATGAAGTTGCAGAAAACGTGGACTTTGCTAATCTGATCAGAGACTTTGCCGACAGAAAAGCGAGAAAAGTAAAATTTTAGTTGTTTATAATTGTTTTTCATTAGGCGTAATATGTTTTGTGTTCAGATGACTGACAGAAAATATAGGTTTATGGCTTACAGTTATATTAAATTCAATAAAAATATGGTACCCAATTCAAAATTAGTGTTTTTTCGTTATACATATTACCTCCTATATATAAAAATCAATTGGTGTGTGTTAGTCTCACCAAAACAAAGAAATGGCTTGACCAATTTGAATAATTTTTGTTTTGTTTTGTTCGCTTTAGTACAGGGGTGCTTCAGAAAAGAAAAGAAATATTTGGGATATACGAGCCTGTTTCAACCACATTTTACGCATCTTTTCTTTGTTTGGAATACGCAAAAACAATTTTCTGGAGTTTTTGTAGATGTACAGTGCAGTACTACGCAATATTTTTAGACAATTTCCCAAAACATGAATGCCCAAACAATATATCACTGCTATACTGACTGTTACGGCAGCGACAGCAGCATGCTGGACTGACGTCACAGGCTACACAAGACTCACATGGAGCGTCTTAGCGGGCTTTCAGATTATTTGGATTTCATTTCCATTTAAAAAAATAAAATACTCAAATTTACGATGGAAAAAACCATGTTATGATCATAAGATGACGCCATTAACCACTTAAGACGATTTCTAGAAAACAGTCAAATACCGTGTTGCAAAGCACTGCCAGGTTCGCTATTTATACAATAAAGGGCGCCAACTGGACGACTCGCCCGGGGCACCTGGATGGCTAAGGCCGGCCCTGACTTTTATAAACTTCTCTTGTCTATACTTTCGTTTATTTTGATTAGCCACTAATACCTCGGGCGGCGCAAATGTCTTCAGGAGTCCCACTTAGCTGTATCCAGCCAGCGGTGGAGTTCGTTTCAAGTTCTAACATTTACTTTCCTTCCTACTAAATGTGCTCTCGGTTACAGCTGAATCGATGAATGTTAAAGGGACATTAGTCCATTGAGGTTACCTTGCACTAAAACGAACAAAACTGTCTCATTCCGAAAATATTCGCTAATTGGGATGGAACAGTGTTCAGAGAAATACTTGATGAGAAAACATAATTTTAATTCAAGTCCTCTATTTTAAGGTCTTTTTTAATGTCGAGGAGTAACGCCCTTTTAACATGTCATGAAGAGATCAAGTCAGTTTCCTCTTGCTTTCCCGGCGCATTGGGGAAAGCAAGCGTTTTTACGACAACCCAACATCGTTCAAAGGAAATGGAACGTTTAGTTTTTGAAAAGACTATTGAAAGTATGAGAGACACCTCAAAACAAATCAAAAACTTTCAAGAAACAGCATCGTTGTTCAATCACTGTACTCATTTGGTTGGCCATCGGAAGGTGATTTCCTCAAAAAGTTCTTTGGCTTCCTTTGGAATGTACTCCAGGACTTCCTTTTTTTAAAATTTTCAATTTTCATGTGGATTATCGAGACTTTACCTGTGGGGTAAGCTGCACTAGTTGGTAGACGAACGATGTGGTCGCTGGGAGTCTTCTTGGTGAGAGTGAAGGTGTGTGTTTTCTCTGAATTTATCTGTTCTCGAGCCTCACCAACATCTTTTGAGTCAGATCTGTACATGATAAGGGAAAATCGCGAGTTAGAAAATTTCACCTGCGCTGATTTCAGCTTCTTCCGCGTCTCCACAGAAACATTATGTTTTTTGTAGTAGGGTGATCACTTGTTTCCCTATCCACAATCTCTTGTTTTCGGAGAGCCGAGAATCTCAGTGACCACGAATTCCATTGATTGGCTGCTGCTCAAAATCGATTCAGTCACTTCGCGGAGTGAAAAAATTCTGTCCCTCTTCCTCATTTTTCTCTTCATTGTGGAGAAATCACGATCACAGGGGAGAACACTGTGGCCCCGGACAGGAAACGAGTAAACGAGTTTTGGAACCAGTTAGTATACGACAGAACAAGAAGTAGCCGAACCAAACCATTATTTTTGTTTTGGTCGAAACAGTCATCTGAATACAGACGAAGTTCAGAGTGAAGTTTTGGGGAATCTGATCAACAAAGTGCATCAAGAAGAAGCATACTTCATTTCGGGATTTTTTGCTGTTCCCTCGCGGTATACGTAAAAATAATCGCGCTTAGTTTTTAAGTCGTGGATGTTGAAGACCCTGACAGTTCGTTGCTTCAGGTAAGAAAGCTCCTGCGCTGATATTTTTGGCAGGTGGACGTTTAGAAAGAAATCAGAACACAAAACAAGGATGTGTTCATATTATTTGTCTTTGGCAATTTGTGATTCGGCTGCCAACACGTTGTAAAATGTCCAGCTGTTTATGTTGCGAAGTTCAAGTCCTGCGGGAACTCCCATTCTTACATTTTCAGAAAGATGCGAGGATTTTATTTTCCCTTGAAATTGCTCACAAGTGCATCAGATGTCACTTTGCTGTTGTCCAAACTTGAAGTTGAAATTCTCACAAAAAATATGCAAACTAAGAGCTATAACACACTCCTTTCACTTCTGAATGAAGTGTTTCGAGCAAGTCAAACATCGTTTTCTCGATTAGCCCTGAATTAAAAACGTCGAATTTTTCCCGTTATAGTGTGTATTGTTTGGTGGGAAAACTAGCAAGTGCTGATGAATTTTCACTTCCTCTTCAACAGGTAACATGAAACAGATATGTTTGCGTTGTTTATCGATGGGAGTTTTCCCTTGCAAGCGGACTCTCAAACGTAAATTTTTTCTTTTGTTCGAGTGAGCGAAAATGGAAAAAAGCGTTGAAACATACCTCTACTCGGCAGTCATCCATTATGCGTTACTTCCACTAATGAGTCTTTTCGGAAGCTGCTCTGACATCACGTGATCGGCTGTGGGTCCATGAGTCCTTGGAGATAAACATCTTGTTCGTCGGTGGTTGCAAAGTTTGTGTGAAAAGCTTTCAAAATACTGTCTCGTTGCCCTTTAAGTTTTGCTCCTAAACAATAAAAACACGATCCAAATTATTGTCATCACTGTGCAGCATGAGAATGGACGACATTTTTCTCATTGCGTTTTTACTTACGAGCAGGGTAGTGCGACTGGTTTTGCTGGTACGAGGTCATTTTTGTGGTCGACATACTCTTCGCCACGCGGTATAGCCGTTTCTTTTTTTTCCATGCCATAAACACTTGGGTCTGCTTTCTTTCGTCCACGACACAGATAAAATGTTGAATCATTATCACCTGTTGCTGTATCACTCATGTTACACAATGTGAAACACGACATGTGCTGACGTTAGTAATTCTTGTGGCGACAGACTCGGTCGAACCAAACGTCGAATAACTATCATGGTGGAGGGGGGAGGATGTGAGATAAGTACCATCTAGAGACGATGGAAGTCTGCACAAACATGGAACGACCTCGAGGCGATCATGAGCTGACGTGCTGACAGACGCATGTTAAAGGGGCCATTGTCCAGAGTACTGCCCTTTTGGGTAGCTAACCTCGGAAACTCGTACTTGTCAGCCACCGCTACGCCTCCAGAAAGTGGCGGACAGCTGTCTAAGCATGAAACGCTGCGGCTGCCCATTATGAAGAATAAAATGCAAACAAATGAAAATCGAATAAACATGGTCTACTGCCCATTTAACATTCTCCAATTCAACAAGTTTCGTTTCCTCTGACGATCTCCATCGCTCTCTTCGTTGCTATTAACGATTGTGAAGCTTCCATTTCAAGTGAAAATAATGCCTGGATTCTGGTTTCCTTTAACCGTGGCTAAAAGTGGAAAAATCCTAAGTTTTGAGGGCAAACTGCGCTCTCAACGCGCGTCAGATGTATGCAGGGTGTTACAAAAAGGTACGGCCAAACTTTCAGGAAACATTCCTCATACACAAATAAAGAAAAGATGTTATGTGGACATGTGTCCGGAAACGCTTAATTTCCATGTTAGAGCACATTTTAGTTTCGTCAGTATGTACTGTACTTCCTCGATTCACCGCCAGTTGGCCCAGTTGAAGGAAGGTAATGTTGACTTCGGTGCTTGTGTTGACATGCGACTCATTGCTCTACACTACTAGCATAAAGCACACCAGTACGTAGCATCAACAGGTTAGTGTTCATCACGAACGTGGTTTTGCAGTCAGTGCAATGTTTACAAATGCGGAGTTGGCAGATGCCCATTTGATGTATGGATTAGCACGGGGCAATAGCCGTGGCGCGGTACGTTTGTATCGAGACAGTTTTCCAGAACGAAGGTGTCCCGACAGGAAGACGTTCGAAGCAATTGATCGGCGTCTTAGGGAGCACGAAACATTCCAGCCTATGACTCGCGACTGGGGAAGACCTAGAACGCCGAGGACACCTGCAATGGACGAGGCAATTCTTCGTGCAGTTGACGATAACCCTAACGTCATCGTCAGAGAAGTTGCTGCTGTACAAGGTAACGTTGACCACGTCACTGTATGGAGAGTGCTACGGGAGAACCAGTTGTTTCCGAACCATGTACAGCGTGTGCAGGCACTATCAGCAGCTGATCAGCCTCCACGGTACACTTCTGCGAATGGTTCATCCAACAATGTGTCAATCCTCATTTCAGTGCAAATGTTCTCTTTACGGATGAGGCTCCATTCCAACGTGATCAAATTGTAAATTTTCGCAATCAACATGTGTGGGCTGACGAGGATCCGCACGCAATTGTGCAATCACGTCATCAACACAGATTTTCTGTGAACGTTTGGGCAGGCATTGTTGGTGATGTCTTGATTGGGCCCTATGTTCTTCCGCCTACGCTCAATGGAGCACGTTATCATGATTTCATACGGGATACTCTACCTGTGCTGCTAGAACATGTGCCTTTACAAGTACGACAGAACATGTGGTTCATGCACGATGGAGCTCCTGCACATTTCAGTCGAAGTGTTCGTACGCTTCTCAACAACAGATTCGGTGACCGATGGATTGGTAGAGGCGGACCAATTCCATGGCCTCCACGCTCTCCTGACCTCAACCCTCTTGACTTTCATTTATGGGGGCATTTGAAAGCTCTTGTCTACGCAACCCCGGTACCAAATGTAGAGACTCTTCGTGCTCGTATTGTGGACGGCTGTGATACAATACGCCATTCTCCAGGGCTGCATCAGCGCATCAGGGATTCCATGCGACGGAGGATGGATACATGTATCCTCGCTAACGGAGGACGTTTTGAACATTTCCTGTAACAAAGTGTTTGAAGTCACGCTGGTACGTTCTGTTGCTGTGTGTTTCCATTCCATGATTATTGTGATTTGAAGAGAAGTAATAAAATGAGCTCTAACATGGAAAGTAAGCGTTTCCGGACACATGTCCACATAACGTATTTTCTTTCTTTGTGTGTGAGGAATGTTTCCTGAAAGTTTGGCCGTACCTGTATATCTGACAGTCTTCTGGCTTGGGTATTTACTTACAGTAAAGTAGGGGAGCGAGCTTCGCTTTGGACGAGAGGGGCTCCGCTCATCTGTCTGGGCGCACAGTGTGAACGAAGATACTGGGATGGTCCGGCTGGCCTCGCGCTACTGACTTGAGCCCATGGCCGCACAGATAAGCTCGGGTTCCCGATTTTAATTCACAGCCTACTATTAAATAGAACTTGAAGTGAAATAAATGAATCGTAATATTCAGTATTGCAACTTTAACTGACTTCCTATCAAGCAAGATTGCATATCATTAATCTCAATGTCGTATAACTTGATAGCACTGGAGGAGAATAACACTCTCTGATTGACATATTCTGAGGGATTTATAAGTGGAGTTGTTATTAGGAATAATCATGACTCCATAGTACATCTGAACCTGAATCTGTAACCGGGTTTCAACCTGGGTGATGTCGCTCTTAGTGTAACTAATTATTCCACAAAAATAATACTAAGCACTCTCAGGCGCTCCTTTGCTTGTACGAGAATTAATCTAAATGCGCACTAGTCTAATGAAAACCTACTCTCCGTTACAGCTCTGCAATGGAGAGAAAACAATTTCTACACAAACAACTATTGCTATGACTGGTACACACTGCACAAAATAATGAACACTCACATTATATAACATCGATGTGTCCTACCAGACCAAATGAAACACGCTAAGTTTCTGCTATCAAAAATGTACATACTATAACGGGCCACCCCATGACCTTATGACGTACAAGTAAGCTGTAGTAAGTGTAATTCGTTCATTCCACCAGATTGTACCTTTTGTTATCTGTCCTTAACCATTCTGAAGTACCCCCAGCAGGACTTCCGGGGCATGTTAAAATAGTTGGACTCATCCTCCGTACACAACAGTGGTATGAATCGGGAGTTGTAATTTTGCATTGACTCAAGAGTTCACTTCAATCACCTGAAAAAGCCCTTGGAATTGCGTAATTAATTGCTTTGTCATTCCATTGGGAAATAGTGCTTGGCCAGCTTGGCCTTTTCTTTTTGCATGCCTTTTGCCGCTCTGGAGCCTTTATATTTGCTTTTTTTTAACCTTTCACCGTATGCCTTTCAATCTCTTCGCAGAATTATGAACAGTTGACATGTCCTTCCTACGAGTGGTTTGCACAGTTCGAAAGGGAAAGGCATCTATTTCCATAACAACCTCGTACAGTGATAGTCCCATATCTTAATGTACCTTGGAGTTACAGAATGCTCCAAAATACAGTTGCAGAGCATTCCAGTCACTATGGTGTCTACTCTTTAACATTTTTGTTGTAGTTCTTTTTGCTTTTTCTGTCCCGTTTGTCTGTAAATATAATACACTTGTCCACAACTTCTGAATCTGTAAAATAACCTAGCTGTTTCACTAGCTCAGACATAAAGTTAGTATCCTGATCAGTTATCACAGTCTCCAGTGCCGCAAATTTTAAAATACAGTGGTTAACCATTGTCTTAGCTACTGTTTCTGTCTGCTGATTCGGCACAGCAATCGTAGATTAAAAAAGGCGAAAAGTGAATAATTACAGTCTAAACAAGTCGATTAGCTACAAAAATCTGTGCAAAGCGGCCAAGAATATCCATACCACTCATTTGCAGTGGTCTATTGGATTCTGATAATCTCTACAATGAAATTTACTGATGGGTATTCTCAGTCCTCTGCAAATAGGGCACACAGTTTTTCACATATTGCTCAATGAACTGCTTGCACAATTTCCACTAATAATTCTCTGCAGCTTGTTGCTTGGTAGTTCAAGGATCTGCATGCCCTGCTACATTAGTCATTGGCCTGCCTCAACAACCGATGACCTCGCTGTTTGGTTCCCTCCCCCAGATCAACCATTCAACCTGTCTCTGCACTTCATCACGTAAACTCATTGCACAACTACACACTGCCTGCTCTTCGTTGACAATAGTTATCGTTAGCTTAGAAATGGGCTTGAGTTGCAAAGCCTTTTTAACGCTGTGTGAACTATTATAACTTTGAAGTACACTGTCATATAGGTGACAACAGAAATCTGTGATAGCATATACCAGGCTAAGTGCCTCCTTCTGTGTGGTTGAGTAATGTTTTCTGCCTTGTTTAGTTATCTAGAAGCACATGTTGTTGGCTGCTCTGCATCTCCCTAGTCTAACATGCAGCCTAAGGTGTGGTTGCTGGCACTGCAAGATAATATTGTTTCTTAATAACCTAGAAACTCAAGACAGAAACAGTGGTCGATACGTCCTTTAATCACATAAAGGCTCCTTCACAAGCTGAGGTCCACTGAATTCCCCCCCCCCCCCCCCTTCTTTAACAGTTGTGTAAGAGGTTCTGCTGCTTCTGCACACTTCGACACAAACTTCCTGCAACAGTTAGTGAAACCTAGAAAGGACTGCAGCTCTTTTTCTATAGTGGGAGTAGGAAACTCCTGAATGACTTGCATGCGCCAGAGGTCTGTTCACATACCATCCTGGCGAATAACTTGACCCAAACAGCGAACTTCCTTAAATACAGAATGACACTTTTACAGGTTACATGTAAGCTGTGCCACTCCACTTGACTAAAGACATTCTGGAAATGTACCATTTAATCTTCGAATTCTTTAGAAAATACAAGTATACAAGTTTTACAAGTATACCATACACTGTTTCACTTTCAGGCCTTGTAATACTGCGTCCAATAGGTGTTGGAATATCGCTGGCACATTCTTTAAATAAAATGGCTTTCGGTGGTATTGGTAATGACCAAATCATACAATAAATGTGGTCTAAGGTCTGTCCTAAAGTGCTGCCAAACTGATGGTACCCACTTCTCAAATCCATGGTCATAAAGTAATGCACTGCCCTAGGTTACACAAATTTTCTACAATGTTTAGCACTGGTTACCTGTCTATGGTCATATGCTGATTTACATACCAACAGCCACAATAGAATTTACAGGCCTTACCCCTCATACTGAGATCTTTTTTGGTATAATCACTATTGGCAGTCCCCATAGGCAGATTCTGTCTTCTGCTGTGTTATCCCATCATGGAGTTGTTATTTTATATATTACTCAATCACCAGACGGAGTCCGCCTGCTTAGCTAGCCGGCATGGTAGCTCAGCATGTTCAGCTAGAGAGCAGGCTGGTCTCTGTAATAAAAAAACTGAGTGAAGGAATCAACAATTAACTCCAACGGATGTCATGTGACGTCCGCTACGATCAAACACAACGAACAATAAGGAACATTTTTACCAGATGGAGGTAATGTGGAACTCAGTGTGATTTCCTGTACACTGGTGGTTCATTCCTCGTGGTAAACCTATATAGTGTTACCAGTGTTGCTCACAGTGGTCCGGGATAGTTAAACAATTCTATGTACTCCGCTAACAACTTTTCCATGGCCTTCCCATCACTTCCTTGCAAATATGACACTCTCCCCACTGTGAATCTAAATTTGCAGACTTTTCAAGCTTAGAATACTTTGTATTGTAATTCTTATCCAAATATTCCTCCTACAACACTCCCAGGTTGACTTTTAGTGCACTTCATGATAGCCCCACTTCCACATACACTTATTTATTTGTCTTAGGGAACTACCTAGTTTCCATCAGCCTCTTGCTTATATGGTAAAGTACAACATGCAAAACACTGTACCTTGTCCAGCTCCTCGTATTCTGGCAAGCACTCAAACAAAATGTATTTACCGACAAATCTGCTTCTACGTCTACCCAGCCTATCTTCCCTGTACATTTTAGTATTTCATTTCGTGAACCGACTCTAGGGGTCCTTACACACATTTTATATGGCTTCCCTTGGCCTAAGTGTATGCCTTGCAGGTTTTGGCAGAAAAACCCAAACAGAATGATGTCCCGTCCAGGTCTACTGTGTCCCATATCTACAGCCATACTCTTCCAACCAATGTGAAGGCACTTCTGCATCATGTTGCTTAGAAAATACAGTTGCCAAATCGAGGAAATATTTTCACATTTGAAAGTTCATCTGCGCTGAACCAAGCAAATGGACACAATTAGTCTATTGTATGGCGTTCTCAAATTCTTTACACTAGTATACATTGACTTCTTACAGACTCCTGCGATACTGTATCCAGAAAAAATTCACATACACTTCCTCCTACATAGCCAGTCAAACACCAGTCTGACACTGATTCTGTGCATGGGTATTCTGTGCTCGCATTTACTGGGAATGCTGCACAACATTCCCTTATAGGGTAATCCACCAGGCACAAACTGTGTATTCAAATGGCAAAAAAAAGCAATTAGATGTTCATAAGGATTGAGTCCAAGAGAAAGCTGTAAGGAGCACTTCAGTATATTAAACATAATGACACTCCCAAGTCTCTATATGTATAATTGCTTAATATACGTAAAAGAAAATATACAACAATTTACACAGAGGATGGACTTACATTTGCACAGCACTCGAAACAACTGGATGCTCGATATACTGTATTCTGGGCTGCCACTGACACACAACAGTCATAAACACCTAAGTCTAAAGTTATACAATAAACTGCCACAATCCATCAAAACCCTCACCCACTTTAAATTTGAGGAGGTATTAGACACATGGCTAAAAAATAAATCATATTACTCAATTGAACTATATCGTGGAAGTAATTTGAAAGGAATTTATAAACAATGAAATAATGTAACTGTCATTAACTAAACATGTAAAACCCTATAATTAATTTTTTAACGTAAACTGTATAATGATTACTGTTGAAATTGTCTGATTAGTAAGAAGTTTGTGTATTTATGTATATGTAAAATGATAATGTGAGTAAAATGTACAAATCACTAACTACTAAAAAGATATATGTTTATGTATGCTTAGTGTATAACGTAAAAATTAGTAACACTTGTACTTTTATGACATTTGTAAAATGTATTTTGACGAAGCCAATTGCGTGGTAAACATGCTGAACGGCTAATAAATAAACATATTAACATATTTTTCATTTAACGCAAGGGTGTAAGCTCTAACCTGCGACAACCTTCCTTGTGTTTGTGGAAACCTGCACTGACACTCACATTCTGAGAGTCCAGTCCACTTTCACATCGTGCACTGAGGTTTCCTACAGATTCACCGTATGTGACAAGGCTGTGCCATCGGTAGCACATGATTACTACGAGGGCCGTTCAGAAAGTAACCTCCGGTTGATTTAAAAAAATACACCAAGTTAAATAAAAATATTTTAATATATACATCTTACAACTACATCTTTGCACTATTTTTCTACATAGTCTCCATAGCGATTGAGGCACTTATCGTATCTCTTCACAAGCTTTGAAATTCCTCCTGCATAAAAATCACCCCCTTGTGCCTGGAGCCAGCCTGTGACCGCATCTTTGAGCTCTTCGTCGTCATCAAACCGCTGTGACCCGAGCCATTTCTTCAAATGCATGAAGAGGTGATAATCACTTGGCGCCAGGTCTGGGCTGTAAGGTGGATGGTTGATAACGTCCCACTTGAAGGACTCAAGAAGGGCCGTTGTTCTGCGAGCAGAGTGAGGACGGGCGTTATCGTGCAAAAAAACGATACCGGAAGTCAGCATACCACGGCGTTTGTTCTGTATAGCCCGTCGTAACTTTTTTATTGTTTCACAGTACACGTCTTGATTAATGGTCGTACCACGTTCCATGAATTCAACCAACAACACCCCTTTGGCATCCCAAAACACCGTTGCCATCAGTTTTCTGGCAGAAAAATCTTGCGAGGCTTTTCTTGGTTTGGTAGGCGAATTTCAATGTGCCCACATCTTTTGTCTCAGGGTTCACGTACTTAATCCAGGTTTCGTCACCGGTCACGATTCTGTTTAACAATGGTTCTCCTTCGCCCTCATAACGTGACAGAAAGTCTAATGCAGAGGCCATTCTTTGAGTTTTGTGGTGGTCGGTAAGAATTTTGGGCACCCATCGTGCACAGAACTTACGGTAACCCAATCTTGCTGTCACTATCTCGTACAAGAGAGTCTTAGAAATCTGTGGAAAACCAGTAGACAACTCCGACATTGAGAAACGTCGATTTTCACGAACTTTTGCATCAACTGTCTGAACGAGTTCGTCAGTCACCAATGATGGTCTACCACTCCTCTCTTCATTATGAACGTTTTCTCGTCCACTTTTAAATAAACGTACCCATTCACGGACAACTCCTTCACTCATAACTCTTGGTCCGTACACGGCACAAAGCTCACGATGAATAGCTGCTGCAGAATATCCTTTGGCTGTAAAAAACCTTATGACAGCACGCACTTCACATTTGGCGGGGTTTTCTATTGCAGCACACATTTCAAACTGCCACAAAAACTAAACTAGCGCAGGTACGACGTTCACTCGACCACGACTTGATGCCGACTGACCTGTTGAGTGCGTGAACGCACAGATGGCGTCGCTACTCCCCCCACAACCCGCACTGTGACCGATCGGAGGTTACTTTCTGAACCGCCCTCGTATATTTAAATCTACCTTCTCTTTCCTAGTTCTGGTCTATTTCCGCTAAAACTGCTGTAGTTGCCACTGCTTTGTTTAAGGATTTTGTAAATTTCACCTGCACTTTACGAGAAATTTCGGCTGGCGAACGCCACAAGAACATATCTAGCGCCCTCTGCACTGCCTCCTGAAGAATGGCGTTGTTGGTGTTTTCGTAATCCACTGACTCACAACTATTAATGCTGCGAGTCGGAAGTGTGAATGGCAGCTACTTGGGTGGTGGGAGACGTCTTCTTACGTGCCAGGCTGGACTCAGTCCTCGTCTGTGGCCTCTTGAGTTCTTTTGATGGCTTGATAGACGGGGGCGAAGTTGCGGGTAGCTGTAGAGAAACAAATTGTGAACATAAAAAGGCCTTTATTAATTCATTAAACTTGGCCAATCGTTTGGGAGCGCCTTCCTCTCTGGTATGGTGTTAGCTTGCGGTACTTTTACTTGGTTTGGTGGCTGAAGCAGCACAGCATGCAGTGCGAATGAGCTCCTGAGAAAGCGGAACGCTGAGCTGGTTTAGTCAGCATCCGGCAGATGGGTCGACAAGAGATGTGTTTCACAGTAGCAAAGATGGAAAAGTTCTCATAGCACTAGGTGTGCATTTCAGAGTCCATGTTTACTGGGCTTTTTTTTTTTTTTGTTTTGGTGCATACTACCGCCTTTCAAAGTATGGGACACTAAGAGACTGCAGTAGAAGATATGTGTTTCACGCTACTGAAGATAAAGAAGCACTCATAGCTCTAAAGGTCTGCGTTTTAGAGCCCATTTTACTTGACTTTATTACTTCGAATGACCATTTCTGTCATATCCCTGGTTATTGATCCTTCCTTCCAGGACACTCTACATATTCACTGACACTAACTAAATGGCAAAGCCTTATTTAGCTAGCCTTCTGACGTATTATTATGGAACAGCGTGATATGCTGGACAAAAATTGTTCTAGCTGTAATCCCTGATCCCCAACGCTCTTGGAACAATTATCAGAATTCATCCGTTTGGTGCCACTATTGGTTAACTTTTTCTAAATCAACCCCTTTCTCTCTTCAAACTCCCCCTGGACCCTCACCAATGCTCCCTGGGCAGAGTGTTGCAGTTCCTGCATCGACCAGTTCATGGGGCGAGAGCAGCTTGGCAAGCACTCTCTACTGTGGGCGGCTGTGCACTTGCCTCACCACTGCCGCTGACCACATTAAGCAAAATTTCTCCTGTAACTGCGCCCGCATCTCGTGGTCGTGCGGTAGCGTTCTCGCTTCCCACGCCCGGGTTCCCGGGTTCGATTCCCGGCGGGGTCAGGGATTTTCTCTGCCTCGTGATGGCTGGGTGTTGTGTGCTGTCCGTAGGTTAGTTAGGTTTAAGTAGTTCTAAGTTCTAGGGGACTGATGACCGTAGCAGTTAAGTCCCATAGTGCTCAGAGCCATTCTCCTGTAACTGCAACCAACCTGAAAACACTGGAATATCGAAATCAGAACCGTAAAGTGTCGCTCAGCACACATCTGACTGTTACGTCACTCGCCCTTACATCATAAGGCCCTTTTTTACGATAATAGCTGTCAAAAGATTATTCAGTCTTTTCAGTCAATTAGGACTTTATAAATGTTAATGCTCTACTCTTGCAAAATGAGAAGGATGTGCAAGAACAACCTGTTTGGAGGGACTAGAGAAAAAATATTTTAAAATTTCATTTTCCAAATACACCAGCTATACTCTGATCTGATTGCTGTGAAAGCTGTTCACAGCCTGCACACGGTTTTCAGCAGGGGATGCTAGCTCAATGTGATTCTCAGGTTAAGGATTGGAAACTGGAAATTTGTGTTAAGGACTAGGGGACCAAACTGCTGAGGTCATCGGTTCCTAGGCTTACACACTAATTAATGTAACTTAACCTAACTTATGCTAAGGACAACACTCACACTCATGCCCGAGGGAGGACTCGAACCTCCAATGGAGAGAGCCGCGCGAAATGTTAGGTATTGCTGACACAGAGAGACGCCCTGGAAAAACGTCCATCACTAACTTTGACCAATAGGAATGTACAGAGGAGTCACGTGCAGACCTGGATGCAGGCAGTCGATGGATACAGGAGATTCGCTGCTCTCTCTCTGCTTCTTAATATGGATACACGGAAATGCTCCTACCTCGCTCTCCTGTGTCCCACCTGGGGTTTCGCCATAGCACAAACTTAAAACAGATGACGAGCTCTCTTGGTCCATCTCCTATGCCCCTTTATTATGAATAAACAATTTCATGAACTGATTTTTATTAGATTCGTACATCTCGTTGTTATGGGCAACTCACGTGCATCCATCAGGCTACACCTCTCCTGGTCATTCCTGTATGACTCAAATAGAAGCTGGTAGTATTTAACACAATTAGGAACTTGAGAATTTATGAAAGGAGGGTAGGGAATGGTCCTGTTCTAACCGATTGTCCTAGATAGCAACACTGCCTCATTAGTAACTTTTTTCAGACAAATCATGGGAAGATATTTTGAATTTTATAGATGAGTTACTTACAGTTACAAAACTCTGGAGATGGAATGATGAGCAATTTTTAAGTATGGCTCAGCTAATGTTGAAAGGAGATACTAGAGCATATGTGATGTGCCAAGAGAATTTATAAAATACTCAGTCTTTCCAGTACCTACATAAAGGATTATTGGAATCGTACAGGAGAAAGAAATGTCTCTTCGGTTTTATCACGAGCCTCTTAATACACTGTTTAGTCACATGTGACCAGTTCCCAAAAGCCTGAATAACCACCTCTTGTAGTGCAGACCGCTGCGAGACATGCGTAAAGGGAGTCAGTAATCTTCTGGAAGGTGCCGACAGGGATGTGGAGCTGTGCCGACTCCAATGCTCTAATTGCACTGGTTTTACCAGTTTAGGATCTATGGCACGAACAGGTAACCCGAGATGGTCCCACAGATTCTCGATTGGGCTTAAATCCCGAGACTTTGGTGGTCAGAGGAGTACAGTAAACTAAGCTTGGTGCTCTTGAAGCCTTGCACACACACACACACACACACACACACACACACACACACACACACACACACATGACGAGCTGTGTGGCACATTGCATTGTCGTGCTGGTAAATGCCATCGTGCTGAAGAAAATCAAATTGCATGTATGGGTGCACATGGTCCTCACGATAGACATGTACTTGTGTTGGTCCATTGTGCCTTCCAGAATGGCGAGATCACACAGGAAATGCCCTCCAGCCTTGACCCTTCCAATGATTTTTGTAGAGTTATTTCTTTCAGACTTTTCACCCTGTACACGCCAACAGCCATCTGTCAAATGGTGCATACAATGTGATTCGTCTGAAAAGGGCACCTGTCCCTTATCAGTGGACATTCAATTACGGTACTGACACGCAAATTCCAGCCTTCATCATTGATGAAGAGCAGTCAGAATGCGTGAATGGACCAGCCACCTCCTGAAGAGGCCTAGACGCATCAAAATTCGCTGAACAGTCGTTGAGGAGAAACTGCTGGTAGCCCCTTGATTCATCTGGGTGGTCAGTTCCTCGACAGTTGCACACCCATTCACCCATATACATCTCTGCATCATAATTGATTTCTGTCACCTATGGCTCACAGGGCGCCACAGTTGTCTCAGCGCCGGTACTGAATAGTGACATTTTGCAATCGATAGTACACTTTAACCACGGCAGCAAGTGAACAGTTTACAGACTTAGCCATTTCGGAAGTGCTTCCTTCCTTGTGCCATAAACCAATGATCATGTCCTTTTGGATATCAGACAAATCACTCCATTTTTGCATTATGACAACGACTGCACTGTTTTCCGCATCCTCTGACAAGCTTTATACGTAATCCAGTGCTAGTGCTGTCACCTACTCACTGTGAGCGGTTATTGCACACTGACGTTGGGTGTGGGCAGGTGTCACAATAATGTGACTGGACTGTGTAGTATAGCACAAAGACAGGGAGAGTCTGTGGAAAGTTTTGCTAACCAGGTTAGACAGCTGAATGTTGTAACTTAATAGACACTGCCAGAGCCCTGACGGAGCAGTAGGACCCAAGCCTGGGCAATTGCCAGACAATGCCCCTGCCAATTCAGCAACACGTCAAGAGCTCCCACTTCCACGTGCTGCCGATCTAGGACATTAAGAAGCTTCTGCAGTTTGACACACTGCTGTATGACAACAGACAGATGCCAGCCACCCACCCTTTCGCGAAGTCAGCAACATGCAGCTTCCCAGCCAACAAGTCACGATAGTCATGGCACAACACAATGCGCAACAACTGCCATGTGTCAGTCGTCACTACGAGTTCTACTGGCACAGGCTCGGAGACAACACTACACCTATACTGCTGCTTCTACCGTGCTCTGAAACAATGGACACTGCCTGACTGCCCAGGTCCTGGGAACCATCATTCTGCCGCTGAATCTACAGGACTGCTTGCCATCGTATCCGCCACCACAGTCCATCAGCTGCCCATCGCTGCTCTCCAGCCTTCAGTCTAGAGTTAGACTCTGGACAGTGCTGCTATCTGCCGAAATTGAGAAGATGCCGCTGGTTACCCCAAGCCACCTTGGGGCGCCAACCAGTGCTTGGCCACTATGAGAACTTGTTCATTTTTGCTACTACGAAACACATCTCTTCAACTGAACAAGCGCTCTTAGCTCTTAAGTTCTGCATTTACAGTCCATGTTCACAACACAATTTTTTTCTTGTTTTGGGGCATACTATCTTCTCCCAAAATATGAAAAGCAAAGAACTTTCAGTATAAAAGATTTGTTTCACAGCATCGAAGATGAAGAAGTGCTCATAGCTCCTAAGGTAAGCGTTTCAGAGCCCATGTTAGCAGTAGGGCATCAAGGACATCACGGCCTTCAGGGCAAACCTATTGTTCTCTTTTGATTAACAAGTCCTTAACCTACAGCTCTGCTAAGTGAATTATGACCTGCTGTATATAATACTTCCTTTTGATTGACAGGTGCTTAAACTATTGTCCCCCCATCCCTCCCTCTTCCCATCTTCCCTCCAACCTCTCAGGGAACTCCAAGCCTCCTGCTCTCTCCCTTACTGATGCAGGTTACACTTTCAGCCTGCTCTCACTCTATCAGTTTGATTGACAACTTAATTAAATTGATCAGTTTATTAACCACTCTCCCTCTTTAAACCTTCAACCATGTCCTCCTCTCCCCCCTCCACTACCCGCAAATTGGCGGCTCTGTGCAGGAGAGGAAGTATTTCACGACAGAAAATTCAGTTACATAACAGAGAGTACGACCACAATGTTAATTTATAAAATATTCATTTTGCAAGGATTGGATCTCTCTGCTGTTTGGCATAATGTAGGTATTCTAAAATACATCGAAAAGAATTAATTAAATCGATCGGTTTTTTATTCCGATCACGCAAGGAATACCTTCATGAACCACCCATCACATGTGATTACACTGTTACAGATCGGTCGCTAGCGAACCACGCGTTGTCCGCCATCCTCTGTCCGCTGGCCCACACCCAATGCCTGCTAGTGCTACTTGCGCACACAGCTCACTCGTGGTTCTGCAAAGCAATGAGTTCTGCAGTGGCCATGCCACGTGCCAGTGTCCAAGAAGTATCCACTCGGGCCCCACGACTGACAGATCGGATATCACGCTAATCCCCGAACAAAAACACCCGAGAAATACCTCTCGAAACTAGTGCTCTTTCTTTGTTTCTCCTCCTACAGCATCCCACTGCTGGGCCTGCAAGCGCCGTCAGTCGTGGCCGGACTAAACTGTAAATATTGCAGCGTTTACACTGTAAACCCCTCTGGAATACCGATTCACGCAGCAACTCCTGCCTGTCTGAAAATCGATTCCGCCAGCGACTCTAACTGCCGCAGCTCTCCTGGCACACTGTCTTGTGTCGCATTTCACGAACTGCTCTGGGAGTTATTACCATAGAGTAAATTTCTCTGTAGTGGGCATTGCGTTCTGCGCATGTTGTCAACATTAAACGAGAACTGTCACGTGTTTTCGGGACTTCGCTGTGCGTGTGTGCTTTCTGCAACGTTTGAAGTTTATAATATCAAGAGTTTTTGCTGTGTTTCACCGTTTGTTGATGGTGTAATAGCGATGGTGAATTACTGTTGTTGCTACGGATGCAAAGAAAAATATGTGAAAGGAGGGATAGTAACTTTTGATGGGTATGTCGGGTTCAGCTAAACTGGTGGCTGTCCGACCTTTGCTTAACGTGATTCAGAAGAATGAAGACCTTCAGTTGAGCAACAATAACTTTATTGCGAGCGCGTATCTGACGACGCCCGGCATGCATGGACCGATCGGAGCTATAAAATTTGCTTCCGGCCTATACAGAGGATCCTTAATCCTCGGAAACTTCCGTAGCTAGGAGAGAAAACAGTACTCGTCCACACAAGTCAGGAGGCATGGAACTACTCAAACGTCGCGTAAAGTAATTACGACCGCACCACTGCACTGACACACGCGCACAGCACACACACACACCGGCGAGCTTGAATTAGCGCGCGGCAGCGTCGCTACATCAGCCCCCCGGGCGGAAGCGGAGCGTCGGCGTCGAGATACCGCGCCGGAAAGTGCACCCGACGTCCAGAACGGGTCGTCCTCGTCGGAGGAGGAGGAACAACATCAGGAGGCGGATGTTGTGCTGCGTTGGGCGGCGGATGTTGAAGAGCCGGCGCCGGAGATGTGGCGTCAGTGTCTGGAACAGCGGTAGGTGGATGCCTACGACGAGGTGCCGCTAGTGGGGTGTCAGGAAAAACATACGCAGGTTTAACCCGATTCAACGCAACAGTCGTGGTTTTGCCGTTCACTAGGATATCCATGGTGTGGGCACTGCGCCGTAGCACTTCATATGGACCAGAATAAGGAGCTTGTAGAGGCGGTTTAACGCCCTCAGTGCGGAGCATGACGTGACGACATTGTTCCAGGTCCTGGTGCACGAAAGTGGGCGGCTTGCCATGACGTGTGGCTTTCGGATACATGGTCCCTCAATCGTCGCAAGAAATCCGGCTGGCCAGTAGCAACTGTCTCTGTGGCATCGGCGTCTACAAAGTCCCCAGGAAGGCGCAGTGTTTCTCCATAAACCAGTTCTGCCGCTGACGACCCCAGGTCTGGTTTGAAAGTAGTCCGTAAGCCTAACAAGGCCACTGGTAGTGCGGTTGTCCAGGTTTCTTCGTGGCACATCAGCGCGGCCTTCAAACAACGGTGCCAGCGTTCGATCATTCCGTTGCTTGCTGGGTGATAACTTGTGGTCTTATGGTGGGTGTAACCACAAAACTTGGCCAGCTGTGAGAACAGGTCTGATTCAAATTGCCGTCCGCGGTCAGTGGTAATATGTAGTGGGCATCCAAATCTTGCCAACCAAGTCATTGCAAAAGCGGAAGCTAATGTGTCTGCTGTGATATTATCCACCGGCACTGCCTCCGGCCAACGTGTAAAACGGTCGATCATTGTAAACAGATATCTTTGCCCGTTCGAAGGTGGAAGTGGTCCGACTACATCTAAATGAACGTGGGCAAAGCGGGCGGTGGTATCCGGAAAATCGCCGATGGGTGCGTGTACATGGCGGTTAATCTTGCAGCGTTGGTACTGAAGACAAGATCGGACCCACTCGCGGCAGTCTTTTTGCATGCCTGGCCACACGAAACGTTGCGATACTAGGCGGAGTGTCGGGCGTACCCCGGGATGGCACAATCCGTGTACTATATCAAAGGCTTGTCTTCTAAAAGCCGGCGTCAGAAAGGGACGAGGTCGGCCGCGAGAAACGTCGCAGTATAGCTGTGTATCTTCCCCCGGAACATCAACGAGTTTCAGTTGCAATGCGGAAGCCGTGTCTTTAACAAAGGCAAGGAGTTCTTCGTCGTCTCTCTGTGCCTGTGCCAGTGCAGGAAAGTCTATGGTACTGGAAACACTGCTGATCCGTGAAAGGCAATCCGCAACAATGTTGTCGATCCCAGAAATATGTCTAATGTCGGTAGTAAACTGGGCCACGAACTCAAGGTGATGAAATTGACGGGGAGAGCAGTTGACACTATTCCGACGGAAGGCGAACGTGAGTGGCTTGTGGTCTGTATATATCGTGAAAGTTCGCGCTTCCACTTGGGGGCGAAAATATTTCACTGCCTGGTATACTGCCAGGAGCTCACGGTCATATGTGCTCCATTTTCTCTGTGCAGGCGAAAGATTGTGGGAATAATACGCCAGTGGCTGCCATGCGTTGTCGGACCATTGTTGTAACGCGGCACCGATCGCCGTCTGGCTCGCATCTACGACAATTGCTAATGGCGCGTCGAGCCGTGGGTGTGCGAGAAGCGCCGCGTCCGCCATGCTCTTCTTTGTTGCCTCGAACGCAGAACACATGTCCTGTGTCCACTGTATCAGAGACTTGCTATTTACTTTAGGGCCTGATAATGCCGCCGTCAAAGGTTCCTGCAGCTCCGCAGCGTGAGGAAGGTGTCGTCGATAAAAATTGAGCATCCCCAAAAAACGACGTAATTCTTTGATCGTAGTTGGTCGGGGTAGCTGCAAGATAGCGTCCACCTTCTCGGACAGAGGAAGAGAGCCTTCAGCAGAAATCTTATGGCCAAGAAATGTCACCTCTGACTGCCCAAAAACACACTTGTCCACGTTCAAGACGACACCGTAACGCTCCAGTCGCTCGAAAATCTCTCGCAGATGTTGTCGGTGTTGTTCGTGGTCAGCAGAGAACACTAACACATCGTCCAGGTAGGCGAAACAGAACGGCAACCCCTGGAGAACCGAGTCTATAAACCTTTGCCAGGTCTGAGCGGCATTGCGTAAACCGAAAGTCATAAATTTGCTTTCAAATAAACCGAAAGGCGTTATTATTGCAGTCTTTGGAATGTCGTCATTGGTCACCGGAATCTGTGTATACGCTTTAGCGCAGTCCAGGACTGTGAACACCGTGGCACCATGTAAAGCGTGATTATAATCCCTCAGTAACGGAACGGGATATCTGTCCGGCACTGTTCGCGCGTTAAACGCACGGTAGTCACCGCATGGGCGCCAAGCTCCACCTTCTTCGGAACAAGATGTAATGCGGAGGACCACGGGCTCTTAGATGGCCGCATTATGGCCTCGCGAATCATGGCTTCAAATTCTGCCTTCGCTATCTTCAATCGGTCCGGGGCGAGACGCCTAGGTCGGCATGCTACTGGGGGACCACCAGTCGTTTGAATGTGATGCACCGTGTCATGTGGTGTACACCTGGGAGCGCCGGGCGGCCTGGTCAAGTTCGGATAGTTAAGCAGTAATTCAGTGTACTCACCCTCCGTAGCATGGACCAACTTGGCACTGTGCGTTGCGGTGTTGCGACGGAAACCCGTGACTGCTAAGCCAGTGACGCTATCTACCAGTGACGCTGTCTACCGGCAGCAGCTGGTAGTGCGCGAGATCAGCCCCGACGATTGCCTCCGTGACGTCAGCCACTGTAAAATTCCACTCGTACGCGCGACGTAGGCCGAGATTAAGCTCCATCCTCTGTGTGCCATATGTTGCGATGGAAGAATTGTTGGCAGCCGTCAGACGGAAGGCAGTTGGCGGCCGGCAACGATGTACGGCTGTTCGTGGTATGATACTCAGGTCCGACCCAGTGTCAATTAAAAACTTTACGCCGGAACTCCTATCGGTAACGAACAGGCGCTTGGAGGATAACTGGCAGTCGGTTGCGCCTACTGTCGACCGCCGGTGGCGTTTGGGTGCGAGCATGGCGATGTGCACTTCCTTGCCTGATCGCCGAATCGTCGGTGGTACCAGCACAACGGTACCTCGCCTTGCGGAGTGGTAGTACCGCCGGAAGACCTGCTTCTCGAACGCCGCCGTCTGTATCGGCTTCTTCTATTATTGTCGTCGTCACGTGCCAGCAGCGCACTGACCTGGGCGCACAAAAGCTCAACCTTGGCAGCGAGAGAATCATGGTCGGCTCGTGCTACAGACGCGGTACTGTTTGCACTGTTGTCCAACGCCGCGACTGCGCTGACCGGAGCCGGTGTGATCGCGTCCTGAATCCGATCTGCTAGCTGCGCCACGTCATCCAGCGGCATGTCCGTTTGTAAAGCGATTATGGCTTTTATTTGCGGCGGCAACCTACTGCTCCACAGCGTTCTGAGCAGACTGTCTGGCACAGTAACGGTGTCAACTTTGCTGCGTAGATGTCGCAGGTATTGAGAAGGCTTCCTGTCGCCAATTTCTTCCTGTGTCAGAACCTGACGTATCCGGTCCTCTTGTGACGCGGCCACCCGTCGAATCAACTCTGATTTTAGCCTGGCATAAGCTCCAGCCTCGGGCGGTGCTGTGATTATGTCCTGTACCTCGGCTGCACAACGTTGGTCGAGTTGGCTCACAATCAGCGCAAATTTAGTTGCTTCGACCGTTATTCCAGCGCAGTTAAAACTTGCCTCTGCCTGCGCGAACCAGAGTACCGGGTTGTCGGGCCAGAACGGCGGCAAACGGACTGCAATCCTGGAGACGGCCTGCTGTTCGGTCATTATGTGCTCGTTACTTACGTAGCTCAGGGCTGCTTCTTCTTAATCACGTCGGTCTCTGCTTGGATCACGTCGGGGTCACCACTTGTCGGGTTCAGCTAAACTGATGGCTGTCCGACCTTTGCTTAACGTGATTCAGAAGAATGAAGACCTTCAGTTGAGCAACAATAACTTTATTGCGAGCGCGTATCTGACGACGCCCGGCATGCATGGACCGATCGGAGCTATAAAATTTGCTCCCGGCCTATACAGAGGATCCTTAATCCTCGGAAACTTCCGTAGCTAGGAGAGAAAACAGTACTCGTCCACACAAGTCAGGAGGCATGGAACTACTCAAACGTCGCGTAAAGTAATTACGACCGCACCACTGCACTGACACACGCGCACAGCACACACACACTGGCGAGCTTGAATTAGCGCGCGGCAGCGTCGCTACAGGTACATACCATGTAGCTCTAATTATAGTTATCATATTAGTAAGAGACACTGTATATGTTTAAAAATTTCGAGACGCATTATAATTAAGGCTTGATTCTGTAGACCTATTTTTCTACGATTTTATGACTGTATGATAGATATTACGGCTTGGACAAAAGCTTACGAACAATCGCTTCCTCTCGTAAATTTGCTAGTGGAACAGGAAAGGGAATGGTTAGTTGTTTCAGCAAATACTATCCATGCATTTATCAGTGACTTGTCGATTATGTATATAGATTACTCAATCTACTATTTATGTAATAAACTGGGAGCAAGCACGTAAAATGCGTTAAATAAATACTTCAAAGTGTCACCAGTAGGAAAAATTGAGCTGTAGGTCGCAAAAACGAGAAAATAAATACGCAGAAATAGCAGAAAAAAGGACGAATTAGCAGGGATATAATAGCTAATGTGTGGCAAATTCGCCGGCCTGAGTGGCCGAGCGGTTAAAGGCGCTACAGTCTGGAACCGCACGACCGCTACGGTCGCAGGTTCGAATCCTGTCTCGGGCATGGATGTGTGCGGACTTATGACCACAGCAGTTGAGTCCCATAGTGCTCGGAGCCATTTGAACCATTTTGTGGCAAATTCGGTGTTTTTCGGACACTTGCAAAAGTACTAGCGTACTGTCAAGTCGTTTTGCAAGACTATCACTGCAAAGATGTACGTCAGGCTCTGTAATACTAAAAAGTGCCGTGCCATACCGAAAAGTACCAAAAATCGAGTGCATGTGAACTGTGACACCTATGGGAAAGAAGCAGGATGTAATATCATTTGCCCTTAAAAGTTAGGTAGCTGGTCTATTCCCGGTATTAAATGGATACTGTTAAAATGTCTGCGCAACATATATAAATATTCCACGACACGTACGAAAAGAATCCGTCTGTATTAGGGATGTAGTGACATTCTAAATATACTGGGCGCTATACGGACAAACACACGACGTCCAGAGAACACATGATCAGGCCGGCAATGTATGTTGACAACACAAAATCTGTTCTACGCGTGTGAATGCTCACTCCAGAGATATTTACTCTATGGTTATTACATCTGGTGTTGCGGAATATTGTCACAAACTAAATGCAACACTGCACAAAGAGCTTTGCAGATGACGTGAAAATATTTGAACCATTCTGAAAAATACCACCACCGCCACACTAGAGCACAGACTCTAAAAGAAAAGATCGTGGCACACTTGTGAAACCACTCCTGAGACACTTTGCACGTTTTTGCGGGAAATACCCTTGTCCTTGAACATGAGCCACTTCAGGAGTTACTAACTCCAATTGAATACATATGTGTCCAAACGCCCTTTCAAAAAGATTGCTCCACAGTAGTTTGCTTCAATTTTGCGGTGTATACAGTCACTGACTAAATAAAGATCGCAGCACGACCTGTGAAGCCTGTCAGTCTTCTTCCACTACTCGGGAATATCTGTATGCATAAACAAATTAAGTTAAGTGTTTAACGCCTCAGTACATTTGCAAATATTACTTTAAACAACTTATTTCAAGTACACTCGCACGCACAATGCTGCACTGTCTTCCCAAGAGCACGTGGAACAGAAATACATTACAGGAAAATACACTGGAAAAAATACATCGCTAAAATAAATGACTGCAAATACACCGCGCCGAAACTCTGAGGGCCACGAGATCAAAGGAGGTTGATATCCGGTCCATGGTCGGTGGTATTTAGTAACATAATCAGTGGTCTGTTTTGCCCTTCGTGGCAGCGCCCTGACGATAGACACACATGCGTGAGATCCCAAATGGTGGCTACTATACTGCATTTCATTCCATCTCCTTGTGATTACAGTTATTACGTCATGGGAAGCAATTTAGTGGTGCAGTCACGATGTCTACCCAAGTGGGGGATCGCCATCTACCGCAGACTGACTGAGTAGAGAATATGCATAAATACATTATTGACTATGACTTGAATTACGTGTCGTGAGATGGTCTGAGCTCGCATGACAAGTTGGCGCTGGCCTGGCCGACTACGGTTTTCGCGCGCCCGTAGATTCAGCTGGAGATAGGTACCCTGCTTTTGGTTTGGAATTCAGTCTGTGTTGAGCTGCGGCCGCTGAGGACGTGTCACCACTTTGCGGGTTCCCCATTTATGACTGTGCCTCGTGTAGCAAACTATTGTGATACTGTATTTTATAACATTTTGGTGGCTCGTCTTCACAATTTCGACGTTGTGTATTTGCGGTCATTTATTTTAGCGATGTATTTTTTTAGTGTATTTCCGTTTTACATGCACTTGGGAATACAGTGCAGCATTTTGGGTGCGAGTGTATTTGAAAGAAATTGTTTAAAGTAACATTTGCAAATGTATTGAGGCGTTAAACACTTAATTTGTTTATGCGTGCAAATATTCTGGAGTGGTGGAGGAAGACAGAGATTTCATAGCTTGTGCCGCGATCTTTTTTAGAGTCAGTGGCTGTATACATCGCACTACTGTGGAGCGATCTTTTTGAAAGTGCGTTTAGAGACATATTCAATTGGATTTAATAACTCCTGAAGCAGCCCGTGCTCAAGAACAAGGGCATTTCCCACAAAAAGGAGCGAAGTGTCTCAGGGGTGATTTCACAAGTGTGCCACAATATTTTCTTTTTGGGTCTGTGCTCAAGTATAGCGGTGACGGTATTCCTCGTAGTTCTTTAAATATTCTCGCGTCATCTGCAAAGCTCTCTCTTTGTGCAGTGATACATTTAGTTCCTGTGACATCTTCAAGTAATGTATGTGACAATATTCCACAACACCAGATGTAATAACTCGAGAAGCTGTTCGTGAAATGCAACACAAGAAAGTGCTCCATGAGGGCTGCAGCAATTTAAAGTCTATGGCGGAATCGATTCTCAGACAGGCGTTTGCCTTGAAAGGAGTTATCGCATGCGTCGGTATTCTGTAAGGGTTACTGGGTAAACACTGCTTTGTTTGCAGTTCAATCCGACCACAACCGAAGGCACGTACAGGTATTGCTTGGGTGCTTGTGTTCGGGGATTAGCTGTACATCCGATCCTTCAGTCGTGAGGCCCAAGCAGACACTTCTTGGACACTGGCGTGTGACCCGACCGCTGCCATACATATCGCTTTGCAGAATCCAGAGTGAGCTGTGTGTGCAGTGGTGCGAGCGAGCATTGGGTGCAAGACAATGGACAAGAGATGGCGGACTGTGTGTGGTTCGCGATCAAAAGATTTTTAATAGTGTAATCACGTTTAATGGGTGTTCCATTACAGTTTTCCTTGCGTGATTGGATATAAGAAAAAAGCGATCGATTTAATTACTTCTCTTCGATGTATTTTAGAAGACCTGTATCTTCCCAAACAGCAGAGAATGATAAGAAAGATCCAACCCCTGCAAAATGATTTTTTTTAAATAAACACTATACCCTCTGCTATTTAATTGAATTACCTGTTGTGAGATCCTTCGTCTGCAGCACAGAGCCGGTAATTTGCAGGTAGGGGAG
Source organism: Schistocerca cancellata (assembly GCF_023864275.1). NCBI lineage: Eukaryota > Metazoa > Arthropoda > Insecta > Orthoptera > Acrididae > Schistocerca > Schistocerca cancellata. The sequence goes on along the minus strand of NC_064626.1, from coordinate 295,862,755 downwards.
GGGGAGTGGGCATGGTTGAGGGTTTACTAGAGAGTGAGTGGTCAGTTAATTGATCAATTTCATTAAGTAATCAATCCAATTGATAGAGTGACAGGGGGCTACTCAAATAACTCAGGCTTGAAAGTAGACTTGTATCAATTAGGGGGAGAGTGGGAGGGTTGGAGGTTTCTTGAGGGGTTGGGAGAGGAGGGAGACAGGGAGGGGTGAAGGGACAATAGGTTAAGGACATGTCAATCAGAGGGAAGTTTTATTCCCAGGGGTCATTGTCCATTTAGCAGAACGATAGGTTAAGGACCTGTCAATCAAAAGAGAACAATAGGTCTGCCTCTGAAGGTAAGCAACCCACACTAACACAACACAGTGATGTCCTTGTTGCCCTACTACTCATGTTTACAAGACATTTTTGCTTCAAATTATCGTTACCGTCATATCACTGAATACTGACCATTCCTCCAAGTATGAGTACTGTTCATTGTATTAAGTGTTACTTATGTGTCACTTGGCATCTTAATAAACAGCAGTCTTGTGAAGTAAATCCCACTAGTCCTTCATTCATCTAGGATCATACCCAGTGCTTAATCCACTGATTTATAGAGGCTCAGAGAATTAAACTGTAGCAAGTATGTTGAAGTCTAACTACAAAATTTCAAAGACCCTTGTGCCACAGGCACAGCAACTACACATCTTCTAGTTGACAACATCTACTATTGGTGTTCCCTAGGAACTGGCATTTTAATCATTATGGGCCAAGTTACTCAAAATACGGGAACAGATAAGCTGTTAACAAAACTTATATTCTACCACAATATTTTCCTTATATTTAGAGTCAGTTCTGTAGGGAAAAGTCCACCATGATTCACAGGTACAGGTACACCCAGGAATAAAGTTTATGTTGTACGGGGTGCATTCACAAACTCATTACCATTATACCATACTATTCACTAACGACCTCAGTTGTTTCTTAACACATTAATACAACTAAATTGGGTATGTTTGTATATTATATGATAAACACTGAAATGATTCTACCAATAAGAACTAGGTGCCGCTCACCAAATACAATGGGGTGACTTGGATGTCAAGTAGGGTGGTGGACATGTTGAAGAGTAAACTGTGATTCTGGGTTCGTTTACTGGTGTGATATTTATCACTTCTTCATGTGTTAGCAATGAACACGCAGAAGCGCACAGACACTGGTTTATAAAAACACGGATACAGCTTACTACAGTCTCCAATCAGTCACCAGAGCAATTGACCATCCTGGCCTATAACTTTGTTAAGATTCACGTATACACAGTATTGTATGGTATTACAGACCATTAACCATAGAAGTGCCAGATTCTATTACTGTGATCGAAACCTCAGGTTCAAGTACTCGTCACAGTGTAAGCGACATTCAGACACTGGTACAGGTAGACAACTGTACGAGGAAAGCAATAACCCTAGCCCAGAGGTATGTACAGGCAAGCTGTTTGCAAGTCCTTCTTAGTGCACAAAGTTAATTGAGTCTGACTACTCACTTGCACAGCATCAGCGGTAGGTTTGTTCATCAGAGGCAGCTGTTGCTGGATCTCTTCTGTTTGCTGGAACTCCATGCTTGGCGTTCGAGGACCTCTATATACGGCATTGAGGCTGTGATGACCTATCACTGCGTCGCCTTTTTACATGGAGGTAAAAGTACGGAGAGATGGCGCTACAGACTTACGCTGTATGTTGTTTTGAAGCTGGCACTTCCATGTTAGATGCTCCAAAACATTAGCGGACTGCTGTTTGTATGCAGATTGTTTATGGCTCTTTTTTGTTCGTAATTTCTGTTGTGTACACACAACAGTTGTTTTAAACAGTAAATATTACAATGCTTAAACTAATAATGTCGTGTCAGGAAGGCATTTCCAAACCTTTTTCTGCTGTAAGTGAGTATTCGATCCAGCAATACGACACATATGCCCTTGTAAATGTAACTTCCTTTCATTTGGAAATTTCATACAACCAAAAAAGAACGTATGTCATGTGAAAAGGATGCTTTTGTAATCCATTTAAATCCTGTTTTACTATCACTGCGTCAATAGCTGATGAAGCCAGAAAACAAAAAATAATGCTTGTTTGTTTAATGGTATTGATTCTTACTCTTTACCTTTTCAACTTTCAAATCATATGCATAACAAGTTTATTCCTCAACTTTGCAAAAAAAAAAAAATTCCTACGTTTTCTTTGTTAGCCCAGAAATATGTGAAATGAAGAATGAAGTAAGCAAGGCATTCTATCACAGCTTGTGGATGCCGACAAAGGAAAGATTTTTGAAATGTCAAACGAATAAAACTGCATAGGGGTATAACTCTACGCACAATAGTGTCCTTGTATCATTAGAATCTCAGAGCGTCAGTGGCATTGTAATTTACATATTTTCTTGTTTTGAACTCTTACCTGTGGAATGTCATTCAGGTTGTGAACAGTAATGGTAAAAAAAGATAAATTCCCTTTTGAAAGCATGTTCCAGCAATTTGAAATTTAATAAATGTCACTGGTAAGCAGTTCTGAGGGTATTAATTAGCACTTATTCCAATACCCCCAATATTCATTAGAAAAAAGATGGTATTGCGAATAAAACAATATTCTCAATAGCCCACACCCTGTAAAATGGATATTTTGGTTTAACCAGTATGTAACTAATTTTTTAGTAAGGTTAGCTTAACCTCTGTAACATGGACATACTTCTTAAACAGGTTTTACATATATTATAATAAAGACTTAATTAATAGCATTTGGTATACACTTGGTTTTCACACTACGTTATTGCATCTTTTCAACATTAGCCTATTTGTTTCATATCCCAGAATGTTTCTTGTCAGGCTCTCACTGTGTCAATTTTTCAGGAATAACCTGCTTTATTTTACTTTTGAATTTCATTTTTAGGTTTCAAAGTTTTCAAAGCACACTCCAAGCATTGCAACAAAATAATAATAATAAGCTATCACGCAACTACTACATTTACTTTTTCATTCATCCATTCACCAAGCAGAAGATCAAATCTGGTAGAACATACTTGTCAGATACAGTACACTCATCAACATAAGTGTGCATAATAAGAAATATTAAACAGGATGTAATAAAATGTATACCACAAATTGCAGGACACATTCCTCACATGTAGACGAAGAAATTATTTTATATAAACATGGGTCTGGAAACACTTTGTTTCCATGTCCCAACTGATTTTCTCCAACTCATCAGTCATATGAAACACACAAAAACAGAACGTACCAGCTTACCACATGCAACTCTTTCTCACAGGGTATGTTCGATGTCCCCTTCATGAATAGTAGGGCAACACGGATATCAGGTCAATTTGTTAGTGTGGGTTGCCTACATTCAGGGGCAAGTATACATTCAGGGACAAACCTGTTCTCTTTTGATTGACAGATCCTTAACCTATTGTTCTGCTATGAGGATTAAGGCCCCTGGAGATAATCAACCCTTTCGATTGATAGGTTACGACCCCTGGGGATAATACTTCCTTTTGACTGACAGGTCCTAAATCTATTGTTCCTTCACCCGCTTCCCTCCTCCTCCTCCTCGACCATCCCTCTGGGAACTCCTCTCCTTAGACAAGCACACTTGATATCAGTTAGACTGACTAATTAATTAAATCGATAAATTAATAAATCCCCTCTGAGAAACCGCCCAGCCCTCCCCTCCCCTATCCCACCCGAAAATTGGCGGGAAAAAGACTTGGTTGATCGTCCGTTTGGCGGGAAATCGATTGCAGTGTATGGAAGATCGTTTGACCACAGATCGAATATTAGCATCCATTGATTGCGGCCCCCAAACAAAGCATCAAGTGGTGGTGGCATCCTGTTGATTGGCATAATTCCAGACTCACTTTCTATCTCTGTCGCTCTCAAGAGGCCACTCCTTGCTTCCTGTGAACCAACATATCCAAACACAGAGATGGAGGTTTTCATCACTCCTCAGAATGCTGGAGACAAAGGGAAAGCTGAAACAATTTCGACATCAAAAATAGTGTGAAATGATTCATTTGCACTACCCTGACAAATTAATTGTTTAACAATTTACAGGAGTCAAATAGATCACTTAAAACACTCATCTCCAACTTCCAATGATCCTTCTTCATAATAAAACATATATTCAATGTTTGAGTATCACATGCAATCATTACAAAAATCATGTAATGAAATTTCCATCACAAATAGATCATAGCGCCAAGTGCACCTGAGGTCTTTTACGCACCGATGCTTGGGAACACAAACACTCTCCTCCACCACAACTTTACCACTAAACATATCTGGTGAAAAAAAAATCCTACCTAACACACAAACTCGAGATCACGAAGCTCACTGTCTGCTGACTGTAGAGTAGTCCCATCCACGATGGCTGGGAGAGAGAGACCCACACCTGCACTGGCCATGCCCACCCATACCAAACACAAGCATGCACACAATATAGCAATCAGAAAATCGATTAAGTTTTTAAAAGTACTATAGAATTCCTAAATTGGTTCTCCCAGTGACATTCGGAAGGGAGAGGAAGGTTCTATTGCGTAATAAAATAGACATCAGCAAATAGTACTGCAAGACAGAGTCAATTCTGATGTATTGATAAGAATTAAACAAACTGCGATCCATTCGGTAGTCATAAGCTGTCCATTGCTAGATGTCAGAGATCACTGATACAGATGCACATCCCATGCATACACCTTCCAGACATGCACAAACAGCACACCAAACCCCTCAAACGCTGCAGGCGCCAACGTTCAGGGACCACGGGAAACTACAGCCATGGCCACAGCTACAGTCATGGATGCACTTGTATATCAGACTGCACCACCGCTGGCCAAGGAGGGCATCTGGGGATGATTGAAGCAGTAGGAATTTGGATGTTATCAAGTCATCCAGTGCAAACAATGTTCATTTTGAATCTTCTTTTACGCAACACTTACATTTCCGCTGCTGTCATGCTAACCCAGCATATTGGTCACTTTGCCAACCCTCGCTGCCATGTTCAAGATCAGACAAGACGGCGCATTCTTAGTACCTATCAAAGGCTGAGCTAATCTGTTACTTCCGGTTGCCATCTCTTCATGACCGACGCTGCAGCCATTCGCGATGCACTGTGAAACAAGCAGCTGCAGCTTGGACATATACAGTAGTTCTAAACAATTCCACCCTGACATGGACCACTTAGTTAAAAAAAAAAAAAGATCTTAAATTACTCACTATGATCGAAGTACTAGAAATATTTAGATCACTGTCTGATATACTTTGGTGTATATGTTCGAGAATTAGCAATGAATGGACATACTGCACAGCCGTCTATCTACATTCGCAATGGTACTCTAAAAGTAGAGGAGGGGCAGTTTTAGCAATGATACAGAAATTGGGAGGCTTGCTGCTGTGTCATTGGTCAGCATTGAAATTACAGAAAAAAAAGGCTGACAAAATAACTAAAACTGATCGCACTATCAACTGAGATGCTTATTATACTCGTAGGTTTGCCCCTGAATGTATAATCGACCCTGATGCAGGCAACACACACTAATAAATTGCACAGCTCTCTCTTGGTCTTCCTACTTTGATCCACTCAATGATCAAAGCCACCTGAACAGACAAGCGAAATTTGTCATCACCTGTACAGTAGGAGGAGGGCCATACTCCACAGATTATCAGTTGCAAGTTTTGTTGTCTGATCCATTCTCTTCTTCTGCTGCATGTCCAAGCAGTGTACGACACAGCTTTTACACAGCCATACATTTTGTTTTTTCCGCCATGACTTCGAGTCTGTGTCAGGTTCTAAACGGACATTAACACATTTTGATCCATTGGCTCTGACTGAAACCTGGACACCGTATGGTGTAGATTAAGTTGCTGCTGTTCCCACAACACACACACACAGGATGATTTTAAATAAAAGACAGTCAACAAATATGGGAACTGGAAGAATTTTGCGACATTGTGGAGCGTTTCCAAACAGCTGTCTGAAGGTGAGTAACAGCCTCTACATTTAAGCTCCTCTTTCAGAGTAATGGGATAGCAGATGATTGTTCCATTTCGATTGACTCCTTGTATTGCAGTTATGTGCCCGATCACTATTTCAGTGCTGGCCAGCGCCGGAAGGAGTTGCCCCTTTCTCCATCTCAAACAAGCAATGTCAGTCAATTATTATGTGGTAATCAACAGCATACCAGTAGACAGATGGGATGGAAAAGACACTGTCGATGTACTACGAGAGGCGTTTGCAGAGACCGAGAGATGGCAGCACTGGTGCGTGCCGAGGACATGTTTAGTTAGTAGCATCTTTGGAAAGAACGCACACCAATTTTCAGTCATATTGGCCTATTTCTTTATGTTTGGCCTTCGTATGAACGAGGAAGTCGAGTGATTGTCAAAAAGTGGACGAAAAACAATTTTGTGTGGTGATTAAACATTACTTTATGAAAGACAAAACGCCTCAAGAGACTAAAGAGCAGCTTGATAAACATTAAAGGGACTCTGTACCTTCTAATAGAAGAGTTTATAAGTGGTTTCAAAATTTTCAGAGTGGCCATATGGGCACACTTGATGCTGAACGTTCTGGACACCCTGTGGAGGTTACGACTCCAGAAATCATTGGTAAAATCCATTATTCAAAAATGGTTCAAATGGCTCTGAGCACTATGGGACTTAACATCTCAGGTCATCAGTCCCCTAGAACTTAGAACTACTTAAACCTAACCAACCTAAGGACATCACACACATCCATGCCCGAGGCAGGATTCGAACATGCGACCATAGCGGTCGCCCGGTTCCAGACTAAAGCGCCTAGAACCGCTCGGCCACCAGCGGCCGGCAAAATCCATGATATGCTGACGGATGACGGGAGAGTTAAGGTGCGTGAAATTGCTAGTGCTGTGGGCATCTTGAATGAACAGGTAAATATTATTTTGCATAAACATTTGGACATGAGAAAGCTATCCGCAAGATGGGTTCCGCCATTGCTCGCACTTGAACAAAAACGGAATCATGTGAAGTGTTTCAAGGATGGTATGCAGCTGTTCAGGAAGAATCTGCAGGACTTTAGGCATCGTTTTGTCACTGGATACATTACTATACTCCTGAGACCAAACAACAATCTAAACAATGGGTTACCAAGGGAGAATTTGCACCAAAAAAGGCGAAGACCATTCCTTCAGCTGGAAAGGTTATGGTGACTGTCTTTTGGGATTCGCAAGAGATAATCCTCATCGCCTATCTGGAAAGGGGTAAAACTATTACAGGTGCATATTATTCATCGTTATTGGACCGTTTGAAAACCCAGCTGCGAGAAAAATGCCGGCGATTGGACCGCAAAAAAGTCAGTTTCCATCACGACAATGCACCAGCACACACCTCAGCAGTTGTGGTTGCAAAATTATTGGAAATAGGATTCCAACTCGTTTCACATGCCGCCTATTCTCCAGACTTGGCTCCCTTGGACTACTGTTTGTTCCCCAATTTCAAGAAACGGCTGGTGGGGCAAAGATATTATTCAAACGAGGAGGTGATAGCAGCAACTAATAGCTAATAGCAGACTGGGACAATTCCTGTAATTTGGAAGGGATCAACAAATTAGAACAGCATTGGACGAAGTGTCTAAGTCTAAAATGAGACTGTCTAAAAATAAAAAAGTTTTACCCCAAACACATTAGTAGTTTTTACTTTTGTATGGACTTTTCAAACACACCTCATACTATCACACAGGACGAGTAGGGATTGTTACATCGTCTGCAGGACCACATTGCTCAAATCCGTCCTTCAAAAGCTGCCCCTCATGGCACACCACCTTATGTGAATCAAGATCTAGACAGCTGCTCCCATGTCATGCTTTGTATGGATGGCATGAGACCACCATTGCAACCTCTGTACAATGGCCCTTAGCGCATTATGAAGAGGGACGCAGACTTTTGACATCTTGGTAAACGGCAAGACAACAACCGTTTCCCTCAACAGAGTCAAATCTGCATATGTATTCCAAGATGTATTACCATCCCCACAAGCACATCGAATCTTCCAGGGCCAGAGATCTAGCCACAAGCACCGCAGCCACCGCAAACGTCCAATGCAGAACAACAGCATGGTTAACACATTCTGGGTGATGTGTTCATTTCCCTGCTCGTTTCCTTGACACCGACAAGACACTCCATATCCACCGAGGCAGCGGCTGAAGCAGCATCTGCCATGAGTGTCGTAAAATGCTGGAGTAGAATCAAGTGTTCGCATACTGTTGGTGGTGCAGTACCACATGATGTAGCCAAGTGAACTGCAGCTGTCAAAGCAGATCCACACCCAGCTGTCAGGGATGCTGTAATGATTACTCTTCGTGGTTCTGTTTTTGTGAATTTATCATGTCATGGTTTGTTCTGTGTTGCTCATCTGTTACTGTGTTGCCCTTTAACTCATGAGGTGTGATCTCTCAGGATGTGCCAAAATTTTAGAATTATCTTTCAAAGGTCATTTGTGGTGGAACACTTCTCCTACCTTCCTTAAAATGCCAATCCCATGACGTTTTGTTGTCAGTTGCATAATCATCTTCTTTATTACTTGACACTACCCTCATGAATGACATTCATATTTTCTTCAATATGATACCGTATAGTACAAAATGTGTTCACAGGAATGTGTCAGTTTGAGGAAATTGTTAGATGGTGGACGAAGGAAAGTGTCTATGACATAGATGAAGAAATAGACGACAAATATGACGATTTTACAATAGCCACTGGTCACAGCTCTGGTGCTGAACAACAGCATCATTCAGAGGAAGGACTTCAGGACAACTGTGGTGGGGATCTGTCTATTTCTCCAATAACATACTTAAAAGTGTTAGTTAAAATCAAATCTAGAGACAAAGGAATTACGGACATTGGCTGCGAGCGGGCATTGACTAAAATCAATGGGGAAAGTCAAAATTTGTGCTGGGCCAGTACTCAAACCCTGGTCTCCTGCTTGCTAGGCAGATACTACCACTAAGCCATCCAAACACAGTGGTCACTCTAACTGCATGGACTATCCTTGCACACCTCCAGTCAGATCCACAAACTACTAATGTAGTGCCCCTTGCCCAATATCTTCATTAATCCTGACATTTCACCGAGTTCTGTGTGAGTTCGAGCATGTTGTGCATCTGCACTGAAGAAATCACTGGCAGTCTTCTGGTCTTTCAGACACCATGCTAGAACTCGTAGGGGGATCTGCAAAATGCCTTGAGTAATGAGAATTATGGGCATGGGACTCTACATTGGTAGTGTGTGGGTATCACAGCATCTGCTAAATAATCAGGAGACCAGGGTCAAAACACTGGTCCGGCAGAAATCTTCAGCTTTCCCCACTGACTTCAATCAATGCCGACTCACAGCCAACGTCTATACTTTGTCTCTTAATTTATAATGGCTGCTGGATCAAAATGGTGTCCGTTCTTTTGGGCAAGTCCAAAGGAACAGGTACCACATATATAAATAAAATCAAATATGTTCCTAGTTGTGATAAGAAAAATGTAGATCCCAGCAATGAATGTCAATTTTGTATTGTTTCTTTTTGTACCTATCGAGTAGAATTTTTATGTGCAAACATATCTGGGAGTTTAGTTTTGTAAGAAAATTTACTTAAACAGTCCATTTTTGTGTCTCATTTGAAAAACCACACAAAAGTATGTGATTCTGTGTGATAAATAGTAAATACTACAAGCTTGATTTAGTGCAAAAAAATAAACAAGGAAAATTTAAGAAACATTTAAATAATTGTAATATTACTTAGTTTAAAAA